>NC_139522.1:30653398-31253398 GCF_947247035.1 Vipera ursinii
CCCATGCTGCCCCATGCTGTAGCCTTTTTCTTGTCTTTGCAAATAATTGTTGCTCTTTATGCTGTTTAGATCCAGAATACGTTAATTGAATTTTGGTATTGGACAAGTTTGTTAAAGATTCTATTTAAACTCCATTGATTTCAGTGGAAACTGAATATGAGTTTATGGATTTGAACCAACATGTTGTCAGTCATCCCAATTTATCTTACAAAAAAGGTAAAGGTAAAGTTTCCCCCGCACATGCCGAAGAGCCAGCGCTTGTCCGAGGACATCTCCATGGTCATGTGGCCGGCATGACTAGACGCCAAAGGCGCACGGAACGCTGTTACCTTCCCACCATAGTGGTCCCTATTTTTCTACTTGCATTTTTACGTGCTTTCGAACTGCTAGGTTGGCAGAAGCTGGGACGAGTAACAGGCGCTCACTCTGTTACGTGGCACTTGGGATTTGACCCGCCAAACTGCCGACCTTCTGATCGACAAGCTCAGCGTCCTAACCCACTGAGCCACCGCGTCCCTTTTATCTTACAAATAGATTATAAAAAAACACTGACTTCCAAAAAAACTGATTCAAATTTTCATTAATTCTGCACCAAATAGATTATAAAAAATTGGTGCAGAATTAATGAAAATTTGAATCAGTTTTTTGAAAGTCAGTGTCTGCCTCTGGTCTTAGAAACTTAAAGCTGTTTGATCTCAACCAAAACTTTTGTTCTTTTCCCCTTAATCATTAAAGCAGGTAATTGTTGCAATGTTTCTTGAAAAAATGACTCTTTAGCTGTGCTAATAAAGTGTGCTAAGGCACAAGGTTTGTTTTATTCTGGTTTAAACAAAGCACCCTGTGGCTTCTAAGCAAGAGTTATAGCTTAATGGGATATGTGATTTCTTCCTTACAGAAATAAATCACATACTTTTCAGAGAGGAATTAAGATAAACATTTGAGGAAGTGGTTGAGAATTGAAAAGACCAAAACTTTTAATCAATTGACTTTTATTTTTATTTTTTTTTATTGAAAAGTTTTACAAAAACAAAGTTTTACAATCCCCAAATCCCCCCCACCCCAAAACCACCCACTTTCCCCCCCCCCACTTCCCAGAGCTAAATACAGGATTATAGTTATAATAATCATATTCTAAATAAGAATTATGCAAATATACAATTAACCAAATTCATAATGTGCTTTAACTCCCCTTTAACATAACTACAATCAAAGTACCAATAACAATATCCCACTAAGATCTACTCATAAGCTAAATGGAACTTTTTAGTCCCATATTTGTTCTAAATATAATCTATCCATCTCCTCCAAACTGAAATATATCTTTCCTGTGAATGATCTTTCAAATACACAAAAAATAAACATCTCTGCAAGATTCGAAACTTTAGCCACCCATTCTTCTATAATAAACAAACTATCCTTCTTATATTCAACATCAAATTAGTTTCTTTAACATCACAATCTACAATAATACCCCATTATCCAGTGAATTCAAAATAAGACTAGCATCCCAAACCTTTTCTATCAAGGTACCTATGCATATTTACTGTATAACAAAAGATTCTTTCATATATTTTCTGTAAGAACAAGTCTGTCTCTCATATTCCTTTCCCGCCATAATTCCAGATCCTCCTTCAAATCAAAAAAAGCTTTAGGCAATTTCGAATTAAAAAAGTTTTTAGAGGATCCCTTCTTATCTTCAAACGGCACCAAAACTCCATTCCAGTCCCCCATCATAATAACAAATTTATAATCCAGTTCGATTAGTCTCTGATGTAAAAATTTAAAGAATTTTTACTATTGTTGACTTGGAGCATATAATCCAATAAAAAGAACTTAATACAATATGTGTCTCTTGTAAACAAACAACATCATTTTTATGTTGTTTCAGACTTTCTTTCTTTTCTGTGGTGAATTTAAACCATTAACATTCCATGTCAGGAACTTCACCATCTCTGATGACCATGAGCCTTTGGAACATGGCCTAAAGATCAGCTATTGCTCTCTTTGGACGTACTCCCCCCACAAGCTCTGAAACAGCCGCATCTTGCATAACTGGACCAGTTATAGGCTTTTGTTTTTGCTCTTTTTCCATACGCTTATATGCAGCTCTTGTCCTCCTCTGTTCTTTTGGGTCTTTCTTTAATGCCAAACTCTGCTCCGTAGACTCCGCCTGCCACATCTCCTCAAGAGGCAATGACATTGCCCCTTCACTCAATTGTTTATCTTCTTGTCTTACTTCTGTTCTTTTGATTCGAGGAGACGGTGGTAAGCCTGCTTTCAGGACCTTAGCATAAAAATCTTTTGCTTTTAAAATTGTATCCAATCTGTATCTGGTCCCTGCATAATTTACCACAATTCCAATAGGTATTTCCCATCTGAACTGGATTTGTCGCTTCTTAAGCTCATCAGACAGAAAGGCAAAATCTTTCCTTTTTCTAAGAATTTTTGGAGGTATCTCCTTTAAAATCATAATATCTTGGCCTGCAATTTGAAATTTTTCCCGATAAAAAGCCTGGATAATAGAATTTCTGGTTAATCTCCTGGAAAAATAAATCACTACATCTCTAGGTAAATTTTTTTGTCTAGCAATCCAGGAGTTAACCCTAAATGTCTTATCCATTTCCTTAAGTAATTCTTCAGGTTCACATTTCAAAACAGGAGCCGCTGCTCGTGCCACTTCCCATTCCAAGTCTTCTTTAGGATTCTCTTTGAGGCCTCTGATACGCAAAGCAAACTCCATATTCTTATATTCTAATATAGTAAGCTCGTCTTCTGTTCTGTCAATCTTGGCCTCTGCTCTGTCAATCTTCTGTTCAGCATCAATGAGTTTATTTTCCAAATTCTCCACATACTCCATAGCTGAGTCCACATGATCATCCAGGCGTTCTATATGTACAGCCAGACCCTGAAGTGCGAGCACTATATCTTCCCTCATCTGGATGTTTTGGTTAACAAATTCTTCCCTTGTTTCTTTTATTTCCTGCTGCAAAACCTGTGTTAACTGCATCACAACTCGCTGAATATCTGTCAGTGTAAATGCAGGAGGTGGGGGGGAGGATGGTTATACTGTAGGTTTAAAGATTGGAGGCCCTCCCCCACGTCTCGCAGCCATCTCTTAAGTTTCGATTTCCTCTTTCAAACTTCAGAAAAAAAAGAAAGAAAAAGGAAAAAAAGAAGAAAAAGGGAAGAAAAAATAAAAATTCTCGCAAAGTTCTTAACCTTCGATAACAGGCTTTCAAATAATCAAAATCCGATATTGGGTAAAGTCAGTTGCAAATTGTATCTCTTGCAATCAATTGACTTTTAGATGTTAACAAAATAAGATTGTTTAATCATTAACATCAACAGGAGAAAAATACTTTTCCTGGTTCACAATAATTTAACCCTTTGGGGTTTTTTAAATATATTTTATTGATTTTTTTAAAACATAAATCACTTAATAATTGGTGAACAGTGTGTTGTCTGGGTTACATTTGTAAAACACTAACAATTGATTTCTATAATGCATAATCCACATAATAGTTGATTTCCTCTTTTCCCAAAATCTCCTCTTTTGCAAATGTTGTTGTTAGTTGCGAAGTTGTGTCCGACCCATCGTGACCCCATGGGCAACGTTCCTCCAGCCCTTCCTGTCCTCTACCAACTTTTGGAATCCATTTAAGCTCACACCTACTGCTTCAGTGACTCCATCCAGCCACCCTCATTCCCTGTTGTCGCCTTCTTCTCTTGCCCTCAACCTTTCCCAGCATTAGGCTCTTCTCCAGTGAGTCCTTCCTTCTCATTAGGTGGCCAAAGTATTTGAGTTTCAACTTCAGGATCTGGCCTTCTAAAGAGCAGTCAGGGTTGATCTCCTGTAGGACTGACCGGTTTGAATGCCTTGCAGTCCAAGGGACTCACAGGAGTCTTCTCCAGCATCATAGTTCAAAGGCCTCAATTCTTTGGCACTCAGCCTTTCTTATGGTCCGACCATAGCCTTGACTATACTCACTTTTGTTGACAGGGTGATGTCTCTGCTTTTTAGTGTGCTGTCTAGATTTGCCATTGCTTTCCTCCCCAGGAGCAAGCATCTTTTAATTTCTTGGCTGCAGTCCCCATCTGCGGTGATCTTGGAGCCCAGGAAAATAAAATCTGTCACTACCTCCATTTCTTCCCCATCTATTTGCCAGGAATTGAGAGGGCCGGATGCCATGATTTTGGTTTTCTTAATCTTGGTTTTGTTGCAAATATTGAGTTAATACAGTTCTTATTGTTTTGATAGATAACAGTTAAATATATAATTTTTCCCCAATAGTCCTAAAAATAATAATCACATTAATATAATATCTCTTTTCTGTCCAATAATTCTGGTTGCCTAATCATAGATCCTGTTACAGTCCTTATTTTAATTTGTTTCTCCCACCAAATTCTAGATATTCTTAATGGTTAAGATTTTCTCAAAAATTAATTACATTTGGCAAGGCTCCATCGATGGCGGCCGTTCCGGCCGTCAGCCCCGTTGTTTTCCGTTGGAGCCGCTAAAACAGTGACGATCAGCTGTTTTGCGGCTCGGAAACTCTGTCCTCGGGAGAAGAGGGGGGGTGAGCGTTTAGGTAGGGGTAGAGCTCCACTAGACCACCAGAGTTCAAATTCTGGGGGTTGAAGGGTGAGAGCCTCCCCGAAGCCTGAATTAGCTCCGGACTCGGGGACTCCTCTGCTCCAAGGCTTTGGAGCGGAGCAGGACGCTGCAACCATCCCTGAAATCAACAATTAACTTTGGATTACCTGGATGCAGGCAGAGCTGTGCAGGAGAATATTGAAACAGCAAGTATTTGAACTTTAACTCTGTTTACTTTGAAAGAAAAAGTTGCAAGCGGTGTGGAAAGTGAAAGTGCACAACAGAAATTAACTGGGTGTTAAGATGGCTTCTAAACCAACTAAAGTTCCTAGAAGTGCTGGTGCCTCACCAGTTCAGCATTCTTCATTACAGGCTTTGATGCCTCCTCCTGTGGCACCCGCACCCACACCCACATTAACAATAAAAGATTTACAAGATGCTTTAAAAATACAATCCCAGCAAATAGCTGAACTTATTGAGGAGAAGAATACTGAAATAAGAGCAGACATTTTAGCTGCATTTCAAGGGCTTGCCGTCTGTATTGAGCGTCTGGATGATCGCATGGAAGAGCTGAATCAAAATAATTTGAGATTAGATGCTAAAATGTTGGAAGCTGAAAATGTGATGGAAAAGATTGATGATGATGTAGTCATGTTACAATATAGAGATATGGAGTTTGCTGTGAGGATTAGAGGAATGAAAGAAGACCCTAAGGAAAATCAGAAAGAGTTATTGGCACAAGCTCTCGAACCAGTTTTGGAGCGTCAAGCAGAAGATATTATGGGGGATATAGATAAAATATTTCGTGTTAATTCTTGGATTGCAAGACAAAGAAAACTACCTAGAGATGTGGTGGTTTACTTTACAAAGAGATCAATTAGAAATAATAATAATAATAATAAATAATAAACCTTTATTGTCAAAGTACAACATGTGTACATTGAGATTAGCTGAGCCTCCCCCTGTGCTCTCTCCCCCCAACACACAGTGACAACAAACCCTCCATCCCACCACACTATGTGAACCAACTACACCACACACCGGCCTCCCAAGTCAACTCTGCATAAGATTACATCCCATTCAAAAGCCTAACAGCCCACGGATAAAAGCTGTTCTTCAGCCTGTTGGTACGGCTGGCTATATTCCTATATCTCCTACCGGATGGTAGGAGAGTAAAAAGATACCGTCCAGGGTGTGAGTCATCCCTGAGAATCTTCCTCACTCTTCCAAGGCAACGAGCCCTGGCGATGTCATCCAGTGGTGTCAGGGAACAGCCCACAATGTCTTGTGCTGTGCTCACTACCCTCTGTAATACTTTCCTATCCGCGGCTGTCAGACCGGCATACCAAACCACAATACCATACGAGAGGACGCTCTCTATGGTAGACCGGTAAAAGAGGGTCATTAGCTGTTGTTCTACCCTGTTCTTCCACAAGATCCTAAGAAAGTGAAGCCTCTGTTGGGCCTTTCTAGCCACCTGGGTTGTGTTAACTTTCCAGGTCAGATCTTCACAGAGGTAGACTCCCAGAAATTTAAAGGAGGGAACTCTCTCTACACAGTATTATGATTATCCAAGCCTTTTACAACAATAGATTTAAAGTTGCTGAGCAAGAAGTTTTAATTCTGAAAGAGATTCCTCCAAGAATTCTAAGGGGAAGAAAAGAATTTGCTTTTTTGGCAGATGAATTAAAGAAACGGCAACTTCAGTTTAGATGGGAGATTCCAGTAGGCTTGGTGGTGACGTATGCTGGCACGAGATATCGTCTTAATACAGTTTTGAAGGCACGAGATTTTTACTCTAACATATTGAAGGCAGGTTTTCCACCATCTTCAGAATTTAAAGGAAGGAAGGACGAAGGAACGCGTCAGCCTCGAGTGGAGAGTATACAAGGAGCTGAAGCAGTTACTTTGCAGAAAAATAAAGAATCTCAGCAAATTTCAGAAGTGGAGCAGTCCCAGATGCCATTAGAAGAGGTTAGAGAACAAAGAATGACACGGGCTGCAATTAGACGAATGAGACAAGGATTTACAGTTAGAAATGGTGGAACCTTTAAGAGAATTATTTAGAACAATTCAATCTGGAGAAGTTCCTCCATCGTGGAAAACAGCCTTTATATCGCTGATTCCGAAGGAAGATCAAGATCTTACCCAAACCAAAAATTATAGGCCAATATCGCTTTTAAATACTGATTATAAGATATTTACAAAAATTTTAGCAAATAGATTAATGAAGGTAATGCAGCATATGATTCATAGTGACCAAACAGGATTTATAAGTGGTAGACAAATGAAGAATAATGTGAGACATATTGTAGATTTATTGGAATTTTTGGAAAGAAATAACCAGGTCTCTGCAGCGCTGATTTTTTTGGATGCTGAAAAAGCTTTTGATCAATTGGACTGGCAATTTTTATTTAAGGTACTGGAGAAAATGGAGTTTGGGGATAATTTTTTGCAACCTATTAGGGCAATATATCAGAAGCAAACAGCTCAAATAATAGTCAATGGTAGCTTGACAGAAACATGTAATATTGAAAAGGGTACAAGACAGGGGTGTCCGTTGTCACCTTTGTTGTTTGTTTTAACATTGGAAATATTATTGATTAAGATACGAGACTCAAATAAAATTAAGGGAATTAAAATAAGTGTTAGGCATATGGTGTTAGCCTACAATGTTGGGTTGAAAATATATTAACTGTCAAGGTAAAAAAAACCTTTGTAGAGGGCGAAGGACCGTGCTTCAGAGAATGCATGATGTGCATGCAGGAAGGCAATAAAAACACGAGGCATAATCTTACTAAATAACTTTTACTTACAAAAATATAAAAACTAAATATATTTTATACAGAGAGCTGGCTAGCTACATCCTAACGTAACAGACAGTAATAGCAAAGTGAAATAAAACAATAGAGATAAACACTGTGAACTTTTTCTAGACATGCGCACTAAACAGACTGAAACCATAACATAGCTAGTCATATGGGATTCACTATGGTTACCAGATAAGTTATCACAACAGGTGCAGAGAGCAGGGGAAAATGTACAGTTAGAAATGAACTTTCTGACGAACAAAAAAAACGTGCAGTGACATTAACCATAATGCTATGGCTTTAAGATGTTAATTGGCCAATGGGTGTGTAAGTGTTCTCATGGCCATAAGAGGAAGCTAGGAACGTAGCTTCTCTCTCTCTCTGAATTCACTGATCTCTACTGTTACTGTTTTTGCTCTGCTGTTGGTTTACAACTGTTGTAACCTGAACTGTGTATTGACCTCTGGACCGGTAAGAAGACTTTGTAGTTTGGACTGTTGCTATTGTTTATGACCTGGACTGTTTATTTTTGACTGTGCATTTTTGTTCTTACACCACCTCAAAAGTAAACTACTTTTTGTTTTTATAACTCAGTGTATTCTTGTGTGACTTTTACTACTCTCAGTACCCTTCCTTGTCTGTGCAACTCTTTGGTAGCACAAGGAGACCTCTGCACAACGAATTCCTTAACATTAAGAAATCAAGATTATAGATTGAGAGCGTTTGCGGATGACTTGGTTATTTCATTAAGTCAACCAACTTACTCAGTTGTAGAATTGATGGAGATAATAATGTCATATGGGAAAGTTTCTGGATTTAAGATAAATACGCAAAAAACTAAAATATTGTCTAAAAATATGACCATAGAACAAAAGGTTGTTTTAGAAGAGCTAACAGGATTTGAAATAGTTAAAAAAATTAAATATTTGGGGGTATATCTTTCGGCTTCAAATGTAAAATTATGCAAAAATAATTATGAATTGTTATGGTTAAAAATACAAAAAGAGTTAGATAGTTGGAAAAAAATTACAATTATCCTTATTGGGAAGAATTGCAGCAGTAAAAATGAATGTTTTGCCAAAATTTTTATTTTTGTTTCAAATGATACCTGTACTTAAAAAAGATTCAAATTTGGAAGAATGGCAGAAAGGTATTAATAAATTTGTTTGGGCAGGGAAAAGACCAAGAGTTAAATTTAAGATAATGCAAGACGTACGTGAAAGAGGTGGTCTTAAAATGCCCAATTTTAAATTATATTATGAGGCTGCTGCTTTATCATCAATTAGTGATTGGTTTAATTTAACACAAGGGAGATTATTGAATATTGAGGGTTATGATTTGTTATTTGGTTGGCATGCATATTTATTGTATGATAAGAAGGTGGATAACGTTTTTAAGACACATATATTAAGTTATGCTCTGTTGCGAGTTTGGAAAAATATTGACATTAGTTAAATTATAAAATACCAATTTGGGCAATACCTAAACATGCAATAGAAAATATAAATGTGGGATTTAAATATGATGTGATTACATACAAAGAAATTCTAAGGATAGAAAGGAATGTATGGCAATTAAAGCCATATAATATTTTAAAAGAAGGAAAGATAGTACAAACTTGGTTCCAGTATGGGCAGTTACAAGCAAGATGGAAAGAAGATCAGAAAGTTGGTATTTCGATAACTGATGGAAATTTGGTAAAACAAATTAGAGATCAAGGTCAAGCACATATAAGAAGGATATATAGAAATTGACTCAGAAACGGAACTTGTTAAAGATTGTATGATAAAGTGGGCCCAGAACTTTCAGGAGGTTATAACAATGGATACTTGGGAAAAGATTTGGGTCAGAAGTGTAAAATTTACACAGGCTCAAAATTTAAGAGAGAATTTTTATAAAATGTTTTATAGATGGCATTTAGATCCTAAAAAATTAGCAAGTATGTATCCGAACTGCCAGCCCAAATGTTGTAGGTGTGGTTGTGAGGATGCAACGTATTATCATATATGGTGGACTTGTAAAAAAGTTAAAGCTTTTTGGATTAACGTTTGGTGGAATATGCAAAAGATATTTAAGAAAAAGATAAGGTTTTCTCCACAGTTATTTCTGTTGGGTATTATTACAGATTGTACTGTCATAGATACTAAATTGATGTTGAATTTAATTACGGCAGCAAGACTTTTAGTAGCGCAATATTGGAAGAAGGAGGAACTGCCTACTATAGAAGAGTGGATTTTGAAAGTTTCAAACCTGGCAGAAATGGCAAAGATTTCAGCATATCTGAAAGAACAATCGCAACAGAGATATATTGTGGAATGGAGAAAATGGATGGAATATATTCAGAATAAATATGGGACTAAAAATTTTCATTTAGTATTTGAATAAGTATTAGTTTTACATGATGTATTATCAGTTATTCATTATTGGTTAATAATTTAGTTATGTTTAAGGGGAGTTAAAGCGCGATAGAATTTAATATGTTTTTTTAGTTAGGTAGCATATTTTAGCTTAAGTTTGTAAAGTTAATACCTTGTATTCAGCTCTGGGAAGTCGGGGGGGAGGGTTAGGGAGGGCAAGGGGGAGGGGAGGGGGAGGGAGGGAGTTTATGTTATTAAAAATGTATTTTAAAACTTTTCAATAAAAAAAATTAATTACATTTAAGAATTTAAATCTATTTTTCCTGCACGGAAGGGGGTTTAGACACTGACAGCCCAGGCCGCTCCTCCAGCTTCGCTCTCTCGACAGGCCGTCGGGCCCCGGTCACCCCTTCAGGCCTTCCCCGAGTGTCCTGCAATCCGATGTCCAGCTCGACAGCCACCCGAAACCAATTCTGCAGGCGGGCCGGCACCCCCCGCACCACGCAAGCCCGGCGCAAAGCACTGTCGAGCCCGGCCTTAAAGTGATGCACCAAAAGGCTTTAAGGAATTTAAGGAATAGATAAAACAGTAGAAAAAAGAAAGAAAAGTAAGAGTAAAGAAGCATAAAAAATAACATACTACTTAAAATATATATCCCTCCTAAGCTAATATGTATTTATTTCTTAAATTTCTAATTCTTTTTAACCATAATTAAAAATATGTTTAATCTTTAAACATTCCATTTAATACATCTAGTCATCTAGTCCTTTAATTCTTATTCAAAACATTTTTATCCATTATAATTTTCTTAAATTCAATCAAATGTAAATATCTAAAACATTTCCTTTATCTAAATCATTTCAACTTTTTTATATTAGTCATATCAAGAAAGAGAACAAAAAAGGAAAAAAGCATACTATATTATTATTATATTATATTATTATTATTACTATTATTATTATTATTATTATTATTATTATTATTATTAATAACAACAACAACCCCCAGTGAGGCACTACCTTGATGTGGTTGTGGGGCTTGTGTACTCTGAGGAAGATGAGAGCTATGCCACAGGTTCTCAGCCCCTGTCCGTCGAGTCACAAGAAAGAATGAGTCCGGAACGAGAGCTGGTTCTCCTGAGCCACGTTTATTTGCTTCATAAACAGTCACTCGAAGACAGATGAAGTCAGCGTTGATTGCACAGCACAATCAACGCTGCTAAATAGCCGGCAAGGCCAACACCCACCACCATGCCCTTAATTGCATAATCACCCCTTACACTACTTAACCACCACCCCCCTTGGCCCCTGCCTATTGGCACCTGCCCCCCAGGTACGTATCCTCCCCGTCCCCATCCCACCACCATTGCAGCCGGTAAGCCACCCCCCAGCCCAGACCACCCCCCTTTTCCCCTCGGGTCCGCACACCCCCGCCACCCCCCACAGGTCCCCAGACCGCCGCAAACTGCGCTGCTTGGGCCATTCTCTGTCGTTGCCTGCCATGCAGTTCCTCGGCAGGCAAAGAGGCCGGCAGGGCTTCAGAGCAAGCTGTCTGCGGGGAAGGGTTTCCAGGGGAACGCTGCACTGGTGCATGTCCCTGGCGCCTCCCTGTCCTGCCGGAAGGCCCTGCTGGCTGCTGGGACGTCCTGGCGCTCTTCCTCGGCCCACTGCGTCGGCGCTGAGTCATGTCGGCCGGCTGCGCGTTTCCACGGCTGCTCCCCGGCCTGCCGGAAGGCCCTGGTGGCTGCTGGGGCATCGAGGGAGGCCCCGGTGGCTGTTGGGTCATCCCGGCAGCCGCGCTCTCCCCCGGCTCGCTGGAAGGCCGCAGTAACGTGGGGGCTGCATACAGACACCGGCAGCTGGTCACAGGGCCCGGTTAGTCCCTCCGCGGCCTCACCGGGTGTCGGGCGTGTCGAGCCCGACAACCATACTGTACAGGTATCAGTTGGAATTGTTGTTGTTGTTGTTAGCTGCGAAGTTGTGTCCGACCCATCGCGACCATATGGACAACATTCCTCCAGGCCTTCCTGTCCTCTACCATCTTCTGGAGTCCATTTAAAGCTCACGCCTACTGCTTCAGTGACTCCATCCAGCCACCTCATTTTCTGTCGTCCCCTTCTTCTATTGCCCTCGATCTTTCCCAGCATTAGGCTCTTCTCCAGTGAGTCCTTCCTTCTCATTAGGTGGCCAAAGTACTTGAGTTTTAGCTTCAGGATCTGGCCTTCTAAAGAGCAGTCAGGATTGATCTCCTCTAGGACTGACCGGTTTGATCGCCTTGCGGTCCAAGGGACTCACAGGAGTCTTCTCCAGCACCACAGTTCAAAGGCCTCAGTTCTTTGGCACTCAGCCTTTCTTATGGTCCAACTTTCACTGCCATACATTGCAACTGGGAAGACCATAGCCTTGACTATACGCACTTTTGTTGACAGGGTGATGTCTCTGCTTTTTAGTGTGCTGTCTAGATTTGCCATGGCTTTCCTCCCCAGGAGCAAGCGTCTTTTAATTTCTTGGCTACAGTCCCCATCTGCAGTGATCTTGGAGCCCAGGAAAATAAAATCTGTCACTACCTCCATTTCTTCCCCATCTATTTGCCAGGAATTGAGAGGGCCAGATGCCATGATCTTGGTTTTCTTAATGTTAAGTTTCAACCCAAGTTTTGCACTCTCCTTCTTCACCTGCAACAAGAGGCTCTTTAGTTCTTCTTCACTTTCTGCCATTAGAGTGGTATCATCTGCGTATCTTAGGTTGTTGATATTTCTTCTGGCAATCTTAATTCCAACTTTTGATTCATCTAGCCCTGCCTTTCTCATGATGTGCTCTGCATATAAGTTAAATAGGCAGGGCGACAGTATACAGCCTTGCCGGACTCCTTTCCCAATTTTGAACCAATCAGTGGTTCCGTGTCCAGTTCTCACTGTTGCTTCTTGACCCGCATATAGGTTTCTCAAGAGACAAATGAGACGGTCTGGTACTCCCATATCTTTAAGAACTTGCCACAGTTTGTTGTGATCCACACAATCAAAGGCTTTAGCATAGTCAATGAAGCAGAAGTAGATGTTTTTCTGGAACTCCCTAGCTTTCTCCATGATCCAGCGTATGTTGGCAATTTGATCTCTAGTTCCTCTGCCTCTTCGAAATCCTGCCTGTACTTCTGGTAGTTCTCGATCCACATACTGCTGAAGTCTAGCTTGTAGGATTTTAAGCATGACTTTACTAGCATGAGAAATGAGTGCAATGGTGCGATAGTTTGAACATTCTTTGGCACTCCCTTTCTTTGGAATTGGAATGTAAACTGATCTTTTCCAATCCTGTGGCCACTTTTGAGTTTTCCAAATTTGCTGGCAAATTGAGTGTAGCACTTTTACTACATTGTCTTTTAAGATTTTGAATAGCTCAGCTGGAATACTGTCACTTCCACTAGCTTTGTTGTTGCTCAGCTTTTCTAAGGCCCACTTCACTTCACATTCTAGGATGTCTGGCTCGAGGTCAGTGACCACCTCATTGTGATTATCAGCGACGTTAAGCTCATCAGTTGGAATACTGCAGCCAATTTTGGTCACCATATCACAAAAAGGATGTTGAAAGGCTGGAAAAAATTCAGAGAAGAGCAACTAAGATGATCAAAGGCCTGGAGACTAAAACATACAAAGAATGGCTGCAGGACTTGGGTTTGGCTAGTCTAAAGAAAAGAAGAAATAGGGGAGACATGATAGCAGGATTCCAGTATTTGAGGGGCTGCCACAAAGAAGAGGGGGTCACGTTATTCACCAAGGCAGGACAAGAAACAATGGTTCGAAACTGATCAAAGAGAGAAGCAACCTGGAATTAAGAAGAAACTTCCTGACAGTGAGGACAATTAACCAGTGGAACAGCTTGCCTCCAGAAATCATGGGCGCTCCATCACTGGAGATTTTCAAGAAGAGGCTAGACAGTCACTTGTCTGAGATGGTATAGGTTCTCCTGCTTGAGCAGGGGGCTGTACTAGAAGACCTCCAAGGTCCCTTCCAGCTCTATTCTATTCTATTCTATTCTATTCTATTCTATTCTATTCTATTCTATTCTATTCTATTCTATTCTATTCTATTCTATTCTATTCTATTCTATTCTATTCTATTCTATTCTATTCTATTCTATTCTATTCTATTCTATTCTATTCTATTCTATCCTATCCTATCCTATTCTATTCTATTGTCTTCCCCTGGGACTACTAGAAATGCTGAAAATAATAGTGGGATCATATGTATGAAAAAAAATAACAGGCTCATCCAAAAAAGCCCTCTCTTTCCAGTTTATCAGGCTCTACCTCCCACACCTTCACTGACATTCATTGTTTTATTGTCCATGCTTAGTGTTTACAGCAGACATGTCAAACACAAGGCCCGGGGGGCGAATCCGGCCTGCAAACTGGTTTCATGCGGCCTGCGAAACCATCCTGGAAACAGTGAGGGAACGGCTCCCACTGCCTTGGCCCTGGCCCAGAGACCCTCCTTCTGCCAGAGACCCTCAGATCTGTCCCACTCCTGCCCAGGCCCCCATAGGCACCCTTGATGCGAATGATGTAGAGCTGGCCACACCCACCCAGTAGGCCATACGCACTCTAGCCACACCCACCCAGTAGGCCACGCCCACCCTGGCCATACCCACCCGGCCCCTTGAGGGCAACCACAATGCTGATGCGGCCCTCAATGAAACTGAGTTTGACACCCCTGCTTTACAGGTTTCTAGGGGCTGAATGTGACAGAGAGATTGTCCCTTTGGCTGATATTTTCAGTTTAAAACTCTTCTAAAATCATTTTAAATACTGACTTTTCTAAATATTGAAAAATGCAGCCACTTTTGGTAGTTATTAACTGAACAGTGTATCAGACTAATAAGACATTCTGACAAAAAGAACTGTATTTGTACTTCCATTCCTGCAAAATGAAACAATTATTGCTCAGATGAGACATTGTGCTAAAGATGTTGTATTATGAATGCACTAAAAAGTAACAAGACAAATGAAGCCATTATGCTATTTCCAAAAACCCTATTTCCAAAAGCAGTGCAGGTGGAGTGAAAGTAATGTATTATTAATAAGAAAGAATAAAAAGTAACCTTAAGAAACGGTTTGACATCGTGGCATAATGGGCGCAGGAAGACAGGGCTCCGTATTTTGCATTCGATTTTGCCCCGCTGGGGACCCTGAAAAGGGTCAAAAGTCGAGGCGACAAGCAAGAAGGGGACCCTCGTTGATCATGGGAAGGCAGTGGCCCTTCCATTTGATCCAAGGAAGCCCTCCAAAACTGCTGACAACGGAAGACAATAAGCACTAACAAGCAACCTTTCACCAACATGGATGAAACTGGGTGAGACTCTATCCTCTCTTTATGACTTTAAGACTTCTTCCTGAAAAAAATGCCTGAAGCACCCTCCCCAATGAGAGAGGGAAGGGGAATTTCCACCCCATTCCCTCAGGAAAAGAAAAGTGGTGAGCTAATTACTTGGGGGAAACAGAAAATTACAAGATTAATGTGGAATTAATACACATATATGGCTTTGAAATTTGGGGACTAAAAGTGCTTATGAGACTTTTTTAAAAAAAAAAGATTTGAAAAGCTTGTAATATAAGTTTGGATTTAAAAAGCTGGAAAACAGTGCTAATGACATCTAGTGGCGAGTTATGGCACTACAATTTGTTAGGCCTAAAGGAAACTTGGCTTGAAGCCTAGATTTAGATAAGACTCTTGCTGTCCTTGGAAACTTTCACTTTTGAAGACTGCAGCTGAGAAAAGGGGAAAAAAAACTTTTGGGCTGCTTATCGGTGTGGCAGACATGATGAACTACTTTGAAACTGGCCTGCCTGAACTATGAATATAAATATTAACTAACTTTCAGACCTGTGTTGTGGAACTATTTCCCTGCAGGAGAAACACACATCAATGCTTGAGATGATGGAATATTTTGGATTACAAATCTTTGATTATGAACAATTTTTATTATAAAGACCACCTACAAAAAATGAAATGGACGTCCCATACTCAGCTTTAAATGGTAAAAAGCCATCTCTAACACCTGTCCCCAAAGTTTTCAGTTTGATATACCACCAAGAAAATATGGATGAAGTTCAGAAAGAAATTCTCTCCATGTTGAAATCAATAGAAGAGAATATTGCTTTAGCTCGTGATGAGATTAGAAATAACACAAAGGAGATAAAAGAACAATTTTCTAATCTAAATTTACAAACCCCGAACATGACTACAAAGAAGGAACTAGCAACCTAGAAAATAGAAGGAAAACTAGAGGAAGCAGATCCAAAGATGGAGGACCTAAAGGAAGGAACTAACCAACAGATTCAGACAACAGAAGAACTAGAAGATGGAGCGATAATATTGGAAATGGAAAAGACATCTTACCAATCAAGAATTCAGAACACATTTGAGGAAAAGGAAGAAAAGGAAGAAGAGCCTTGGTGGAGCAGTGGGCTAATGCCTCCTTAAGTAACACCAGCTGCCTGCAATTAGTGCAGGTTCGCATCCCACCAGGCTCAAGGTTGACTCAGCCTTCCATCCTTCCGAGGTAGGTAAAATGAGGACCCAGATTGTTGGGGGCAATTAAGCTGACTTTGTAATAATGCCGCTTGGGGGGGGTGTGAAAGCCCTAATAAGCAGGCATATACATAGAATGAAGGCTACTGCTAAGCTTGTAAGCCGCCCTGAGTCTTCGGAGAAGGGCGGGATATAAATGGAATTAAAATAAATAAAATAAATAAAATAAAACTGATTGAATGGAAGATAGAGCTGTTAGGAGAACTGTGGGGAATTGGAGAAGGAGGGAGGCTGTTTAATGAATATCAATGGGTTCATTCTTCCAAAAATACTTTAATCAAATGGTCTTTCTTAGTCCAAACAATAGACACAAAAACAGAGGAAAAATTACTTGATTATTCAAATGAATTGACATGGAAAGTAAGTTGGCAAAGGAAAAAAGCTAGAGTAAGACTGAAGAAAATAGAGGTTTTGATCCATTAGATGGGATATATTATTAACTAGATGTTTGAATATGGTGGAGAATAGATAATTGCCAGAAATAGAAGCATTATCATAGATAGAAAGATAGGATTGGTAATTAGAATATTAGATTTTGGTATGAGAAGGGAAACAGGAAAATGCTAAGAAGTTTGAATAAGGGAAGCTTTCGGTTATCCAAATATAACTTACTTTGAAATTATAAACAATAGAGATATTTTGAACACTGATGGGAAACTAAAATTAAAAAAAGTGAAAACACGATACTGATTGAACATATGGATATTAAGTGCAAATACAATTAAGATAGGTTTTAGTTAGAAAAGTTATCTAAAACGGACATTATTGATATTATGAGAAAAATGTAACGAAAATGTTGATATTCAATTGTATATTTATTAATAACAATAAGAATTGTATTTCCCGAGTATGGGAAAACAGGTACTACCGGAAGAAGAGAGGAAACATTTAATGGTGGTGGTGGTGTAGTAGTAGTAGTAACAACAACAACAATAATAATGAGGTACTACCTTGACGTGGTTGTGGGGCTTGTGTACTCTGAGGAAGATGAGAGCTATGCCACAGGTTCAACCATACTGGACAGGTCTCATCAGAGGAGACAGACAAAGAGTGTCTCTCCCATAAAAAATATGGTGAGACATAAATTTCAGAATGCCATACCAGCTCGGATGTCACCCGGGTTAACAAGGTCCGCGCTAGATGTTGGAGTTCTTGGATATCTGGTGAAAAATGGGTTACAGGACTCAGGACTGTTGGCTGAGCAACCAGGGCCAGCAGCTGCAGAACAACTGGAAGAAAAGGTGTTTACCCGTCGCAAATACAAAGTGATTGAAAACAAAGAAATAATGATCTGTTATTACAGATCAAGTCCAACAAGAAGAGGATATTTAAAATGAATGCACCGGTTCTGGAAAGAACAACATCCAGAATCAGAAATAACAGAACAGAGACTAGCAGATCAACGCCGATTTATAATACGAAATAAAGTATTCACAGAAACAGAATTGGACGAACTGCAAAGGTTTACCCAGGGCAAAGAAATCAAAGCCTTGCCAGAAGTAATTCAGAATGTAGAGGCAAGCCAGGGGGAGTTGGCAGTGAAGGAATCCAGCAGATATATACAACTGTTCTCATTTGGAAACCAGGCACCTCTTCCTCAGGAAGAACAAACCCCTCTAACTAAAGAAATAAAAGAATTGAAAGAAAGAATAACTGAGCATCTAGAACAGCACAAAAACAACAGAATAAGGCTGCCTGCATTGAAGCTTGTTCCAAAGAAACAGCTAGCACAAGCATTAAAAGATGCAAATACTGCAATATCAAGTATAAGCACCAATTCACTGCAAGAAACAAACCAAGTAATGTACAGCACAGCTGCAGTTATAACTGAATACCTGGGATGCAGAATTAACAAAGAAAAACAAACAAACAGTGCACCACAAAAATAGAAGGTTAGACTAGAAAATAAGATCAAGTTAAGATCACATGCAAGCAAGCTAGAACAGATGAAAGAAAAGCTGAAGAACAAGAAGACCAAAGAATACCTAATCAAGAAATACCACTTAGAAACAAGGAAGATCAAGGAAGCACTGGAAATGATAAAGCAGCAAATAACAGGAAAATCAGTAGATACAAAGCTTGAATTGCAAATTATAGCTAGAACTTCCAATTTCAATCCAATCAGAAACGTTTCTACCAATCCATCAATGGAGAAACTGCAATGAGTCAGTACCTGACAAGGAAGAAACAGTGCAGTTCTGGAAGCAGATATGGGATAACCCAAAGAAACACAACAAGGATGCGGTTTGGTTAAAAGAGGTGGATGCAAATAAAACAGAAGTTGAAATGAAATGAAAGAACTAGTAATAACAACAAAAATGGTAGAAAAAAGAGCAAGGAAGATCAAAAATTGATAAGCACCAGGTGAAGATGAACTGCATGGGTTTTGGTTGAAACATCTAACTGTTATATACCCACTCATTGCCAAGCAGTTCAACAATATACTACAAGGAGGAGAAATTGAAAAGTGGCTAACAACTGGGAAAACCTACCTAATAATGAAAGATCCAGCAAAAGGGGCAACACCAGGCAATTACAGGCCAATTACCTGCTTACCAACAACTTTCAAATTGCTAACTGGTGTGGTAGCTGATGCAGTAAAACAGCATCTAGTGTTCTGTACCAGCCTGCTACCGGCCCTGCAGAAAAGGCAGGGACAACCCCTTTACAAACGGCAAGAGGCTGGAATTACGCCTGCCAAATTTATAGCTACAAAAACAAACAAGACACGAACCAAGAAACAGGAGCTTTAAGAAACACGAACTATCCAAGCGGTTGCCTTCAGCAAACCAGCCCTCCCCACACATTCCCCTTATATAGAATTCAGGGTGTGGCTTCTCTCTGCCTCCTTCCGAGAAGCCCCATTGCCTTCCTCTGTTTACTCCTAATTGACTGCCTCCTGCGTCGGGCGTCCTTGAACAGGGCCAGCTGTGGGTCATCTTCATCCACGCTGTCAGGCTCACACAGCTGGGTCTCCGTGGTGACCAAGTGGGAGGGGCCTAGCTGAGGGCTTTGATCAGCAAGATCTTCAACCCCCTCAGCAAGGTCTTCAACACCCCCCCTCCTCCTCCTCTGAGTTGTCCGACCCAACTGCCGAACGCACAGGCTGACCCTGAATCACAACATCTAGTTGAAAAAAATCTCAACTCCCAATAGACAAAATAATCTTGGAAAACTGCAAGTACATCAATGGTTGAAGAAGAGAAAATGGCTTTGGCAGAATATTTTATTTTATTTATTTTTATTTTAATTCCATTTATATCCCGCCCTTCTCCGAAGACTCAAGGCGGCTTACAAGCTTAGCAGTAGCCTTCATTCTATGTATATGCCTGCTTATTAGGGCTTTCACACACACCCCCAAGCGGCATTATTACAAAGTCAGCTTAATTGCCCCCAACAATCTGGGTCCTCATTTTACCTACCTCGGAAGGATGGAAGGCTGAGTCAACCTTGAGCCTGGTGGGACTCGAACCTGCACTAATTGCAGGCAGCTGATGTTACTTAAGGAGGCATTAGCCCACTGCTCCACCAAGGCTCCAATATCTGAAGGACAATGATGAAGATGCACTGAAATTAGTATATCAGGAAGGCTTACTGACTACTGGAGAGACCAAACTGGCCTACAAGAAAGACCAAATGAAGAACAGAATAGAGGCATGGGAAGACAAAGCACTACATAGCCAGTACATTAAAAAAAATAGCTGGGAAAGCAGATAATAACAAGACCTGGCAATGGCTAAGAGCAGGAAAGTTGAAGAAAGAGACCGAGGGACTAATTCTGGCTGCACAAGACCAAGCCTTAAGGACAAATGCATACAAAGTCAAAATTGAGAAGACAGCAACAGACGGTAAGTGCCGCCTATGCAAAGAAGCTAAAGAAACAGTGGACCATCTGGTAAGCTGCTGCAAGAAGATCGCACAAACTGACTACAAGCAGTGGCATGACAAAGTAGCAACAATGGTGCATTGGAAGATCTGCAAGAAATGTCATTTGCCTGTAAGCAAGAACTGGTGGGATCATAAAATAGAGAAAGTCATACAAAACTGCTCTGGGACTTCAGAATTCAAATAGAGAAGCACCTGCAACATAACACCCTGGACTTAACAATTGTCGATAAGAAAGACAAAAAAGTCTGGATAGTGGACATGGCAGTGCCTGGAGAAGCAGAATAGACGAGAAAGAACCAGAGAAGATAACAAAATACAAAGACCTACAGGTGAAACTCGAAAAATTAGAATATCGTGCAAAAGTTCATTTATTTCAGTAATGCAACTTAAAAGGAGAAACTAATATATGAGATAGACTCATTACATGCAAAGCAAGATAGTTCAAGCCGTGATTTGTCATAATTGTGATGATTATGGAATACAGCTCATGAAAACCCCAAATCCACAATCTCAGAAAATTAGAATATTGTGAAAAGGTGCAATATTCTAGGCTCAAAGTGTCCCACTCTAATCAGCTAATTAAGTCATAACACCGGGAAAGTTGTCCTAAGCCTTTAAATGGTCTCTCAGTCTGGTTCAGTAGGAATCACAATCATGGGGAAGATTGCTGACCTGACAGTTGTGCACAAAACCATCATTGACACTCTCCATAAGGAGGGAAAGCCTCAAAAGGTAATTGCAAAAGAAGTTGGATCCTCCCAAAGTGCTGTATCAAAGCACATTAATAGAAAGTTATGTGGAAGGGAAAAGTGTGGAAGAAAAAGGTGCAAAAGCAGCAGGGATGACCGCAGCCTGGAGAGGATTGTCAGGAAAAGGCCATTCAAAAGTGTTGGGGACTTTCACAAGGAGTGGACTGAGGCTGGAGTCAGTGCATCAAGAGCCACCACACAGAGACGGATCCTGGACATGGGCTTCAAATGTCGTATTCCTCTTGTCAAGCTGCTCCTGAACAACAAACAACGTCAGAAGCGTCTTACCTGGGCTAAAGAAAAACAGACCTGGTCTGTTGCTCAGTGGTCCAAAGTCCTCTTTTCTGATGAGAGCAACTTTTGCATCTCATTTGGAAACCAAGGACCCAGAGTCTGGAGGAAGAATGGAGAGGCACACACTGCAAGATGCTTGAAGTCCAGTGTGAAGTTTCCACAGTCTGTGTTGATTTGAGTCCTTGGTGGAGCAGTGGGCTAATGCCTCCTTAAGTAACACCAGCTGCCTGCAATTAGTGCAGGTTCGCATCCCACCAGGCTCAAGGTTGACTCAGCCTTCCATCCTTCCGAGGTAGGTAAAATGAGGACCCAGATTGTTGGGGGCAATTAAGCTGACTTTGTAATAATGCCACTTGGGGTGTGTGTGAAAGCCCTAATAAGCAGGCATATACATAGAATGAAGCCGCCCTGAGTCTTCGGAGAAGGGCGGGATATAAATGGAATTAAAATAAAAAAATAAAAAATAAATTTGGGGAGCCATGTCATCTGCTGGTGTTGGTCCACTGTGCTTCATTAAGTCCAGGGTCAACGAAGCTGTCTACCAGGAGATTTTTGGAGCACTTCATGCTTCCTTCCGCAGACGAACTTTATGGGGATGCTGACTTCATTTTCCAGCAACACTTGGCACCTGCCCACACTGCCAAAAGCACCAAAAGCTGGTTCAATGACCGTGGGATTACTGTGCTTGATTGGCCAGCAAACTCGCCTGACCTGAACCCCATAGAGAATCTATGGGGCATTGCCAAGAGAAAGATGAGAGACATGAGACCGAACAATGCAGAAGAGCTGAAGGCCGCTATTGAAGCATCCTGGTCTTCCATAACACCTCAGCAGTGCCACAGGCTGACAGCTTCCATGCCACGTTGCATTGAGGCAGTAATTGCTGCAAAAGGGGCCCAAACCAAGTCCTGAGTACATATGCATGCTTATACTTTTCAGAGGTCCGATATTGTTCTATGTACACTCCTTGTTTTATTGATTGCATGTAATATTCTATCTCATGCTAGTAAAGTCATGCTTAAAATCCTACAAGCTAGACTTCAGCAGTATGTGGATCGAGAACTACCAGAAGTACAGGCAGGATTTCGAAGAGGCAGAGGAACTAGAGATCAAATTGCCAACATACGCTGGATCATGGAGAAAGCTAGGGAGTTCCAGAAAAACATCTACTTCTGCTTCATTGACTATGCTAAAGCCTTTGATTGTGTGGATCATAACAAACTGTGGCAAGTTCTTAAAGAGATGGGAGTACCAGACCATCTTATTTGTCTCTTGAGAAACCTATATGCGGGTCAAGAAGCAACAGTGAGAACTGGACACGGAACCACTGATTGGTTCAAAATTGGGAAAGGAGTCCGGCAAGGCTGTATACTGTCGCCCTGCCTATTTAACTTATATGCAGAGCACATCATGAGAAAGGCAGGACTAGATGAATCAAAAGTTGGAATTAAGATTGCCGGAAGAAATATCAACAACCTAAGATACGCAGATGATACCACTCTAATGGCAGAAAGTGAAGAAGAACTAAAGAGCCTCTTGTTGCGGGTGAAGAAGGAGAGTGCAAAACTTGGGTTGAAACTTAACATTAAGAAAACCAAGATCATGGCATCTGGCCCTCTCAATTCCTGGCAAATAGATGGGGAAGAAATGGAAGTAGTGACAGATTTTATTTTCCTGGGCTCCAAGATCACTGCAGATGGGGACTGTAGCCAAGAAATTAAAAGACGCTTGCTCCTGGGGAGAAAAGCCATGGCAAATCTAGACAGCACACTAAAAAGCAGAGACATCACCCTGTCAACAAAAGTGCGTATAGTCAAGGCTATGGTCTTCCCAGTTGCAATGTATGGCAGTGAAAGTTGGACCATAAGAAAGGCTGAGCGCCAAAGAATTGAGGCCTTTGAACTATGGTGCTGGAGAAGACTCCTGCGAGTCACTTGGACTGCAAGGCGATCAAACCGGTCAGTCCTAGAGGAGATCAATCCTGACTGCTCTTTAGAAGGCCAGATCCTGAAGCTAAAACTCAAATACTTTGGCCACCTAATGAGAAGGAAGGACTCACTGGAGAAGAGCCTAATGCTGGGAAAGATCGAGGGCAATAGAAGAAGGGGACGACAGAGAATGAGGTGGCTGGATGGAGTCACTGAAGCAGTAGGCATGAGCTTAAATGGACTCCAGAAGATGGTAGAGGACAGGAAGGCCTGGAGGAACGTTGTCCATAGGGTCGCGATGGGTCGGACACGACTTCGCAGCTAACAACAAAATATTCTAATTTTCTGAGATTGTGGATTTGGGGTTTTCATCAGCTGTGCACCATAATCATCACAATTATGACAAATCACGGCTTGAACTATCTTGCTTTGCATGTAATGAGTCTATCTCATATATTAGTTTCCCCTTTTAAGTTGCATTACTGAAATAAATGAACTTTTGCACGATATTCTAACTTTTCAAGTTTCACCTGTATACCCGGAAGTGGGGAGAAAGGCTATTGCAGCCTTATTGCCATTTGGTTCAACATACTTGTGTGAGAAGGCATTTTCTTCCTCAACATGTATAAAAACTAAGGAAAGGAATTGCCTTCAGGTGGAGCCTGACTTAATTCTGTCAGTAAGCGCTCTCCAGCCATGACTGCAAAGATTAATGGCAGAGAAGCAGGCACAAGTTTCTCATTAAAAGTGTGGTAAATTGGTTCACTTTTTTCCTGTTTTTGTTTGGTCAGTAAAGTTTTTGACAGCTTGTTAAGTAAATTGGTTCAATGTTTTCCTGTTTTTGGTCAATAAAGTTTTTGACACCTTGTTAAGTAAATTGGTTCACTGTTTTCCTGTTTTTGTTTGGTCAATAAAGTTTTTGACACCTTGCTAAGCCACTGGTGGTACTTGAATATTGTCATGTCCTAAAGGTTGCACTCTCCTCTGCCTCTGCGCTTGCTCAGGGAGGGCCATAATTTTCTCCAGGCTGGGGTCTGGACGGCATAGTACTGGACAATGGGAGGGAGGGAAGGAAGGGACAAAGAAGGAGGTAAGAAAGGAAGGAAAGAAGGAAGGGACAATGAGAGAGAGGGAGGGAAGGAGGGCACCCACCCCAGTCCCACCCCCCCTCCACCAGAGACCCATGGATTCCCCACACACAGGCAGCCTGTAACCTGAGTGATGAGCTGCCCCCCCCAGCCATTGACTTTGCTTGTCAAAAAGTTGCAAAAGGTGGTCACATGACTCTGGGACACTGACCGTCATAAGTATGAATCAGTTGCCAAGCATCCGAATGTAAATCACATGACCCTGGGGATGCTGCAACAGTCATAAGTGTGAAAAATGGTCATAAGTCACTTTTTTCAGTGCCGTCATAACTTTGAACAGTCACTAAGCGAAATGTTGTAAGTCGAGGACTACCTGTACTTTATCATTTTTTTCTTCTTTTTTTTGGTCACGTTTTTGACACCTTGCTGGGCGACTGGTGGTACTCGGAGAGTGCCTTATCCTAAAAGTGGTACAATGGGTGAAAAGGTTGAAAAGCCCTGATGTAGAGTTTTTAGACATCCAAAGTGTCCAGCCTGTTTGACATCATGGCTGTGTTTGACAGTCTTAAGATGGAGACCTTCAGGCAAGTACAATTTGCCCCCCCCTGTAAGCCAGACCATCCCTGCATGTTAGGGATGTCTGATTGTCTTTGAACCATTGATTGGTGAGGAGTTCTCATTTTGTTTTCTTTACCCCTGGGTCATCAGGATTAGGGGTCCTGTGAGGCGTAAGTTGGTCAGCAGTTTGTGGACTGGAGATAATTGTCTTGTTAACTTCTTTGTGTTCCTTTTTGTACTGGGGCAGTCTCGATAGTGCATCAGCTAGGAAGTTTTTTCTTCCTGGTATGTACTTTAGAGTAAAATTAAAATGGTTAAAGTACTGTGCCTATCGCACTTCTTTGGGGACAATTTGTGGGGAGTTTTTAGTGCCTCTAGATTTTTCTGATCTGTCTGATTTAAGGCACCTTGCTCCCTTCTAGACAGTGTCGCCAGTTTAATAGCCCCCACCTAATTGCGAAGGCCTCCTTCTCCCTGACTGTCCATCTTCTCTTGCTTTCAGTGAATTTCTTAGAGGTGTAGGCACACGGTTGCAGACCCCACTTTTATTCTTTTGCAGTAATACAGCTCCGACTGCCATGTCGCTGGCGTCAGCTTGAATTACGAAGGGCTCCACTGGGCAGGGGTGCTTTAGAACTGGTTCAGCAGCAAATAGTCTTTTTAAATTCTCAAAAGCTGTCTGACAACTAATAGTCTATACTAGTGGTTGGCCAGGTTGCAGTTTTCCCCCTCCCTTACCCGTTTTGAGTAGTTCTGTAAGGGGTAGAGCAATCTCGGCAAAAGAGGGAATAAATTGACGGTTGTTGTTGTTAGCTGCGAAGTCGTCTCCGACCCATCGCAACCACATGCACAGCATTCCTCCAGGCCTTCCTGTCCTCTACCATCTTCTGGGGTCCATTTAAGCTCACGCCTACTGCTTCAGTGACTCCATCCAGCCACATCATTCTCTGTCATCCCCTTCTTCTCTTGCCCTCAATCTTTCCCAGCATTAGGCTCTTCTCCAGTGAGTCCTTCCTTCTCATTAGGTGGCCAAAGTACTTGAATTTTAGCTTCAGGATCTGGCCTTCTAAAGAGCAGTCAGGATTGATCTCCTCTAGGACTGACCGGTTTGATCGCCTTGCGGTCCAAAGGAATCACAGGAGTCTTCTCCAGCACCACAGTTCAAAGGCCTCAGTTCTTTGGCACTCAGCCTTTCTTATGGTCCAACTTTCACTGCCATACATTGCAACTGGGAAGACCATAGCCTTGACTATACGCACTTTTGTTGGCAGGGGGATGTCTCTGCTTTTTAGTGTGCTGTCTAGATTTGACACGTCTTTCCTCCCCAGGAGCAAGCATCTTTTAATTTCTTGGCTACAGTCCCCATCTGCGGTGATCTTGGAGCCCAGGAAAACAAAATCTGTCACTACCTCCATTTCTTCCCCTGTTCTGTTCCAGCCTACGACTGGCCCTGTTGGAATGCCAGGGACAACCCCTTTTTTATATTCAATAGGCTGGAATTAAGCTAACCAAATTTATTTGCAAAAACTAAACGAAACAGTTCAAAACAGTTAAACAACTACAGACCGAGACTATATCAGAAGCTCTTCAAACGGTTGCCTTCAGCAACCAGCGCCTCCCACACATTCCCCTTTTAAACAGCAGTCTCAAGGCGTGGCTTCTCTTTGCCTTCTCCCGAGGTGCCTCATTGCTTTTCTTTGTTCACTTCTGCTTGTCTGCCTCCTCCTTCGAGGGTCCCTGAACAAAGCCAGTTGTGGATCGTCTTCTTCCAATCTTTCAGGCTCACACAGCTGGGTCTGAGGAGGAACAAGATGAGAGGGGCCTGGCTGAGAGCTCTGCGGTGCATCAGAACTTTCCTCTGCAACCAAAGTCTCTACAAACCCCTCCTCCTCCTCCTCTTCAGAATTGTCCGACTCAGCTGCCGAAACCACAGGCTGACGCTGAATCACAACATCCCCATCTATTTGCAGGAATTGAGAGGACCGGATGCCATGATCTTGGTTTTCTTAATGTTGAGTTTCAACCCAAGTTTTGCACTCTCCTTCACCCGCAACAAGAGGCTCTTTAGTTCCTCTTCACTTTATGCCATTAGAGTGGTATCATCTGCATATCTTAGGTTGTTGATATTTCTCCCGGCAATCTTAATTCCAACTTACGATTCATCTAGCCCTGCCTTTCTCATGATTTGCTCTGCATATAAATTAAATAGGCAGGGTGACAGTATACAGCCTTGCCGGACTCTTTTCCCAATTTTGAACCAATCAGTGGTTCTGTGTCCAGTTCTCACTGTTGCTTCTTGACCCGCACATAGGTTTCTCAAGAGACAAATGAGACGGTCTGGTACTCCCATATCTTTAAGAACTTGCCACAGTTTGTTGTGATCCACACAATCAAAGGCTTTAGCATAGTCAATGAAGCAGAAGTAGATGTTTTTCTGGAACTCCCTAGCTTTCTCCATGATCCAGCGTATGTTGGCAATTTGATCTCTAGTTCCTCTGCCTCTTCAAAATCCTGCCTGTACTTCTGGTAGTTCTCGATCCACATACTGCTGGAGTCTAGCTTGTAGGATTTTAAGCATAACTTTACTAGCATGTGAAATGAGTGCAATGGTGCGATAGTTTGAACATTCTTTGGCACTGCCTTTCTTTGGAATTGGAATGTAAACTGATCTTTTCCAATCCTGTGGCCACTGTTGAGTTTTCCAAATTTGCTGGCAAATTGAGTGTAGCACTTTTACTGCATCATCTTTCAAGATTTTGAATAGCTCAGCTGGAATACTGTCACCTCCACTAGCTTTGTTGTTGCTCAGCTTTCCTAAGGCTCACTTCACTTCACATTCTAGGATTTCTGGCTTGAGGTCAGTGACCAACTCATTGTGGTTATCAGGGACATTAAGCTTTTTCTTGTATAGTTCTTCTGTGTAATTTTGCCACCTCTTCTTAATCGCTTCTGCCTCTGTTAGGTCCCTGCCATTTTGGTCCTTTATCATGCCCATTTTTGCATGAAACGTTCCCTACATCTCTCCAATTTTCTTGAAGAGATCTCTGTTTCTCCCTATTCTATTGTTTTCTTCTATTTCTTTGCACTGTTCATTTAAGAAGGAATTCTTATCTCTTCTAGCTGTTCTCTGGAATTCTGCATTCAATTGGGCGTATCTTTCTTTTTCTCCCTTCCCTTTCGCTTCTCTCCTTTCCTTAACTATTTGCAAAGCTTCCTCAGACAACCATTTGGCTTTCTTGCATTTCTCTTTCTTTGGGATGGTTTTAGTTGCTACCTCTTGCACAATGTTGCGAACCTCTGTCCATAGTTCTTCAGGCACTCTGTCTATCAGATCTAATTCCTTAAAACTATTCGTCACCTCTACTGTATATTCAACAGGGATATGATTTAGTTCATACCTGAGTGGCCTAGTGCTTTTCCCTACTTTCTTTAGTTTAAGGCTAAATTTTGCAACAAGAAGCTCATGGTCTGAGCCACAGTCAGCTCCTGGTCTTGTTTTTACTGACTGTATAGAGCTTCTCCATCTTTGGCTGCAGAGCACATAGTCAATCTGATTTCTGTGTTGACCCTCTGGTGATGTCCATGTGTAGAGCCGTCTCTTGGGCTGTTGGAAAAGAGTGTTTGCTATGACCATCGTTTTCTCTTGACAAAATTCTATCAGCCTGTGTCCTGCTTCATTTTGTACTCCAAGGCCAAACTTGCCTGTTATTCTGGTTATCTTTTGGCTTCTTACTTTAGCATTCCAATCCCCCATGATTTGTTGTTGTTGTTAGTTGCGAAGTCGTGTCCGACCCATCGCGACCCTATGGACAATGTTCTTCCAGGCCTTCCTGTCCTCTACCATCTTCTAGAGTCCATTTAAGCTCACGCCTACTGCTTCAGTGACTCCATCCAGCCACCTCATTCTCTGTCGTCCCCTTCTTCTATTGCCCTCAATCTTTCCCAGCATTAGGCTCTTTTCCAGTGAGTCCTTCCTTCTCATTAGGTGCCCAAAGTATTTGAGTTTTAGCTTCAGGATTTCGCCTTCTAAAGAGCAGTCAGGGTTGATCTCCTCTAGGACTGACCGGTTTGATCGCCTTGCAGTCCAAGGAACTAGCAGGAGTCTTCTCCAGCACCATAGTTCAAAGGCTTCAATTTTTTGGCGCTCAGCCTTTCTTATGGTCCAACTTTCACTGCCATACATTGCAACTGGGAAGACCATAGCCTTGACTATACGCACTTTTGTTGACAGGGTGATGTCTCTGCTTTTTAGTGTGCTGTCTAGATTTGCCATGGCTTTCCTCCCAAGGAGCAAGCGTCTTTTAATTTCTTGGCTACAGTCCCCATCTGCAGTGATCTTGGAGCCCAGGAAAATAAAATCTGTCACTACCTCCATTTCTTCCCCATCTATTTGCCAGGAATTGAGAGGGCTGGATGCCATGATCTTGGTTTTCTTAATGTTTAGTTTCAACCCAAGTTTTGCATTCTCCTTCTTCACTCGCAACAAGAGGCTCTTTAGTTCCTCTTCACTTTCTGCCATTAGAGTGGTATCATCTGCATATCTTAGGTTGTTGATGTTTCTTCCGGCAATCTTAATTCCAACTTTTGATTCATCTAGCCCTGCCTTTCTCATGATGTGCTCTGCATATAAGTTAAATAGGCAAGGCGACAGTATACAGCCTTGCCGGACTCCTTTCCCAATTTTGAACCAATCAGTGGTTCCGTGTCCAGTTCTCACTGTTGCTTCTTGGCCCGCATATAGGTTTCTCAAGAGACAAATAAGATGGTCTGGTATGCCCATCTCTTTAAGGACTTGCCACAGTTTGTTATGATCCACACAATCAAAGGCTTTAGCATAGTCAATGAAGCAGAAGTAGATGTTTTTCTGGAACTCTCTAGCTTTCTCCATGATCCAGCGTATGTTAGCAATTTGATCTCTAGTTCCTCTGCCTCTTCGAAATCCTGCCTGTACTTCTGGTAGTTCTCGATCCACATACTGCTGGAGTCTAGCTTGTAGAATTTTAAGCATAACTTTACTAGCATGAGAAATGAGTGCAATGGTGCGATAGTTTGAACATTCTTTGGCACTGCCTTTCTTTGGAATTGGAATGTAAACTGATCTTTTCCAATCCTGTGGCCACTGTTGAGTTTTCCAAATTTGCTGGCAAATTGAGTGTAGCACTTTTACTGCATCGTCTTTTAAGAATTTGAATAGCTCAGCTGGAATACTGTCACCTCCACTAGCTTTGTTGTTGCTCAGCTTTTCTAAGGCCCACTTCACTTCACATTCTAGGATGTCTGGCTCGAAGTCAGTGACCACCTCATTGTGATTATCAGGGATGTTAAGCTTATTCTTGTATAGTTCTTCTGTGTAATTTTGCCACCTCTTCTTAATCTCTTCTGCCTCTGTTAGGTCCCTGCCATTTTGGTCCTTTATCATGCCCATTTTTGCATGAAACGTTCCTTTCATCTCTCCAATTTTCTTGAAAAGATCTCTGGTCCTCCCTATTCTATTGTTTTCTTCTATTTCTTTGCATTGTTCATTTAAGAAGGCATTCTTATCTCTTCTAGCTATTCTTTGGAATTCTGCATTTAATTGGGCGTATCTTTCTTTTTCTCCTTTGCCTTGCGCTTCCCTCCTTTCCTCAGCTATTTGCAAAGCTTCCTCAGACAGCCATTTTGCTTTCTTGCATTTCTTTTTGTTTGGGATGGTTTTGGTTGCTACCTGTTGTACAATGTTGCGAACCTCTGTCCATAGTTCTTCAGGCACTCTGTCTATCAGATCTAATTCCTTAAAACTATTTGTCACCTCTACTGTATATTCAACAGGGATATGATTTAGTTCATACCTGAGTGGCCTAGTGCTTTTCCCTACTTTCTTTAGTTTAAGGCTAAATTTTGCAACAAGAAGCTCATGGTCTGAGCCACAGTCAGCTCCTGGTCTTGTTTTTACTGACTGTATAGAGCTTCTCCATCTTTGGCTGCAGAGCACATAGTCAATCTGATTTCTGTGTTGACCCTCTGGTGATGTCCATGTGTAGAGCCGTCTCTTGGGCTGTTGGAAAAGAGTGTTTGCTATGACCATCGTTTTCTCTTGACAAAATTCTATCAGCCTGTGTCCTGCTTTATTTTGTACTCCAAGGCCAAACTTGCCTGTTATTCTGGTTATCTTTTGGCTTCTTACTTTAGCATTCCAATCCCCCATGATTTGTTGTTGTTGTTAGTTGCGAAGTCGTGTCCGACCCATCGCGACCCTATGGACAATGTTCTTCCAGGCCTTCCTGTCCTCTACCATCTTCTAGAGTCCATTTAAGCTCACGCCTACTGCTTCAGTGACTCCATCCAGCCACCTCATTCTCTGTCGTCCCCTTCTTCTATTGCCCTCAATCTTTCCCAGCATTAGGCTCTTCTCCAGTGAGTCCTTCCTTCTCATTAGGTGGCCAAAGTATTTGAGTTTTAGCTTCAGGATTTCGCCTTCTAAAGAGCAGTCAGGGTTGATCTCCTCTAGGACTGACCGGTTTGATCGCCTTGCAGTCCAAGGAACTAGCAGGAGTCTTCTCCAGCACCATAGTTCAAAGGCTTCAATTTTTTGGCGCTCAGCCTTTCTTATGGTCCAACTTTCACTGCCATACATTGCAACTGGGAAGACCATAGCCTTGACTATACGCACTTTTGTTGACAGGGTGATGTCTCTGCTTTTTAGTGTGCTGTCTAGATTTGCCATGGCTTTCCTCCCAAGGAGCAAGCGTCTTTTAATTTCTTGGCTACAGTCCCCATCTGCAGTGATCTTGGAGCCCAGGAAAATAAAATCTGTCACTACCTCCATTTCTTCCCCATCTATTTGCCAGGAATTGAGAGGGCTGGATGCCATGATCTTGGTTTTCTTAATGTTTAGTTTCAACCCAAGTTTTGCATTCTCCTTCTTCACTCGCAACAAGAGGCTCTTTAGTTCCTCTTCACTTTCTGCCATTAGAGTGGTATCATCTGCATATCTTAGGTTGTTGATGTTTCTTCCGGCAATCTTAATTCCAACTTTTGATTCATCTAGCCCTGCCTTTCTCATGATGTGCTCTGCATATAAGTTAAATAGGCAAGGCGACAGTATACAGCCTTGCCGGACTCCTTTCCCAATTTTGAACCAATCAGTGGTTCCGTGTCCAGTTCTCACTGTTGCTTCTTGGCCCGCATATAGGTTTCTCAAGAGACAAATAAGATGGTCTGGTATGCCCATCTCTTTAAGGACTTGCCACAGTTTGTTATGATCCACACAATCAAAGGCTTTAGCATAGTCAATGAAGCAGAAGTAGATGTTTTTCTGGAACTCTCTAGCTTTCTCCATGATCCAGCGTATGTTAGCAATTTGATCTCTAGTTCCTCTGCCTCTTCGAAATCCTGCCTGTACTTCTGGTAGTTCTCGATCCACATACTGCTGGAGTCTAGCTTGTAGAATTTTAAGCATAACTTTACTAGCATGAGAAATGAGTGCAATGGTGCGATAGTTTGAACATTCTTTGGCACTGCCTTTCTTTGGAATTGGAATGTAAACTGATCTTTTCCAATCCTGTGGCCACTGTTGAGTTTTCCAAATTTGCTGGCAAATTGAGTGTAGCACTTTTACTGCATCGTCTTTTAAGATTTTGAATAGCTCAGCTGGAATACTATCACCTCCACTAGCTTTGTTGTTGCTCAGCTTTTCTAAGGCCCACTTCACTTCACATTCTAGGATGTCTGGCTCGAAGTCAGTGACCACCTCATTGTGATTATCAGGGACGTTAATCTTATTCTTGTATAGTTCTTCTGTGTAATTTTGCCACCTCTTCTTAATCTCTTCTGCCTCTGTTAGGTCCCTGCCATTTTGGTCCTTTATCATGCCCATTTTTGCATGAAACGTTCCTTTCATCTCTCCAATTTTCTTGAAAAGATCTCTGGTCCTCCCTATTCTATTGTTTTCTTCTATTTCTTTGCATTGTTCATTTAAGAAGGCATTCTTATCTCTTCTAGCTATTCTTTGGAATTCTGCATTTAATTGGGCGTATCTTTCTTTTTCTCCTTTGCCTTGCGCTTCCCTCCTTTCCTCAGCTATTTGCAAAGCTTCCTCAGACAGCCATTTTGCTTTCTTGCATTTCTTTTTCTTTGGGATGGTTTTGGTTGCTACCTGTTGTACAATGTTGCGAACCTATGTCCATAGTTCTTCAGGCACTCTGTCTATCAGATCTAATTCTTTAAATCTATTTGTCACCTCTACTGTATATTCAACAGGGATATGATTTAATTCATACCTGACTGGCCTAGCGCTTTTCCCTACTTTCTTTAATTTAAGCCTAAACTTTGCAACAAGAAGCTCATGGTCTGAGCCACAGTCAGCTCCTGGTCTTGTTTTTACTGACTGTATAGAGCTTCTCCATCTTTGGCTGCAGAGCATATAGTCAATCTGATTTCTGTGTTGACCGTTTGGTGATGTCCATGTGTAGAGCCGTCTCTTGGGTTGTTGGAAAAGAGTGTTTGCTATGACCATCGTATTCTCTTGACAAAATTCTATCAGCCTGTGCCCTGCTTCAGTTTGTACTCCAAGGCCAAACTTGCCTGTTATTCCAGTTATCTTTTGGCTTCCTACTTTAGCATTCCAATCCCCCATGATGATAAGGACATCATTTTTGGGTGTTAGTTCTATAAGGCGCTGTAGGGCTTCATAGAACCGGTCAATTTCATCCTCTTCAGCACCGGTGGTTGGGGCATAGACCTGGACTACTGTGATATTGAATGGTTTGCCTTGGATTCGAACTGAGATCATTCTGTCATTTTGAGGATTGTATCCCAGTATTGCTTTTCCTATTCTTTTATTGACTATGAAGGCTACTCCATTTCTTCTGAGGGATTCTTGCCCGCAGTAGTATACCTGATGGTCATCTGAATTAAATTCACCCATTCCTGTCCATTTTAGTTCGCTGATACCTAAGATGTCGATGTTTAGTCTTGTCATCTCTTGTTTGACCACGTCCAGCTTTCCTTGATTCATGGATCTTACATTCCAGGTTCCTATGGAGAAAAAATCTTTACAGCATCGGACTTTCCTTTCACCACCAGACATATCCACAGCTGAGCATCCTTTCGGCTTTGGCCCAGTCACTTCATTCTTTCTGGCGCTACTAGTACTAGCCCTCTGCTCTTCCCCAGCAGCATATTGGACGCCTTCCGACCTGAGGGGCTCATCTTCCAGCGTCATATCGTTTTGCCTTTTGGTACTGTCCATAGGGTTTTCATGGCAAAGATACTGGAGTGGTTTGCCATTTCCTTCTCCAGTGGATCACGTTTTGTCAGAACTCTCTGCTATGACCTTTCCGTCTTGGGTGGCCCTGCACGGCATAGCTCATAGCTTCATTGAATTACGCAAGCCCCTTCGCCACGACAAGGCAGTAATCCATGAAGGGAAAATTGACAGTAGAAGTTGGCGAACCCTAGGAAGCTCTGGAGCTGTTTACAAGTCTTTGGGGGCTGCCTTCAGTTTTAGCTTTCACTTTGGCTGGGTCCATTTCAATGCCCTCATTGGAAATTCTATAGCCAAGATAATCTAATCGGGTTTGGTGAAATTCACATTTTGACAAGTTGACATAAAGTTTGGCATTCAGTAGTTTCTTTAACACTTCTCTGACCAGTCTTATGTGGTCAGTCATATTCGTACTGTATATCAAAATGTCATCAAGATACACCAGAACCCCTTTGTATAGATGATCATGTAGGACCTCATTAATCAACCCCTCCTCCTCCTCCTCTTCAGAATTGTCCAACTCAGCTGCCGAAACCTGCAGTCCAAATGGGATGACTTTGAACTGGTAGCTTCCCAAGGAGCCGTTGAAGGCCATTTTCCACTCATCCCCCTCCTTTATTCTCACCCGGTAATATGCTTCTTTCAGGTCTAATTTAGTGAAGACACTCCCCTTAGCCAGGTGGGTTACTAAGTCTTTCAGGAGGGGGAGAGGGTATTTATTTTCCACACTCACAGTGTTAAGACCCTTGTAGTCAATGCAGAGATGAAGAGACCCATCTTTTTTTTCTTTGAACAACACAGGTGTTCCCACGGTAGACTTGGCCCGTTCGATGAATCCCCTCGCTAGGTTTGTATCCACATATCGCTACATCTCCTCCATTTCAAGGGCGGACATAGTGTACATTCTTGGTCGTGGAAGTTTGGCCCCCGGCAACAGTTCAATAGAACAATCATTGGGCCGGTGAGAAGGCAAGGTATCACATTCTTTCTCACTAAATGCCTCTGCTAGGTCCCGGTACTCAGTGGGGATGAGTGGCTCGCCTGGTGGCCGTAAGGCAGCCATGTGTGCTCACTCATTGGGTGGGCTAAAATCTCCTGTAACATCTGTTGAATCAATGGGGGGATCGGGCTCTATCGGTAGTCTCACAGTTCTCATTCCTTTCTCCCACCAGATAAATGGCTTCCTGTTCTGTACCAGCCTGCTACCGGCCCTGCAGCAAAAGCAGGGACAACCCCTTTACAAACGGCAAGAGGCTGGAATAAAGCCTGCCAAATTTATTAACATAAAACAGAGCAAGACAAGACACCAACCATGAAACAGGAGCTATGAAACAGGAACTATCCAAGCGGTTGCCTTCAGCAAACCAGCCCTCCCACACATTCCCCTTAAATACAGTTCAGGGCGTGGCCTCTCTCTGCCTCCTTCCGAGGTGCCCCATTGCCTTCCTCTGTTTACTCCTGATTGACTGCCTCCTGCGTCGGGCGTCCTTGAACAGGGCCAGCTGTGGGTCATCTTCATCCACGCTGTCAGGCTCATACAGCTGGGTCTCCGTCGTGACCAGGTGGGAGGGGCCCGGCTGAGGGCTCTGCAGAGCCTCAAGGCCACCATCAGCAAGCTCTTCAACACCCCCCTCCTCCTCCTCTGAGTCGTCCGACCCAACTGCCGAACCCACAGGCTGACCCTGAATCACAACACTTCCATTTGTCTAACCAGGCTAGTCTTTAGATCACAGTCTCAGTCATTTTTGGAGCCACCAGGAAGCGAATAAACTCCCAATGCTCGCCTATTTCTATGCGTAAGGGCTCCGTTAATTGCGTGACTAAAGTGCCTTTCATTAGGGAGCCATCGGCTTGCTCAAACCTCACAGGTTTGGAGAGCGGTTTAGCCCGTATGCCCAGTCTCAGGGCACACAACAGGCTAATGATGCATCGGGAGCAGCCAGTATCGACTACTACTTTCAAGTCTACTTGTGCCCCTGGTTTAGGGATTATGAGTTTAGTTGGCAATGAAAAACGTGGGATATGTTGACTCACCATCGGGTCATTCTCCCCTTCATTGTCGCTTTCAAAGCTGGGTAGAGTGTGGGCGGGTCCAGTCAGTGGGCCAGCGTCCTCCTGGGTGGGGGATGTAACCTGGGCAACGTGCTCCTGGGTAGCCCAGTTGGACTTTTCTCTTGGTAGCTGCTGTGCAGGTCTCCTCCTTGTTGCTGGTTCTGGTCTACTCTGCTGTTGCGGGTAGGGAACTGGACAGCTTGCTGCTCGATGTCCCTGCTGTCTGCATCAAAAGTACTTGATTGGCTAGCCTGTAGGTGGCCTAGGTCTTTTGGCAGTAGCAGTAGTTGGAGGTTTTTGGAGGGGGTGGGTAGTCATTTGGGTTCTGGCTTTGGCACAGCTTTAGGTGGGAGAGGCTTCTTATAGTGGGCGAGATGGACATCTAATTTCACCGCTGCCTGGTTCCATTCTTGCACCTGGTCAGGTACAGCTTGGTAGATGCATGCCTGAGAAAGGTGGTCATGCAACCCTTCCCTGAAATGATGAATTATGGATTGCTCAGGCCATCTCTGGTTATTAGCAGAGTGGACTATCATGGCTTATTATATCTTTGCCTGTACAAACCATTGCCTATTTGCCTACATATCATCCCCAAAGGATTCAGAGGGCCCTGGGTATAAGCCACCGTGAGAGGGTGGCTTCAACTTACATCTGCTGCACCTAGAGGTGAGAGCTCTATGGGGCATGCCGTACCTAGAGTGCGTGTTCCAGACCACCCCCGGGAACAGGTTCCGCGACCGTCGTGAAAGGATGGTGGTCGGCCTGTCCTGGGGGTTCGCCCAGCTTGAGTGGCAGTGAAGCTGGGTGGAGGGTCTGGACACCCATTTACCCTCTGTTTTGGACCCTCCTAATCAATTATGGATTGCCTTCCCCTGGATTTGCTCCTTATGCCTTGTTTTCGTTATACTTTCACGGACCTGTTCGCCCTCAGGGGTGCCCCCCCTTCCTGGGTGCGACCCGCCTTTCTAGCCACTTATAATCTCGATGAAGGGCCCAATTGTTGGGACCCTGAGAGATGGCTGGGCACGGGTATGGGCTTCCGACATAAATCTAATAAGAGGCCCCTGGTAAGTTTTTTATCTAAATTTTTTGGGGGGTTAGGGAGGGGGTGGGAATTTCTTTTGGTTGTTTGGATATGGGGGGTAGTCCAACAACCGCTGTTCAGGCCAGGTTCGGGATTGATTGCGGGGGGGAGGAGCGGGGGTCGGTTGCCTCCAGGGCTCCAGGGCAGGTCGTGGGACTACCCATTCCCACGACGTTAGGGAATGGCAGCAGGTGTATGAACAGAGGGCTGTATCGATCTCAGGGAAGGCCTCTCCGCTGCTTGCAAGAGGTGAGGCACTCCGACCCTCTGTTTCTGCTCCGAGGTCCCGGGAGCGAGGATGTGCAGCCACCTGAGCTCCGGTTGGTGTACTTGAACGCCAGGTCTGTTGTTAATAAGGCTCCTCTTGTCCGGGATCTGGTCGAAGGTGAGCAGGCGGACCTGGCTTGCATCACGGAGACTTGGTTGGGCCCAGAGGGCAGTATTCCTCTGGCTGATCTTTGCCCACCAGGTTTCCGGGTGCTACACCGGCCTCGGGCTCAGGGTAGGGGTGGGGGAGTGGCGGTTGTCATGAGGGAGACCTTGTGTCCGCGGGAGACCACCGTTCCCCAGATCGTCAGGTGTGAGTCTCTCTTCCTGAGATGTGGCCCTGGTGCGCAGTTGGGCTTGCTGCTGGTGTACCTTTCGCCTAGTCACGCAGCAGCAGCCCTGCCTGAGCTTCTCGATATCCTCTCTGGGTTGGTGATTGAGTTTCCCAAACTTATAGTTTTGGGGGACTTTAATCTACCATCCCTGGGAGGATCATCTGAGCTAGCTCGGGAGTTCATGGCTTCCATGACGGCCATGGACCTGACGCAAGTAATTTCAGAACCGACTCGTGGGAGGCCACACCCTTGACCTGATTTTCTTATCTGGACGGTGGTTAGATGATCTTGGTGGGGGCTCCCCAATTGTTACGCCCCTGTCATGGACCGATCATCATCTCCTGCGGCTGGTCTTCCGTTTTGCCACTCCCCACCGTGGGCATGTGGAACCAACTAGATGGTACCGCCCCAGGCGCTTAATGGACCCTGAGAGGTTCCAGGCAGCGCTGGGGTCCCCACCTGCCTCCTTCGCTCACAACTCGGCGGATGCCTTAGTGGAAGCCTTGGAAAGGGCAGCCACGGAGGCTCTTGACCGAGTTGTACCCTTGCGGCCCCTGACCCGATGCAGATCCCATCGAGCTCCGTGGTTTTCCGCGGAGCTTCGGGAGATGAAGCGTCGGAGACGGGGCCTAGAGAGCTGTTGGAGATCCAGCCAATCCGAATCCGACCAATTGCGACTAAGAACCTATATTAGGTCTTATCTCGCTGCGATAAGGGTGGCGAGGTCTAATCACTTTGCTACCCTTATCGCGTCCACAAATAATCGCCCGGCCGCCCTGTTTAGGGTGACTTGCTCCCTCCTTAATCAGGAGGTGAGGGAGGAACCCTTGCAGGGTCATGCCGAGGAGTTTAACCAACATCTGTCAGACAAAATCGCTCGGATTCGGACCGGTCTGGACTCTGGGCAGAGTCTGACGATCAGGACATGGGTGGTCTTGTCGATATTACCTGGGAGGAGTTTGATTCTGTGACTTCGGAGGAAGTGGACAGGATTATGGGGAGGCTGAGCTCCACCACATGTTTATTGGACCCGTGCCCTTCCTGGCTGGTTTATGCAGCCCGGGAGAGGACACGAGGCTGGTTCCAGGCGGTTATATCTGCCTCTTTGAGTGAGGGTAGTTTCCCCGCCGTCTTGAAAGAGGCGGTGGTGAGACCTCTCCTCAAGAAGCCTGCCTTGGACCCAGCTGTGTTGAATAACTTTCGTCCGGTCTCCAACCTTCGCTTTCTTGCGAAGGTTGTTGAGAGTGTGGTAGCGCATCAGCTCCCTCTGGTCCTGGATGAAGCGGATTATCTAGACCCGTACCAATCGGGTTTCAGGCCCGGGTACAGCACGGAGACGGCATTGGTCACTCTGGTGAATTATCTCTGGAGGGCCCGGGACAGGGGATATTCCTCTGTCCTAGTCCTATTAGACCTCTCAGCGGCTTTCGATACCATCGACCATGGTATCTTGCTGCGGCGTCTCAGGGGATTGGGAGTGGGAGGCACGGTTTTACAGTGGTTCTCCTCCTATCACCAGGGACGTTCGCAGTCGGTGTTGACAGGAGGGCAGAGGTCGACCGCGAGGTCTCTCGTTTGTGGAGTTCCTCAGGGGTCGGTCCTCTCGCCTCTCCTGTTCAACATCTATATGAAACCGCTGGGTGAGATCATTCGTGGTTTTGGAGTTGGGTATCATCAGTACGCTGATGATACCCAGCTTTTTCTTTCGACCCCAAACCACCCCAGTGATGCCCTCGACGTGATGTCCCGTTGCCTGGAAGCGGTTCGGGTCTGGATGGGGAGGAACAGACTTCAACTCAACCCCGAAAAGACTGAGTGGCTGTGCATACCGGCATCCCGGGATATTCAGAATATTCCACCTCTTTCCATGGGGCGTGAGCTATTACCCCCCGTAGATAGGGCTCGCAACTTGGGAGTCCTCCTAGATTCGCGGCTTACTTTGGAAGACCATATAGTGGCGGTGACTAGGGGGGCCTTTGCCCAGGTTCGCCTGGTGCGCCAGTTGCGGCCCTATCTAGACCGGGATGCCCTGTGTACGGTTACTGATGCGCTCGTGACCTCTCGTCTGGACTACTGCAACGCTCTCTACATGGGGCTTCCCTTGAAGACCACTCGGAGGGTCCAACTGGTACAGAATGCAGCCGTGAGAGTTGTCTTGGGATTCTCCCGATACTCCCATGTTACACCTTTGCTCTGCAAGCTGCAATGGCTACCAGTTGTCTTCCGAGTGAGATTCAAGGTTTTGGTAATGGTTTTCAAGGCCCTACATGGCATGGGTCCAGAGTACCTCGGGGATCACCTGCTGCTGGCGTCAACTTCCCTCCGCCCTGTGCGTTCCCACAGAGAGGGCCTCCTCAGGGTGCCACCGGTCAGAGAATGTCGTCTGGTGGCCCCCAGGGGGAGGGCCTTCTCTGTGGGCGCCCCGGACTTATGGAATCAGTTGCCTGTTGAGCTCCGGACAGCGCCTGACCTTTGCTCCTTCCGATGCGATCTGAAGACCTATTTATTTGAACAAGCCGGCCTGGCCTGATGGGGGATATGTTGGGGTTTTTATTGCGGTTTTTTATACTATTATTTATTGTTTTAGCTCGGGCTTATATTTAATTCTCTTTTAACTTTTGTACCTTGTATTTTATATCTGCCCTGTTCACCGCCCTGAGTCCTTCGGGAGAAAGGCGGTATACAAATATAATAAATAAATAAATAAATAAATAAATAAATAAATAAATAAATAAATCTCTATCCAATTAATGCAAGATTGTTTATTCAGTCTGCCTGCAGGCGTCATTAGAGCAGGGGAAAAACCTTTGAACTGAGAAGAACAAAGTGTTCTGAACCAGCCCTCTTCTGGCCTTGTAGTAAGGCAAACCCCTATTCAGAAAGAAGAGACTGGAGAGCGTCCAAGGCTAAAAGGCATCTGCCAAGATTTAATTACGCAGTTAACAAAAACACAAGAGCTTGTCTTCTCAAGCGGAAAAGTTGCTTTCAGCAACCAGCCCCTCCCCAAACACTCCTTTTATAGAGAGCTCAGGGCGTGGTCTCCCTGTGCCTCCTCCCGAGGAGTCCCACAGCCTTTCTTTGTTTGTTCCTGCTCGACTGCCTCCTGCGTCGGGCGTCCTTGAACAGGGCCAGCTATGGGTCATCATCTTCCGCACTATCGGGCTCACGCAGCTGAGAAGAGGGCCCCGGCTGGGAACTCTGCCAAGCCTCCACGCCATCATCAGCCGGTTCGTCTCCCACACGGTCCTCCTCCCCCTCATCTGAGTCATCCGACACATCTGAGCCGGCTGCCGAAACCACAGGCTGGCCCTGAGTCACAACACTATCCCGCACCGCAGGGCCCTTCCCCCGGGTCTGCCGATCCGGATGCGGTCGGGATGGGAACTGTTCGTGAAACGCAGTCACCAACGCAGGGGCATGAACGGCGGTCGCGTCTTCCCATGTGAAGTCCTCCGGCCCGTACCTTTTCCACTCGATCAGGTACTGGAAGCGACCTTTCAGCCAGCGGGAATCCCTGATGCTGGCGACCTCGTACTCGGGGGTGCTGCCTCCATCACGAGTTCCTGATGGGGGAGGTTCCGCTTGGCGAAGTGGACAGGCCGGTTGTTCGGGGACCAACAAGGACCGATGGAAGACGGGGTGCACGCGCAGGGAACGTGGCAGAGTTAAACGATAGGCGACCGGACTGATGACGGCCTCGACTGGGAACGGTCCAAGGTAACGGTGGTCCAGCTTCCTCGCCGGCCGAGTGGATGGTAGGTTCCTGGTGGACAGCCAGACCCGATCCCCCACCGATAGTGGAGGCGTATCCCTTCTCGACCGATCGGCGAACCTCTTGTAGTCGGCCTTGGCCTTCTCCAGCTGCCGTCGCACCAACCGATGGATCGCCTGTAACTCCGCCATGAATTCGTTCGCTGCCGGCTCCGGTGAGTCCACGGGAGAAAGGGGGAAAAACCGGGGGTGATAACCCACGTTGGCCAAGAACGGTGTCATCTGCGTGGAGGTGTGCTGCGAGTTGTTAAAAGCAAACTCGGCTATGGCCAAATAGTCCACCCAATTCTCCTGCTGCAGGTTAACGTAGCAGCGCAGATACTGCTCTAAGATACCGATGACCTTCTCGGTACCCCCGTCGGTTTGTGGATGATGCGCGGACGAGAGGCAAACCTTAATGTCCAACGCCCGCATCAACTCCTGCCAGAAGCGGGCTGTAAACTGGGCCCCCCTATCGGAGACGACTCTATCGGGAAGGCCGTGCAGCCGGAACACCTGTTGGATGAACATGCGACTAGTGGCGCGAGCTGACGGTAAGCCGCGACAAGGGATGAAGTGCGCCATCTTGGTCAGCATGTCCACCACCACAAACACTGTCGTGAAGCCGGAGGATGGGGGTAGATCCGTCAGAAAGTCCATGGACACAGCCCCCCAGGGTCTCTTGGGTGTTGGCAAGGGCTGCAGTAAACCAGGCGGGGCCCCTGTCGCTGACTTGGCCTGCCTGCAAGGAATGCAGGAGGTGACATAAGACTGGACATCGTGTTGGACTCGGGGCCACCAGAAAGTACGGGAGACCAAGTTCAGAGTCTTGAACAGGCCAAAATGCCCCGCAGCCGGGTTATCATGACACTGGCTGAGGACGAGTCCCCTGAGTGGCCCTCCTGGAACATAGAGCCGGTCACGATAATACAGGAGTCCATCCGCGACCGACCAAGGCGAATCTGGCCCCACCTCTTCCTTCCGCTGAGCCACCCACGCCTCCTGCTGCTGCGCCTCCCGGATCCGAGCCCGTATATCCACCGGCTCCCGCACCGCAGCAAAAGACTCAACGGGGATCACTGTCCTGGGCGGAAGCTTGTCTTCCGCTCGGGTGTACTCGGGCTTTCTGGACAGAGCATCCGCTCTCTGGTTGTGCCCGCTTGGTATGTACCGCACTCGGAAGTCAAACCTCGCAAAGAAGAGGGACCACCGGATCTGGCGTTGATTCAAATTCCGAGCGGTCTGCAGGCTTTCCAGATTCTTGTGGTCCGTCCGGACCTCGATCTGATGCCGCGCCCCCTCCAGATGATGCCTCCAAGCCTCGAACGCCGCCTTAATGGCCAGCAGCTCCTTCTCCCAGATGGTATAGTTGCACTCCGAGGGGTTCAATTTCCGAGAGTGATACGCGCAAGGGAAAAGGGTACCGCTGGGCGTCGTTGCCTGGAGTAACACGGCCCCAATGGCAATGTCGGAGGCGTCCGCCTCCACGACAAACGGCCGTTGCGGGTCGGGATGTTTCAAGATGGGCTCCTTCATGAAGGCGTCCTTCAAAGCCTGGAACGCCTGTTGTTCGGGGGCGTTTCACTGGAACCGAGTCTTCTTCTGCAGGAGCCGGGTGAGGGGGGCTGTCAAGGCAGCAAAGCCAGGGATGAATGTCCGATAGTAGTTGGCAAATCCAAGGAGTCGCTGAACATCCTTCACGCGACGCGGGGGTTGCCAACTCTGCAACGACTCGACTTTACTCGGCTCCATGGCGATGCCCTCAGGAGAAATGCGGTGACCCAGGAAATCGATGGTCACCTGGTAGAACTGGCACTTCTCCAACTTGGCAAACAGCCGATGTTCCCGGAGGCGCTGCAGGACCTGACGGAGATGCTGATGATGCGCTTCACGCGACGGGGAGTAAATCAGGATGTCGTCCAGGTAAATCACGACAAACTGGTCCAACAGATCCCGAAAGATATCGTTCATAAAATGCTGAAACACAGCGGGGGCGTTGGTCAGGCCAAACGGCATCACCGTGTACTCGAAATGTCCATAGCGAGTACCAAACGCCGTCTTCCACTCATCACCCGGCCGGACCCTGACGAGGTTGTAAGCTCCACGCAGGTCCAGTTTCGTGAAGATCTTAGCCTCCCGGAGTCGGTCCAAGAGCTCGGGGATGAGGGGCAGCGGGTAGCGGTTACGCACCGTGATGGCGTTGAGTTTCCGGTAGTCACAGCAAAGCCGTAACTTGCCCGACTTCTTTTTGACGAAGAGCACGGGCGCAGACACTGGCGAGGACGAGGGCCGGATGAAACCACGAGCCAAATTCTTTGTCAGGAAGTCCCGCAATGCAGCCAACTCGGGCTCCGACATGGAGTACAAACGCCCCACTGGGAGAGGCGCATCAGGGACTAGGTCAATGGAGCAGTCGTAGGGCCTGTGCGGGGGTAATTGGTCCGCCTCTGACTCGCTGAACACGTCAGCAAAGTCGGACAGTTCGGGAGGCAAGGAAACCCCTGGGGAACCCTCCACCTGGCCGGCACAGATATGGCGGGTGTGGTCCACGCACTGCAAACTTGGGAAGGTGACCAAGTTCTGAGACCAATAGATCTGTGGATCATGCGCCCGGAGCCACGCCAGTCCCAAGACCACGGGGAAGTGCAGATCCGAAGTGACGTAGAACTGAATGGCCTCCACATGGGTACTGATGGCCATACACACGGGTTGCGTGGCGGCCGTAATAGGCCCGGACAGGAGCACTCGACCATCGATGGTCTCCACAAGCATGGGCGGATCCACTGGACACTGGGGAAGAGCCCATTTGGCCACAAAGGCCGAATCCATAAAGTTAGTGGTAGCCCCAGAGTCAATTAAGGCATGGACCGGAATCCCCTCTGGCTTGCCAGGAAGGATCAGACGTGCCTCCAGAATCAAATGCCGTGGAGGTTCACAGGCACCGTCGGAACGGCGTCGCTCGGCGTGGTCGTTGTGGGTCGCCCGATCTTTCACACCGTCTAGATCGGGCTCGGGCCGTTTCCCGACAGCAAAGCAGGGGACTTTCTCGGGGCAGGCTTGGTCACTGACGCCCGCTGACGCTTCTTCGGGCAAGAAGCAGCCAAATGTCCAGGGTCCCCACAGTAAAAACACAACCCCTCCGATCGTCGTCTGTCCATTTCCGTCACCGATAGACGGGACCTGGCGGCACCCAGCTCCATTGGCTCCTCCCTCTGGACTGGGGGCACACGCTCAACAGGAGCGGCAGGGGTCTGTGGGGTGGCACGGCGACTCTTTCGCTGCTGCAGCCGGGCATCAATCCGCAGACAAAGATGGATCAGCCCATTCAGGTCCACGCGGGCCAGCTCATCCAACATCTCCTCTGACAAGCCATCCTGAAAGGCATCCACGAGCGCAGCCTCATTCCAGGCGGAATCCTGGCTAAGCAGCCGGAAATCGCTGATATAGGCCTGTAGAGGGCGCTGACCCTGCCTCAAAGCTTTCAGACGTCGGGTGGCAGTCTGCGCCTTAATCGGGTCCTTGTACATGAGGCGCATATGGTCACAAAACCCCCCAAAGTTATCCAACAAAGGGCTAGGCTGTGCCAACAGAGGCGTGCCCCAACGAGCTGCATCTCCCGACAGAAGGCTCAACACGAATCCCACCTTATCTCGGTCAGTGGGGAAATCAGCTGCTCTCACGCTGATAAAAAGCTGGCATTGTCCCAAGAAGGCAGGAAACAGTTCTGGAGTACCAGCAAATTTATCCGGCATAGCTATCTGACATTTCCTCCTGGGTGGGGGTGCAGCATGTACCTGAGCTTGCAGTTGAGCCACCTGAGCTGCCAGCAAAGTGAGTTGCTGGGTGAGCTGGGCATTCTCGGCAAGAAGCTGCTCCATCGTAGTAATAAGGGGTGAGCGGGCTGAAAGCAAACTGTTCTGAACCAGCCCTCTTCTGGCCTTGTAGTAAGGCAAACCCCTATTCAGAAAGAAGAGACTGGAGAGCGTCCAAGGCTAAAAGGCATCTGCCAAGATTTAATTACGCAGTTAACAAAAACACAAGAGCTTGTCTTCTCAAGCGGAAAAGTTGCTTTCAGCAACCAGCCCCTCCCCAAACACTCCTTTTATAGAGAGCTCAGGGCGTGGTCTCCCTGTGCCTCCTCCCGAGGAGTCCCACAGCCTTTCTTTGTTTGTTCCTGCTTGACTGCCTCCTGCGTCGGGCGTCCTTGAACAGGGCCAGCTGTGGGTCATCATCTTCCGCACTATCGGGCTCACGCAGCTGAGAAGAGGGCCCCGGCTGGGAACTCTGCCAAGCCTCCACGCCATCATCAGCCGGTTCGTCTCCCACACGGTCCTCCTCCCCCTCATCTGAGTCATCCGACACATCTGAGCCGGCTGCCGAAACCACAGGCTGGCCCTGAGTCACAACACAAAGAAAGGGGAGGGAGAGATCTGGTTTGTATCTCCGATTAGAATCTGAAAGGGAGGAAGTAATTCTCGTAAAGGCATGGAAGATTTCTTCTCCCATGGAAGATTTTGACACCTGAACTTTTATTGATCCGGGACTGACCGAATGGACTGAAGGGAGGGGTTTTCACTCGGGGACAATTTAAAAGTACCAATCTGTAACACAGTTTCAGATCCTGTCTAGATTTTCCACTAGCCATTACTTTTTAGTAAAAGTTCCTTTTGGACAATTCTGTCTCCAAGAGTTTTTCTTTCCTAAGACGTGGATGGGGGGTGGAACCTGACACCTATAGACTTGTTTCTACAGGTGAAACTCGAAAAATTAGAATATCGTGCAAAAGTTCATTTATTTCAGTAATGCAACTTAAAAGGGGAAACTAATATATGAGATAGACTCATTACATGCAAAGCAAGATAGTTCAAGCTGTGATTTGTCATAATTGTGATGATTATGGCGTACAGCTCATGAAAACCCCAAATCCACAATCTCAGAAAATTAGAATATTACATGCAATCAATAAAACAAGGAGTATACATAGAACAATATCGGACCTCTGAAAAGTATAAGCATGCATATGTACTCAGTACATGGTTTGGGCCCCTTTTGCAGCAATTACTGCCTCAATGCGGCCTGGCATGGAAGCTATCAGCCTGTGGCACTGCTGAGGTGTTATGGAAGACCAGGATGCTTCAATAGCGGCCTTCAGCTCTTCTGCATTGTTCGGTCTCATGTCTCTCATCTTTCTCTTGGCAATGGCCTATAGATTCTCTATGGGGTTCAGGTCAGGCGAGTTTGCTGGCCAATCAAGCACAGTAATGCCACGGTCATTGAACCAGGTTTTGGTGCTTTTGGCAGTGTGGGCAGGTGCCAAGTGCTGCTGGAAAATGAAGTCAGCATCCCCATAAAGCTCGTCTGTGGAAGGAAGCATGAAGTGCTCCAAAATCTCCTTGTAGACGGCTGCGTTGACCCTGGACTTAATGAAGCACAGTGGACCAACACCAGCAGATGACATGGCTCCCCAAATCAACACAGACTGTGGAAACTTCACACTGGACTTCAAGCATCTTGCAGTGTGTGCCTCTCCATTCTTCCTCCAGACTCTGGGTCCTTGGTTTCCAAATGAGATGCAAAAGTTGCTCTCATCAGAAAAGAGGACTTTGGACCACTGAGCAACAGACCAGGTCTGTTTTTCTTTAGCCCAGGTAAGACGCTTCTGACGTTGTTTGTTGTTCAGGAGCGGCTTGACAAGAGGAATATGACATTTGAAGCCCATGTCCAGGATCCGTATGTGTGTGGTGGCTCTTGATGCACTGACTCCAGCCTCAGTCCACTCCTTGTGAATGTCCCCAACACTTTGGAATGGCCTTTTCCTGACAATCCCTTCCACATAACTTTCTATTAATGTGCTTTGATACAGCACTTGGGGAACATCCAACTTCTTTTGCAATTACCTTTTGAGGCTTTCCCTCCTTATGGAGGGTGTCAATGATGGTTTTCTGCACAACTGTCAGGTCAGCAGTCTTCCCCATGATTGTGGTTCCTACTGAACCAGACTGAGAGACCATTTAAAGGCTCAGGAACCCTTTGCAGGTGTTATGGCTTAATTAGCTGATTAGAGTGGGACACTTTGAGCCTAGAATATTGCACCTTTTCACAATATTCTAATTTTCTGAGATTGTGGATTTGGGGTTTTCATGAGCTGTACGCCATAATCATCAAAATTATGACAAATCACGGCTTGAACTATCTTGCTTTGCATGTAATGAGTCTATCTCATATATTAGTTTCCCCTTTTAAGTTGCATTACTGAAATAAATGAACTTTTGCACAATATTCTAATTTTTCGAGTTTCACCTGTATGCAACCTGCTGCAATATGTTACTATAGATACAGTATATCTGCCCATAATTCACAACATCTCCAGCAAATATGGTCATGTTGGCCAGGGAAGGATGGAAATGGAGTCTAATGACTTCCGGGTGGCAAGGCTCCGTTGCCGACAGCCGTTTCAGCTGTCAGCCCCGTTGTTTCCGTAGAACCGCCAAAACCAGCGACAATCAGCTGTTTTGGAGGCTCGGAAGCCTGCTCCTCGGGAGAAGAGGAGGGGGTGAGTGCCCAGGCAGGGGTAGAGCTCTCCCAGACCGCCAGAGTTCAAACTCTGGTGGTTGAAGGATTGAGCCCCCCCCGCAGCCTGAGTTTGCTCCGGAGTTCGGGACGCCTCTGCTCCAGGGCTTTGGAGCAGAGCAGGACGCAGCAACCATCCCTGCCAGCAAGAGTGAACCTTGGATTACCGATGCTGGAGAATTCTGTCAGAGCAAGTATATGAACTTTAACTCAGTAGATTTTGTGGAGACTTCTAAAAGTGAAAGTGCGCAACAGAATTGAGTGGGCAAAAATGGCTGCCAAATCATCTAAAGTTTCTAGAAGTACGGGGGCTTCGCCAGTTCAGCAATCTTCCTTACAGGCTTTAATGCCCCCCCCTCGGTACCTGCACTTGTTTTGCAAGAGGCTTTGAAAAAGCAGTCCCAGCAATTAACTCAGCAATTAGCTGAGCTCATTGAGGAGAAGAATACAGAAGTGAGGGCAGACATCCTATTAGCATTTCAAGGCATGGCTGTTTGTATCGAATGTTTGGATGAAAGAGTGGAAGAACTTAGCCAAAATAATGTGAGATTAGATGCCAAAATGACGGATGCTGAAACTGTGATGGATAAGATTGATGTTGATTTAACATTGGTGCAGTACCACGAGATGGAATTTGCTGTGAGAATTAGAGGTTTGAAAGAGGATCCTAAGGAAAATTTGAAAAAAGTGGTTTCAGAAGCTCTTGAAGGGGTTTTGGGGCACTCAGCAGAAGATATTATGGTGGATATAGATAAAATATTTCGTGTCAATTCCTGGATTGCAAGACAAAGGAAACTACCTAGAGATGTGGTGGTTTATTTTACAAAGAGAGCAATTAGAAATGAGGTTATTCACAGAAAATTTGCAATTGCAGAGCAAGAAGTTTTAATTTTAAAAGAGATCCCTCCAAGAATTTTAAGGAGAAGGAAAGAATTTGCTTTTTTGGCAGAAGAATTAAGAAGACGGGACATCCAGTTCAGATGGGAGAACCCAGTAGGTATGGTGGTGATGTATGCGGGCACGAGATATCGTCTTCTCACAGTTTTACAGGCACGTGATTTCTATGCCAATATTTTAAAAGCAGGCCCCATACCACTTCTGGAATCTAAAAGGAAGAATGGGGAAGGACAGCGTCAACCACAAAGTGAGAGTTTGCAAGGTGCTGAAGGAGCTACGGAGATGAAAGATGGAGAATTCCAGAAAGTTGCTGGAGTGGATCAGATTTCAGTATCAACGGAGGAGGTCAGAGACCAAAGAATGACACGCCCTGCAGCCAGACGAATGAGACAAGAGCAAGATCAGCAGAGAGCTACGATGGAATCGCAAAAACTTACTTATAGTGAAGCAGTGGGAGGAGCGAGGCCAAAGAGAGTGCAGGTGATTTTGGAAGAGGCGCTCCAAAAGCTTCAGGTCGCAAAAGATGGCGACAAAGCTTCTAACCTGGAATGTTAATGGTTTGAATTCACCACATAAGAGAAAGAAAGTATTTCACTATCTAAAGCAATTTAAAAACAATGTTATTTGTTTGCAGGAAACACATATTCGAGTGGCTGATCAAAAATATTTGGTAAACTCTAGGTTGAGCACACAGTTTATTGCTTCTGCGCCTGATAAGAAAAATGGAGTGGTTATTTATGTCAAGAATACTTTTACAGCGAGTTTAATTGAAGCAGATAAACAAGGAAGATATGTTATAATTGAATTATTAATAGAAGGCAAGAAAACACTTTTGGTTGGATTATATGCACCAAATGAACAGCAAGGAGACTTTTACAATTTATTACACAGCAAGATTATTCAGTGGGATTATAAATCTTGTATTTTTATGGGAGATTGGAATGGCGTTTTGGATGTACAAATGGACAAGGGAGGTCTTTTTAAAAGCACTCCAAGTCATGCCAGACTGCCTAAATCTTTTTTTGAGATGAAGGATGACTTGGAATTGAGAGATGTTTGGAGAGAAAGGAATCTGCAAGAAAAAGACTTTACATTTTTCTCCGATAGGCATCAATCTTTCTCCAGGATCGACTTTGTATTAATTACTAATGATTTTTTTCCTAGGATTAAGAAGATCAAGATTTGTCCAAGAGCTATATCTGATCATAGTCCAGTATGGTTAGAGACAGAAAAAGATAATGGAGATAGACGGTCTTGGCATTTAAATGAAAATTTGTTTAGATACCAGGAAAATGTGGAAGAGTGTAAAAAACAGATGAAAGAATTTTTTAAAATTAATATGCATAAAGGTACTTCTATTGAGATGGTTTGGGATGCAAGTAAAGCTTATATGAGAGGTGTATTAATATATTTGAATAATAAACATAGACGTAAACTGGAATTTAAGAGGAAAGAATTAGAGGATGAAATTAAGGAAAAAGAAAAGGCTTTAATTTTGAATCCATCTGATGGGAAGATCAAAGAGCTAATTACTTTATTAAGGGGTCAGTTTGATACCTTAATGGCAGATCAAGTGGCAACTAACTTACGGTATGCTAAACGTAACACTTTTTGCAATGCTAATAAACCGGGTAGATGGTTAGCTTACTTGTTAAGGAAGAAGCAAAGAGCTTGTAATATAGATAGAATAGAACATAAGGGTAAAGTAGTGTATCAGCAGAATCTTATTAAAAAGACTTTTGTTGATTTTTATTCTAAGTTGTATGCTAGAGATAAGATTAGAGATGTAGATATAGATGAATATTTGATAAAAGCCAATATTCCTGTTCTTACGCAAGAACAAAAGGAAGGGATGAACCAATTGATAACTGATGAGGAAATTTTTTTAGCAATTAAACAATTAAAAGTGGGTAAAGTGCCGGGAACTGACGGTCTGACTGCTGTTTACTATAAAAATTTACAGTTAGAAATGGTGGAACCTTTAAGGGAACTGTTTAAGACAATTCAATTGGGAGGAGGGGTGCCTCCATTGTGGAAAACTGCTTTTATTTCGTTGATTCCGAAGGAAGACCAGGATGCCACCCAAGCTAAAAACTACAGACCAATATCGCTTTTAAATACTGATTATAAGATATTTGCAAAAATCTTAGCTAACAGATTAATGAAGGTAATGCAACAAGTGATTCATAGTGATCAAACTGGATTTATAAGTGGTAGACAAATGAAGAATAACGTGAGACACATTGTAGATCTATTGGAATTTTTGGAAAGAAATAATCAGATCCCCGCAGCGCTGATCTTTTTGGATGCTGAAAAAGCCTTTGATCAATTGGATTGGCAATTTTTGATGAAAGTATTAGAGAAAATGGAATTTGGGGAAAAAATTTTACAACCTATTAGGGCAATATATCAAAAGCAAACAGCCCGTATAATAGTAAATAACAGTTTGACGGAACCATGTAATATTGAAAAGGGTACAAGGCAGGGGTGTCCACTGTCACCTTTATTATTTGTTTTAACATTGGAAATATTACTGATTAAAATACGAGATTCGAACAAAAACAGGGGAATCCAAATAAGAGATCAGGATTATAGACTGATGGCGTTTGCGGATGACCTGGTTATTACAGTAACTCAGCCGGATTATTCAGTTGTAGAATTGATGGAGATAATAATGTTATATGGGAAAGTTTCTGGATTTAAGATAAACATACAAAAAACCAAAATATTGTCTAAGAATATGACTGTATTACAAAAGGCTGTTTTAGAAGAGCTAACGGGATTTGAAATAGTTAAAAAGATTAAATATTTGGGGATATATTTGTCAGCCTCAAATGTGAAGCTATATAAAAATAATTATGAAAAGTTATGGAGAAAAATACAAAAAGAATTAGATAGTTGGGAAAAATTACAATTATCTTTATTGGGAAGAATTGCAACAGTGAAAATGAATGTTTTGCCAAAAATTTTATTTTTATTTCAAATGATACCTATACTTAAAAAGGATTTAAATTTGGAGGAATGGCAAAAAGGAATTAATGAATTTGTTTTGGCACGAGTTAAATTTAAGATAATGCAAGATACGCGTGAAAGAGGCGGTCTTAAAATGCCTAATTTTAAATTATATTATGAGGCTGCTGCTCTGTCATCAATAAGTGACTGGTTTAACTTAACACAAGGGAGATTATTAAATCTTGAGGGTCATGATTTGTTATTTGGTTGGCGTGCATATTTACTTTTTTCTTATTAAAGAGTTTTACAAAAACAAAATTTTACAATATATCCCCAAATCCCTCCCACCCCAAACCCACCCACTTCCCCCCATATTTACTGTATGATAAGAAGGTGGATAATGTGTTTAAGATACATATTTTAAGGTATGCTCTGTTGCGAGTTTGGAAAAAGTATAGACATAAGTTAAATTACAAGATACCAATTTGGGCAATACCTAAACATGCAATAGAAAATATAAATGTGGGATTTAAACATGATGTGATTACATACAAAGAAATTCTAAGGATAGAAAGGAATGTATGGCAATTAAAGCCATATAATATCTTAAAAGAAGAAAAGATTGTACAAACTTGGTTTCAGTATGGGCAATTACAGGCAAGATGGAAAGAGGATCAGAAAGTTGGTTTCTCGATGATTGATGAAAATTTGGTAAAGCAAATTAGAGATCAAGGTCAAGCACATATAAAAAGGATATATAATGCATTGATAGAAATTGATTCAGAAACGGAACTTGTTAAAGACTGTATGATAAAGTAGGCTCAGAATTTTCAAGAACTTATAACAATGGACACTTGGGAAAAGATTTGGGTTAGAAATGTAAAATTTACACAGGCCCAAAACTTAAGAGAGAATTTTTATAAAATGTTTTATAGGTGGCATTTAGATCCTAAAAAATTAGCAAGTATGTATCCGAACTGCCAGCCCAAATGTTGGAGGTGTGGTTGTGAGGATGCAACGTATTTTCATATATGGTGGACTTGTAAAAAGGTTAAAGCTTTTTTGATTAAAATTTGGTGGAATATGCAAAAGATATTTAAGAAAAGGATAAAGTTCTCTCCGCAATTGTTTTTATTGGGTATTATTACAGATACTACTGTTATAGATACAAAGTTGATGTTGCATTTAATTACGGCAGCGAGACTTTTAGTAGCACAATATTGGAAGAAGGAAGAACTGCCGACTATAGAAGAGTGGACTTTGAAAGTTTCTAACTTGGCGGAAATGGCAAAGATTTCAGCATATTTGAAAGATCAATCGCAACAGAGATACATTGTGGAATGGAGAAGATGGATTGAATATATTCAGAATAAATATGGGACTAAAAAGTATCATTTAGCATTTGAATAAGTAGCGGATTTTTTATGACGTATAATTAGTTAATAGTTATTTTATTAATATTTTGATTATGGAGAGTTAAAGTGTGATAGAATTTAATGTTTTATTATTGTTGTTAGCATATTTTAGATTATGCTTGTTTGTATTATTATACCCTGTATTCAGCTCTGGGAAGTCAGGGAGGGGGGGAGGGGAGGGGGGGTTGGGGAGGGGGGAGGCGGAGGTGGAAGCTTTGCAAATAGCTGAGGAAAGGAGGGAAGCGAAAGGCAAGGGAGACAAAGAAAGATATGCCCAATTGAATGCAGAATTCCAGAGAATAGCTAGAAGAGATAAGAATGCCTTCTTAAATGAACAGTGGAAAGAAACAGAAGAAAACAATAGAATAGTGAGGACCAGAGATCTGTTCAAAAAAATTGGAGAGATGAAGGGAACGTTTCATGCAAAAATGGGCATGATAAAGGACCAAAATGGCAGGGACCTAACAGAGGCAGAAGAGATTAAGAAGAGGTGGCAAAATTACACAGAAGAACTATACAAGAACGAGCTTAACGTCCCTGATAATCACAATGAGGTGGTCACTGACCTCGAGCCAGACATCCTAGAATGTGAAGTGAAGTGGGCCTTAGAAAAGCTGAGCAACAACAAAGCTAGTGGAGGTGACAGTATTCCAGCTGAGCTATTCAAAATCTTAAAAGACAATGCAGTAAAAGTGCTACACTCAATTTGCCAGCAAATTTGGAAAACTCAACAGTGGCCACAGGATTAGAAAAGATCAGTTTACATTCCAATTCCAAAGAAAGGCAGTGCCAAAGAATGTTCAAACTATCGCACCATTGCACTCAGTTCTCATGCTAGTAAAGTTATGCTTAAAATCCTACAAGCTAGACTTCAGCAGTATGTGGATCGAGAACTACCAGAAGTACAGGCAGGATTTTGAAGAGGCAGAGGAACTAGAGATCAAATTGCCAACATACGCTGGATCATGAAGAAAGCTAGAGAGTTCCAGAAAAACATCTACTTCTGCTTCATTGACTATGCTAAAGCCTTTGATTGTGTGGATCATAACAAACTGTGGCAAGTTCTTAAAGAGATGGGTGTACCAGACCATCTTATTTGTCTCTTGAGAAACCTATATGCGGGCCAAGAAGCAACAGTGAGAACTGGACACGGAACCACTGATTGGTTCAAAATTGGGAAAGGAGTCCGGCAAGGCTGTATACTGTCGCCTTGCCTATTTAACTTATATGCAGAGCACATCATGAGAAAGGCAGGGCTCCGTGATTTCTGGAGCGGAGCCAGGCGTTTGCGACCACCCCTGCCAGAAGGAAAGACCATGGAATAAAAGGAGCAGGCAGAGCGGTACAGGAGGATAAGGTGAAGAGGACTTTTATTTTTGCTCTCTAGCTTAATGGACTTTATAAACTTAAAGTGAAAGTGCGTAATAAGTGAAAGTAAAAAGATGGCGGCTAAACCTCCCCCAAAAACTCTTCGGAGTGCTGGAACTTCTCCGGTGCAACAGACATCATTGCAAGCTTTGCTTCCTCCTGCTGCACTGACATCGAAGGACTTACAAGATGCTCTTGAAAAACATGCCCAGGTAATTTTGGAATCAATGGGTGATAAATTGGCAAAGATGGAGGAGAAATTGGAGGAGAGGATGGAAGAGAAGTTCAGTGCGATGAGGGTAGACATTTTGTCTACAGTGCGTAGTGTGGCTGAATGTGTGCAAGATCTGGATGAAAAAGTGGAGGACATGACTCAAAAGAATGCCATATTAGAAGCAAAGGTATTGGAGAATGAAGATTTAAGAGACAAAATGGACAGAGAACTGAGTCTTGTTCAATATTATCAGATGCAATATGCTGTTAGAATCAGAGGCTTAAAAGAAAATATTAAGGAAGACCTAAAGCAGCTGATTTCTGAAGCTCTGGAAGCAGTATTGGGTCAGCCGGTCAGCCAGCATCTGAAATAAAGGGAGGCATGGATAAAGTGTTTCGTGTTAATTCATGGATTGCTAGACAGAGAAAGTTACCTAGAGATGTGGTGGTTTATTTTGCAAAGAGGGAAACTAGAGATGAAGTTATTCAAGCTGCCTATGATACTAAAGTTGTGATTGCTGACCAAGAAGTTTTGGTTTTAAAAGAAATTCCTCCAAAGATCTTAAGGAGAAGGAAGGATTATGCATTTCTTATGCAGGAGCTCAAACAACGTGATATAAGGTTCAGATGGGAGATTCCAGTTGGATTTGTGGCGATGCATGAAGGCAAAAGGTACCGTCTGGTCACTGTGACACAGGCGCGTGATTTTTATAATAATGTTTTAAAAGCAACCCCACTACCACTTCTGGAAGCTGCAAAGGGATCTGGAGAAGGAAAACTTCAAGAGGCTGAAGCTGGACAGACAGAGGAGAATGGTGCTGGAGGAGATCAAGCTACAACTTCTTTGGCTGATCCTGGAGAGCAGAGGGTGACGCGTGCTGCTTTAAAACGAGCAAAAAAAAAATAAAAGAACAAGATCAGCAGAAGTCTATGGAACTTCCAAAACGTACTTACAGCCAAGCAGTGGGAGGAGCACGGCCTAAAGGAGAGCCTATTAAAGATGTGCTCCAACAGCTTTGGGATGACATGCATGGCGACTAAATTTTTAACTTGGAACGTTAACGGACTAAATTCACCACAGAAGAGGAAGAAAGTTTTTCAATATTTAAAACAATTCAAGATAGATGTTATATGTTTGCAAGAAACGCATATTAGGGCTATGGACCAAAAGTATTTATCGAACTTAAGGTTGGGCACGCAATTTGTTGCTTCTGCAATGAATAAGAAAAATGGAGTGGTTGTTTATGTTAAAAGTGCCTTAACAGCGGACTTAATTGAAGCAGATAAGCATGGAAGATACGTTATGATAGAGTTGCTGTTAGAAGGTAAAAAGACGCTTTAGTTGGATTATATGCTCCTAATCAACAACAAGCTGATTTTTTTAGTTTACTTCACACAAAGCTTACTCAGTTGGATTATAAATTGTTTATTTTTATGGGGGACTGGAATGGTGTTTTGGATGTACAGATGGATAAGGCTGGTTCTTTTAAGCACGTTCCAAGTCATGCTAGACTGCCTAAATCCTTTTTTGAAATGAAGGATGACTTGGAATTGCGAGATATTTGCGTGAAATACATTTGCATGAAAAGGATTATACTTTTTTTCTGACAGACATCAATCTTTTTCCAGGATCGATTTTATTTTGCTGACTAATGACTTTTTTTCAAGGATTAAGAAGGTGAAGATATGTGCAAGAACTATTTCTGATCACAGCCCAGTCTGGCTAGAGATTAATAAGGAGAATAGAGATAGGCGCTCGTGGCGCGTAAATGAGAATTTGTTTAGAAATCAGAGAAATGTGGAAGAATGTAAACAGCGGATGAAGGATTTTTTTGAAATTAATATGAATAAGGACACTTCTATGGACATGGTTTGGGATGCTAGCAAGGCCTATATGAGAGGGGTGTTGATATATATGAACAATAAACATAGACGTATTTTGGAAGCCAGGAGGAAAGAATTGGAGAATGAAATTAAGGAAAAAGAAAAGGCTTTGATTTTGAATCCAGCGGATGTGAAGACTAAGGAGATTATTAAGCTATTAAAAGGACAATTTGATAAATTAATGGCTGACCAAGTGGCAACCAATTTGCGGTTTGCCAGGCACAACACCTTTTGCAATGCTAATAAACCAGGTAGATGGTTAGCTTATAGACTGAGGAAAAAGCAAAGGGCTTCTAATATAGATAAAATTGAGCATAAGGGAAGGGTTGTGTTTCAACAGGATCTTATTAAGGATGCTTTTGTGGATTTTATTCTAAATTATATGCTAAGGAGAAGATTAATGAAAAAGACATTGATATATATTTGGAGAATGCTAGCATCCCGGTTCTTACGCAAGCACAAAAAGAGGGATTAATCAATTGATAACAGAAGAAGAAATTCTTATAGCAATTAAGGAATTGAAGGTGGACAAAGCGCCAGGTACGGATGGTTTGACTGCGGCTTATTACAAAAATCTACAATTAGAGATGATAAAACCGTTAAAGGAACTGTTCCAGCAATTCAGAGGGGGGGAAAGGTGCCTCCGTCTTGGAGAACTGCTTTTATTTCTTTGATTCCGAAGGAAGACCAAGATGCTACTCAAGTTAAAATTATAGACCGATATCGCTTTTAAATACAGACTACAAGATATTTGCTAAGGTGTTGGCTAATAGACTGATGAGGGTTCTGCAACAGACGATTCATGGGGACCAAACGGGGTTTATTAGTGGTAGGCAAATGAAAAATAATGTGAGGCATATAGTTGATGTGTTAGAGTTTTTGGAAAGGAACAACCAGATCCCTGTGGCACTAATTTTTTTAGATGCTGAAAAAGCTTTTGATCAATTGAATTGGCAATTTTTGATGAAAGTTTTGGATAAAATGAATTTTGGGGATAATTTTTTGCAACCAATTAGGGCATTATATCAAAAACAAACTGCCCCGAATAATAGTTAATAATAGCCTGACAGAAGCATGTAATATTGAGAAGGGCACAAGGCAAGGGTGTCCGTTATCGCCCTTGTTATTTGTACTAACATTGGAGATATTGTTGGTTAAAATACGGAATTCGGAAAAAATTAAGGGTATACAAATTAGAGATCAGGATTATAGATTGAGAGCGTTCGCAGACGATCTGGTTGTTACAGTGACCCAGCCGGAGAACTCTGTTGTGGACCTGATGGAGATAATAATACAATATGGGAAGGTTTCTGGATTTAAAGTTAATACACAAAAAACTAAAATTCTGGCCAAAAATATGACAGCTTCGCAAAAGGCTCTCTTAGAAGGATTAACTGGATTTGAGATTGTTAAAAGGGTTAAATATTTGGGGGTGCTTTTGTCGCCCTCTAATACAAAGTTATATAAAAATAACTATGAAAAATTATGGGGGAAAGTTCAAAAGAAATGGAGAGTTGGGAAAAATTGCAATTGTCTTTGTTGGGCGAATCGCAGCAGTGAAAATGAATGTCCTGCCTAAATTCTTATTTTTATTTCAAATGATACCGGTTCTTAAGAAAGATTCTAATTTGGAGGAATGGCAGCGAGGTATCAATAAATTTGTATGGGCAGGGAAAAGGCCACGAGTTAAACTAAAGATAATACAGGATACTCGTGAAAGAGGTGGTCTTAAAATGCCTAACTTTAAATTATATTATGAAGCTGCTGCTTTAGCAGGAATAAGTGATTGGATCAATTTGACACAAGAGAGATTATTAAATCTTGAGGGCCATGACTTGTTGTTTGGCTGGCATGCATATTTGTTGTATGATAAGAAGGTAGATAATGTCTTTAGAGTGCATATTTTAAGACAGGCATTGTTGAGGGTTTGGAAGAAGTACAGACATAAACTAGATTGTAAGATACCATTGTGGGCAATCCCAAAACATGCAATAGAAAATATAAATGTTGGTTTTAAACATGATGTGACTACCTACAAGGAGATTTTAAGCTTGGAAAGAAATGTCTGGTGTTTGAAACCATATAGTCTCTTGCGAGATGAGAAGATTGTTCAGACTTGGTTTCAATATACTCAGCTACGGGCCAGGTGGAAAGAAGATCAGAAAAATGGTTTTACAATGACTGATGAAAATCTGACAAAGCAAATCAGAAATCAGGGTCCAGCACATATTAAACGGATATATCTTGCCTTGATAGAAATTGACTCAGAAACAGAACTCGTTAAGGATTGTATGATTAAATGGGCCCAAAATATCCAAGAAGTTATTACAATGGACACATGGGAAAGGATTTGGGTGAGGAACGTAAAATTCACACAAGCTCAAAATTTAAGAGAAAATTTTTATAAAATGTTTTACAGATGGCATTTAGATCCTAAAAAGCTGGCAAGTATGCATCCGAACTATCAGCCTAAATGCTGGAGGTGTGGTGAAGAAGATGCAACATATTTTCATATATGGTGGACTTGTAAAAAGGTTAAGGCTTTTTGGATAAAAATTTGGTGGAATATGCAGAAGATTTTTAAGCAAAGGATAAAGTTTTGTCCGCAATTTTTTTTGTTGGGAATAATTACAGACGTTACGGTTGTGGACACGAAGCTGATGTTGAATTTAATTACGGCAGCAAGACTCTTAGTAGGTCAATACTGGAAGAAGGAGGAACTGCCGACTATAGAAGAATGGACTTTAAAGGTTTCTGACCTGGCAGAGATGGCAAAGATTTCGGCTTATTTGAAAGATCACTCGCAAGAACGTTATGTTATGGAGTGGAGAAAATGGATTGAGTATATCCAGAACAAATATGGGACTAAGAAGTTTCATGTAGCATTTGAATAAGTCTTCCTTTTTTTTTCCTCTTTTTTTTCTTTTCTTTTTTCATATATCTTATATTAATAGTGTTTGTAGTTATCCTATATGAGCTAGAGAGAGATGGATCTCAGAGTTTATGGTTGTTAGCATATGAATGTTTATGATTGGGTTTTTTTTTGGTTTTTTATACCTTGTACTTAGCTCTGGGAAGTCGGGGGGGGAGGGGGGGAGGGGTAGGGAGGGAGGGATAGGGGAGGGCTAGGGGGGATTGTTAAAGATAAAATGTATGATAAAACTTTTCAATAAAAAAAAGATATGCAGATGATACCACTCTAATGGCAGAAAGTGAAGAGGAACTGAAGAGCCTCTAGTTGCAAGTGAAGAAGGAGAGTGCAAAACCTGGGTTGAAACTAAACATTAAGAAAACCAAGATCATGGCATCCGGCCCTCTCAATTCCTGGCAAATAGATGGGGAAGAAATGGTCGGCGGGTTCCGGCGTCGGCTGACAGAGAGAGGGGGGAAGGAACTGCTTCCCCATGTTGATGGAGGGAGCGGCGGAAGCGGTGAGGACGGCGAGGCCCAGACGGGTGGCAAGCCGGCGGGGCTTGACACCTAAGATATGCAGATGATACCACTCTAATGGCAGAAAGTGAAGAGGAACTAAAGAGCCTCTTGTTGCTGGTAAAGGAGGAGAGTGCAAAAGTTGGCTTGAAACTTAACATTAAAAAAACCAAGATCTTGGCATCCGGCCCTCTCAATTCCTGGCAAATAGATGGGGAAGAAATGGAGGTAGTGACAGATTTTATTTTCCTGGGCTCCAAGATCACCACAGATGGGGACTGCAGCCAAGAAATTAAAAGACGCATGCTTCTGGGGAGGAAAGCCATGGCAAATCTAGACAGCACACTAAAAAGCAGAGACATCCCCCTGCCAACAAAAGTGTGTATAGTCAAGGCTATGGTCGGACCATAAGAAAGGCTGAGCGCCAAAGAATTGAGGCCTTTGAACTATGGTGCTGGAGAAGACTCCTGCGAGTCCCTTGGACTGCAAGGCGATCAAACCGGTCAGTCCTAGAGGAGATCAACCCTGACTGCTCTTTAGAAGGCCAGATCCTGAAGTTGAAACTCAAATACCTAATGAGAAGGAAGGACTCACTGGAGAAGAGCCTAATGTTCTGAACCAGCCCTCTTCTCGCACCCCTAATCAAAAGAAGAGTCTGGAAAGCGTCCAAGACCAAAAGGCTTCTGCCAAGTTTTAATTACACTGTTACAAGAATACAAGAGCTTGACTTCTCAAACGGAAAAGTTGCTTTCAGCAACCAGCCCCTCCCCAAACACTTCTTTTATAGAGAGCTCAGGGCGTGGTCTCCCTGTGCCTCCTCCCGAGGAGTCCCATAGCCTTTCTTTATTTGTCCCTGCTCGTCTGCCTCCTGCGTCGGGCGTCCTTGAACAGGGCCAGCTGTGGGTCATCATCCTCCGCACTCTCGGGCTCACACAGCTGAGAAGAGGTTCCCGGCTGAGGACTCTGCAAAGTCTCCAAATCATCATCAGCCGGTTCGTTTCCCTCCTCCCCCACATCTGAGTCCTCCGATACATCGGACCCGGCTGTCGGACCCACAGGCTGGCCCTGAGTCACAACACCTAATGCTGGGAAAGGTTGAGGGCAAGAGAAGGGGACGACAGAGAATGAGGTGGCTGGATGGAGTCACTGAAGCAGTAGGCGTGAGCTTAAATGGACTCCAGAAGATGGTAGAGGACAGGAAGGCCTGGAGGAACGTTGTCCAAAGGGTTGCGATGGATCGGACACGACTTCGCAATTAAGAACAACAACAATGAGAAGGAGAATGAGTATCTAATATTGCATGTATTGACAGCAGTGAGAATAGCATTTGCCCAATACTGGAAAAATGCAAACCTACCAACTGAGGAGATTTTAATCAAGAAAATTTTAGAATGTGCAGAAATTGACAAATTAATTTTAGAGATTAAAGAGAAAAAGGATTCAATTTATTTTAAAACATGGGAAAATTTTTACCAATGGTTAGGAAAACGAACTAGCGAGAAATGAATGTGATATGTTACTTTGAATATATATTAGTAAGAAGAATGATATGTATTGACTAATTGATACCGTATATGATTATTGTTTAGCATCCTTCGGGAGAAGGGCGGTATAAAAATTTAATAAATAATAATAATAATATATATTATAGTTATTTACTGTTATATTAATTAGTGTTAATTGAACATATGTACCCGGACAATAGTCTGCTAAAGCTTGAAAATGTTATTGGGGGGCAACCGCAATGTTGTTCCCAACCCCGTTCCTACCCCAATCCCGATCCTCCCGCTTGCTCCTCGGGAGGAAAGCCATGGCAAATCTAGACAGCACACTAAAAAGCAGAGACATCACCATGTCAACAAAGGTGCGTATAGTCAAGGCTATGGTCTTCCCAGTTGCAATGTATGGCAGTGAATGTTGGACCATAAAAAAGGTTGAACGCCAAAGAATTGAGGCCTTTGAACTATGGTGCTGGAGAAGACTCCTGCGAGTCCCTTGGACTGCAAGGCGATCAAACCGGTCAGTCCTAGAGGAGATCAACCCTGACTGCTCTTTAGAAGGCCAGATCCTGAAGCTAAAACTCAAATACTTTGGCCACCTAATGAGAAGGAAGGACTCACTGGAGAAGAGCCTAATGCTGGGAAAGATTGAGGGGGACGACAGAGAATGAGGTGGCTGGATGGAGTTACTGAAGTAGTAGGCGTGAGCTTAAATGGACTCCAGAAGATGGTAGAGGACAGGAAAGCCTGGAGGAACGTTGTCCATAGGGTCGCGATGGGTCGGACACGACTTCGCAACTAACAACAACAACATTGAATTGGGCTGTTGTATTTAATATTTCTTTTAATTTTTATATATTGTATTTTATTGTATTGCCCTGTACACCGCCCTGAGTCCTTCGGGAGAAGGGCGGTATAAAAATTAAATAAATAAATAAATAAATAAATAAATAAATAAATAAATAAATATATATGCCTTTTGAAAAATATCAAATATGGAAAGAAACAAAAATAAGTCCAAAATATCTGTATTACATCCAGAAAAGCCAACTTTGCAACCAATATTTCTCATCCATAACTATGGCACCCTAAGGATACCTGCATACATGCAAATGCTTCTCTGGGATCAGTAACGCAGCAGGGATTTCTTTTTCCTTCCAGTAACAGATTGCTGGGAAATACCAAACATGGCCTTGAGAATTCCAATTTTTGTTACAAATTTTTCTGGATGTGGTTGGAAAGAGGCTGTTTGGCACTGGAGACCACTGCCACAAGGAACACAGCTCTGGGTCAGGGTTCGGAGCAGCTTCGGGTGGGGGCTCAGCACGGGCTGCGGTGTGGCAACTGTGGGGAGGGGAATCCCCACAGCGGCTGTGAGGAGGGGAATCCCCACGGCATGTGGCTCCGAGCTGCAGGGACGGGGGTGCAAAGGACGGGCGGCGACACCGTAGCAAGACACCGGCATCGCTCCCAGTGACAGCACCTCTGAGTTCCAGCACCTTTTTTTTTTAGAAAAAAAGCACTGAGAATAGAGTGCTAGAAATAGAAGTATTATTATAATAGATAGATAAGATTGGTAATCAGAATATCATATTTTGGCATGAAAAGGGAAATAAGAAAATGCTAAGAAGTTTGAATAAGGGAAGCTTTTGGTTACCCAAATATAACTTGTTTTGAATTTATAAATGATTGGGATATTTTGAACATGGATGGGAAATTAAAACTGAAAAAAAAACAAAAACAAAAATAGGATACTGACTGAATAAATGGATATTGAGTGCAAATACAATTAAGATATGTTTTGGTTAGAAAATATATTTTAAACTCATATCATTGATATTATTAGAAAACTGTAATAAATGTTGATATTCAACTGTATATTTATTAACAACAATAAGAATTGTATTTGCTTAATGTGGAAAAATGTTTATTACCGGAAGAAGAGAGGATGTATTGGATGGTGTAATATTGGATTTAGTTTGAAGAAGCTTATATCTATCACGGAATTACTAATGGACCCAGTCAACATGTTGTCTATTAAGCACTAGTTTGTAAAAATAGAAAATTAATAAAATATTTATAAAAAATCATTACCGAAGCCCACTTGTGGAATGCAAAAATAATAATGCTATAGTAATTTTTGGGGCTTAGTTTTTGTCACATTGCACATCTATAAACTCCCCTGGATCCAAAATGGTATCTAGATAGGGCTGCCAATTTGATATTTAGCAGTAGTCCATATGTTGCCAAGCACTCTAAATATTGTGCTTTCTGTGGATGTTGAATGATGTAGCACTAGTCTTGGGCTTTTCTCTCTTGCCTTCATTGTGTCACGCAGTAAGCTCTAGGTTTTTGTTTGGGGCTTTGGTCTTTTTTTGCCTCCTATTTTGCATGGAAGCACCCTTTATAGAACCTAGCTGTTCCTGCTTATAAATTCTTTGATGCACAGTCAGTATCCCTTTTGCAGCCAGTCAGGAGATGATAGTCGTTGTATTTTATTGTGTGGGACAAAGATCTTTTAGAGCTAATTTAATTGAGCTGTGTATCCATAAGCCTTTATATCTCACTTTTCTCAAATGTATAAAAGAATTTAGTGGGAGACAGTTAATTGCTGAAGACATCTAATGAAACAACTTTACTGTATAGAATAATAGTGTTGGAAGGGACCTTGGAGGTCTTCTAGTCCAACCATTTCAGACAAATCGTTGTCCAGTCTCTTTTGGAAAGCCTTCAGTGATGGAGCACCTGCAACTTCTTTTTTTTATAAGAGTTTTTATTAAATTTTATACGGTTAGGAAGAGGATATGACCAGGATAAGGATCAGGATTTGGGATGGGGTTAGGATCGGGATTGGGGTAGGAACGGGGTTGGGAACAACATTGCGGTTGCCCCCCAATAACATTTTCAAGCTTTAGCAGACTATTGTCCGGGTACATATGTTCAATTAACACTAATTAATATAACAGTAAATAACTATAATATATATGCTAAATGATAATCATATACGGTATCAATTAGTCAATACATATCATTCTTCTTACTAATATATATTCAAAGTAACATATCACATTCATTTCTCGCTAGTTCGTTTTCCTAACCATTGGTAAAAATTTTCCCATGTTTTAAAATAAATTGAATCCTTTTTCTCTTTAATCGCTAAAATTAATTTGTCAATTTCTGCACATTCTAAAATTTTCTTGATTAAAATCTCCTCAGTTGGTAGGTTTGCATTTTTCCAGTATTGGGCAAATGCTATTCTCACTGCTGTCAATACATGCAATATTAGATACTCATTCTCCTTCTCATTGTTGTTGTTCTTAATTGCGAAGTCGTGTCCGACCCATCGCAACCCTTTGGACAACGTTCCTCCAGGCCTTCCTGTCCTCTACCATCTTCTGGAGTCCATTTAAGCTCACGCCTACTGCTTCAGTGACTCCATCCAGCCACCTCATTCTCTGTCGTCCCCTTCTCTTGCCCTCAACCTTTCCCAGCATTAGGCTCTTCTCCAGTGAGTCCTTCCTTCTCATTAGGTATTTGAGTTTCAACTTCAGGATCTGGCCTTCTAAAGAGCAGTCAGGGTTGATCTCCTCTAGGACTGACCGGTTTGATCGCCTTGCAGTCCAAGGGACTCGCAGGAGTCTTCTCCAGCACCATAGTTCAAAGGCCTCAATTCTTTGGCGCTCAGCCTTTCTTATGGTCCGACCATAGCCTTGACTATACACACTTTTGTTGGCAGGGGGATGTCTCTGCTTTTTAGTGTGCTGTCTAGATTTGCCATGGCTTTCCTCCCCAGAAGCAAGCGTCTTTTAATTTCTTGGCTGCAGTCCCCATCTGTGGTGATCTTGGAGCCCAGGAAAATAAAATCTGTCACTACCTCCATTTCTTCCCCATCTATTTGCCAGGAATTGAGAGGGCCGGATGCCATGATCTTGGTTTTTTTAATGTTAAGTTTCAAGCCAACTTTTGCACTCTCCTTCTTTACCAGCAACAAGAGGCTCTTTAGTTCCTCTTCACTTTCTGCCATTAGAGTGGTATCATCTGCATATCTTAGGTGTCAAGCCCCGCTGGGTTGCCACCTGTCTGGGCCTCGCCGTCCTCACCGCTTCCGCCGCTCCCTCCATCAACATGGGGAAGCAGTTCCTTCCCCCCCTCTCTCTGTCAGCCGACGCCGGAACCCGCCGACCTTCTGAGGCCGCAGCAGCTCGCCGCCAGCCAGCTGACGCCCACGCCGGGACTCGATGACGCGGCGTTGGGGCAACCGGCGTTGGGGCTGCCGGCCGCGCCCACACCCGAGTGGTGGGGGCGGCGCCGCATCACCGCCGGTCAGCTGGCGGGGGCGCCCACGTCCAACCAGCGAGAGCGGTACCGGGCGCCTGCCAGCCAGCTAACAGGGGCGCCTGTGCGGGACGGAATCCCGGAACCCGGGCGGCCGGAGCCGGAGCCGCAGATCGCGCCTGCACCTGGGCTCTGGACTCAGCAACAGCCGCCCACCTACCGGCCGGCGGACACATCAGCAACGGAGCACCCCGTGGGTGCTCGGATGCAGCCGGAGCCGGGGCGAGCGGAGAGCAATAGAGAGGCAGCCGGAAAGACTGGCCTGCTGCAGGTAGCCACGGACTCATTGGTGGCCATGCCTGCGCTTCCTCTCTCTTCAGCCGAGCATTCGGACGGACCAAGGGGGGGAGGCGCGGTTGTAGGAACAGGACGGCCCGGGGAGCATAGGGAGGGCAAAGGACAGGACTTACCTGAGGGATGGCCCGGTGGGCCACGGCAATGCACGCAATGGGTGGTGGGAGTGCAAGGTGATGGGTGGGGTCTTTATGGGGAAGTGGGCGGATGCCGGTTTGCTCTGAAGGGGTGGGGTTAGGGTGTAGCTGCATGATAAAGAGAGTGTTGAGGCAGGATGCCGTCAACGATGACTTTTTCGTGGTTTGTTTGTGTTGGAGGAATAAACCTTGTCACTCGTACCTTTGTGTGTTCGTGTATCAATCGTCGAGGACGTCGTGACATTAGGTTGTTGATATTTCTTCCGGCAATCTTAATTCCAACTTTCGATTCATCTAGCCCTGCCTTTCTCATGATGAGCTCTGCATATAAGTTAAACAGGCAGGGCGACAGTATACAGCCTTGCCGGACTCCTTTCCCAATTTTGAACCAATAATTGGTTCTGTGTCCAGTTCTCACTGTTGCTTCTTGGCCCACATATAGGTTTCTCAAGAGACAAATGAGACGGTCTGGTACTCCCATATCTTTAAGAACTTGCCACAGTTTGTTGTGATTAAAACAATCAAATGCTTTAGCATAGTCAATGAAGCAGAAGTAGATGTTTTTCTGGAACTCCCTAGCTTTCTCCATGATCCAACGTGTTTTGGCAATTTGATCTCTAGTTCCTCTGCCTCTTTGAAATCCTGCCTGTACTTCTGGTAGTTCTCGATCCACATACTGCTGGAGTCTAGCTTGTAGGATTTAAAGCAGAACTTTACTAGTATGTGAAATGAGTGCAATGGTGCGTTTGAACATTCTTTGGCACTGGAATGTAAACTGATCTTGAGTTTTCCAAATTTGCGGGCAAATTGAGTGTAGCACTTTTACTGCATCGTCTTTTAAGATTTTGAATAGCTCAACTGGAATACTGTCTCCTCCACTAGCTTTGTTGTTGCTCAGCTTTCCTAAGGCCCACTTCACTTCACATTCTAGGATGTCTGGCTCGAGGTCAGTGGCCACCTCATCATGGTTATCAGGGACATTAAGCTCGTTCTTGTATAGTTCTTCTGTGTAATTTTGCCACCTCTTAATCTCTTCTGCCTCTGTTAAGTCCCTGCCATTTTGGTCCTTTATCATGCCCATTTTTGCATGAAACATTCCCTTCATCTCTCCAATTTTCTTGAAGAGATCTCTGTTCCTCCCTATTTTACTGTTTTTTTCTATTTCTTTGCACTGTTCATTTAAAAAGGCATTCTTATCTCTTCTAGCTATTCTCTGGAATTCTGCATTCAATTGGGTGTATGTTTCTCTTTCTCCCTTGCCTTTCGCTTCCCTCCTGTCCTCAAGCTATTTGCAAAGCTTCCTCAGACAGCCATTTTGCGAACCTCCGTCCATAGTTCTGCAGGCACTCTGTCTATCAGATCTAATTCCTTAAATCTATTTGTCATTTCTAATGTATATTCCTCAGGGATATGATTTAGTTCATACCTGAGTGGCCTAGTGCTTTTCTCTACTTTCTTCAGTTTAAGCCTAAATTTTGCAATGAGAAGCTCATGGTCTGAGCCACAGTCAGCTCCTGGTCTTGTTTTTACTGACTGTATAGAGCTTCTCCATCTTTGGCTGCAGAGCACATAGTCAATCTGATTTCTGTGTTGACCGTTTGGTGATGTCCATGTGTAGAGCCGTCTCTTGGGTTGTTGGAAAAGAGTGTTTGCTATGACCATCGTATTCTCTTGATAAAATTCTATCAGCCTGTGCCCTGCTTCATTTTGTACTCCAAGGCCAAACTTGCCTGTTATTCCGGTTATCTTTTCGCTTCCTACTTTAGCATTCCAATCCCCCATGATGATAAGGACATCATTTTTTGGTGTTAGTTCTATAAGGTGCTGTAGGGCTTCATAGAACCGGTCAATTTCATCCTCTTCAGCACGGTGGTTGGGGCATAGACTTGGACTACTGTGATATTGAATGGTTTGCCTTGGATTTGAACTGAGATCATTCTGTCATTTTGGGGATTGTATCCCAGTATTGCTTTTCCTACTCTTTTATTGACTGTGAAGGCTACTCCATTTCTTCTGAGGGATTCTTGCCCGCAGTAGTATACCTGATGGTCATCTGAATTAAATTCTTCCATTCCTGTCCATTTTAGTTTGCTGATTCCTAAGATGTCAATGTTCAGCCTTGTCATCTCTTGTTTGACCACGTCCAGCTTTCCTTGATTCATGGATCTTACATTCCAGTTTCCTATGGAGAAAAAATCTTTACAGCATCGGACAGCATCGGACAGGTAGTCCTCGACTTACAACAGTTCACTTAGTGACTGTTCAAAGTTACAATGGCACTGAAAAAAGTGCCCCCCCAAGCCACAGCCAAGCAAGACACCTTCCTGCCGGCCCAGCGGCGCTCTTCCTCCTGTCCAAGGTTTTCATTGTTGTGAGCATTTCTGTTGAGGATTGGCAGTGTGGGTGGGGAGGGGTTTTTTTGGTTTTTATTCCCCCCATCTGCTGGGTGGTTGCAGCAGGTTTTGGTCACTTCACATGACCCTGGGACACTGTGACCATCATAAATATGAATCAGTTGCCAAGCATCTGAATGTAATTTGACCCTGGAGATGCTGCAACATTCCAGCTTATCGGCGCTTCTTCTGGACTCAGCAGAAGCGCTGGGATCAGCGCTGAGCTCCAGCTGGAGCCTGGTACTGATCCTGGCGCTTCCGCTGAGCCCTGACAGCCCTGCAGCTCCAGCCGTCTCTCACTCAGGCTTGTGCAGTGCTGCCACCGGTTCAGCTCATATCCCTCCCCCGCTACCACTTTTCTAGGATGGTCGCATACCACCTGCCAGGTGCCAATGTACCGCAGGTGGTACCCGTACCACTGATTGAAAAGCCCTGCTCTAAGACATCCAAAATCATTCTTAAGTTGTTTTTTATCTGTCTTTTAGGTAAAAACCCATTTTGATCTGTATGTATGAATTCAGTCAGGAATTTCTTAATTCTTTCTGTCGTTATTGAAGCAAAAATTTTATAGTCCACATTTAATAACGATATTGGTCTATAATTTTTATATGTGTCAGATCAGTATCTTCTTTAGGTATCAAAGTGATATTAGCTTCAGTCCACGACTTTGGAGCACCTGCAACTTCTGAAGGCAAGCTATTCCATTGGTTGATTGTTCTCATTGTAAAGAAATATCTCCTCAGTTGTAGGTTGCTTCTCTCCTTGGTTTGTTTCCATCCATTGTTTATTGTTTTGCCTTTTGGTCCTTTGGAAAATAGTTTGACCCCCTCATCTTTGTAGGAGCCCCTCAAATATTGGAACACTGCTACAGGTATCACTGCTACAGTCCTTCTTTTCTCTACACTAGATATACTGTGAAAGGAAAAAATATCTTAATAATTAATTCTTTCTGTATAAATCAAACATATTTCTTTGATAGTCAATTAAAATGAAGGCAATGTCTGCTGAGAAATACCTAGTATTATTATTATTATTTATTATTTATTGAACTTATATACCAACGCCCCCGCTGTGTTTCAGCATTTCATGAATGACATTTTCCGGGATTTGTTGGATCAGTTTGTCGTGATCTACTTGGCCGACATCCAGATCTACTCCCCGTCGCGTGAGGTCCACCATCAGCATCTCCATCTCCTGGGTCATCGCATTTCTCCTGAGGGCATCGCCATGGAGCCAAGTAAGGTTGAGTCTTTGCAGAGTTGGCAACCCCCGCGTCGCGTGAAGGATGTTCAGCGACCTCTTGGGTTCGCCAACTATTACCGAACTTTCATCCTTGGGTTTGCTGCCTTGACAGCCCCCCTCACCCGGCTCCTGCAGAAGAAGACTCGGTTCCAGTGGAACGCTCCAGAACAACAGGCCTTCCAGAATTTGAAGGAAGCCTTAATGAAGGAGCCCATCTTGAAGCATCCTGACCCGCAACGGCCGTTTGTTGTGGAGGCGGACGCCTCCGACATTGCCACTGGGGCGGTGTTACTCCAGGCAATGACGCCCAGCGGTACCCTCTTCCCTTGCGCGTACCATTCACGAAAACTGAACACTTTGGAGCGCAATTATACAATCTGGGAGAAGGAGCTGCTGGCCATCAAAGTGGCGTTCGAGGCCTGGAGGCATCATCTGGAGGGAGCGCAGCATCAAATCAAGGTCCGAACGGACCATAAGAATTTGGAAAGCCTGCAGACCGCTCGGAATTTGAACCAACGCCAGATCCGGTGGTCTCTTTTCTTTGCGAGGTTTGACTTCCGGGTTCGGTACATACCTAGCGGGCACAATCAAAGAGTGGATGCTCTGTCCAGGAAGCCCGAACATTCCCGAGTGGAAGACAAGCTTCTGCCCAGGACAGTGATCCCCGTCGAGTCTTTTGCTGCGGTGCGGGAGCCGGTTGATATACGGGCTCGGATCTGGGAGGCACAGCAGCAGGAGGTGTGGGTGGCTCAGTGGAAGGAGGAGGTGGGGCCAGATTCTCCTTGGACGGTCACGGATGGACTCTTGTATTATCGTGACCGGTTCTACGTTCCGGGAGGGCCACTCAGGGGACTCATCCTCAGCCAGTGTCACGATAACCCGGCGGCGGGGCATTTTGGCCTGTTCAAGACCCTGAACCTGGTCTCCCGTACCTTCTGGTGGCCCCGAGTCCGACACGACGTCCAGTCCTATGTTACCTCCTGCATCCCATGCAGGCAGGCCAAGTCAGCGACAGGGGCCCCGCCTGGATTACTGCAGCCTTTGCCGACACCCAAAAGAACCTGGGGGGCTGTGTCCATGGACTTTCTGACAGATTTATCCCCATCCTCTGGTTTTACGACAGTGTATGTGGTGGTGGACACGCTGACCAAGATGGCGCACTTCATCCCCTGTCGCGGCTTACCGTCAGCCCGCACCACTAGTCGTATGTTCATTCAGCAGGTGTTTCGGCTGCACAGCCTCCCTGATAGAGTCATCTCTGATAGGGGGGCCCAGTTTACAGCCTGCTTCTGGCAGGAGTTGATGCATGCGTTGGATATCAAGATTTGCCTCTCGTCCGCGCATCATCCTCAAACTGACGGGGGAACCGAGAAGGTCATCGGTATCCTGGAACAATATCTGCGCTGCTACGTCAATCTGCAGCAAAACAATTGGGTGGACTATCTGGCCATAGCTGAGTTTGCATTTAACAATTCGCAGCACACCTCCACACAGATGACACCGTTCTTGGCCAATGTGGGATATCACCCCCGGTTTTTCCCCCTTTCTCCCGTGGACTCACCGGAGCCGGCAGCGAACGACTTCATGGCAGAGTTACAGGCGATCCATCGATTGGTGCGACGTCAGTTAGAGAAGGCCAAGGCCGATTACAAAAGGTTTGCTGATCGGTCAAGACGGGATACGCCTCCACTATCGGTGGGAGATCGGGTCTGGTTGTCCACCAGGAACCTACCATCAACACGGCCGGTGAGAAAGTTAGATCACCGATATTTAGGACCGTTCCCAATCGAGGCATTCATCAATCCGGTCGCTTATCACTTAACTCTGCCACGTTCCCTGCACGTGCACCCAGTCTTTCATCGGTCTCTGTTGGTCCCCGAGCAACCGGCCTGTCCACTCCGCCGAGCGGAACCTCCCCCATCAGGACCTTGTGATGGAGGCAGCACCCCCGAGTACAAGGTCGCCAGCATCAGGGATTCCCGTTGGCTGAAAGGTCGTTTCCAGTACCTGATTGAATGGAAAGGTTACGGACCAGAGGAGTTCACCTGGGAAGACGCGACCGCCGTTCATGCCCCTGCGTTGGTGACCGCTTTTCATGAACAATTTCCATCCCGACCGCATCTGGATCGGCAGACCCGGGGGAAGGGCCCTGCGGTGCGGGATAGTGTTGTGATTCAGGGTCAGCCTGTGGGTTCGGCAGTTGGGTCGGACGACTCAGAGGAGGAGGAGGGGGGTGTTGAAGACCTTGCTGAGGGGGTTGAAGATCTTGCTGATGAGAGCCCTTGGCCAGGCCCCTCCCACTTGGTCACCACGGAGACCCAGCTGTGTGAGCCTGACAGCGTGGATGAAGATAACCCACAGCTGGCCCTGTTCAAGGACGCCCGACGCAGGAGGCAGTCAATTAGGAGTAAACAGAGGAAGGCAATGGGGCTTCTCGGAAGGAGGCAGAGAGAAGCCACGCCCTGAACTCTATATAAGGGGAATGTCTGGGAGGGCTGGTTTGCTGAAGGCAACCGCTCGTTCCTGTTTCTTAAAGCTCCTGTTTCTTGGTTTGTCTTGTTCCGTTTGTTTTTGTAGTAATAAATTTGGCAGGTGTAATTCCAGCCTCTTGCCTTCTTGTAAAAGGGGTTGTCCCTGCCTTTTCTGCAGGGCCGGTAGCAGGCTGGTACAGAACAGAAGGGAACTTGATGCCGGCAGCAGGTGTTCCCTCAGATATCCCGGACCCAAGCCATTTAGGGCTTTATAGGTCATCACCAGCACCTTGAATCTCACCCGGAGGGCAACCAGAAGCCAATGCAGCTCACGGAGCAGAAGTGTTACATGGCAGTATCGGGAAGCCCCCATCACAACTCGCGCGGCTGCATTCTGCACCAGCTGAAGCCTCCGAGTGGTCCTCAAGGGCAGCCCCATGTAGAGAGCGTTGCAGTAGTCTAACCGGGAGGTCATGAGCGCATGAGTGACTGTGCGCAAGGCATCTCGGTCCAGATAGGGCTGCAACTGGCGCACCAGGCGGACCTGGTGGAACGCACGGATCTGGCATGCATTACGGAAACCTGGTTGGTCTCAGAGGGAGGTGTCCCTCTGACTGAGCTCTGCCCTCCAGGTTTCTGTGTGCTGTACCGGCTGCGGGCTCAGGGTAGGGGCGGGGGGGTGGCGGTGGTTATACGGGAGAGCTTATATCCGCGGGAGACCACTGTCGTACAGATTGGCAGGAGTGAGTCGCTCCTCCTGAGGTTTGGCTCTGGGGTTCAGTTGGGTTTGTTGCTGACATACCTGGCGCCCAGCTGTGTTGCAACAACCCTGCCCGGGCTTCTCAACACCCTTTCAGGGCTGGTAGTTGAATTTCCCAGACTTATGGTTCTGGGTGATTTCAACCTTCCATCCCTGGGCGGGTCGTCAGAGTTAGCTCGGGAGTTCATGGCCTCCATGATGGCCATGGACCTGACCCAGATAATTCAGGGTCCGACCCATGGAGGGGGTGCGACCCCTGACCCGGCGCAGATCCCAATGGGCTCCATGGTTTTCTGTGGAGCTACGGGAGATGAAGCGTCTGAGACGGAGTCTGCAGAGCTGTTGGAGATCCAGCCGGTCTGAATCTGACCGATTGCGAATAAGATCTTTCACTAGGTTTTATCTCACGGCGATGAGGACAGCGAAGTCTAATTACTTCGCCGCCCTCATCACGTCCGCAGATAACCGCCCGGCCACCCTGTTTAGGGTAACTCGTTACCTCCTTAATCAGGAGGTGAGGGAGGAGCCCTTGCAGGGGCGGGCCAAGGAGTTTAGCCAGCATCTTGCGGACAAAATTGCTCAGATTCGGACCGGTTTAGACTCTGACTGGGCAGAGTCTGATGGGGAGGAATCGAGCGGTCTTGAGAGTATTATCTGGACTGAGTTTGATCCTGTGACTCCCGAGGAGGTAGACAGGATTATGGGGAGGCTGAGCTCTACCACCTGTTTATTGGACCCGTGGAAGGAAGAACTGTGACCTTTGCAGTAGATGGTGAAAGATTGTGGTCGGCACACATTTTCCACAGGAACAGAGTGCAGAAACATATAGCATAGGAATTGAGGAAGTGAGCCCTGTTCACGAGTACAATGAAATGAGTAGAAATGGTAGTGAGGAAAGTAGTGGTCAGAGCAAGGCCAAGGAAGAACAGGAAACTGGCTCAGTAACTAGGCCTATGGAATAAGAATAAGGAACTAATGTTGACCCGGAATTAGGGGACAGTATAGGAAATATCAATTGTGAATGTGCAGATGGCCGTACTGTCTTTGGGCTCTTGCAAAGTCGTGGATGCAGGGTCATGAAAGGCCAGCAAGGAAAATACTCAATGTCCTAACCCACCCAAGAACGTATAATATGTTTAGGGAAACACCCAAAAAGGGAACATGTTTGTTACTTCTGCTCTCTTATCTACAGTATGCCAGACTTACTGGGTAAAATCTTTATCATATGCGTGTCAGCTTTGCTGGATGGCCTGCTTATGTAACCAGAAAGAATAAATACAAGGATTTCTTGTCTTTCGGGGCTGCTCTCATTTAGAGGAGCCCGTCTTTTTGTTCAGCTGAATAAAAAATGTAAAGCTTGAAGGCAACTTCTGGTTTCCTGTATTTTTTACCAGCAAAACCTCAGAACCTGTATATCATTTTTGGCGAGCCTGGTTTCCAGGAGAGGTGCTTGGTTGGTCATATGGAGGCTCAGGAAAGGGGAAGGCACCAAGCGTGCTCCAGGATTTCCTGGAGGTGCCCCCCTTCTTGACTCTTCATTGTGGTTTTAACAGGAACCAGTTTTTTTTCTTCTTTTTGGTTGCCTTTTACTTAGTTCCTGCATACTCAGGAGGGCTGAAGATAAGGTAGGACATACAGATATACATTACTTTGTTGCACCGGCTTGCTTGGGGAGTGTGTGTATACTGTATGTGTAAACGTGTGTCTGTTTCCTTGAATTATTTCCCACCATTGACCAGAGCTGGGCGGAAGGGTTAATGCCAGGCGCACTTAGCCCCCCCTCTTTTTTGGGGTTCAGGGGGTGCCTGGAAAGCAAGGGTGTTAATCTTGTACTTTCGTGCTCCAACGGGTTGTGAGTGGTGTGTGGTTTGAGGTTTGTGGTTGCTCCTTATACAGGTGAAACTCGAAAAATTAGAATATCGTGCAAAAGTTCATTTATTTTAGTAATGCAACTTAAAAGGGGAAACTAATATATGAGATAGACTCATTACATGCAAAGCAAGATAGTTCAAGCCGTGATTTGTCATAATTGTGATGATTATGACTTACAGCTCATGAAAACCCCAAATCCACAATCTCAGAAAATTAGAATATTGTGAAAAGGTGCAATATTCTAGGCTCAAAGGGTCCCACTCTAATCAGCTAATTAAGCCATAACACCTGCAAAGGGTGTTAGAGCTTTTAAAGTGCATGAAGAGCCACCACACACAGACGGATCCTGGACATGGGCTTCAAATGTCGTATTCCTCTTGTCAAGCCGCTCCTGAACAACAAACATCAGAAGCGTCTTACCTGGGCTAAAGAAAAACAGACCTGGTCTGTTGCTCAGTGGTCCAAAGTCCTCTTTTCTGATGAGAGCAACTTTTGCATCTCATTTGGAAACCAAGGACCCAGAGTCTGGAGGAAGAATGGAGAGGCACACACTGCAAGATGCTTGAAGTCCAGTGTGAAGTTTCCACAGTCTGTGTTGATTTGAGGAGCCATGTCATCTGCTGGTGTTGGTCCACTGTGCTTCATTAAGTCCAGGGTCAATGCAGCCGTCTACCAGGAGATTTTGGAGCACTTCATGCTTCCTTCCTCAGACGAGCTTTATGGGGATGCTGACTTCATTTTCCAGCAGGACTTGGCACCTGCCAACACTGCCAAAAGCACCAAAACCTAGTTCAATGACCGTGGGATTACTGTGCTTGATTGGCCAGCAAACTCACCTGACCTGAACCCCATAGAGAATCTATGGGGCATTGCCAAGAGAAAGATGAGAGACAGGAGACCGAACAATGCAGAAGAGCTGAAGGCCGCTATTGAAGCATCCTGGTCTTCCATAACACCTCAGCAGTGCCACAGGCTGATAGCTTCCATGCCACGCCATGATAGCTGATAGCAAGTCTGACACTTAAGAACTTAACATGGTCTCTTCAAAGTCTGACATCCAAACAAGTAAAAAATGAACTAAACACATTGCATTTCTTTGCACAAATCAAGTGGTGCTTTTTAGGTGATGGATATGATTGTATAACTAGATTGATTTAATGCTTTTTAAATGTCAGTTTCTTTATTTTTCCCCATTTCTTTTTTCCTCTTATGCACAAAAGTTGCCCAGCACACAATCAGAAAATAATAATAATAATAATAATAATAATAATAATAATAATAATAATAATAATAATAATAATAATAACAACAACAACAACAACAACAACAACAACAACAATAAAGTTGGAAGGGACCTTGGAGGTCATCTAGTCCAACCCCCTGCTCAGGCAGGAAACCCTATACCATTTCGGACAAATGGCTGTCCAGTCTCTTCTTCAAAACTTCGGGTGTTGGAGCATTCACAGCTTCTGGAGGCAGGTTGTTCCACTGATTAATTGTTGAGCCTTCCTGAAACCCTGTTCCTCTGGAAAAATCTTACCAGCAGGTGTTTTTGGGTTGTTTGTTTTTTATATAAATACCTTTTCCCTTTTATTAGGCAATTGTTGCCATTATGTATTTATTTAATTTGCATGCATATATGTAGAAAATTACCTTGTTTGCCATGTGCTGAAATGTCATTGTCAAATATTTTTTGTTTCTTTCTCTGTTCTATCAGGATAATATTGGACACCGCTTGCTACAGAAGCATGGTTGGAAGCTGGGCCAAGGCCTGGGGAAATCACTTCAAGGTAAGTTGAAAAAAATCTGACCATTAAATTATTCAGTGTCCTTCAAGTTAAATTTCTTGTTTAGATTCTTTTCCTTCCCCCTTGCCCGTGCACTTACTGTATTGAGTTTTACATTTATCATTATTACTCAGTCAAGTGTGTGTTTTGTATTCTGAATTATGTATGTATGCCAGCTTTTATCTAAGGTAAGTTGAAAGCTGGATGTTGAAGCAGGAATACAGGTGAAACTCGAAAAATTAGAATATCATGCAAAAGTTCATTTATTTCAGTAATGCAACTTAAAAGGGGAAACTAATATATGAGATAGACTCATTACATGCAAAGCAAGATAGTTCAAGCCGTGATTTGTCATAATTGTGATGATTATGACTTACAGCTCATGAAAACCCCAAATCCACAATCACAGAAAATTAGAATATTACATGCAATCAATAAAACAAGGAGTGTACATAGAACAATATCGGACCTCTGAAAAGTATAAGCATGCATATGTACTCAGTACTTGGTTTGGGCCCCTTTTGCAGCAATTACTGCCTCAATGCGGCGTGGCATGGAAGCTATCAGCCTGTGGCACTGCTGAGGTGTTATGGAAGACCAGGATGCTTCAATAGCGGCCTTCAGCTCTTCTGCATTGTTCGGTCTCATGTCTCTCATCTTTCTCTTGGCAATGCCCCATAGATTCTCTATGGGGTTCAGGTCAGGCGGGTTTGCTGGCCAATCAAGCACAGTAATCCCACGGTCATTGAACCAGCTTTTGGTACTTTGGCAGTGTGGGCAGGTGCCAAGTCCAGCTGGAAAATGAATTCAGCATCCCCATAAAGCTCGTCTGTGGAAGGAAGCATGAAGTGCTCCAAAATCTCCTGGTAGACGGCTGCGTTGACCCTGGACTTAATGAAGCACAGTGGACCAACACCAGCAGATGACATGGCTCCTCAAATCAACACGGACTGTGGAAACTTCACACTGGACTTCAAGCATCTTGCAGTGTGTGCGTCTCCATTCTTCCTCCAGACTCTGGGTCCTTGGTTTCCAAATGAGATACAAAAGTTGCTCTCTGTTCTGTACCAGCCTGCTACCGGCCCTGCAGAAAAGGCAACCCCTTTATAAACGGCAAGAGGCTGGAATGACGTCTGCCAAATTTATTACTACAAAAAACAAACAAGACACGAACCAAGATTCAGGAGCTTTGAAACACTATCTGAGCGGTTGCTTTCAGCAAACCAGCCCTCCCCAAACATTCCCTTTATAAAGAGTTCAGGGCGTGGCCTCTCTCTGCCTCCTTCCGAGAAGCCCCACAGCCTTCCTCTGTTTACTCCTACTTGACTGCCTCCTGCGTCGGGCGTCCTTGAACAGGGCCAGCTGTGGGTCATCTTCATCCACACTGTCAGGCTCACACAGCTGGGTCTCCATGGTGACCAAGTGGGAGGGGCCTGCCTGAGGGCTATCATCAGCAAGATCTTCAACCCCCTCAGCAAGGTCTTCAACACCCCCCTCCTCCTCTGATTCGTCTGACCCAACTGCCAAACCCACAGGCTGACCCTGAATCACAACACTCTCATCAGAAAAGAGGACTTTGGACCACTGAGCAACAGACCAGGTCTGTTTTTCTTTAGCCCAGGTAAGACGCTTCTGACATTGTTTGTTGTTCAGGAGCGGCTTGACAAGAGGAATACATTTGAAGCCCATGTCCAGGATCCGTCTGTGTGTGGTAGCTCTTGATGCACTGACTCCAGCCTCAGTCCAGTCCTTGTGAAAGTCCCCAACACTTTTGAATGGCCTTTTCCTGACGATCCTCTCCAGGCTGCAGTCATCTCTGCTGCTTGTGCACCTTTTTCTTCCACCCTTTTCCCTTCCACATAACTTTCTATTAATGTGCTTTGATACAGCACTTGGGGAATATCCAACTTCTTTTGCAATTACCTTTTGAGGCTTTCCCTCCTTATGGAGGGTGTCAATGATGGTTTTCTGCACAACTGTCAGGTCAGCAGTCTTCCCCATGATTGTGATTCCTACTGAACCAGACTGAGAGACCATTTAAAGGTTCAGGAACCCTTTGCAGGTGTTATGGCTTAATTAGCTGATTAGAGTGGGACACTTTGAGCCTAGAATATTGCACCTTTTCACAATATTCTAATTTTCTGAGATTGTGGATTTGGGGTTTTCATGAGCTGTACGCCATAATCATCACAATTATGACAAATCACGGCTTGAACTATCTTGCTTTGCATGTAATGAGTCTATCTCATATATTAGTTTCCCCTTTTAAGTTGCATTACTGAAATAAATGAACTTTTGCACAATATTCTAATTTTTCGAGTTTCACCTGTATGGTATGGATGGGAAATCTGTTTATTGTTCTGTTGACACAAATTGATTGATCATAGTGTCACCATGATTTTATCAACACCCTTGGTGGAAGAAAACACAAGAAAAAAATGTGTGGATCTCCTCTCCGTAAAATAGTTACTTTTAGTTTAGGAGGTGGTTTCCAAGCTCAGATAACTAGATTTTAGATTAAAATTGAATATTTTCTGCATTTAATAAAATCTGGGGGTTTGAGGCTTGGAACTACTATTTATTTATTTAATAATATTTCTATACCGCCCTTCTCCCGAAGGACTCAGGGCGGTGAACAGGGCAAGAATAAAAATACAGAATTACAAAAATTAAAAAAAGGATTAAATACATGCCCACTAAAAACAATCAATACATATTAAAACCCCAATAAAATGACAGTAAAAAACCCCACCAATCCCCCATCAGGCCAGGCCGGCTTGTTTGAACAAGTATGTTTTTAGATCGCAGCGAAAGGAGCAAAGATCGGGCGCCATCCGGAGCACAACCGGTAACTGATTCCATAGCTCCGGGGCGCCCACAGAGAAGAATCTCCCCCTGGGGGCCACCAATCGACATTCTCTGATCGGTGGCACCCTGAGGAAGCCCTCTCTGTGGGAACGCACAGGGCGAAGGGAGGTTGATGCCGGCAGCAGGTGTTCCCTAAAGTACTCCGGACCCCTGCCATGTAGGGCTTTAAACACCATTACTAGTACCTTGAATCTCACCCGGAAGACAACTGGTAACCAATGCAGCTCACGGAGCAGAGGTGTAACATGGGAGTATCGGGAGACTCCCAACACAACTCTCGCGGCTGCATTCTGTACCAGTTGGAGCCTCCGGGTGGTCCTCAAGGGCAGTCCCATGTAGAGAGCGTTGCAGTAGTCCAGATGAGAGGTCACGAGCGCGTGAGTGACCGTGCATAAATCATCCCGGCCTAGATAGGGCCGCAACTGGCGCACCAGGCGAACCTGGGCGAAAGCCCCCCTAGTCACAGCCACTATGTGATCTTCCAAGGTGAGCCGTGAATCTAGGAGGACTCCCAAGTTGCGAGCCCTATCTACGGGGGTAATAGTTCACCCCCCATAGAGAGAGATGGAATATCCGAATTGACCCGGGATGAAGGTATGCAAAGCCACTCGGTCTTGTCGGGGTTGAGTTGAAGTCTGTTCCTACCCATCCAGACCCGAACCGCCTCCAGGCAACGGGACATCACGTTGAGGGCATCACTGGGGTGGTTTGGGGTCGAAAGAAAAAGCTGGGTATCATCAGCGTACTGATGATACCCAACTCCAAAACCACGAATGATCTCACCCAGCGGTTTCATATAGATGTTGAACAGGAGAGGCGAGAGGACCGACCCCTGAGGAACTCCACAAACGAGAGACCTCGTGGTCGACCTCTGCCCTCCTGTCAACACCGACTGCGAACGTCCCTGGAGATAGGAGGAGAACCACTGTAAAACCGTGCCTCCCACTCCCAATCCCCTGAGACGCCGCAGCAAGATACCATGGTCGATGGTATCGAAAGCCGCTGAGAGGTCTAATAGGACTAGAACAGAGGAATGTCCCCTGTCCCGAGCCCTCCAGAGATCATTCACCAGCGCGACCAATGCCGTCTCCGTGCTGTACCCAGGCCTGAAACCCGATTGGTACGGGTCTAGATAATCCGCTTCATCCAGGACCAGAGGGAGCTGATGCGCCACCACACTCTCAACAACCTTCGCAAGAAAGCGAAGGTTGGAGACTGGACGAAAGTTGTTCAACACAGCTGGGTCCAAGGCAGGCTTCTTGAGGAGAGGCCTCACCACCGCCTCTTTCAAGACGGCGGGGAAGCTACCCTCACTCAAAGAAGCCGATATAACTGCCTGGAACCAGCTTCGTGTCCTCTCCCGGGCTGCATAGACCAGCCAGGAAGGGCACGGGTCCAATAAACATGTGGTGGAGCTCAGCCTCCCCATAATCCTGTCCACTTCCTCCAGAGTCACAGAATCAAACTCCTCCCAGGTAATATCGACAAGACCGCCTGTGTCCTGATCGTCAGACTCTGCCCAGTCAGAGTCCAGACCGGTCCGAATCCGAGCGATTTTGTCCGACAGATGTTGGTTAAACTCCTCGGCACGACCCTGCAAGGGTTCCTCCCTCACCTCTTGGTTAAGGAGGGAGCGAGTCACCCTAAACAGGGCGGCCGGGAGATTATCTGCGGACGCGATAAGGGTAGCAAAGTGATTAGACCTCGCCACCCTTATCGCAGCGAGATAAGACCTAATATAGGCTCTTAGTCGCAATCGGTCGGATTCGGATCGGCTGGATCTCCAACCGCTCTCTAGGCCCCGTCCCCGACGCTTCATCTCCCGGAGCTCCGCGGAAAACCATGGAGCTCGATGGGATCTGCACCGGGTCAGGGGCCGCAAGGGTACAACTCGGTCAAGAGCCTCAGTGGCTTCCCTTTCCCAGGCTTCCACTAAGGCATCTGCCGAGCTGTGAGCGAAGGAGGCAGGTGGGGACCCCAGCGCTGCCTGGAACCTCTCGAGATCCATTTGTCAAAACTCGTCCTGCAACGAACAGGGTAGATACCGAAAACAGGAACGAGAGACTCCTGCTGCAGTCTAGAAGCACTTTATTCCACAGAGCTTTAGCCGCAACGAGAAACAAAGCCAGCGTTGGCTGCTATCTGCATCCAACGCTGCTATATACACATCCAAAAACCCCACCCAAACTCCACCCAAACAAGCCTCCGCCCTCCCAGTCCCTATAACTTCCCCACCCCTCCCTTACAAAGCCTTTCGCCCGACGCTCAGGCAGGTAAGGCTCCCCCAACGTGTCACCACCACCGCACCCTTTCCCTTCACCCTCACCCACTCCCTGCTGCACCCACCCCCGAAGCCCCCTGTCACCCAGCCACCCGGACACCGCAGGGGGGAAGGGACCCGTCCCCTGACAGCGTCGCCACACTGCGCCGCGCAGCCAGGAAGTCCCCCCAGGCCGCACAGTTAGGAAGTCGGCTCAGGCCTCCGCCAGGCTGGCTGCAGTCCGGGGTCCGTTGCTCCCGAGCCGGGGAACCGCGCGTCGTCGCGTCGGCGGGCGAGGCCTGCAGCTGCGGCGCGTCCGGAAGCGCCAGAAGAGACGGCCCGGGATTCGGAGCCTCCCACGCCGGGGAGCCCCTGGATGACGCGCCGCCGGGCGCAGGAAGCAGCCGCGGCGCGTCCGGAAGCGCCGAGACGAACGCCGCGGGCCGTTGGACTCCCCGGGCCGTGCTGCAGTTTGGCGGGGCCGGGAGGAGCCGCGGCGCGTCCGGGAGCGGCGAGGGGAGCGTCGCGGGCCTCCGAGCTCTCCGGGCCATGCCGTCTCCAGGTGGGTTCGGAGGGAGGGTAGCCGGGTGTGCCGGGGGGGTGGAGGGGCCCCCCCTCGTGTGTCGGGCTGCCGAGGCCCGACATGCCGCCCCCTCTACCAGGGGCTCACCTGGAATGCAAGGAGAGAGAGGTGAGCGATCCGTAACGTGGTTAACTGTCCCCCCCGGGGTCTCCCCCGGCTTCCCCGGGTGTTTCCGGTGGAAGGCACGGAGAAGGCGTGGTGCACACACATCCTCATCCCGTACCCAGGTGGCCTCCTCCATGGGGTACCCCTTCCAGAGCACCAAGTATTGCACCCGCCCTCTTCGTTTCCGGGAGTCCAGGATCTCCTGTACCTCGTAGTGACTGCCCTGTACTGGTCCCGGGCCACCCTCCCCTGCCGCTGCAGAGGCGGTCGTAGCGGGCTTCAGCAGGCTGCTGTGGAAAACGGGGTGTATCTTTCCAAGTAGAGGAGGTAGCCGGAGTCTGACGGTGACGGGGTTGACTACCTGTATAACTCGGAAGGGTCCGAGGTACTTGGGTCCTAGCTTTCTACATGGCACCTGCAGCCGCAGGTATTTTGTAGAGAGGTAGACGAGATCACCCACTTTGGGGGGTGCAAACGGCCGTCTTTTCCTGTCCGCCTGCTCTTTATATGACTCTGCTGCTTGCTCTAACGCCTTCTTAGCCACCCCCCACACCTCCTCCAATCGGTGCATCCACGCCCCAGGTGTGCAGGATGCCGGGGCCCCCTGATCGCACCCCGCGATAGGAACGAACTCGTAACCGGATACCACTTTAAAGGGGGAGAACCCAGTGCTGCTATGCACTGCATTGTTGTAGGCAACTTCCGCGAAGGATATCAAGTCCACTCATTCGGACTGTTGGTACGACACATAACAGCGCAGGTATCGCTCCACCGCCGCGTTCGCGCGTTCTGCGGCTCCGTTCGTGCTTGGGTGGTACGCCGAGCTCAGACCTTGTGTCGCTCCAATATAACGCACGAACTCCCTCCAGAACCGGGCCGTAAACTGTACCCCACGGTCGGAGATGATACGTCGTGGCACCCCGTGGAGACGATAGATATGTTGAACAAACAGCCAGGCTAGTCGACGGGCCGAGGGCAATCCCTTACAGGGGATGAAGTGGGCCTGTTTTGAGAACAGGTCTATAACTGTCCACAATGCGTTATATCCCCTGCTTTCCGGTAGCTCAACCACAAAGTCCATCGCGATGTCCTGCCAAGGTCGTACGGGGTCGGCCACCTGTTGCAGGAGGCCTGCCGGTTTCTTGGTGGAGGGCTTAGTGGTTGCGCAGATGCGGCACCTTTGCACGTAGCTTTCAATGTCCCGTCTCATGGTTGGCCACCAGAACTGGCGGCGGGCCAGATGCAGGGTTTTCACGAACCCGTAATGACCTGCCTGCCTAGCGTCATGGCATTGGTAAAGTGCCTGATCTCGTGCCGCTGCAGGCACATACAACTTGGCCCCGTGCCAAGCTAAACCATCCCGCAACGTGAGGGTGTCGGGGTGCGCCCGCATCCAGTCGTCAGTCGCCAACGCTCCCCTACAGGCCCGCAGGAAATCGTCTGTCACGGTGTTGGCCCTGTGCTCCGTCTCCTCCACCGGGCGGGGCGGCGGTACCAGTGCCTGCACTACCTCCTCCTTCCGGCAATCGTACTGCGGTAGCCGAGACAAGGCATCCGCCAGGAAATTCTTACCCCCAGGCACATACTTGAGGCGAAACCGGAAGCGTTGGAAGTATTGGGCCCACCGTACGTGTTTCGGGGACAGTCGGCGGGGTGTTTGCAGGGCTTCCAGGTTTTTATGGTCCGTCCAAACCTCGAACTCCTGGCTAGCCCCCTCCAGAAGGTGTCTCCAAGTCCCCAGGGCCCAGCGGACCGCAAAGGCCTCCTTCTCCCAGATGGCCCAAGCCCTCTCCGCGGTCGTTAACTTCTTGGAGGCGTACGCGCAGGGCCGCAAACTTCCCTTTGCATGCCGTTGCAGAAGAACAGCTCCAACAGCCACGTCGCTTGCATCAGCCTGAACTACGTAGGGCAGGCCAGGGTTCGGGTGTTGCAGAACGGGCTCCCTGGCAAACTGCGCCTTGAGCGCCTCAAAAGCCCGCTGGCATGTAGTGGTCCACACAAGCTTCTGCCCTGGCCGCGGCAACGTTGCCATTTGTTTAGTCCGCAGTAGGTCCGTGAGCGGCAAGGCGATGGAAGCGAAATGTGGAATGAATTGCCGATAAAAGTTGGCGAAGCCAAGGAAACTCTGCAACTGTTTCCGGGTCCGTGGGGCTTGCCACTGTTGGATAGCCTCCACTTTCCCCGGGTCCATCTCCACCCCGTTGGAGGACACACGATATCCCAAGTAGTCCAGCCGGGGCTTGTGAAACTCGCATTTCGACAGCTTCACATATAGCCGAGCGTCCCTCAACTTGGTCAGCACACTCCGCACTAAGGCAACATGCTCCTCTAGCGTAGATGTATATATAAGGATGTCATCAAGATAGACAAGGACCCCCCGGTACAGATGGTCGTGCAGGACTTGGTTAATCAACTGCATAAATACCGCGGGGGCTCCTTGCAGGCCAAACGGCATTACCCTAAACTGGAAGCTCCCCAACGGGCAGTTGAAAGCCGTCTTCCATTCATCACCGGCTTTTATCCGGACACGGTAATACGCCTCCCTTAAGTCCAACTTGGTGAACACCCGGCCCGTAGCCAAATGAGCTAAAAGGTCCTTCACCAAAGGGAGGGGGTACAAGTGCTCCACACACACCGCGTTGACCCCCCGATAATCAACGCACAGTCTCAGGGTCCCGTCTTTCTTCTCTCTGAACAGGACAGGAGCCGCCATCCTGGACCGAGCAGGCTGAATGAACCCCCTCCGCAAGTTCTTGTCTATATATTGACGGAGCTCCTGCATCTCCCGGGGTGCCATTGCGTACATGCGGGGTTTCGGCAATTTTGCTCCTGGCTCCAGTTCAATAGCGCAGTCCGTGGGGCGGTGGGGTGGCAAGGCGTCACACTCCTTCTCATCAAAAACATCTGCGAGATCGCTATACTCCCGTGGTACCTGTGTCTCGAGCCCGGTGCCCACCCCTGCGGCCCCCTCAGGCCCATTAACCCCCTCCGGACCCAGGAAGGAATGCTTTTCAGGAGGCTGGGGCCCTGTCCCGAGGCGGAGGTGTCGGCATCCCCCCTCCCACCAGACTGTGGGGCCCCACTTGTCCAACCACGTAAGCCCCAGGATGACTGCCTCCGTCATAGACGGCACCACAACAAACCGGAGAGTCTCCCAGTGTGTACCCAACTCCATCCTCACCGGTGCCGTTACATGTGTAATAGGTGCTCCACCCAAAAGGGACCCATCTACCTGCTGAAACCGGATAGGTTTGGGGAGCCGCTGAAGAGGAATACCGGCCTCCCTTGCCATCACCAAGCTAATAAGGCAGCGTGTGCTGCCTGTATCAATCAGGGCCTTACACTCCCTCCTCTCACCCGTCCGTGGGCTGATCAACACTACAGGCAGCACAAAAGGACACACCGGAGCGCTTACCATCGGGTCCTCCTCGTACTCGTGATCCTCGGAGCCATCGGACGTGTCCGTTCGTCCATCCGCCGGGCCTGCTGGGCGTTTCGGTGTCGATGTCCGAGGTGTCTTGTCGGCCACCTGGTATGCTGTTCTGGAGCGGTCTGCAGCTCTTCTGGGGGTCGAGACCCGCGCCTCCGGAGGATTGGGCCCTGGTCGCGGCGGAGGTAACGGACAGTCCACCGCCCGATGCCCCGGTTGGTCGCAGCGGAAACAGCGGATTGTTGGACGGGGCGCCGGTGGGGCCCCGGGTTGTGTCGCCACCACCACGGGCTTCCGATTCTCTGTCTTCGGCCCCTCCGGGGTCCTCCAGGCTCCAGGGGCCACTGCTGGTCTGCCCCGGGTATCCTGCAACCCAATGTCCAGCTCCACCGCCACCCGGAACCAGTCCTGAAGCCGTGCTGGAACCCCCCGCACCACACACGCCCGCCGGAGAGCTCCATCAAGACCGGCCCGGAAGTGGTGCACCAGCAGGCGCTCAGGCCACGAACGTAGCCTGCCCGCAACCCTGCGGAACTCAAGCACGTACTGCTCTGCCGGCCGTCCTCGCTGCCTGATGGCTAACACTTCGGCCTCCGCGCGATGTAAGCGGGATACGTCTTCAAAGCGGACGCGGAGGGCTTCCAAGAACAGCCCCACGTCCCCGAGCTCACGGGCGTGGTCACTGTAGAGGTCCGCTGCCCAGGTTGCAGCCTCGCCCTGAAGGCACGCGGTGACCGCCACCACCATCGCCCACTGTGATGGATAGGTATGGGCGTACCCGTCTAGATGGTTAATCACCTGCCCCAGGAACATGGCCAGGCGGTCGGGATGCCCATCATAGGTTGTAGTGAGCGGTGGGGGTCCCCACACCACGCCCGGTCCCCAATGCCCAACAGGTGGACGGGTCTGAGCCTGGGACACCCCCACCGACCTGGGTGCGGGACGTCCAGGACCCCGGTCAGGCGTCGGCCAAGCCTCACGCCCCCCTTGTGCTCGTGTGGTTGGGGCCCGAACGCCCCCCTCCCCAGGCACCTTGAACTTTGGGCTAGCTAGTCGGAATCGGGATGTTGCTGACTGACTGGGTGCCCCCCCGAGGGACCACTGTCCCGTGTCTTCGTCAGGGGCCATGGCTCCCCAGGAACCGCCGTCACGTGCCCCGACCTCTCCGAACCTTTCGCGCAGCACATCCATAGTTTGGCTCCCGGGAGCAGTTGAATAGCTGTATTCCTCGCCATCATCATCGGTAAGCCGACGCTCCCTCCAGCCCAGTGGAGCCCCACCGGGTCGGGCCGTTCGCCCTTGCTCGAGCCCCGTGCGCCCCAGGATGGAGCTCAGCCACCACTCTCCCCCCTGGGTTTGACTACTAACGCCCTGAGACTCCACCGCAGGGTCTGTTGGTTGCACGTCCCGCACTTTGGGCCTCACAACAGGTTGGACGTCCTCCACGTCCCTCTCCACAGGGGTTGTCACCTCCGGCCCAGGTGCCTCCTCCGAAGCGGTCTCCAACGCGGCCCCTTGCACACCCTCCGCCATGGCACACAAAGGGAACACAGCTGAAAGGCAGTAGGGCCGCAACGCTAGCGAAACGCTGGCTTTCTGTCAAAACTCGTCCTGCAACGAACAGGGTAGATACCGAAAACAGGAACGAGAGACTCCTGCTGCAGTCTAGAAGCACTTTATTCCACAGAGCTTTAGCCGCAACGAGAAACAAAGCCAGCGTTGGCTGCTATCTGCATCCAACGCTGCTATATACACATCCAAAAACCCCACCCAAACTCCACCCAAACAAGCCTCCGCCCTCCCAGTCCCTATAACTTCCCCACCCCTCCCTTACAAAGCCTTTCGCCCGACGCTCAGGCAGGTAAGGCTCCCCCAACGTGTCACCACCACCGCACCCTTTCCCTTCACCCTCACCCACTCCCTGCTGCACCCACCCCCGAAGCCCCCTGTCACCCAGCCACCCGGACACCGCAGGGGGGAAGGACCCGTCCCCTGACAGCGTCGCCACACTGCGCCGCGCAGCCAGGAAGTCCCCCCAGGCCGCACAGTTAGGAAGTCGGCTCAGGCCTCCGCCAGGCTGGCTGCAGTCCGGGGTCCGTTGCTCCCGAGCCGGGGAACCGCGCGTCGTCGCGTCGGCGGGCGAGGCCTGCAGCTGCGGCGCGTCCGGAAGCGCCAGAAGAGACGGCCCGGGATTCGGAGCCTCCCACGCCGGGGAGCCCCTGGATGACGCGCCGCCGGGCGCAGGAAGCAGCCGCGGCGCGTCCGGAAGCGCCGAGACGAACGCCGCGGGCCGTTGGACTCCCCGGGCCGTGCTGCAGTTTGGCGGGGCCGGGAGGAGCCGCGGCGCGTCCGGGAGCGGCGAGGGGAGCGTCGCGGGCCTCCGAGCTCTCCGGGCCATGCCGTCTCCAGGTGGGTTCGGAGGGAGGGTAGCCGGGTGTGCCGGGGGGGTGGAGGGGCCCCCCCTCGTGTGTCGGGCTGCCGAGGCCCGACACCATTAAGCGTCTGGGGCGGTACCATCTAATTGGTTCCACGCACCCACGGCGGGGTGTGGCAAAACGGAAGACCAGCCGCAGGAGATGATGATCGGTCCATGACAGGGGCATAACAATTGGGGAGCCCCCACCAAGATCATCTAACCACCGTCCAGATAAGAAAACCAGGTCAAGGGTGTGGCCTCCCTCTTGAGTCGGTCCCGAAATTACTTGTGTCAGGTCCATGGCCGTCATGGAAGCCATGAACTCCCGAGCTAACTCAGATGATCCTCCCAGAGATGGTAGATTGAAGTCCCCCAAAACTATAAGTTTCGGGAACTCAATCACCAACCCAGAGAGGACATCGAGAAGCTCAGGCAGGGCTGCTGCTGCATGACTAGGCGAAAGGTACACCAGCAGCAAGCCCAACTGCGCACCAGGGCCGCATCTCAGGAAGAGAGACTCACACCCGACTATCTGGGGAACGGTGGCCTCCCGCGGGCACAAGGTCTCCCTCATAACAACAGCCACTCCCCCACCCCTACCCTGAGCCCGAGGCCGGTGTAGCACCCAGAAACCTGGTGGGCAAAGATCAACCAGAGGAATACCGCCCTCTGGGCCCAACCAAGTCTCCGTGATGCAAGCCAGGTCCGCCTGCTCACCCTCGACCAAGTCACGGACGAGAGGAGCTTTGTTAGCAACAGACCTGGCATTCAAGTACAGCAGCCGGAGCTCAGGAGGCTGCACATCCTCACTCCCAGTTTTGTTACTCCAAATATTAAGTATCAAAACTTAAGGAACTTGATTAGTGCAAACTATTTGTTGCTATAATTTATTCACTCAAATTTGCCTGAGTGGTTACACATTTTGCTTAGAAGAATGTTTTCTATAATTAACATTGACCCATCATAAGCTTCTCATTTTTTGTTCCTAGTTTGATTCCCCACCCTATCTCACACCCCATATAACCTAGGTCAGGGGTCAGCAACCTGAAACAGCAAAAGAGCCACTCGGAACTGGTTCCATCACACACACAAAAAAGTGGGAGCCGCAAAATGTGCGCACGCATGTGTGCACGCATGAGCATGAGCAGAACAAGGCAAAATGTGCACCAGCCCTGCCCCTGTCCACCTCTAGTATGGACGGTTCTGCCGTCCTGGCTTTTCCTCCCTCAGAAAAAACTGCTCTCCCCCCGCCCTGCGCTCTGTCTCTCAGGGACTTTTTTCTTTCCGCCTTTTGTGAAGCTTCGGGATCAGCTCCTTCCCTGGATCGCTTGCACTGCACTGATCCTCGGCACCCCCGACGCCCGCACCGCATTTTGAGCTGCGCACACCTGTCGTTGCCCAGTGCCGCCAGTTTACCATGTGGGGGGACTTGTAGGCTGAGCCGTGTGAAGACGAGGAAGGAAACGGCCTTTCAGAGGATCCAGCCCAGGCCCCCCTCGGAGGCAACGGGCCCTTCCCTGGCCAAAGGAAGCCTTGCGAGCGTCTCCCGCAGCGCGGCTCCCCTGAGCTGGGAGGCACCTGCACGGCGGCGGCGGGTGTCCCTGGTGATGGGCGCTGGGTTGCGGCACCTTCAGCCCGGGCGCCACCAGAGCCACCCGAGCACCCTGCCCCTCCCCCCGGGGCCTCCAAACCTCTGCCGCCCCATTCTCTCAATGGGAATGGGGCGGTGGAAGTTTGGAGAGCTGCTGCCTTTGTCCGTGTTTCTTTCGGGGCCGAAAGAAACGCGGATGAAGGCAGCAGCTCTCCAAACCGGGCGGCGGAGGTGTGGAGAGCTGCGCAGAAGGCAGCAGCTCTCCAAACCTCCGCCGCCCTGTTTGGAGAGCTGCTGCCTTTGTCAAACACGGACGAAGGCAGCAGCTCTCCAAACCTCCGCCACCCCGTTTGGAGAGCTGCTGCCTTTGTCAAACACGGATGAAGGCAGCACCTCTCCAAACGGGGCAGCAGAGGTTTGGAGAGCTGTGCGGAAGGCAGCAGCTCTCCAAACCTCCACCGCCCCATTTGGAGAGCTGCTGCTTTCATCCGCGTTTCTTTCAGGGCCGAAAGAAACGCGGACGAAGGCAGCAGCTCTCCAAACCTCCGCTGCCCCATTCTCTCAATGGGACTTTTTTACTCCCACTTTTTTTTCAGAACTGCACATGGTGGAGGACTGGGAGCCGCAGGGGATGGCTTAAAGAGCTGCATGAGGCTCCGGAGCCGCGGGTTGCTGACCCATGACCTAGGTATATTATGTGTACATATATTGAATGTTACTTTTTTTCAGCTGTGGGGCACTTCAGTTGGGCAGCCAGTTTTTTTTAATTCCAAATGCAAAGTTCAGTGAGTCACCTGCAGAGCAATTTACACAGCAGTATACATAAAGTAACAAGGTCATTCTGAAAGTAGAATCCAAGCATCTATTGCAGGGGTCTCCAACCTGACACCATCACCCCCCACACACACACAGAGATGTCAGTGAGCGCATGGGGGCCAATGGTGTCCGTCAGCAGCCACAGCCTCCTGCATCATGGCAGCCCCATCGGTATGGGTGGAAATGGTCCCAGGACGGCCGGAAAGGAACCCTCACCTGGTGCGGGCCCTGTCTACATGGTGGCTCTTACAGGGGCTATGGCTGCTGCTCCTCCTCCTGCTCTGAGGCCCTTGACCGGCCAACCACTCAGGGAAGCAGGAGGCCGCGGTGGTGATGCCTGCATCGCCAAGCCTGGCCGGCTGCAGATCTGGAACCAAAACTGTGCCGACCATCCTTGCGCTGGTGGGGGCAGCGGTGGGGGAAGGTGACTGTGGCACATGCCCTCCCCTCCTTGCTGCCACCCCACATCATCCCGCATGCGTGGCCCAGAGGCACACGTGAGACAATGTGTGGCACCAGCGGCAAAGACACCATGCAGGGAAGCAGGAGGGGGTGGAGGGGCAGCCGGGGGTCTGGAGCCGCCTCAGCTGCTCGCTAGCAGCTCGGCGAGGCAGCGGATTTGCGCACCCGCTGCCCCTCCTGCTTCCCTGCGTGGCTGACCGGTCAGAGCAGCAACAGCAGAAGGCACCCCCGTCAGATCCGTTGAGTGGATGTGGCCAGGCAAGGGCTTCCTTCTCCCCCCCCATAAATCGGTGAGAAGTAAAACCTCTTATTACGACTTAGCTCAAAATAATAATAAAAAAACCATTTGTTTCCGAGAATTTTTTTCCTAGCAGCCCCGCCCCGCCAGTGGAAACCAACATCGATTTACTCCTCCCGAGCAAAGGCACTTGAGCTGGGTTTGCACCTCGACCTATATTTTGGGGGTGGAGGGGGCGAATAGCAAGCTCCCGGGCTCACCGCTCAGGCGCCAATGCAGCGAAAGGATTAACGGGCTGCTCTGACCCGCCTCTTGTTCTAGCCACTGCGGATGATGGCGCTGCCGGTGCCAGGCAGAAGAGCAGGGGCCCGAGGCGGGAGTGTGTGTGAATCTCACTCCCTGGGCTGCGAAGCATAGAGCAATTGGGGGGTGGGGTACAGACAACATGCAGGTAAGAGAATTGAGAATGAGAAAGACATGGGAGGAAATGGCTCTGGGACAGCCGGGTGTCTAGAGCCACCTCGGCTGCTCACTAGAAGCCCGACAAGGCAGTAGATTCATGCACCAGCTGCCCCTCCTGCTTCCCTGCATGGTTGACCGGTCGGAACAGCAGAAGCCACCCCCGTCAGATCCGTCAAGTGGATGCGGCCGGGCAAGGGCTTCCTTCCTGATGTCCCGAAGCTGTTTCGGCCTGCGTCAATGGGGCTCTGTGGCCGGTCCGTCATTATGCAGGACAGCCAGCATGCTGCTTGCTAGCCTCTGTGTGCAGGGGGCTGATAGTGTCAGGCAGTAGATCCAGAAGCAAAGCTCTGCCGACCATCCTCGTGCTTGGGGGGGGTGGCGGGGGAAGTCAGGATCTGGCATGCAGCCACCCTTTGCCACTGCTGCAGCACATTGTCTCACGTGCGCCTCCGGGCCACGCGTGCAGGACAATGTGGGGTCGCAGTGGGAAGGGGAGGGTATGTGCCACAGTCACCTTCCCCCATCGCTGTCCCCACCAGCGCGAGGATGATCGGCACAGCTTCGCTTCTAGATCTGCGGCCGGCTGGGCTTGGCGATGCAGGCATCACAGTTGCCTCCTCCAGCTTCCCTGTGTGGTTGATCGGTCAAGGGGCTCAGAGCAGCAGCAGCCGCCCCCGTCAGAGCCACTGTGTAGACAGGGCCTGCACCAGGTGAGGGTTCCTTTCTGGCTGGACTTTCTTCACCCACGCCGATGGGGCTGCACTGCGGAAGGGAGATGGAGGCTCTGATTCCCCCCTGCTGATCCCCCCCAGCCCCCTGCCCGGTGCCCCTTCTATGCAATCCTACATGACCGCAGTGTGGATGAGAGGCTCGGCGGTGGGGGACGGCGTTCCTCCGTGGAGGTGTCCCGGCCCTGCCAGACCCCCTCATCCTCCCCCAGCCAGAACCTGATGATCCCCACCCTCTTGCCCCCTTCCCTGTCGACCCCCTGAACAGCCCAGCCTGACCAAGACAGAGGGAAGGCAAGGCAGATAGCCGGTTGTTAAAATGATTGTAAACCCACCACTAGTCACTTCCAAAGGCCACTCACTCACTCTCCCTCCAAAACGGCTCCTTTTATAGGTTCCCTGACCCTGCACAGCTCTTGTAGCTGTTCCCAGACTGCGCATGCGTGGAGAGGGAGAGGGGAGCAGCCTGGCAAAGGCATGCATGCCCACAGGGACGACTCTGTGTGTTGCCTGTGGCACACGTGCCATAGGTTTGCCACCACTGATTTAGTCTGTTTAAAATAAGCAAGTTAAGCTATATAAGCTCCCTGGTTAATTGATTAAGGTATAGAAGTGGTTTCACATACTTCCAGAATTGAAAAGACTGTTCTTTTCAAGGAACAACATTGACTGCAGAAAGTTATATTGAAAACATTGAAAATAGCAATAACACTAGCACTATACCAATAGCACTTAGACTTACAGGTGAAACTCGAAAAATTAGAATATCGTGCAAAAGTTCATTTATTTCAGTAATGCAACTTAAAAGGGGAAACTAATATATGAGATAGACTCATTACATGCAAAGCAAGATAGTTCAAGCTGTGATTTGTCATAATTGTGATGATTATGGCGTACAGCTCATGAAAACCCCAAATCCACAATCTCAGAAAATTAGAATATTGTGAAAAGGTGCAATATTCTAGGCTCAAAGTGTCCCACTCTTATCAGCTAATTAAGCCATAACACCTGCAAAGGGTTCCTGAGCCTTTAAATGGTCTCTCAGTCTGGTTCAGTAGGAATCACAATCATGGGGAAGACTGCTGACCTGACAGTTGTGCAGAAAACCATCATTGACACCCTCCATAAGGAGGGAAAGCCTCAAAAGGTAATTGCAAAAGAAGTTGGATGTTCCCCAAGTGCTGTATCAAAGCACATTAATAGAAAGTTATGTGGAAGGGAAAAGTGTGGAAGAAAAAGGTGCACAAGCAGCAGGGATGACCGCAGCCTGGAGAGGATTGTCAGGAAAAGGCCATTCAAAAGTGTTGGGGACTTTCACAAGGAGTGGACTGAGACTGGAGTCAGTGCATCAAGAGCCACCACACACATACGGATCCTGGACATGGGCTTCAAATGTCGTATTCCTCTTGTTTTAGCTGTATATACTGCCCCATAGTGTTTTACAGCACTCTCTAAGCGGTTTATAGAATCAGCATAATGCCCCAAACAATCTGGGTCCTCATTTTATCAACCTCGGAATGATGGAAGGCTGAGTCAACCTTGAACCTGTCAGGATCGAACTCCAGACTATGGGCAGAGTTAGCCTACATTATAACCACTGCACCACCATTAATTAATAAAATAATTATTAATATATACAGTACATATAATGGGCAAACTCTCTTGGCTATAAGTCAGTGTAAAATAAAGCTTAAAATATTTATATGAATTTTATACTTTAAGATTTGAAAAGGAGAGTATTATTTCACAAGGAAACTTATAAACATAATTTTGATTGTGGATAATGTTTTGACATGAGGAAAGGCTGAAGTCCCAAAGTAAGTTTTCTGGTTAAATATGCACACACACACACATACATGGGTCTCTCTGTGTGTATTTCTACATTATCACATACTTTTAACATATTCTGCATTTATTGTGTTCCAGTTTAAAGCTAAAATCTTGTGGAAATTCTTCAAAGCAGGTCCTCTGGAATATGTCCAAGCATGTTTTAAGCATCTTTAAAAAACAAAACATTAAAACGTGTCTTTTCCCAGGTTTGCATGGCTTCTCACTCCTTTCATTGCATTTGTATGCATAAATACGTAGCTGCTTTGCTTAACTGAGTGGTGGAAAAGCAAAGCGGTTGTATATGCGTACACATGCAGAGAATGCAGGAGTAATTTCTAAAGTAGCCATATGAGTCTGAAAAATGCTATGGTTGCTATAATGATTCAAAAAGTGCTTCATAAACACCCTGGCATATTTTTAAGAACCTCTTTTTAAAATTATTCTCTATTAGTTTTCATTATTTATATGACGAGACGTGAATCAGAAAGTTACCGCATTCGGAGCTTCTGCATAGAATTCCTATTTAGAAGGTTCATTTTAAAATTCCTGTCTAATAAGAATTGGTATATTAAAATCTACTCAGCATGTTGTGTTACATTAAAGGAATAAACGAGCAGTTTGATTTTCTGTAATATAACCACACATGGTAGTACATTCTTGATCATGGCTGGTGGAAGGAGTAACAGGATTACAGTTGCAAGAAAAAGTATGTGAACCCTTTGGGATTACGTGGAGTTTTGCATGAATTGGCCTTAAAATGCACTCTAAACATCATGTAAGTCACAACAATAGAAAAACACAGTCTGCTTAAAATAATACTACACAAACATTAGCTGTTGTCATGTTTTAATTGAACATAAGATGGAAACATTCACAGTGCAGGGTGGAAAAAGTATGTGAACCTTTGGACTTAATAACTGGTTGACCCTCCTTTGGCAGCAATAACCTCAACCAAACGTTTCCTGTAGTTGCAGATCAGACCTGCACAACCATCTGGAGTAATTTTGGACCACTCCTCTTCACAAAACTGTTTCAGTGTAACAATATTCTTGGGATGTCTGGTGTGAATCTCTCTCTTAAGGTCATGCCACAGCATTTCAATCGGGTTGAGGTCAGGACTCTGACTGGGCCACTCCAGAAGGCGTATTCTGTTCTGTTGAAGCCATTGTTTTGTTGAATTACTTGTATGCTTTGGGTCATTGTCCTGTTGCAACACCCATCCTCTGCGGAGCTTCAGTTGGCAGACAGATGGTCGTACGTTTTCCTGCAAAATGTCCTGATAAACTCTGGAATTCATTTTCCCATCAATGACAACAATCCGTCCAGGCCCTGAGGCAGCAAAGCAGCCCCAAACCACGATGCTCCCTCCGCCATGTTTTACAGTGGGGATGGGGTTTTGATGTTGGTGTGCTGTGCCTTTTTTTCTCCACACATAGTGTTGTGTGTTTTTCCCAAACAACTCAATTTTGGTTTCATCTGTCCACAGTATATTTTGCCAGTAGTGTTGTGGAACATCCAGGTGCTCTTTTGCAAATTTCAAACATGCTGCAATATTTTTTTTGGACAGCAATGGCTTCCTCCGTGGTGTCCTCCCATGTACTCCATTCTTGTTTAATGTTTTCCTTATTGTAGATGTGTCAACACAAATGTTAGCATGTGCCAGAGATTTCTGTAGGTCTTTAGCTGACACTCTAGGATTCTTCTTTACCTCATTAAGCATTATGCGCTGTGCTCTTGCAGTCATTTTTACAGGAGGACCACGCCTAGGGAGAGTAGCAACAGTGCTAAACTTTCTCCATTTGTAGACAGTCTGTCTTACTGTGGACACATGAACATCAAGGCTTTTGGAGATACTTTTGTAACCCTTTCCAGCTTCATGCAAGTCAACAATTCTTGATCGTAGGTCTTCTGAGAGATCTTTTCTGCGAGGCATGGTTCACATCAGACAGTGCTTCTTGAGACCAGTAAACCCAAAACAGGTGTGTGTTTTTAAAGGGCAGGACAGCTGTCAGCAACACATCCAATATCATCACACTGGTTGGAGTCAAGGTTGGCTCACTCCTGGCTCCAATTAGCTCTTGGAGAAGTCATTAGGCTAGGGGTTCACATACTTTTTCCACCCTGCACTGTGAACGTTTACCTGTTATGTTCAATTAAAACATGACAACAGCTAAGAATGGAGCACTAGAGCCTTGGTGGAGCAGTGGGCTAATGCCTCCTTAAGTAACACCAGCTGCCTGCAATTAGTGCAGGTTCGCATCCCACCAGGCTCAAGGCTGACTCAGCCTTCCATCCTTCCGAGGTAGGTAAAATGAGGACCCAGATTGTTGGGGGCAATAAGCTGACTTTGTAATAATGCCGCTTGGGGGGTGTATGAAAGCCCTAATAAGCAGGCATATACATAGAATGAAGGCTACTGCTAAGCTTGTAAGCCGCCCTGAGTCTTCGGAGAAGGGCGGGATATAAATGGAATTAAAATAAATAAATAAATAAATAAAATTTTCAGCAGACTGTGTTTTTCTATTGTTGTGACTTACATGACGTTTAGAGCGCATTTTATGGCCAATTCATGCAAAACTCCACGTAATCCCAAAGGGTTCACATACTTTTTCTTGCAACTGTATATTGCATGAGTAAACAATGTGTCTTCTTATTAAATACTGGGATCTTTGGAGGCATTGACAAGGCGAAGGTGAAAGTAACAGAACGTTTATTAGGTTAACACAGAAGCGGCTCTAACAGCTGCCTTGACTTCTATTAATATGGACTGCTGATAGACGGCGGCCAATGAAATTTAAACAATTCTCCCGCCCAAAAATACAAGCTTGCAAACTTGCAGACTGGCAATTAACTTTCAGACAACACAGCCATTATTCAACTATAATGGCCCATATAATTTACTTCAATACATAACACCCCTTCCCCCTAGATCGGGTCGGCAACCTGAAACTTTGAAAGAGCCACTTGGAACCAGTTCCCTCACAAAAAAAAACCTGGGAGCTGCAAAAAGTGTGTGTACATGCGCGCGCATGCGCGGAACATGAGGTTTGATTGAAGAGTGGAGCGTAAGGCGAGACATGCACCGGCCCTGCCCCTGCTCTCATTCACTCGCCTTTGCTTGGAAAAGCTTCTCTCTCGCTCTCATTCACTCACATTTTGTTCGAAAAAGCTTCCCTCTCCCTCTATTCACTCACACTTTGCTCAAAAATGCTCTCTCCCGCTCTCATTCATTCACTGACTCGAAAGGCCAGCCGTGGCACCTCCATTGACTGCCCGGACACACCACTGCTCCTGCCGCCACAGCCGCCAAAGACGGCAAGCGCAGCGGCCCCCTGCTGGGGAGTTCCCATATTCCGCGATCCCTTGGCAGTCGGACACAATAGCATGCAAGCACGGCGCTACCAGTCCCACCTGCCACCTCCTCGCATAGTAAACCAGAAAGTTGGAAGGGGAGGGGATGATTAAAGAAAGAGAGGGCTTGCCGTCTTTGGCGGCTATGGCGGCAGGAGCAGCAGTGTGTCTGGGCAGCACCACCTGCCTGCCGGGCAGTAGCAACAGGAAGGTGGCGGCTGCTGTTGGGGTGGCCTAGTACTGTTGTCCAGGAGCCACAGCCGCCAGAACGATTGCCCGGCCCTTGGGGCCTGCTGCTGCCATGGGGGCTGGCACGGGAATTTGGTTCTGCAGGGGAGGTGGAGGTTGGCAGAGATGCGGCGGACCTCCAGCATCTCTCGCTGCCGTCTCCACCACTACTGTTGTCGGCTTCCATTACGGCCGAACCCGGGCAGCATCTGGGGGTTCTCCGGTTTCATCAGAACCAAGCAGCAAGTGGAAACTTGCTAGTAGTAGCAGCACTACAGGGAGCGGTTTCAATCGGCCCCTTCATTGCCAAGCGTCCCCATGGAAGTCTAGATGGTTCACAGTTAAAGAATGAGCATAGTCCTGCAAGTACTTTGGTGGATTCCGCGACCTCTCCAAATGCCTTAGAGCCATTGGTGATTCCCAGTCTACCAACTCCCTCACTGTGCTGGGTAGACCAGGGCTCTCCAACCCACTGGTTATGGGTAGACCCGTGTCCCTTTGGCTGGTCTATCTGGGTAGACCTGAGCCAATGTCCTTGGACGGAGCAGTTTTCGATGAGCTGGAACACCGGTCTCTCTGCAAGTCCTGCTCACTGGGTGCAGTCTCGTTGCTTGGGAATGACTCACTCCCAGTTAACCCACCATCCACGACTCCCTGAGTCTCACCAGCAGTCTGAGAGTCCATTGTGAAGCTGCTGTCATGCTGTTTCTGGTTTTGGCTCTCATCTCTGTGAGGAGACAGCGTCGGATTCTCTAGCCGTCGGCAAAATTGGTCGATGTGACGGCGGATCATTCAACCATCTTCCAGGACCACTTCATATGAAAGTGGTCCTGACACCTTACAAACCACAGCTTGCACCCATGGTGCCCCTTGACCATAATTTCTTGCCCAAACTCAGTCGCCAACTTTCAAATGCCTGGACGGCTTCAGCTGTGCAGTTTCTGAGGCAACTCGGTCTGGGTGGAGACGGTCCAACTTTGTAGTAAGCAGGCTCCCCGTCCAAAGTTAGGGAGTTGAGTGCTGGCAGAGCAGAAAGTCTGCCAGTCGGTGATGTGAATCGCTGGACACGATTCTCTTTAGCGATTCCTTGGTTGTCCTGAACATGTACTCTGCTTGGCCATTCAAAGCCGGGTGAAAGGGGGTTGAAGTGGCGTGCCCAATCAAGTTAGCCCTCAAAAAGGACTGAAATTTAGCAGCGGTAAATTGCGCCCTGTTGTCAGAAACTATTACATCGGGTAAGCCGTGTGTGGCAAAGATTCTGCGGAGTTCCTGGATGGTCCTGGCAGTAGTCATAGTAGGGACGGGTATGACCTCTAGCCACTTAGAGTGACTGTCCATGACAATGAGGAACAGTTGTCCCTGGAATGGTCCCACATAGTCTATATGGATTCTAGACCTTGGGTTTTGCGTGGTTTCCCAGCGATGTACTGGGACTTGAGGCATTTCAGGTATGGATTGCTGGCAAATGTGGCAACTTTGTACTTGGACCTAAATATCCTTATCCAACCCTGGCCACCACAGGTAGCTTCTCGCGAGTGCCTTCATCCTGACTATCCCAGGATGTCCCTCATGCAGAGATTCTAAGACTCTAGTCCTCATTGAGTTTGGAACTATGACCTGACTTCCCCAAAGAATGCAGCCCTTGTAAGCTGACAGCTCATCCTTCCTTCTACTGAAGCTATGAAATTCTGCTCCCAGACTAGCTTCTGGCCACCCCCTCAGCACCCAGTTCAAAACGCGACTGTACGTTTTGTCAGAGGCTGTTTCAGCAGCTACATCCCCTGCATGAAGGGAGACTCTGGCAAGTCCTGGATTGCCACGATGCGTGCAGCAGGTGCGGGAGTCAGGCTCTGAGTGAGGGAGGGGCAGCCTACTGAGAGCATCAGCGTGTCTCATTTCCCTACCAGGTTTATGAATTAGCCTGTAACTATAGGCTGACAAACAGATGGACCACCTCAGCATCTGTGGAGAGAGGATCTGAGGGGTTTGTTTGTAGTGAACAGACCCAGAAGTGGCTTATGGTCCATAAAGACCGTGAATGTGCAACCATAAAGGAAATCATGACGTTTTTTTATGCCGGCCACTATGGCTAATGCCTCTTTATCAATTTGGGCGTAGTTTCATTCCGCTGGTGACAGTGTCCTTGAATAATAAGCTACGGGAGCTTGCCTTCTGTCAGCCATTAAATGGCTCAAAATGGTCCCTAATCCGTACACAAACACATCACATGCAATATTGATAGGCAGCTGCTCATTAAAATGTGTTAAGATGGAGTTTGATGACAGCAGTGATTTGACTGCCTTGAAACTTTTCTCGTGGACGATTGTCCAGTGCCATGGTGCCCTGTTATCCAAGAGCCTGTGTAAGGGCTCTGCCAATGCAGCCATAGGTGTGTTGTGATTCAGGGTCAGCCTGTGGGTTCGGCAGTTGGGTCGGACGACTCAGAGGAGGAGGGGGGGGTTGAAGAGCTTGCTGAGGGGGTTGGAGAGCTTACTGATGAGAGCCCTCAGCCAGGCCCCTCCCACTTGGTCACGACGCAGACCCAGCTGTGTGAGCCTGACAGCGTGGATGAAGATGACCCACAGCTGGCCCTGTTCAAGGACACCCGACGCAGGAGGCAGTCAATGAGGAGTAAACAGAGGAAGGCAATGGGGCACCTCGGAAGGAGGTAGAGAGAAGCCACGCCCTGAACTGTATAAAAGGGGAATGCGTGGGAGGGCTGGTTTGCTGAAGGCAACCGCTTGAATAGCTCCTGTTTCATGGTTCGTGTCTTGTTCTGTTTGCTTTTGTATCCATAAATTTGGCAGGCTTAGTTCCAGCCTCTTGCCTTCTTGTAAAAGGGGTTGTCCCTGCCTTTTCTGCAGGGCCGGTAGCAGGGTGGTACAGAACAGTTTGCCTTCAGCCTCCCACCCCTTATTATTATTATGGAGCAGCTACGTGCTGAGAATGCCCAGCTCGCCCAGCAACTCACTTTGTTGGCAGCTCAGGTGGCTCAATTGCAAGCTCAGGTCCATGCTGCACCCCCACCATCACCCCCACCCAGTAGAAAATGCCAAGTTGCGATGCCGGATAAATTTACTGGCAATCCAGAACTGTTTCCTGCTTTCCTGGGACAATGCCAGCTCTTTATTAGTGTGAGAGCAGCTGATTTCCCCACTGACCGGGATAAGGTGGGGTTTGTGTTAAGCCTTCTTTCGGGTGATGCAGCTCGTTGGGGCACGCCTCTGCTGGCTCAACCTAGTCCATTGTTGGACAACTTTGTGGGGTTTTGTGATCATATGCATCTGATGTATGAGGACCCTATTAAGACGCAGACTGCTACTCGACGCCTGAAAGCTCTGAGGCAGGGTCAACAGGGCTATATCAGGGCTACAGGGCTACAGAGCTATATCAGCGATTTTCGGCTGCTTAGCCAGGATTCCGCCTGGAATGAGGCTGCGCTTGCCTTCCAGGATGGATTGTCGGAAGAGATGTTGGATGAGCTGGCCTGTGTGGATATTCCCTCAGACCTGAATGGGCTGATCCATCTCTGCCTGCGGATCGATGCTCGGTTGCAGCAGCGAAGGAGTCGCCGTGCCACCCCACAGACCCCTGCAGCCCCTGTTGTGCGTGAGCCCCCAGTTCAAAGGGAGGAGCCAATGGAGCTGGGTGCCGCCAGGTCTCGTCTATCGGTGACTGAAATGAACGATCGGGGGGGTTGTGTTTTTACTGCAGGGACCCTGCCCAAAGAAGCGACAGCGGGCATCAGTGACTGAGTCTGCCCTGAGAAAGTCCCCTACTTTTCTGTCGGGAAACGCCCCGAGCCCGATCTAGACGGTGTGATAGATCGGGCGTCCCACAACAACACTGAGCGACGTCTTTCCGATGCTGCCTGTGGACCTCCACGGCATCTGATATTGGAGGCACGTCTGATCCTTCCTGGCAAGCCAGAGGGGATTCCAGTCCATGCCTTAATTGACTCTGGGGCCACTACAAATTTTATGGACTCAGCATTTGTGGCCAAATGGGCTGTTCCCCAGTGCCCGGTGGATCCGCCCATGTTAGTGGAGACTATCAATGGTCGAGTGCTCCTGTCTGCGCCAATTACGGCCGCCACACAACCATTATGTATGGCCATCAGTTCCCATGTGGAGGCCATCCAGTTCTATATCACCTCAGATCTGCATTTCCCCGTGGTCTTGGGACTGGCGTGGCTCCGGGTGCATGACCCACAGATCTATTGGTCACAGAACTTGGTCACCTTCCCAAGCTTGCAGTGTGTGGACCACTCCCGCCATATCTGTGCCGGCCAGGTGGAGGGTTCCCCAGGGGTTTCCTTGCCTCCCGAACTGTCTGACTTTGCTGATTTGTTCAGCGACAGAGGCGGATCAATTACCCCCACACAGGCCCTATGACTGCCCCATTGATTTAGTCCCTGATGCGCCTCTCCCAGTGGGACATTTGTACTCCATGTCGGACCCCGAGTTGGCTGCATTGCAGGAATTTCTGGAGAAGAATTTGGCTCACGGTTTCATCCGGCCCTCGTCCTCGCCAGTGTCTGCACCCGTGCTCTTCGTCAAAAAGAAGTCGGGCAAATTGCGGCTTTGCTGCGATTATAGGAAACTCAACGCCATCACAGTGCGCAATCGTTACCCACTGCCCCTCATCCCCGAACTCTTGGACCGACTCCGGGAGGCTAAGATCTTCACGAAACTGGACCTGCGTGGAGCTTACAACCTCGTCAGGGTTCGGCCGGGTGATGAGTGGAAGACGGCGTTTGGTACTCGCTATGGACATTTTGAGTACACGGTGATGCCATTTGGCCTGACCAATGCCCCCGCTGTGTTTCAGCATTTCATGAACGACATTTTCTGGGATTTGTTGGATCAGTTTGTCGTGATCTACTTGGACGACATCCTGATCTACTCCCCGTCACATGAGGTGCACCATCAGCATCTGCATCAGGTCCTGCAGCAACTCCGAGAACATCGGCTGTTTGCCAAGTTAGAGATGTGCCAGTTCTACCGGGTGACCATCGATTTCCTGGGTCATCGCATTTCTCCTGAGGGCATCGCCATGGAGCCAAGTAAGGTTGAGTCTTTGCAGAGTTGGCAACCCCCGCGTCGCGTGAAGGATGTTCAGCGACTTCTTGGGTTCGCCAACTATTACCGAACTTTCATCCCTGGGTTTGCTGCCTTGACAGCCCCCCTCACCCGGCTCCTGCAGAAGAAGACTCAGTTCCAGTGGAATGCTCCAAAACAACAGGCTTTCCAGACTTTGAAGGAAGCCTTCATGAAGGAGCCCATCTTGAAGCATCCTGACCTGCAACGGCCATTTGTTGTGGAGGCGGACGCCTCCGACATTGCCATTGGGGCGGTGTTACTCCAGGCAATGACGCCCAGCGGTACCCTCTTCCCTTGCGCGTACCATTCACGAAAACTGAACCCTTCGGAGCGCAATTATACAATCAGGGAGAAGGAGCTGCTGGCCATCAAAGTGGCGTTCGAGGCCTGGAGGCATCATCTGGAGGGAGCGCGGCATTAAATCGAGGTCCGGACAGACCATAAGAATTTGGAAAGCCTGCAGACCGCTCGGAATTTGAACCAACGCCAGATCCGGTGGTCTCTTTTCTTTGCGAGGTTCGACTTCCAGGTTCGGTACATACCTAGCGGGCACAATCAAAGAGCGGATGCTCTGTCCAGGAAGCCCGAATATTCCCGAGTGGAAGACAAACTTCTGCCCAGGACAGTGATCCCCGTCGAGTCTTTTGCTGCGGTGCGGGAGCCGGTTGATATACGGGCTCGGATCCGGGAGGCACAGCAGCAGGAGGTGTGGGTGGCTCAGCGGAAGGAGGAGGTGGGGCCAGATTCTCCTTGGACGGTCACGGATGGACTCTTGTATTATTGTGACCGGCTCTACGTTCCGGGAGGGCCACTCAGGGGACTCATCCTCAGCCAGTGTCACAATAACCCGGCGGCGGGGCATTTTGGCCTGTTCAAGACCCTGAACCTGGACTCCCGTACCTTCTGGTGGCCCCGAGTCCAACACGACGTCCAGTCCTATGTCACCTCCTGCATCCCATGCAGGCAGGCCAAGTCAGCGACAGGGGCCCCGCCTGGATTACTGCAGCCCTTGCCGACACCCAATAGACCCTGGGGGGCTGTGTCCATGGACTTCTTGACGGATTTACCCCCATCCTCTGGTTTTACGACAGTGTATGTGGTGGTGGACACGCTGACCAAGATGGCGCACTTCATCCCCTGTCGCGGCTTACCGTCAGCCCGCGCCACTAGTCGTATGTTCATTCAGCAGGTGTTTCGGCTGCACGGCCTCTCTGATAGAGTCGTCTCTGATGGGGGGCCCAATTTACAGCCCGCTTCTGGCAGGAGTTGATGCATGCGTTGGATATCAAGATTTGCCTCTCGTCCGCGCATCATCCTCAAACTGACGGGGGAACCGAGAAGGTCATCGGTATCCTGGAACAATATCTGCGCTGCTACGTCAATCTGCAGCAAAACAATTGGGTGGACTATCTGGCCATAGCTGAGTTTGCATTTAACAATTCGCAGCACACCTCCACACAGATGACACCATTCTTGACCAATGTGGGATATTACCCCCGGTTCTTCCCCCTTTCTCCTGTGGACTCACCGGAGCCGGCAGCGAACGACTTCATGGCCGAGTTACAGGCGATCCATCAATTGGTGCGACGTCAGTTAGAGAAGGCCAAGGCCGATTACAAAAGGTTTGCTGATCGGTCAAGGCGGGATACGCCTCCACTATCGGTGGGAGATCGGGTCTGTATGTCCACAAGGAACCTACCGTCAACACGGCCGGTGAGAAAGTTAGATCAACGATATTTAGGACTGTTCCCAATAGAGGCTGTCATCAATCCGGTCGCCTATCACTTAACTCTGCCACGTGTTGTGATTTAGGGTCAGCCTGTGGGTTCGGCAGTTGGGTCAGACGAATCAGAGGAGGAGGGGGGTGTTGAAGACCTTGCTGAGGGGGTTGAAGATCTTGCTGATGATAGCCCTCAGGCAGGCCCCTCCCACTTGGTCACCATGGAGACCCAGCTGTGTGAGCCTGACAGTGTGGATGAAGATGACCCACAGCTGGCCCTGTTCAAGGACGCCCGACGCAGGAGGCAGTCAAGTAGGAGTAAACAGAGGAAGGCTGTGGGGCTTCTCGGAAGGAGGCAGAGAGAGGCCACGCCCTGAACTCTTTATAAAGGGAATGTTTGGGGAGGGCTGGTTTGCTGAAAGCAACCGCTCAGATAGTGTTTCAAAGCTCCTGAATCTTGGTTTGAGTCTTGTTTGTTTTTTGTAGTAATAAATTTGGCAGACGTCATTCCAGCCTCTTGCCATTTATAAAGGGGTTGCCTTTTCTGCAAGGCCGGTAGCAGGCTGGTACAGAACACCACGTTCCCTGCACGTGCACCCAGTTTTTCATCGGTCTCTGTTGGTCCCCAAGCAACCGGCCTGTCCACTCCGCCCAGCGGAACCTCCCCCATCAGGACCTCGTGATGGAGACAGCACCCCCCGAGTACGAGGTTGCCAGCATCAGGGACTCCCGTTGGCTGAAAGGTACGCCTGTGCCAGGTCCAATTTGGCAAATACGCAACCTCCCTGTAGTGATGCCAAAATATGGCTGACTACAGGTACCGGATATGTATGCTGCTGAAGTACTTTATTTATAGTGCACTTATAATCTGTGCAAATGTGCACCTCACCATTGGGTTTAAGTGGTGTAACTATGGGAGTTTCCCATGAACTGCTATCTACTGGCTTCAACACACCTTGCTGCACCAACTTATCTAACTCTGCATTGATCTTAGGTTTAAGGGCAAAAGGCACTCTGTGAGGCTTGATCCTAATTGGGGTTACGGTTGGATCAAGGTGGAGGGCTATTGGAGCTCCCTTGTACTTTCCTAGGCTAGAGCTGAAAACATCAGCATATTCCTGGCAAACAGTCATCAGGTCCACTGCTTGCGTTCTATTTATGCCTGTCACATGGATGGCCAGGGCATCAAACCAGTCTAACCAGTCTAATTATTCCAGGTTCTGTAGTAGACTAAATGCTCTTTTTCTTTAATCTCTAAAGTTAATCTATCCATTTCTGCACAGTCTAATATTTTCTTAATTAACACTTCTTCATTTGGTAAATTCTCATTTTTCCAATATTGGGCGTACATAATTCTCGCTGCTGTTAATACATGTAATATTAAATACCCAGTCTCTTTATCATAATTGGGATCTATCATTCCTAACAAAAACAATTCTGGTTTAAATTCTATTTGTTTTTAACCATCTTCTCCAACCATAAGTGTATTTTGAGCCAGAACTTTTTAGCTTTAGAACATGTCCACCAGAGATGATAATAAGTACCTGGTCTTTGGCTGCATTTCCAACAAACATTTGGAATATTTTTAAACATTTTCGGTAGTCTCACTGGTGTCATGTGCCATCTATAAAACATTTTATACAAATTTTCTTTATATGATACAGCTTTAGTTAATCTAATATTTCTGTCCCATAACTTTTTTTTTATAATTCCATTTATATCCCGCCCTTCTCCGAAGACTCAGGGCGGCTTACAAGCTTAGCAGTAGCCTTCATTCTATGTATATGCCTGCTTATTAGGGCTTTCACACACACACCCAAGCGGCATTATTACAAAGTCAGCTTAATTGCCCCCAACAATCTGGGTCCTCATTTTACCTACCTCGGAAGGATGGAAGGCTGAGTCAACCTTGAGCCTGGTGGGATGCGAACCTGCACTAATTGCAGGCAGCTGGTGTTACTTAAGGAGGCATTAGCCCACTGCTCCACCAAGGCTCTAGTGCTCCATTCTTCAAGTTCTATAGTATGACCAACATTTTTTGCGCAAATTATCATTGTTTCTTTAACTTGTTCTTCATCTTTAAATTAAGCAAAAATCCGTAAAGTTTTTTAATCAGCTTCTCATCTGTTTTTAACAATGTACGATCGAGTTCTGTCTGTTTGTTGTAGAACCCCGTTGTTTTGAAGTCTTTTTCATATCTTGTTTGAATTTGTAAATTTGGCCACCATGCTAGATGACTACCTTGTTGTTGTAGGTCTTGTCTAGATTTCAATCTTCCTTCATTATCCACTAAGTTCTTATACGTTACAAGTTTATCATAATTAATTACGTTTGGGTAAGCAAAAGCTTCCATTGTTGAAAGCCATTCAGGTATCTTAATATAAGTTTTTTCCTTTATTTTTCCCATTCTAAGAGAAGTGCGTTTCTTATGGTGTGGTTCTGAAAATATCTATGTGCTTTACTGTTCCCATACCATAGGAAGGCATGCCAGCCCATCTGCAGGTCATGCTCCTCTAGGTATTATAGTCTTTTATCTCTGAGTGTTATGCATTCTTTAATCCACATTAGAATAGCTTCTTGGTAATATAACGTCCAATCTGGGAGTCCCATTCCTCCCCTTTCTCTAATGTCCTGTAACATTTTCACTTTAATTTGTGCTTTTTTCCCTTGCCAAATAAATTTCAATATTATGGTGTTCAGTTCATCAAAGAAAGCTTTTCCTAATTTTATGTGAATGGTTTGAAATAGAAAAAGTATTTTCGGTAAAATGTTCATTTTAATTGTAGCTATTCTCCCCAGCATTGAAAGTTGGAGATTTTTCCAGTTTTCTAAGTCCAGTTTTATTTGTTTTAGTAATTTTACGTAGTTATCCTCTTTTATTGTTGCACATCTTGCTGTTAAGTAGATTCCCAAATACTTAACTTTTTTGACTATTTGAAGGTTTGTTTTTTTTCAAGTTGCATTTTCTGTTTTTCTGTTAAGTTCTTTGTCAAAACTTTAGTTTTTTCTCTATTTATTATCAAACCTGCTACATTAACTTATTGTTCTATTGTATCCAACAATTTCGTGCTCGTTTCCAAAGGTTCTTCCAATATAAAAACTAAGTCATCTGCAAATACTTGTAATTTATATTTTTCACCCTTTATCTCAAGTCCTTTAATCTCAGAGTCTTGTCTAATATTTCTGTTCAATACTTACAGAGTTAGTATAAATAGTAGTGGGGATAAAGGACATCCCTGTCTTGTGCCCTTTTTAATATTAAAATTTTCTGTATAGTCACCATTTATGATTATTCTAGCAGTCTATCATAAACAGCATGAATTGCATTCATAAAGTTTTTCCCAAAGTCCATTTCGGCAAGTTGCTGGAACATAAATTGCCAATTTAGATTATCAAATGCTTTTTGTGCATCAAGAAATATCAGAGCCATCTGTTTCCCTGGATGGCCTTCATAGTACATCCAGGATTGTTCTTAAATTATTTTTTATCTGTCTTTTAGGTAGAAAGCCATTTTGATCAATATGTATAAAATCACTCAAGAATTTCTTAATTCTTTCTGCCATTATTGAAGCAAAGATTTTATAGTCCACATTGAGTAATGAGATTGGTCTATAATTTTTTACATGTGTCAAGTCTGTATCTTTTTTAGGTATTAAAGTAATATTAGCTTCAGTCCATGTCTTTGGTATTTTAGTTTCCAGGATAACTTCATTGCAAAGTTCTTTCAAAGTTGGAGTTAAAATATCTTGTAAAGCAGTATAGAATTCTGCAGGTAGTCCGTCTGGCCCCGGGTTCTTATCTTTTTTTTGCCTTTTTATAGCTTCTGTAATTTCCATCATTGATATTGGTTCATTCAATATATTGCAGATGTTCTGGGGAATTTTTGGTAAATTGGCTTTTTTTAAATATTGCTGTATTTTTTCCTTGGGGATTTCCTTTACCTTGTAAAGTGTCTCATAATCCGGAGTACCTGAGGGAACACCTGCTGCCGGCATCGACTTCCCTCCGCCCTGTGCGTTCCCACAGAGAGGGCCTCCTCAGGGTGCCACCGGTCAGAGAATGTCGACTGGTGGCCCCCAGGGGGAGATCCTTCTCTGTGGGCGCCCTGGAGCTATGGAACCAGCTACCGGTTGAGCTCTGGACGGCGCCCGACCTTCGCTCCTTTCGCCGCGAGCTAAAAACATACTTTTTTGAACAAGCTGGCCTGGCCTGATGAGGGGATTGGGGGGGGGTTGCTATTGTTATTTTACTAGGTTTTATAGATGTATTTTAGTATGTGGGCATTTATTTAATCTAGTTTTAACTTTTGTAATTTGTATTTTTATTCTTGCCCTGTTCACCGCCCTGAGTCCTTCGGGAGAAGGGCGGTATAGAAATATTATTAAATAAAATAAATAAATAATACTCTTTAACAATTTTTTCCATTGCATCATTTTGAAACTTTATTTCTCCATTTGTATCTTGTAATTTCTTTATCTTTTTCTTTTCTTTTTCTTTTTTCAATCTATATGCTAACCATCTTCCCGGCTTATTTGCATCTTCAAAGAAATTCTGTTTAGCCCGTTTGACCTGTTGAGCCATTAGTTCCATCCAGTGCTTTTTTCTAAAAAAAAAGGTGCCGGAACTCAGAGGTGCTGTCACTGGGAGCGATGCCGGTGTCTTACTACGGCGTCGCTGCCCGTCCTTTGCACCCCCGTCCCTGTGGCTTGGAGCCACATGCTGCGGGGATTCCCCTCCCCACAGCCACCGTGGGGATTCCCCTCCCCGCAGTTGCCAAGCCACGGCCCGTGCTGAGCTCCCACCCGGAACTGCTCTGAATCCCAACCCAGACCTGTGCTCCTTGGGTGGAGGAGGCTGCCCGGGTTCGGTCGTAGCAGAAGCTGACAACAGTAGTGGAGGCGGTGGCGAGAGATGATGGAGGTCCGCCGCATCTCCACCAACCTCCACCTCCCTGATGTCAACGCTGCTTGATAAGAGATGAAGAAGTAGCCATTTCATATGTTAAACTTGTGTATCGCTTTAAGAGATGGATTAAGGTTGGGAGTGGGGAAGAGGAAGATTGTACCTCAAGGCTATCTGAAATTAAAGAAGATGAGAACTTGGCAGGTTTTCTAATGGAAGGGAAACTGATTCTTTAAATTGGAGAATACAGTATGATTAATGACAAAATTAGAAAGGTGGAGAATTGTGTTTTAATATATTGTGCAAGGGGCGGAGATTTCAGATTCCAGCTTCCTTCGAGCAAGCATTTGCCGGTGTATTAGGCTAAATAAAGGACTTTTAAGGTAAACAATCCCTCAGAGTCACTTGAAAAGCCCATACGTCGGAAACCTGATATCAAGCTGGAATCTTCCTTGTTTTTAAACTAATTAGGGAGTCCCAACCTCCCGTCGCTGTCTCCAAGTTTGGGAGGCAGTCTGGCAAAAACTTGAGGAAGATCCCATAATGGAGGAAGAAAAATTGCCTGAAGCCAGCTCCCCGGCACCAGCAGCCACCCCAGTGGGGGAAGGGCCAGCGAAGAAGCCAGTAGGGAAAGAGTTTCAGCAATCCTCCCAGCTGGGAGCTAGACCCAAACAACCAGGAGAAATGGTCTGGTCGTCAGAGTGGATTAAGCCCAGTGGAGACTCCAGGCGCCTTGGAGCAGCCTTGCCATCCCCAAGGGCTTCAAAGGAAGAGGAGGTGGGATGACAACGAAGAGAATCCTGCACATCGTATTCCCCAGACCAGTGGGAAGCAGCCAGGCCAGCTGAGATTGAATACTCGGGTGAGTGGAAATATCCGTCTGCAGCCCAAAGCCAATCAATTGACAATTTAGCAGAAAGGTTTGAAGAACTAGAAGTGAGAAGTGCAGAACAGCTCCTGCCAAAAGAGGCCCGCTGCCCCCTTTTCGCAGAGCTAACAGCCTTCCAACCCCTGGAGTTCCCTGCTAGGGCATCCAGTCCCACAGAAGAAGAGGAACTAGGGCCCCCTCAGCAGTGGGGAGTGTGGCAGCCCCCACAGAAGGAGGGGCAGAAATCTCTGAGCCTAAATCAGCTGATAGAGGCCTTGCAGCAGATTAGGGTGTTGCAGAAGCCTGGAGAGTAACAGCCAATTGGGGGATGACAATCCCATGGAGACTGGTCACCACCCCCGAGTGCCAAGCAACCACTGAGGGGCCCCCTAGTGAGGGAGGCACCACAGCATTTGAGACTAACACGACTGTTAGTAGATCAGCAGCAGAGGGCACCACCATTCCCTGCAGCCAAAATCCAGAGTAGACAACAGCAACCCCTGCCTGTCCAACAGCCATTGAGGGGCCTACAACAGCAGATGGTGCCACAACGTCCCACCGACCAACAGCACCCTCCCCTCAGACAACCACAGCAGGGGAGGCGGCAGCAGGGCCCAAACATGCAACCCCTGGGCCTACAGCAGCACCAATGGGGTACACAGCATCTGGGGGTCCAACAGCAGCAGTGGGGGCCCTGGCAGCTGGTGAATCAACAACCAGGAGGGGGCCAGCAGAACCGTTGATCCAACAACCAAGGGGGGGACAACAGCAATGGGGGCCCCAGCAGCTGTTGAACCAACACCTAGGGTGGGGCCAGCAGCAATGGTATCCCCAGCAAGCAATGATGAGCCCACCCTTCAGAGCAACCTTCGATGGGGACCCAGATAAACTGATTTTTTTCCTCAACCATGTACTTGAATCGCTGGGGTCACATTTACCCGGACCCGGGTGCGATGGTTGATGTGATTGCATCCAACCTAGAGGGAGAAGCATCTGAATGGTTGAACAATTTATATAACAAGCAGGCCCCTGAATTGGAGGACCCCCACCTTTTCCTCCTGGGGTTGAGGGAAAGATTTGAGGACCCATCCATTGCCCTCAAAGCAGAAGAACAAATCCATAAGATAAACCAAGCTGGCCGGCCTGCACTAGAGTACGTGTGGGAGTTTTGAAAGATGGCAGGTCGGATAGAGAGATGGCCTGAACAATCAATAATTCATCTTTTTAGAGAAGGGTTAGACAACCACCTTTCTCAGGCATGTATCTACCGAGCTGTGCCCGATCAGCTGCATGAATGGTACCAGGCAGCGGTGAAATTAGATGTCCAGCTCGCCCGCTATAAAAACCCTCTCCCACCTGAAGCTCTGCCAAAACCAGAATCCAGATGGCTACCCCCCAAAAAAACCCCGACTGCTACTGCCGAAAGACCTAGACCACCTACAGGTCTGCCAATCAAGTGCTTTCGATGTGGACAGCAGGGACATCGAGCAGCGAACTGTCCAGTTCCCTACCCGCAACAGCAGAGTAGACCAGATCCAGCAACGAGGAAGAAACCCGCACAGCAGCCACTGAGAGAAAAGTCCAACTGGGCCACCCAGGAGCCCATTACCCAGGTTACGTCCCCTACCCAGGAGGATGCTGGCCCACCGACCGGACCCACCCCCATTTTACCTGGTTTTGACAGCGATGATGAAGGGGAGAACAACCCGATGGTGAGTTGACGCATCCTACCTTTTTTATTGCCTGCTAAACTCATAATCCCTAAGTCAGGGGCACAAGTAGACCTGAAAGTGCTATTCAATACTGGCTGCTCCCAATGCATCATTAGCCTGTCATGCGCCTTGAGACTGGGCATACGGGCTAAGTCGCTATTCAAACCTGTGAGGTTTGAGCAAGGGGAAGGCTCCCTAATGGGAGGGACTTTAGTCACGCAATTAACGGAGCCCTTATGCCTAGAAATAGGCAAGCACTGGGAGTTTATTTCCTTCCTGGTAGCTCCAAAGATGTCTGAGACTGTGATCCTAGGACTAGCCTGGCTAGACAAATGGAAGCCATTGATCTGGTGGGAAAAAGGAATGAGAACTGTGAGACTACCGATAGGGCCCGATCCCCCCCATTGATTCAACAGATGTTACAGGGGATTTTAGCCCACCCAATGAGCGAGCGCACATGGCTGCCTTACGGCCACCTAGCGAGCTGCTTATCCCCAGCGAGTACCAGGACCTAGCGGAGGCATTTAATGACAAAGAATGCGACACCTTGCCTCCTCACCGTCCCAATGATTGTTCCATTGAACTATTTGTTGTTGTTAGCTGCGAAGTCGTGTCCCACCCATCACGACCCTATGGACAACATTCCTCCAGGCCTTCCTGTTCTCTACCATCTTCTGGAGTCCATTTAAGCTCACACCTACTGCTTCAGTGACTCCATCCAGCCACCTCATTCTCTGTCGTCCCTTTCTTCTATTGCCCTCAATCTTTCCCAGCATTAGGCTCTTCTCCAGTGAGTCTTTCCTTCTCATTAGGTGGCCAAAGTATTTGAGTTTTAGCTTCAAGATCTGGCCTTCTAAAGAGCAGTCAGGGTTGATCTCCTCTAGGACTGGCCAGTTTGATCGCCTTGCAGTCCAAGGGACTCGCAGGAGTCTTCTCCAGCACCATAGTTCAAAGGCCTCAATTCTTTGGCGCTCAGCCTTTTTTATGGTCCAGCTTTCACTGCCATACATTGCAACTGGGAAGACCATAGCCTTGACTATACACACTTTTGTTGACAGGGTGATGTCTCTGCTTTTTAGTGTGCTGTCTAGATTTGCCATGGCTTTCCTCCCGAGGAGCAAGCGTCTTTTAATTTCTTGGCTGCAGTCCCCATCTGCAGTCATCTTGGAGCCCAGGAAAATAAAATCTGTCACTACCTCCATTTCTTTCCCATCTATTTGCCAGAAACTGAGAGGGCCGGATGCCATGATCTTGGTTTTCTTTTTCTTTTTGCCTGCGGAATGATTTATTCTTTTTTTTTATTTAAAAAGTTTTACAGTACATTTTAACTTTAATCCCCCCTCCCCCACCCCTATCTAACCCTCCCTATCCCTCTCCCCCATTCCCTCCTCCCCCCCCACTTCCCAGAGCTAAATACAGGGTATAAAAAAGAAAAACAAACATAAGCATCCATATGCTATCACAATAAACTATTAATTCTATCACCCTCTAGCTCATGTAAAATGATTACAAACAATATTACTATTATAGATAAAAAAAGAAAGAAAACAGAAAAGGAACTTTACTCAAATACTAAATAAAATTTCTTAATCCCAATCCTTATTCATATTAATTTCAAAAAAGAAAAAAAATTCATCTACTATTTACATTCTCCCACATTTCTCTAAATTCTAAACAAATTCTCAATTACGCGCCAAAAGTGCCTATCTCTATTAACCTTATTAATCTCCAACCAAACTGAACTATGATCAAAAATAGTTCTTGCATATATCACACCAAATGTCTCACAGTTCCAGATCATCCATCTATACGTCTAGGACACCATTCCAATCTCCAATGAAAATAAAATAAAAAATTTAAAAAAATTATAATCCAATTAAGTAACCTTTATATGTAGTAAGTTAAGAAAAATCAACTTGTTATTGATTAGGAACTTGCGTACCCAATCTTAAATTCAATAAATACTTTTAGTCCATAACCCTAATATATGTTTCTTGCAAACAAATAGCATCAGTCTTAAATTGTTTTAAATATTGAAAAACTTTCTTTCTCCTCTATGATGAATTTAATCCATTGACATTCTAAATTAGAGATTTAGTCACCAATCTTGACGCTCCAAAGCTTTTGGAGCACGTCTGAAATGACCCCTATATCTTCTTTGGACCGCGCCCTTCCCTTGTTCAGTACCAACAGATGCAGTATGCTATTAGAATTAGGGGTTTAAAGGAGAATTCTAAAGAAGATTTAAAGCAGCTGATCTCTGAGGCTTTGGAACCGGTATTGGGCCAGCCAGCATCTGAAATTGAGGGAAGTATGGATAAAATTTTTCGTGTAAATTCATGGATTGCAAGACAGAGGAAGTTACCCAGAGATGTGGTGGTCTATTTTACAAAGAGAGTAATTAGAGATGAAGTCATTCAAGCTGCTTATGATACTAAATTGGTAGTTGCTGAGCAAGAAGTTTTGGTTTTAAAAGAGATTCCTCCAAAGATTTTAAGGAGAAGGAAAGATTTTGCATTTCTTGTACAGGAACTTAAGAAATGTGATGTCAAGTTTAGATGGGAGATTCCAGTTGGACTGGTGGTGATGCACGAAGGTAAAAGACATCGTTTGGTTACTGTGGCCCAGGCACGTGATTTTTATAGCAATGTGTTAAAAGCAATCCCCCTATCACTTCTGGAAGCTGCAAAGGGACATGGCGAGGGAAAGCCTCAAGATGTTGCAGATAGACAGAGGAGAACGGTGCTGGAGGGGATCAAGTTACAGCCTCATCGGTTGCTGCTGGAGAGCAGAGGATGACGCGTGCCGCCCTAAGACGAGCGAGACGAGAGCAAGAGCAAGACAAGCAGAAAGTTATGGAACCTCCAAAGCGTACTGATCTTGGTTTTCTTAATGTTAACTTTCAACCCAAGTTTTGCACTTTCCTTCTTCACCCGCAGCAAGAGGCTCTTTAGTTCTTCACTTTCTGCCATTAGAGTGGTATCATCTGCATATCTTAGGTTGTTGATATTTCTTCCGGCAATCTTAATTCCAACTTTTGATTCATCTAGCCCTGCCTTTCTCATGATGTGCTCTGCATATAAGTTAAATAGGCAGGACGACAGTATACAGCCTTGCCGGACTCCTTTCCCAATTTTGAACCAATAAGTGGTTCTGTGTCCAGTTCTCACTGTTGCTTCTTGGCCCACATATAGGTTTCTCAAGAGACAAATAAGATGGTCTGGTATGCCCATCTCTTTAAGATCTTGCCACAGTTTGTTATGATCCACACAATCAAAGGCTTTAGCATACTCAATGAAGCAGAAGTAGATGTTTTTCTGGAACTCTCTAGCTTTCTCCATGATCCAGCGTATGTTGGCAATTTGATCTCTAGTTCCTCTGCCTCTTCGAAATCCTGCCTGTACTTCTGGTAGTTCTCGATCTACATACTACTGTAGTCTAGCTTGTAGGATTTTAAGCATAACTTTACTAGCATGTGAAATGAGTGCAATGGTGCGTTTGAACATTCTTTGGCACTGCCTTTCTTTGGAATTGGAATGTAAACTGATCTTTTCCAATCCGGTGGCCACTGTTGAGTTTTTCAAATTTGCTGGCAAATTGAGTGTAGCACTTTTACTGCATCGTCTTTTAAGATTTTGAAAAGCTCAGCTGGAATACTGTCACCTCCACTAGATTTTTTGTTGCTCAGCTTTTCTAAGGCCCACTTCACTTCACATTCTAGGATGTCTGGCTCGAGGTCAGTGACCACCTCATTGTGATTATCAGGGACATTAAGCTCATTCTTGTATAGTTCTTCTGTGTAATTTTGCCACCACTTCTTAATCTCTTCTGCCTCTGTTAGGTCCCTGCCATTTTGGTCCTTTATCATGCCCATTTTTGCATGAAACGTTCCCTTCATCTCTCCAATTTTTTTGAACAGATCTCTGGTCCTCACTATTCTATTGTTTTCTTCTGTTTCTTTCCACTGTTCATTTAAGAAGGCATTCTTATCTCTTCTAGCTATTCTCTGGAATTCTGCATTCAATTGGGCGTATCTTTCTTTGTCTCCCTTGCCTTTCACTTCCCTCCTTTCCTCAGCTATTTGCAAAGCTTCCTCAGACAGCCATTTTGCTTTCTTGCATTTCTTTTTCTTTGGGATGGTTTTGCTTGCTACCTCTTGTACAATGTTGCGAACTTCTGTCCATAGTTCTTCAGGCACTTTGTCTATCAGATCTAATTCCTTAAATCTATTTGTCACCTCTACTGTATATTCAACAGGGATATGATTTAATTCATACCTGTGTGGCCTAGTGCTTTTCCCTACTTTCTTCAGTTTAAGCCTAAACTTTGCAACGAGAAGCTCATGGTCTGAGCCACAGTCAGCTCCTGGTCTTATTTTTACTGACTGTATAGAGCTTCTCCATCTTTGGCTGCAGAGCATATAGTCAATCTGATTTCTGTGTTGACCGTCTGGTGATGTCCATGTGTAGAGCCGTCTCTTGGGTTGTTGGAAAAGAGTGTTTATTATGACCATCGTATTCTCTTGACAAAATTCTATTAGCCTGTGCCCTGCTTCATTTTGTACTCCAAGGCCAAATTTGCTTGTTATTCCAGTTATCGTTTGGCTTCCTACTTTAGCATTCCAATCCCCCATGATGATAAGAACATCATTTTTTGGTGTTAGTTCTATAAGGTGCTGTAGGGCTTCATAGAACTGGTTAATTTTATCCTCTTCAGCACCAGTGGTTGGGGCATAGACTTGGACTACTGTGATATTGAATGGTTTGCCTTGGATTCGAACTGAGATCATTCTGTCATTTTGAGGATTGTATCCCAGTATTGCTTTCCCTACTCTTTTATTGACTATGAAGGCTACTCCATTTCTTCTGAGGGATTCTTGCCCGCAGTAGTATACCTGATGGTCATCTGAATTAAATTCTCCCATTCCTGTCCATTTTAGTTCGCTGATTCCTAAGATGTCGATGTTCAGCCTTGTCATCTCTTGTTTGACCACATCCAGCTTTCCTTGATTCATGGATCTTACATTCCAGGTTCCTATGGAGAAAGAATCTTTACAGCATCGGACTTTCCTTTCACCACTAGACACATCCACAGCTGAGCATCCTTTTGGCTTTGGCCCAGTCGCTTCATTCTTTCTGGCACTACTAGTACTAGCCCTCTGCTCTTCCCCAGTAGCATATTGGATGCCTTCCGACCTGAGGGGCTCATCTTCCAGCGTCATATCTTTTTGCCTTTTGGTATTGTCCATAGGGTTTTCATGGCAAAGATACTGGAGTGGGTTGCCATTTCCTTCTCCAGTGGATCACGTTTTGTCAGAACTCTCTGCTATGACCTGTCCGTCTTGGGTGGCCCTGCACGGCATAGCTCATAGCTTCATTGAATTACGCAAGCACCTTTGCCACGACAAGGCAGTAATCCATGAAGGGGATTGAACTATTACCAGGGGCCAAACTTCCCCGACCAAGAATGTGTGCTATGTCCACCCTTGAAATGGAGGAGATGCAGCGATATGTAGATACAAACCTAGCAAGGGGGTTCATCCAGCGGGCCAAGTCAACCATGGGTGCCCCTGTGTTGTTCAAAGAGAAAAAAGATGGGTCTTTTCGTCTCTGCATGGACTATAAAGGCCTGAATGCTGTGACTGTGGAAAATAGATACTCTCTCCTCCTCCTGAAAAACTAACTAACCCACCTGGTGAAGGGGAGCGTCTTCACTAAATTAGACCTGAGAGAAGCTTAGTACTGGGTGAGAATAAAGGAGGCAGATGAGTGGAAGACAGCCTTCAACTACCCCTTGGGGAGCTACCAGTTCAAAGTCATGCCATTTGGACTTCAGGGGGCCCCAGCCATATTTATGCAGTTGATGAATGAAGTCCTACATGATCACCTATACAAAGGGGTCCTAGTATGCTTGATGACATCCTGATATACAGCCTGAATATGACCGACCACGTAAAACTGGTCAGAGAAGTGTTAAAGAAACTATTGAATGCCAAACTTTATGTCAAATTGTTGAAATGTGAATTTCACCAAACCCGATTAGATTATCTTGGCTATAGAATCTCCAATGAGGGTATCGAAATGGACCCAGCCAAAGTAAAAACCATAATTGAATGGTAGCCCCCAAAGACCCGCAAACAGCTCCAGAGCTTCCTAGGGTTTGCCAACTTCTACCGTCAATTTATTCCCTCTTTTGCCGATATTGCTCTACCTCTTACAGAACTACTCAAAACAGGCAAGGGAGGGGGAAAACCGTGACCTGGCCAACGGTTAGCATGGACTATGAGTTGTCAGAAAGCTTTTGAGAATTTAAAAAGACTATTTGCGGCTGAACCGGTCCTAAAGCATGCATGCCCAGGGGAGCCCTTCATAATTCAGGCAGACGCCAGCGATGTAGCAGTCGGAGCGGTGTTATTGCAAAAGAATAAAATTGGGGTCCTGCAACCTTGTGCTTACACCTCTGAGAAATTGACAGAAGGCGAGAGGAGATGGACAGTCTGGAGAAGGAGGCCTTTGCAATTAGGTGGGGGCTATTAAACTGGCGGCACTATCTAGAAGGGAGCAAGGTGCCTTTTGAAGTATGGACAGATCACAAAAATTTAGAGGCACTAAAAACTCCCCGCAAATTGTCCCCAAAACAAGTACAATGGGCACAGTACTTCAACCATTTTAACTTTACTCTAAAGTACATACCAAGAAGAAAAAACTTTCTAGCTGATGCACTCTCCCGATTGCCACAGTACAAAAGCGAACGCGAGGAAGTTCATGAGGCAATTATCCCCGGTCCACAAACTGTGGCCCAACTCACACCTCACAGGACCCCTAATCCTGATGACCCCAGGTTAAAGAAAATAAAGTGAGAACTCCTCACTGTTAAATGGTGCAAAGACAATCAGACATCCCTAACATGCAGGGCTGGTCTGGCTTACAAGGGGGGGGGGGAATTGTACTTGCCTGAAGTTCTTCGTCTTAATGCCCTCAAACACAGCCATGATGTCAAACAGGCAATTTTAAAACTCTACATCTCACTCGGCAATTTTGGTGGCCGGGACTAAAACAAGACATAGAAAACTATGTCAAGAGCTGTACTGTATGTGCCACCATGAAAAGAATCCCAGGAAAGACCCCTGGGTTACTGCAACCGGTGGCCGAACCTTCTCAACCATGGGAAGAAATAGGTATGGACTTTACAGTAGACCTACCCAACAGTAGAGGAAATACTGTCATTTGGACTGTGATAGACCTATTTTCAAAACAAGGTCACTTTATCGCCTGCAAAGGCCTTCCATCAGCTCAACACCTGACTAAGTTGTTCCTAAAACATATCTATTGACTACATGGTGCCACTAAGCAAATAATTTCAGATATCGGGGTGCAGTACACAGCGAAAGTTTGGAGAAATTTTCTTAAATTAATTGGATCATCTCAAGGCCTATCAACTGCTTTTCACCCAGCTACTAATGGAGCCGCAGAATCCGCCAACAAAATTATTATTATTATTATTTATTAAATTTATATGCCGCCCTTCTCCCTAAGGACTCAGGGCGGCTCACAACAATAAAAAATTAACAAACATAGAATACAAAGATTAAAAAAGAATTAAACAATAAATAAAGTAATAAAGGACAGTTTAAGCCGATAAAAACCAAATTTAAAAACCATGATCAGTCCAGGCCTGCTTGTTGGAACAACCATGTCTTCAGGTCACGGCGGAAGGATCGAAGGTCAGGGGCCGTCCGCAGCTCCGGAGGCAGTTCATTCTAGAGGGTCAGAGCGCTTACAGCGAAGGCTCTTCCCCTTGGGGTTGCCAGCCGGCATTGCCTGGCCGATGGAACCCTGAGGAGGCCGACTCTGTGGGAGCGAACTGGGCGATGGGAGATTGACATTGTCAGCAGGTGGTCTCGCAAGTACCCCGGGCCTAAGGCATGTAGGGCTTTAAAGGTAATTACCAGCACCTTGAATCACACCCGGAGGGCAACCGGAAGCCAATGCAGCTCATGCAGGAGTGGTGTAACATGGGAGTATCGAGATACTCCCATAAGCACCCACGCGGCCGCATTTTGCACCAGTTGAAGCCTCCGGGTCCACCTCAAGGGCAGCCCCATGTAGAGAGCATTGCAGTAATCCAGGTGAGAAGTGACAAGGGCATGGGTGACCGTGCATAGGGCATCTCGGTCCAAAAAGGGGCACAACTGTCACACCAGGTCAACCTGTGCAAAGGCCCCCCTGGTCACAGCAGTTAGATGATCCTCCAAATTAAGCCATGAATCCAGGAGGACATCCAAGTTGCGGGCCCTTTCTGAGGAGGGCAATAGCTCCCCCCATCAAAAGAGATGGAACATGTTGGACAATACGAGATGCCTGTATCCACAGCCACTCCGTCTTGGAGGGGTTCAGCCTGAGCCTGTTCCTTCCCATCCAGACCCGCACCGCCTCCAGGCACTGGGACATCACGTCAAGGGCATCACTGGGTTGGCTCGGGGTAGATATAAACAACTGGGTATCATCGGCATATTGGTGATACCTCGCCCCAAAGCCACGGATGATCTCACCCAGCGGCTTCATATAGATGTTAAAAAGGAGGGGGGAGAGAACTGACCCCTGAGGCACCCCACAAGAGAGGGGCCTCGGGGTAGATCTCTGCCCCCCTGCCACTACGAACTGCGAACGGCCCAAGAGGTAGGAGGAGAACCACCGTAAAACAGTGCCTCCCACTCCCAACCCCTTTAGCCGTCGCAGCAGGATACCATGGTCGATGGTATCAAAAGCCGCTGACAGGTCAAGTAGGACCAGGACAGAGGAGCAACCCCTGTCCCGGGCCCGCCAGAGATCATCTACCAGTGCGACCAATGCTGTTTCCGTGCTGTAACCAGGTCTGAAACCGGACTGGTATGGGTCCAGATAGTCCGCTTCATCCAGGAATTGTGGAAGCTGACGCACCACAACACTCTCAACAACCTTCGCTACAAAGCGAAGGTTGGAGACAAGACGATAGTTATTCAAGGAGGCCGGGTCCAGAGCAGGCTTCTTGAGAAGGGGCCTCTTCGCCACCTCTTTTAAGGCGGAGGGGAAGACACCCTCCATCAATGAAGCGTTGACAACTGCCTGGAGCCAGCCCCCTGTCACCTCCCCGGCGGCCGAAACCAGCCAGGAGGGACATGAGTCCAGTAAACAAGTTGTAGTGCTCAGTCTACGCAAGATCCTGTCCACATCATCCAAAGACACAGGTTCAAACTCACCCCAAATGGTATAACCAAGACCTACCGTCTCCACTCCGCCGGATTCCACCCAGTTGGAGTCCAAGCCAGTCCGGATCTGAGCGATTTTGTCCTGCAGATACTGTACAAATTCCTCAGCCCTACCCTGCAAGGGGTCATCCCTCGGTCGCTGGTTGAGCAGTGAGCGGGTCACTCTAAACAGGGCGGCTGGGCGGTTATCTGCGGACGCAATGAGAGCGGAAAAGTAAGCACGCTTTGCCGCTTCCATCGCCACTAGGTAAGACTTAAGATAAGTTCTTAGCCGTGTTCGATCAGATTCTGATCTGCTGGACCTCCAACAGCTCTCTAGGCATCTTTTCCGGTGCTTCATCTCTTGGAGTCCCTCGGTAAACCAGGGGGCCACCCAGAATCTGCGCTGGGTCAGAGACCGCAAAGGAACAACTCAATCCAAGGCCCCAGCAGCAGCCCTATCCCAGGCTGCCACTAGGGCCTCGGCAGAGTCGTGGGCAAGGGAAGCAGGAAATGTCCCAAGCTCCATCTGGAATCTCTCAGGGTCCATCAGGCACCTGGGGCGGAACCACCTGATCGGTTCCGCCTCCCAGCAGTGGGGGGTGGCGTACTGAAAGTCTAGCCGGAGAAGAAAATGATCGGACCATGACCGGGGTTGGATAGTTTATTTATTTATTTATTATTTATTAATTTAATTTATATACCGCCCTTCTCCCGGAGGACTCAGGGCGGTGAACAGGGCAATACATAAAAACTAGATACAAAAATTAAAAATTATTAAAACGTGATTAAACAATGCCCATAATAAATTAATACAAATTAAAATTGAAGTTCATTTATAAAAATCCCACCCCGTCCCATCAGGCCAGGCCAGCTTGTTTAAAGAGATGGGTTTTAAGATCGCGCCGGAAGGAGCGGAGATCAGGCGCCATCCGGAGCTCGACTGGAAGATGGTTCCATAAATCCGGTGCACCCACAGAGAACGCCCTCCCCCTGGGGGCCACCAGTTGGCATTCTTTGACCGATGGCACCCTGAGGAGGCCCTCTCTGTGGGAGCGTACTGGGCGGAGGGAAGTTGACGCTGGCTGCAGGTGCTCCCCAAGGTATTCCGGACCCATGCCATGAAGGGCTTTGTAGGTCATTACTAACACCTTGAACCTCACCCGGAAGACAACTGGTAGCCAATGCAGCTCGCGGAGCAAAGGTGTGACATGGGAGTATCGGGAAACTCCCAATAAAACTCTCGCGGCTGCATTCTGTACCAGTTGGAGCCTCCGAGTGGTCTTCAAAGGTAGCCCCATGTAGAGAGCGTTGCAGTAATCAAGACGAGAGGTCACGAGCGCATGAGTGACCATACGTAAGGCATCCCGGTCTAGATAGGGCCACAACTGGCGCACCAGGCGAACCTGGGCGAAGGCCTCCCTAGTCACAGCTACTATATGGTCTTCTAGGGAGAGCTGTGAATCTAGGAGGACTCCCAAGTTGCGAGCCCTATCTACAGGAGGTAATGACTCACCCCCCATAGTGAGGGGTGGGATATCCTGAATATCCCGTGATGCCGGTACGCACAGCCACTCAGTCTTGTCAGGGTTGAGTCGAAGCCTGTTCCTCCCCATCCAGACCCGGACCGCCTCACGTCGAGGGCATCACTGGGGTGGTTTGGGGTCGAAATGAAAAGTTGGGTATCATCAGCATAGTGATGATACCTAACTCCAAAACCACGAATGATCTCACCCAGCGGTTTCATGTACATGTTGAACAGGAGAGGCGAGAGGACCGACCCCTGAGGGACTCCACAAACGAGAGGCCTCGCGGTCAACCTCTGCCCCCCTGCCAACACCGACTGCGAGCATCCCAGGAGATAGGAGGAGAACCACTGAAGAACCGTGCCTCCCACTCCCAATCCCCTGAGACGCCGCAGCAGGATACCATGGTCGATGGTATCGAAAGCCGCTGAGAGGTCTAATAGGACTAGGACAGAGGAATATCCCTTGTCCCGAGCCCTCCAGAGATCATTCACCAGAGCGACCAATGCCGTCTCCGTGCTGTACCCAGGCCTGAAGCCCGATTGGTACGGGTCTAGATAATCCGCTTCATCCAGGACCAGAGGGAGCTAATGCGCCACCACACTCTCAACAACCTTCGCAAGAAAGCGAAGGTTGGAGACCGGACGAAAGTTATTCAACACAGCCGGGTCCAAGGCAGGCTTCTTGAGGAGAGGTCTCACCATCGCCTCTTTCAAGGTGGCGGGAAAACTACCCTCACTCAAAGAGGCAGATATAACCGCCTGGAACCAGCCTCGTGTCCCCTCCCGGGCTGCATAAACCAGCCAGGAAGGGCACGGGTCCAATAAACATGTGGTGGAGCTCAGCCTCCCCATAATCCTGTCCACTTCCTCCGGAGTTACAGGATCGAACTCCTCCCAGGTAACATTGACAAGACCGCTCGTGTCCTGATCGTCCGATACTGCCCAGTCGGAGTCCAGACCGGTCCGAATCCGAGCGATTTTGTCCGACAGATGTTGACTAAATTCCTCGGCATGCCCCTGCAAGGGTTCCTCACTCACCTCTTGATTAAGGAGGGAGCGGGTCACCCTAAACAGGGCGGCCGGGCGATTATCTGCGGACGCGATGAGGGCAGCGAAGTAGTTAGACCTCGCCACCCTCATCGCTGCGAGATAAGACCTAATATGGGTTCTTAGTCGCAATTGGTCGGATTCATATCGGCTGGACCTCCAAACGCTCTCTAGGCCCCGTCTCCAACGCTTCATCTCCCGGAGCTCCGAGGAGAACCATGGAGCCCATTGGGATCTGCGCCGGGTCAGGGGCCGCAAGGGTACAACTCGGTCAAGTGCCTCCGTCCTTTCCCAGGCTTCCACTAAGGCATCTGCCGAGCTGTGAGCTGAGGAGGCAGGTGGGGACCCCAGCGCTGCCTGGAACCTCTCAGGGTCCATTAAGCGCCTGGGGCGGAACCATCTGGTTGGCTCAACAACCCCACGGTGGGGAGTGGCAAAACGAAAGACCAGCCGCTGGAGATGATGATCGGTCCATGACAGGGGCATAACAATTGGGGAGCCCCCACCAAGATCATCTAACCACCGACCAGATCAGAAAACCAAGTCAAGGGTGTGGCCTCCCTCATGAGTCGGTCCATGAATTACTTGCGTCAGGTCCATGGCCGTCATGGAAGCCATGAACTCCCGAGCTAACTCAGATGCTCCTCCCAGGGATGGTAGATTGAAGTCTCCCAAAACCATAAGTTTGGGAAACTCAATCACCAGCCCTGAGAGGATATCGAGAAGCTCAGGCAGGGCTGCTGCTGCGCGACTAGGTGAAAGGTACACCAGCAGCAAGCCCAACTGCGCCCTAGGACCAAACCTCAATAAGAGAGATTCACACCCGACTATCTGAGGAACGGTGGCCTCCTGCGGACATAAGGTCTCCCTCATAACCACAGCCACTCCCCCACCCCTACCCTGAGTCCGAGGCCGGTGTAGCACCCGGAAGCCTGGTGGGCAAAGGTCAACCAGGGGGATACCGCCCTCTGGGTCCAACCAGGTTTCCGTGATGCAGGCCAGGTCCGCATGCTCACCCTCGACCAGATCCCGGACGAGAGGAGCCTTGTTAGCAACGGACCTGGCATTCAGGTACACCAGCCGGAGCTCAGGTGGCTGCACATCCCCGCTCCCAGAACCTTGGGTCGAAGACAGAGGGTCGGAGCGCCTCACCGCTTGTAAATAGTGGAGAAGCCCTCCCGGAGGTCGGTACGGCCCTCTGATCTTACACCTGCTGCCATTCCCTATCGTCGTGGGAATTGGCAATCCCACGACCCGCTCCGGAGCTCCGGAGATGACCGACCCCGGCTCCCTCTCTACGCGATCTATCCTGGGCCTGGCCTGAACAGTTGGTGGATTACCCCCGGTCTCCAACCAACCACAACCCTCCCTCCTCCCTAACCCTACAAAAAATTTGGCTAAAAAAGTAATCAGGGGCCTCTTATTAAATTTACATCTTAGGCCCCTGTTCCTGCCCGGCCATCTCTCAGGGTCCCAGCAATCGGGCCCGTCATCAAGAGGCAGATTAGAAGGTAAGGCGGGTCGCACCCAGGATGGGGGGGCACCCCTGAGGGCGAACAAAACCGTGCTGGAGTACCTCAGAACCATGATAATAATTGGGTAATACAGCAAAACAGACCCAGATCAAAATAAATAGGATGGGAGGATCTTAAAATGGAAGGAGAATATCCAGACTGCAGACCCAGCTCCGCTGCCACTAGAGCTGGGTAACCCCGGGACAATCCCCGTTCTCTCACAACGGTCAGAACCGGGGAGCAGCCTGAGATATACAGCCGGGGGAAGAGATACCGCCTAGAGCTCTCACCTCTAAGATGGTAACAGATGGAAACTCTTAACTCTTAACCACTCTCTCACAGTGGTTATACACCCGGCACCTTCCAAAACCCAAGGGGAAAGGAAAAAAGGGAGGACAATAGGGCAAACCAGTCAGCGAGGTGGATTAGGGGTAAAAACCCATAAAGTCACAGAGTGGTAAGAGAAGCTCCGGTTTCAGGTTCCTTTTCGCGTCATGGAAGGGACCAGGTGACAATCAACCAATAGGGAGGGAGCCAGGGCCCCATAGTACTTCAATGGGGCCCAAAAGACATGGTCCAGTCAGCTATAATAGTCCATGCCTCCAAATGTCCAGGCATAGAAGTCCATACTCCACCACCCGGCCATGGTCACCATACCAAAACGGTCGCAGCACTCCAACTCCCTCACCGCCAACCGTCCCAGATGCCAACCAGGACCATCTCCACCACTCCAACTTAAAACGCTGACGCTGCTCCAAGCCGTAGTTCATAATAATAGTCGTAAATCAACCAGCATCCGGCTCCTCAAGCAACTGGAAAGTTCTCCCCAAAGTCGCCAAGCTCCGTCGAGTTATTCCGGGCTCCGCAAGACTCCACCAGGCTCCCGTAACAGCATAGCAGCAGCCACAGTCAGCAGGTTGGCGGGGCGCAGGGTGCGGGTCTCCCAAGATTTTCCAAGACCTCCACCAAACTTCTCTAGGCTTCACTGGGTTCCCGCAGCTCCGACAACCAGCCCGTCGGTGCTGTACAAAACAGGGCTCTACCGAGTTCTTCCGAGTTCTTCCAGAGCCTCCGGAGGACTCCATTAGGCTTCGCTGAGCTCCGGCGGCCCGACAATCAGCTGAGCTCCCGCGGCCCGACAATCAGCTGGTCGGCGCCGCAGAGCACAGCACTGGGCTCAGCTAGTTCTTCCGGGCCTGCACGGCTCTCCCGAACTCCTCCGAAACTCCGGACTTAGAGAGCCGACGACAAACAGCACAGCCGCTCCCTCTGGCTTCGTTGAGCTCCCGCGGCCCCGACAAACAGCTGGTCGGCGCCGCAGAGCACAGTCAGCTGGTCGGCGCCGCAGAGCACAGCACGGGCTCAGCCAGTTCTTCCGGGCCTGCACGGCTCTCCCGAACTCCTCCGAACAGCCGGGGCCCTCCGAAAATCCGGGCTTACAGAGCCAGACAAGCAGCACAGCAGCTCCAGGAGTGACTACCAGAAGCTTTCCTCGACCCTAATCCAGACCCCCAACACAGAGAGAATGACATTCCTGTGGGGCTCCCAGGGTCGTTAAAATTGCCAGAGCTCCTCGCGGAGCTCAGCCAAGCACGTCCGCCATCTTGGGCATGCGCATTCATAATAGTTAAATCCCTCCTACTCAGATCATTAATCCACTGCCCAGAAATAAAAACCAGGTCGAGTGTGTGCCCTCCATTATGGGTCGGGTCTTGAATTATTTGAGTCAGGTCCATGGCCGTCATGGAGGCCATGAACTCCCGGGCCAACTCAGATGCCTCAACCGCAGAGGGCAGATTGAAATCCCCCAGAACTATAAGCCTGGGGAACTCAATCGCCAACCCGGGCAAGACGTCTAGGAGCTTGGGCAGGGCCGATGACACGCAGCTGGGAGACAATGGTAGAACAATACTTTAGATGCTACGTCTCTTACGAACAAACAAACTGGACTGACCTCCTCCCTTTTGCATCCCCATACCAGAATACCCTCAGTTACCCTCCGCTTCCCAGACTCTTGATCATTGGGTGAGGGGTTGGGAAGAAGTTTGGAAAAATACAAAGGTGGCCTTAAAAAAGACTTTTGAGACCTACAAAAAGCAAGCTGACAAAAAGAGCTCCCCAAAGAACATTCCAAGTTGGGGAAAAGGTCTATTTGTCGAACAAATACTTATGCCTTAAGCTACCCAATAAGAAATTGGGACTGAAATTCTTGGGGCCTTTCCCCATTGTGAAAACCATCAACCCTTTCACAGTAAAATTGAAACTACCCAGACTTTTGGGGAAAATTCACCCGGTGTTCCATTGTAGCTTGCTGAAACCTTTTCAAACCTCCACTTTAAGACCTCCCCTTAAGAAAGCATCTGGACCCCTTGTAGTAGCAGGTTAGACCCATTATGAAGTGAAACATATTCTTGACTCTAGAATCTTTAAGGAAAAATTGCAGTACCTAGTACAATGGAAGGGATACCCATTGTCTGAAGCCATTTGGGTGAAATCTACTGATGTCAAAGCTGACAGACTTATCAAAAGTTTTTATGAGAAACACCCCAACAAACCAAAACCCAGTTCCTAACTTGTGTTTTGTTTACATTACAGGATCTGTCCTTTTTGTAAGGGGGGCCGGATGTCAACACTGCTAACATTGAATGTTATTGCTTGACAAGAGATGAAGGAGTAGCCATTTCATATGTTAAACTTGTGTATTGCTTTAAGAGATTGGATTAAGGTTGGGAGGGGGGGAAAGGAGGATTGTACCTCAGGGCCATCTGAAATTAAAGAAGATAAGAACTTGGCAGGTTTTCTAATGGAAGGGAAACTGATTCTTTAAATTAATTGGAGAATATGATTAATGACAGAATTAGAAAGGTGGAGAATTGTGTTTTAATATATTGTGCAAGGGACAGAGATTTCAGATTTCAGCTTCCTTCGAGCAAGCATTTGCCGGTGTATTAGGCTAAATAAAGGACTTTTAAGGTAAACAATGCCTGAGAGTCACTTGAAAAGCCCATATGTTGGAAATTTGACACCCTGCAGAACCAAATTCCCGTGCCGGCCCCCTTGGCAGCAGCGGGCCCCAAGGGCTGGGCAATCGTTCTGGTGGCTGCGGCTCCCAGACAACAGCACTAGGCCACCCCAACAGCAGCTGCCGCCTTCCTGTTGCTACTGCCCAGTGGGCAGGTGGTGCTGCCCGGACACACCGCTGCTCCTACCGCCACAGCCGCCAAAGACGGCAAGCCCTCGCTTTCTTTAATCATCCCCTCCCCTTCCAACTTTCCAGTTTACTATGCAAGGAGGCGGCAGGTGGGACTGGTAGCGCCGTGCTTGCATGCTATTGTGTCCGACTGCCAAGGGATCGCGGAATATGGGAACCCCCCCAGTGGGGGGCCACCACGTTTGCTGTCTTTGGCCACTGTGGCGCCAGGAGCAGCTTTGTGTCCAGGCAAAGTAAAACGGACAGGGAGGCGACAAGCGCCTGCTTGCTGCCACCAAGGGCATAGTGCGTGGAGCCGGGCTGCCTCCAGGAGGCCGTGCCTGCCATTGGCTTCTCCTGCAGTGGACTGTGAGCTAGGCAAGCCGGGAGGGATGGAAGGGGGGGCAGGGAAAGTTGCTGGCTGCGCCATTCAGTTCCCACTCGACCCAGGAGTTTGTGCAGGACTGGTGGAGCTGGGAGCCCAGGTGCAAGAGACAGGTAAGCTGATGCTGGCTGGGCTGGGCAAGTGTGGCACGCAGTCCCGGATGAAGGGCTCTTCTTGCATCCATGCCTTTCCTTGGCTGAGCTTTGCAGGCTGAATCCTCTCCTCAGCGTCTTCACCCTCCTGGCCCAGAAGGCAGAGTGATGAGTCCAGTCTCCTGTCAAGTCCCAGGTTGAATCAGCTCCCCGCCCACTTACGTCCGCCTGAAGGGGCAGGGAGGGATGTCTGGCCTGATGGTTCGACCGTGCACATCTTTCCCTGTAAAGGCCAGCCCTGGAGCTGGCGGGCTTCGCCTTCCTAGCATGGGAGGTAGCCGGCATAGGGTGAAGTGGGGGGGGGGTTGTTCGGAAACGTTGAAGCATCAGAACCTAGGCATGGAGCTTGTTTTAGGGTGTGGTGGAGAGCTGTTCATTGGAAAAGTTGGAAGGGGAGGGGATGATTAAGGAAAGCAAGGGCTTGCCTGTGGCAGCAGGAGCAGTGGTCTGTCCAGGCAGTCAATGGAGGCGCCGCGGCTGGCCTTTCAAGTCAGTGAATGAATGAGAGCGAGAGAGAGCATTTTTGAGCAAAGTGTGAGTGAATAGAGGTAGAGGGAAGCTTTTTTGAACAAAATGTGAGTGAATGAGAGCGAGAGAGAAGCTTTTCCAAGGAAAGGCGAGTGAATAAAAGCAGGGGCAGGGCTGGTGCATGTCTCACCTTAGGCTCCACTCTTCAATCAAGCCTCTTGTTCCGTGCATGCACGTGTGCATGCACGCACACTTTTTGTAGCTCCCAGTTTTTTCTTTTGTGAGGGAACTGGTTCCGAGTGGCTCTTTCAATGTTTCAGGTTGCCAACCCCTGTTCTAGAGGGAAATCTAGTCACTTTGAAACTGAACCTAGAAATTGAGAAACCCCAACCTAAGAAGAAGACTACACCAAAGTTGAACACAATAGCTTCTGAAAAAATGACCCCAAATATGACTTCTGGTTTTTGCATGTGCAGCGCATGTCCACATGAGAGCAGACCTCCGCTCCCCACAGCTAGTGTCTTCCTGCTTGGGGGACCCTAGATGGGTCCGAAGTTGCCCCAGAGAGGTGATTGTGAAAGAGGGGCACCCCGTCGATCACGAAGCAATGACAATCACTTCATTTGATCTGGGGAAAGCCCTCCAAACCAGACAGGAGAAAGGCTAGCATGAGATCAGCATCTAGCGCAGGGGTAGGCAACCTTGGCTCTTTTATGACTCGTGGTCGTCAACTCCCAGAATTCCTGAGCCAGCATGGCTGGCTCAGGAATTCTGGGAGTTGAAGTCCACGAGTCATAAAAGAGCCAAGGTTGCCTACCCCTGGTCTAGCCCAAGCTGCTTGCAGCTGAAGTCCCAGAGCATGAACTTAAACATCGGTGAACAGCATGCTTGGAATTGGTGAGAGTACTGATCTTCTTTCTTCTATCTACTATTTAAATCCTTGAAAAGATCCCCAAAGCAAGAAAACCTCCAGAAGTGAAAAGAGGGGATTATATCCCCATTCCCTTACAGACGGAAGCGGCAAATTAACATAAAAGGTTGAAAGAGATATACTAAAATTTCATTTAAAATATTTCAGTCTGGACAAATGTAGGAACTAAAAAACTGTCAAGATTATACCCTAAAAATTTCTGATGGAATTATAAAAATATATAACAAAAATAACTTTTTGCTGGAAAGAAAAACTGAAAAAAGAAATAACTGCTGACACCTAGTGGAGAATCAAAGAATAGAACACTAACAATAAGGACTCAGAAATTGGCAGAATGCCCAGAAACAAAGAAAAAATTGTTCCTTTCAATTGCAAATAACCTTGAAGACAGCTGGGAACAAAGGAAGAGCCAGCTATAAGATTAAAAAGTGTTTGAAAGAAAAACAAAACAAAACACTTGGACTGTTGCTTAAACCTAAGAACTGTTTATGGAAAAAAATCTTTGGCTTTTTGGCTAATCTTTTAGAGGAGAATTTGCAGGATTTAAAGTGGCTTGATATACTGAATCTGTAATTTTGACTGACTGATAAATTGACTTTTGAATTAAAACATTGATGAAAGATTATTTGAAGGTGGGAGACAACATGGATATTGCATACGTATCAAAAAATGACAGGATGCCACATTCAATATTTTCTCCTGAAGGACTTAGCCTGGAAAATCAAGGGCCTCCAGAAGCAATACTTCAAGGCAAGGTAAATACTTTCGCAGAGGAAATATATGCAATGTTAGGACAAATAGAAATGACAATACAGGTGAAACTCAAAAAATTAGAATATCGTGCAAAAGTTCATTTATTTCAGTAATGCAACTTAAAAGGGGAAACTAATATATGAGATAGACTCATTACATGCAAAGCAAGATAGTTCAAGCCGTGATTTGTCATAATTGTGATGATTATGGCGTACAGCTCATGAAAACCCCAAATCCACAATCTCAGAAAATTAGAATATTACATGCAATCAATAAAACAAGGTGTGTACATAGAACAATATCGGACCTCTGAAAAGTATAAGCATGTATATGTACTCAGTACTTGGTTTGGGCCCCTTTTGCAGCAATTACTGCCTCAATGCGGCGTGGCATGGAAGCTATCAGCCTGTGGCACCGCTGAGGTGTTATGGAAGACCAGGATGCTTCAATAGCGGCCTTCAGCTCTTCTGCATTGTTTGGTCTCATGTCTCTCATCTTTCTCTTGGCAATGTGGGCAGGTGCCAAGTCCTGCTGGAAAATGAAGTCAGCATTCCCATAAAGCTCGTCTGCAGAAGGAAGCATGAAGTGCTCCAAAATCTCCTGGTAGACGGCTGTGTTGACCCTGAACTTAAGGAAGCACAGTGGACCAACACCAGCAGATGACATGGCTCCCCAAATCAACACAGACTGTGGAAACTTCACACTGGACTTCAAGCATCTTGCAGTGTGTGCCTCTCCATTCTTCCTCCAGACTCTGGGTCCTTGGTTTCCAAATGAGATGCAAAAGTTGCTCTCATCAGAAAAGAGGACTTTGGACCACTGAGCAACAGACCAGGTCTGTTTTTCTTTAGCCCAGGTAAGACGCTTCTGACGTTGTTTGTTGTTCAGGAGCGGCTTGACAAGAGGAATACGACATTTGAAGCCCATGTCCAGGATCCGTCTGTGTGTGGTGGCTCTTGATGCACTGACTCCTGCCTCAGCCCACTCCTTGTGAAAGTCCCCAACACTTTTGAATGGCCTTTTCCTGACAATCCTCTCCAGGCTGCGGTCATCCCTGCTGCTTGTGCACCTTTTTTCTTCCACACTTTTCCCTTCCACATAACTTTCTATTAATGTGCTTTGATACAGCACTTTGGGAACATCCAACGTCTTTTGTAATTAGCTTTTGAGGCTTTCCCTCCTTATGGAGGGTGTCAGTGATGGTTTTCTGCACAACTGTCAGGTCAGCAGTTTTCCCCATGATTGTGATTCCTACTGAACCAGACTGAGAGACCATTTAAAGGCTCAGGAACCCTTTGCAGGTGTTATGGCTTAATTGGCTGATTAGAGTGGGACACTTTGAGCCTAGAATATTGCACCTTTTCACAATATTCTAATTTTTCCAGTTTTACCTGTACAATTTGACATAAACAGGAAAAAAATCTACAAGGTTGTGATATAACAAGAAAAATGGAATTATTAGGAGAACTATTAAAGTTTAGGGGACAGAAAGAATTTATCTTACTTCATCTTTTGTATTCCCAACATTTGTAAAAATACAGGAACTGTTGGGTAAGCGGATTACATCAACTTGGAAAATAACTTGGCAAAAGAAGATCAGAGACAGATACAAGAGATTTGACTCTCCCCACCAGTTGAACTATTATTGTACGTGAATAAACATTTGTTTGAATATGGCTAAAAGAGAAGTTTGAACATAAAGGGGCCTTATAACAAGAGGGATAGAGATTTAAATAATATAGTATGTTCCATAATATATGAAATTTAAAAATAGCAGGTTGGTGTAACTTTTATTAATACAGGTGAAACTCGAAAAATTAGAATATTGTGCAAAAGTTCATTTATTTCAGTAATGCAACTTAAAAGGGGAAACTAATATATGAGATAGACTCATTACATGCAAAGCAAGATAGTTCAAGCCGTGATTTGTCATAATTGTGATGATTATGGCGTACAGCTCATGAAAACCCCAAATCCACAATCTCAGAAAATTAGAATATTACATGGAGCCTTGGTGGAGCAGTGGGCTGATGCCTCCTTAAGTAACACCAGCTGCCTGCAATTAGTGCAGGTTTGCATCCCACCAGGCTCAAGGTTGACTCAGCCTTCCATCCTTCCGAGGTAGGTAAAATGAGGACCCAGATTGTTGGGGGCAATAAGCTGACTTTGTAATAATGCCGCTTGGGGTGTGTGTGAAAGCCCTAACAAGCAGGCATATACATAGAATGAAGGCTACTGCTAAGCTTGTAAGCCGCCCTGAGTCTTCGGGAAGGGCGGGATATAAATGTAATAAAAATAAAAAATAAATAAATAAATGTAATCAATAAAACAAGGAGTGTACATAGAAGAATATCGGACCTCTGAAAAGTATAAGCATGCATATGCACTCAGAGTACAAGGACCTGCCTCAATTAAACCTCCCAAGAAAGCAGAACTCTTGAAATGGACATCATTTCAAAAGGAATTATTTTGGGAAGGTGTTGACAGCAGTAGTAGAAGGCAGGATCTGAGGATTTCCCACGCAAATCAATAAGTCAAAAGAGTCAATGAAAACCCCACCCTAGCTGTCCATCCAGATAGTTCAAATGGGCCAATCCGCAAGTGTGAAAATGCTTTGGGAACAGAGCGATAAGGTGCTGCTTCCAAGGCTGTTAGGTCTCCATTCTCACCCCGGGAAAGAAACATCAAAGAGGATAGAGCAAGGAACAAAGCAAAGGAAATAAACTGCACCAACCCCAAGCTTCCTCCTCCCCCCAGAAGAATGGCAGAACCTGAAAAAGAACAAGAAGCCCCATGCCCATAGAAAGACAGGGTTCTGACACAGAGCAAAGCCCCTACTGTCTACCCTAGCCCACTCCAATAAAGCTCCTCTGGAACTGAACAGTCATTTTCATAACCTCCCCCTGGAAGAAAATATGCAGACACCTATAAAAGAGGCACCAATCATTTCTAAAAAAGAGGCACAACCCAGCATTCCTGTGATAGGAAGAAAGGTATCACAGACTTCCCTTGGGAAAAAAGGCGAGTATTGGTGATAGGAGATTCAATACTTAGGGAAACAGAAACTATAGTCTGCAGACTGGGCAATCAATCTAGACAGGTATGTTGTCTCCCTGGAGCAAAAATCAAAGATGTAACAGGGAACCTTATTAAAATAATCAATCCCACTGATTACCAGCCGTTTCTTCTCCTACACGTGGGGATGAACAACACAACAATGAACCTGAAAACAATAACAAGAGATTACAAAAAGCTAGGGAAGAAAGCTAAGGAATTAGTAGCACAAGTGTTTTTTTTCATCTATACTTCCAACAAAAGGCCAACATCCAATGAGGGAGGAAAGGATTTTAGAAAAGAACCAGTGGCTTAAAAATTTGTGTTGTCAACAGAACTTTGGCTTCCTAGACCACAGTCTGCATTACCTATATCAGGGGTCCCCAACCCCTGGGCTGTAACCCACTACCAGGCCTTGAGCCATTTGGAACCGGCCGTGGAAGTGGCAGATGAGCACGCATGCACATTCCCACTTGTGTGAGCAGGAGGTGAGCTTGTGTGCATGCACTCCATTTGCGCTAGTGGCGGGAGCTGCACGCGTGCGCTTCCACGCTTCATGCTGATCCCCTCCCCCCCAGCAATCCACAAAGCTGAAAACGTTGGGGAACTCTGACCTACATGAAAGGCTCCTGGCGAGGAATGGACTGCACCTCATAAGAACTGGAAATAATATTTTTGGAAAATGACTGGCTCATTTTATGAGAAGGGCCTTAAAATTGAGGGGGAGGGTGCCCAATCTTCATGACCTTTAGGACCAAATTCCAAGCAAAAAACACTAGATAACCAATCAAATGAGGTAGGGAGTAAAGAGAAATAAGAAAAATTCAGATGCAAAGTAGGAGATGTATGAAGCATACCCAGGGTCATCCAGAAAGAACTTAAATGCTTATACACTAATGCTCAAAGTTTAGAGAACAAACAGGGTGAACTTGAAATACTAGTACACAAGAGCAATTATGATATAGTTGCCATTACAGAAACTTGGTGGGATGAAACTCATGACTGGAATGTACTGATGGAACGATACAAAGTATTCAAAAGAAACAGACCTAACAAAAGAGGTGGAGTTGCATTACTGTATGTTAGAAATCACTTCCTCTCTACAGAGATGCACACAACAAAAGACGAAACCCTTCTAGAATGCATATGGGTCAACATAAAAGGAAAAAAGAATGACATTGCCATAGGTGTATACTACAGGCCACCCAACCAAGCAGAAGAAATAGATGAACTTTTTGCTAATCAGTTAACCAATGCATGTAGGAAACACACCACAGTAGTAATGGGGACTTTAACTACCCTGACATCAACTGGGAGACAGACTCTGCAACAAATGATTATAAAAGCCCAGTCCAGCAAAGTACCACTGGAAAAGAAAAACAAGCAAAAAACAGCTTGGTTGCACAAAGAACTCTAAGACCAACAGAGAGAAAAAAAGATAAGTAAAAAAAATGGGAAGAGGGACACATAACTAAGGCAGAATACCAACAAATAGCCTGAACCTGCAAGGATGAAGTTAGGAAAGCTAAGGCTTTCAACATAGTAAGACTTGCAGCAAATGTCAAAAACAATAAAAAAAGTTTCAACAAAAAAACAAGAAAAAAGTCAAACAATTGGTTCACTAATGGGAGAAGATGGCAACGAAGTAACAGTCAGTAGAGAGAAAGGAGAACTGCTTAATTCATACTTCAAATCTGTCTTCACGCAAAAAGAAAACACTAATTAACTTACCGAAACCAGAACCATAAATGACAGGTTAGGAATGCAAATTTAAATATGCAAAAATAAGGAAAAAGAACACCTGTCAGCTCTAGACAGATTCAAATCACCGGGTCCTAACAGACTACATCCCAGAGTTGTGAAGGAACTGACAGATGTGATTTCAGAACCATTGAAACATATCTTTAAAAGTTCTTGGAGCACCGGGGAACTACCTGAGAACTGGAAAAGAGCTGATGTGCCCCCATCTTCAAAAAAGGAAAAAAAATCATCCAGGAAATTACAGACCAATCAGCCTGATATCAATACCTGGGAAGATCTTGGAAAAGATAATCAAGCAACAAATCTGCGAACACCTAGAAGCAAACAAAGTTATAACCAGAAGCCAACATGGGTTTGTCAAAAACAGATCATGCCAAACAAATCTTATTTCATTCTTCGACAAAGTGACTAAAATAGTGGATGAGCAAAATGCTGTGGACATAGTATACTTAGATTTCAGTAAAGCATTTAATACAGTAGACCACAACCTAGTTCTTGGCAAGCTAGAAAAATGTGAGATGGACAGAAGCACCACCAGATGGGTTTGTAACTGGCTGAAAAATCGTACTCAATCTGTACTCCTCAACGGAACTACATCCACATGGAGGGAAGTAAGCAGTGTGCTACCCCAAGGTTCCATTTTAGGCCCAGTACTCTTCAACATCTTCATAAATGTTCTAGATCAGACATGTCAAACACAAGGTCCGGGGGTCGGATCCAGCCCGCGAAGTGGTTTCATGTGGCCCGCGAAGCCATCCTGGAAACAGTGAGGGAACAGCCCCCACTGCCTTGGCCCAGAGACCCTCCTTCTGCCAGAGACGCTCAGATCTGTCCCACTCCTGCCCAGGCCCCCATAGGCACTCTTGATGCGAATGATGTAGAGCTGGCCATGCCCACCCAGTAGGCCATACGCACTCTAGCCATGCCCACCCAGTAGGCCACACCCACCCTGGCCATACCCACCCGGCCCCCTGAGGGCAACCGCAATGCTGATGCGGCCCTCAATGAAATTGAGTTTGACACTCCTGTTCTAGATGAAGGAATAGAAGGGGAACTCATCAAATTTGCAGATAACACTAAGCTGGCAGGAATAGCCAACACCCCAGAAGACAAGCTCAAGATCCAAAAAGATCTTAATAGACTTGAACACTGGGCCCTATCTAACAAAATGAAATTCAGCGTAGGTAAAAGTAAGGTTTTACACTTATGCAAGAAAAAACAAGTGCATAGGTACAGTCTAGGTGAAACTTGGCTTAATACCAGTAATTGTGAGAGGGATCTTGGAGTCTTAGTGGACAATCACTTAAATATGAACCAACAGTGTGCAACAGCAGCCAAAAAAGCCAAAGCAATCTTAGGCTGCATTAAGAGAGGGATAGAATCAAGATCACGCAAAGTTATAGTACCACTTTACAAAGCCTTAGTAAAACTACACTTAGAATACTGCATCCAGTTCTGCTCACCACAATATAAAAAAATATGTTGACACTGCAAACAGTACAGAGAAGAGCAACAAGAATGATCAGGGGGCCAAAACCTATGAAGAATGGTTACAGGAATTCGGTATGTCTCGTTTAATGAAAAGAAGGACTAGGGGAGACGTGATAGCAGTGTTCCATTATTTGAGGGGCTCCTACAAAGACAAGAGGGTCAAACTATTTTCTAAAGCACCAAAAGGCAAGGGAAGAAACAATGGATGGAAACTAACCAAGGAGAGAAGCAACCTAGAACTAAGGAGAAATTTCCTAACAATGAGAACAATTAACCAATGGAATAGCTTGCCTTCAGAAGTTGTGGGTGCTCCATCACTGTAGGCTTTCAAAAAGAGACTGGACAACCATTTGTCTGAAATGGTATAGGGTCTCCTGCCTGAGCAGGGGGTTGGACTAGAAGACCTCCAAGGTCCCTTATAACTCTATTATTCTATTATTCTAAAATTAGTTGGTGACTTAATGCAAAATGATTTGTCACCCTTGAATGTTATTTAAATATATGGGGAGGTTAAATTCACTCATTTTGAATTTAACATCTCTAAGGCTTCCTTGAGGAAAGAAGGATTGCCTAAGGCTTACTACTTTAATATCGTGTCATTGTGAAGGATTCCCAGAGAGGTATTTTTCTCAAGACTTCTTCATGGAGAGGAAGTACTTTGTTGTTTTTTGTTTCTCTAACCCATAAATTGACACACATAATTTACATATTTGTTAGCCTTTTTGCTTGGTTTACAGAGCAGTTTAAATATTTGGTACTAGTTACTTTCCCACATGCTATTTTTTTTTTTGCCCAAGATGGCGGCGACCATGGGCGGCGTTCGCTGAGCTCCGTGGTGAGCCGACACAATGGGTGACTGGCCCAGCCGAGGGACATATTCGGAGGGGGGGTGTAGGAACAACAGGCTAGCACCGTTTTGTGGTGTGGAGCCTTTCCCCCCCCAGAGAAGTAGCAGTGGCAGTGGCAGCGGCAGCGGCCAGGCGGCTTGTAACCTGCCGCCAATCAGCTGGTGCTCTGGATCAGCTGTCGGGCGCTGTGCTGGCTTGAATCGATCTCTTGCTTCCACTTACCTCGGGCGCTGGGGAGCTTCGTTAGACTGGAATGACTTCGGCAGCCTAGGATCCTGCTGCGGACCCCTGGATGGACTATCTGGCACCTGAACTTAATTGGAAGGCGCCGTTTGCAGCCGCGCAGATCTCTCTACTCCTGACTGTTACTCCTGGCCTTTCGGCTTATAAAATGGCCGCGGATTGCCGCTTCGGCGTGGAGGCTATGGGGGAGGCTTTTTTGTCTCCTTTTTCTCAGAGGATGATGGAGATTTGGCTGCTTGAATCTGAACATTTGACATTTATGACTGAATTCCCTGCTGCCCTAGGGATGGATTTAGCGTATTTGGATGGCCTCTGCTTGTTACTTTTCAAGATGGATTGGAGGCTGGAACAGGATTTGGGACATTTTTTTCCTGTTCCTGTGACCTCCCTATGATGTTCCGGAAGGAGTCTGGGACAGGCCGTGGTGAGAGGGCGGCCCTGGACTGGCTATCAATCCCCTGCTGGTGTGAGAGACTAGCAGGGGGGATTTTTGCTCCCCCAGCAATGCTGCCCTTATCCATCCCAGACTGGATCCCATGGCTAGGTGAGAGGACAGTCATGGGCTCTTGTCTGGACTGGCTCAGGTGAGAGCAGAGCCGGATTGGCGGATTGCTGGATGAAGACATGTTCCGGACTTAATGTTTTTACATCTTAACTAACATCTTATCATCTTAATAACATCTGACCCCATTTGTGAACAATGGCTCATACGGACAGTTCTATCTCATGGCTCGAGTACAATACTCTAGATCGGACTTGTACGCCCTCAGGGGGGTTTTTCCCTCCTGGATACGACCAGCCTCCCTTTCTAACATTTCCCTTGATGACGGGCCCAATTGTTGGGACCCCGAGAGGTGGCTGGGCTTAACTAGGGGCCTCTGGTGGAGACGCATTAAGAGGCCCCTGATATATATTTTTAGCTAGGTATTTTAAAGGGTTAGGGATGGGGAGGGACAGTAGGGTGGGGAGGGAATTTTTAATTGGTACCCAGTCTGGGCCTATGAAGTGTCCCGGCGAGATAGGGTTGGGGGTGGAGACTGCTGGTTCTGTGTGTGCCGGGGTGGGGCTGCAAATCCCCACGATGATAGGGAATGGCGGCAGGTGGTTGCACGGAGGGCCATATCAACATCTGGAATCGCGCCCCCGCTGTCTTCGAGCGGTGGCGTGCTCCGACCCTCCGGTTAGCACCCTCTTGCCCGGGGGTGAGGGTGATCAGGTCCCTGAGCTTAGGCTGGTTTATTTTAACACCAGATCCGTTGTTAACAAGGCTCCCCTCGTTCGTGACTTGATCGAGGAGGAATGCGCGGATCTGGCGTGCATTATGGAAACTTGGGTGGGCTCGGAGGGAGGGGTCTCTCTGACTGAATTGTGTCCCCCAGGTTTCCATGTGCTACACCGGCCGCGGGCTCAGGGCACGGGTGGAGGGGTGGCGGTGGTTATCAGGGAGACTTTATGTCCGCGGGAGACCACCATTGTCCAGACTGGCGGGAGTGAGACCCTCCTCCTGAGATGTGGCCCTCGGGTTCAGATGGGCTTGTTGCTCACATACCTGGCGCCCAGCTGTGTGGCAACAGCCCTGCCCGAGCTGCTCGACACCCTCTCAGGGTTGGCGGTGGAGTTCCCCAGGCTTATGGTACTGGGTGACTTCAACCTGCCTTCACTGGGAGGGTCGTCTGAGTTGGCTCGGGAGTTCATGGCTTCCATGACAGCCATGGGCCTGACCCAGGTAATTCAGGGCCCGACTCATGCGGGGGGTCACACTCTCGACCTGGTGTTCCTGTCCGGACAGTGGTTGGATGATCTAGGAGGGGGTTCACCGGTCATTGTTCCCCTGTCATGGTCCGACCATTATCTCCTGCGGCTGGTCTTCCGTTATGCTACCCCCCACTGCTGGGCGGCGGAACCGACTAGTTGGTTCCGCCCCAGGCGCCTAATGGACCCGGAACGGTTCCAGATGGCGCTTGGGTCTATACCCATTGCCCTCACTCACAGCCCAGTTGAGGCCTTGGTTGAGGCCTGTGTTAAGGCAGCCGCTGAGGCACTCGACTGTGTTGTACCCTTGCGACCCCTGACCCGTTGGGCGCCATGGTTTTCTGTGGAGCTCCGGGAGATGAAGCGTCGGAGACGGGGTCTAGAGAGCTGTTGGAGATCCACCCGTTCCGAATTTGACCGATTGCAGTTAAGAACCTTTATAAGGTCTTATCTTGCGGCGATGAGGACGGCGAAGGCTAATTACTTCGCTGCCCTTATCGCATCCGCAGATAATCGCCCGGCCGCCCTGTTTAGGGTGACTTGCTCCCTTCTTAACCAGGAGGTGAGGGAGGATCCCTTGCAGGGGCAGGCCGAGGAGTTTAGTCATCATTTGACGGACGAAATTGCTCAGATCCGGGCCGGTTTGGACTCTGACTGGGCAGAGTCTGACGTGGAGGAATAGGACTGTCTTGAGCATGTTATCTGGACTGAGTTCGATCCTGTTTCCCCTGATGATGTGGACAGGATGATGAGGAGGCTGAGCTCCACCACCTGTTTGTTGGACCCGTGCCCCTCCTGGCTGGTTTATGCGGCTCGGGAGGAGACACGAGGCTGGTTCCAGGCAGTAATAACTGCTTCCTTGAAGGAGGGTGTCTTCCCCGCCTCCCTGAAGGAGGCAGTGGTAAGACCCCTCCTCAAGAAGCCTGCCCTGGACCCAGCTGTTTTAAATAACTATCGTCCGGTCTCCAACCTCCGCTTTCTGGCGAAGGTTGTTTTTTTTTTTATTAAAAAGTTTTACAATAAATTTTATCTTTAACAAACCAAAAAAAAGAAAAAAAACCCTCCCAACCTCCTCCCCCCCACCCTCCTCCCCCTCCCCAACCCTCCCCAACCCCTCCCTCCCTTTCCCCTCCCCCCCTGGCTTCCCAGAGCAAAATACAGGGTATAAAAATACAAACAATCATAATCTAACTTACGCAAACAATCCTAAACTATTTAAACTACCGAACTTTAACTCATATAAGAAAAACTCCAAACATATATATATATATCATATCAATAATTATACAAATACAAAATAATACTTTCCAATCTAATATCAAAACACAGAATATAAAAATACAAACAATCATGATCTAACTTACGCAAACAATCCTAAGCTATTCAAACTATCAAACTTTAACTCATATAGGTAAATTCCAAACATACATATATATATCATATCAATGATTATTCAAATACAAAATAATACCTTCCAATCTGATACCCAATAAAAACAATCTCAAATAAACCAATTTATATCAATTGTCTAAAACTATTCCTCATTCCAGCTAAGCTTTAAATTCACATTATCCTAATGTGTTATACAACTTAAAGTACCATAGATTACTTTCCAAACTTAAGAAATTTTTATATAATCACATCATTCTTATATTCTTATATTCTATTACCTATTCCAATATTACCCATAAAAATATTACAAATTAACTTCGATCACAAAGAAAACAATTTATATCAATTTTATAAAACTATTCTTCTATCCAACTAAAAGCTTAAAATTTTTCATCCAAATAACAAATCATAACCTACAGAATATCAATAAACACTACTACAAATCTTCCCAATTAGCTTTTCATAATCATCTTAGAACTAAAGCAACACGAAATATTACATAATTATTTTATAAGGGTAGAAAATGTATCCCCAAATATTTAGTCCTTCTAGCAATTCCAATTCCCATAATCCTTATTACATTATTGTCTCTTACAATTATGTGACTAAATCTTCAGGCTTGATTCATTCGTCCAGAAGTAGCACGCCTCTTCCAATTTCTGGCCTTCTCCAGTGATAATGAAATTTGACCCACTCCTGTATCTTTCACATCTGTCTGCATTAACCCTTCAGCAACTTGCAGGTTCTCTCTGGAACGAACGTTGTTGAGAGTGTGGTGGCCCATCAGCTTCCTCTGTTCCTGGATGAAACTGATTATCTGGACCCGTACCAATCGGGTTTCAGGCCTGGGCACAGCACGGAGACGGCATTGGTCGCGCTGGTGAATGATCTCTGGCGGGCTCGGGACATGGGTTGTTCCTCTGTCCTAGTCCTATTAGATCTCTCAGCGGCTTTCGATACCATCGACCATGGTATCCTACTGCGGCATCTCAGGGGGTTGGGAGTGGGAGGCACTGTTTTGCGGTGGTTCTCCTCCTATCTCCTGGGCCGCTCGCAGTCGGTGTTGACAGGAGGGCAGAGGTCCACCCCGAGGCCTCTTGTTTGTGGAGTTCCTCAGGGGTCGGTTCTCTCGCCCCTCCTTTTCAACATCTATATGAAGCCGCTGGGCGAGATCATTCGTGGTTTTGGGGTGGGGTATCATCAGTACGCTGATGATACCCAACTTTTTTTCTCCACCCCAAACCAACCCAGCGATGCCCTTGCCGTGATGTCCCGTTGCCTGGAAGCGGTCCGGGTCTGGATGGGGAGAAACAGGCTTCGTCTCAATCCTGCCAAGACTGAGTGGCTGTGCATCTGTGCATCTCGGGTCAACCAGACTATTCCATCTCTAATGATGGGGGGTGAGGTGTTACCCCCCGTTGATAGGGCTCGCAACTTGGGTGTCCTCCTGGATTCGCAGCTCACTTTTGAAGACCATATAGGAGCCGTGACCAGGGGGGCTTTTGCCCAGGTTCACCTGGTGCGCCAGTTGCGACCCTACCTGGACCGAGATGCCCTACGCACAGTCACTCATGCGCTCGTGACCTACCGTTTAGACTACTTCAACGCTCTCTACATGGGGCTGCCCTTGAGGACCACCCGGAGGCTTCAGCTGGTGCAGAATGCAGCCGCGTGAGTCGTGATGGGGGTCTCCCGATACTCCCATGTAACACCTCTACTCCGCGAGCTGCATTGGCTTCCGGTTGCCCTTTGGGTGAGATTCAAGGTGCTGGTGATGACCTATAAAGCCCTAAATGGTGAGGGTCCGGGATATTTGAGGGAACACCTGCTGCCGGCATCAAGCTCACTTCGTCCAGTGCGCTCCCACAGGGAGGGTCTTCTCAGGGTGCCGCCGGTTAAAGATTGCCGGCGGGTAACACCCAGGGGTAGGGCCTTCTCAGTGGGTGCGCCTGCCCTGTGGAACCAGCTGCCTGCGGAGCTTAGGACTGCCCCCGACCTCTGTTCATTCCGCCGGGACCTGAAGACCTGGCTCTTTGAGCTCTCTGGCCCAGGCTGAGAATTTTTAAATTTTTAATTTTAACTGGGTTTTTTATTTTTCTCAGGGTTTTATTTAGGTTTAGGTTTAGGTTTTATTAAATTTTTATACCGCCCTTCTCCCGAAGGACTCAGGGCGGTGAACAGGGCATATCATAAAACTACAAAAATACAAAAGTTAAAAAAGAATTAAATTATTGCCCACAGTAAAAACAATAGAAAAAATATATAAATATTAAAACCCTAAGTAACTCCCCATCAGGCCAGGCCAGCTTGTTCAAATAAATGGGTCTTTAACCCGCGCCGGAAGGAGCGGAGATCCGGTGCCATCCGGAGCTCAACCGGCAGCTGATTCCACAAAGCCGGAGCACCCACAGAGAAGGCCCTCCCCCTGGGGGCCACCAGCCGGCATTCTCTGACTGGAGGCACCCTGAGGAGGCCCTCTCTGTGGGAACGCACAGGGCGGAGTGGAGTCGACGCCGGCAGCAGGTGGTCCCCGAGGTATTCCGGACCCATGCCATGTAGGGACTTAAAAACCATCACTAAGACCTTGAACCTCACCCGGAAGACAACTGGTAACCAATGCAGCTCGCGGAGCAAAGGTGTAACATGGGAGTACCGGGAAACTCCCAAGACAACTCTCGCGGCCGCATTCTGTGCCAGTTGGAGCCTCCGAGTGGTCTTCAAGGGAAGCCCCATGTAGAGAGCATTGCAATAGTCAAGACGAGAGGTCACGAGCGCATGAGTGACCGTACACAGGGCATCCCGGTCTAGATAGGGCCGCAACTGACGCACCAGGCGAACCTGTGCGAAAGCCCCCCTAGTCACGGCTACTACATGATCTTCTAAGGTAAGCCGTGCATCTAGGAGGACTCCTAAGTTGCAAGCCCTATCTACGGGGGGTAAAGACTCACCCCCCATAGAAAGTGATGGAACATTTTGAATGTCTCGGGATGCCGGAATGTACAGCCACTCAGTCTTGTCAGGGTTGAGTTGAAGTCTGTTCCTCCCCAACCAGACCCGAACCGCCTCCAGGCAACGGGACATCACAGTGAGGGCATCACTGGGGTGTTTTGGGGTCGAAATGAAAAGTTGGGTATCATCCGCATATTGATGATACCCAACTCCAAAACCACGAATGATCTCACCCAGCGGTTTCATGTAGATGTTGAACAGGAGAGGCGAGAGAACCGACCCCTGAGGAACTCCACAAACGAGAGACCTAGGGGCCGATCTCTGCCCCCCTGCCAACACCGACTGTGAACGTCCCAGGAGATAGGAGGAGAACCACCGAAGAACTGTGCCTCCCACTCCCAATCCCCTGAGACGCCGCAGCAGGATACCATGGTCGATGGTATCGAAAGCCACCGAGAGGTCTAATAGGACTAGGACAGAGGAATATCCCCTATCCCGGGCCCTCCAGAGATCATTCACCAGAGCGACCATTGCCGTCTCCGTATTTAATCTTTTTAAATTTGTTTTAACGTTTGTATTGATTTTCTTTTAAACGCCCTGTAAACCGCCCTGAGTCCTTCGGGAAAGAGCGGTATATAAATCTAAGTAAAATTAAAAAATTAAATTAAATTATTTTAAAGCTGGGTATAAAATTCATTTTATGCTTCTTCTGTTAATACACTTCATGATTTTCTAATAGTTCATTGTATTTATTTAAGTTTCTTAAGAAATAAAAATTTATTTTGTAAATCACTCAAGGGCCTTGGTTAATGAGCACTGTACAGAATTTAAAGATTAATAGGCAGAGGTGAAATCAATCTGCAGAATCCCTCTAAGAACTTACTTTAAAATAGACTTACTACAGCATCAAATGTCCTTCCTCCTTCACTGTAAGTTGATCTATTGTTGCTCAAAGCAGGGCAAGAGCAGAAGAAGACAGAGAAGATATTTGCTGACTATTTTGTTCCAAAGTTTTTGCAAGTTAATAAAATACATATACAAAGGCGTGTGCCATGTTTCCATACAGAAAGCAAAAATTGATAAGAGCAATCAAATCAAAGGAAGCAGGAAAAAACCAGAAAGAGTCCAGCAGGGGCCGAAAAGATCATTGGCAGTTCCCTCCTCTCCATCCAGGACATAACACAGAAGCGTTGCTTGAGAAGGGTCCATAAGATTATATGGGACACTACACATCCTCTTTACGACCTGTTTTCCTTGTTACCTTCTGGGAGGAGGCTTCGTGGTATCTGTAGCAGAACATCCAGATTCACCCATAGTGTCATGGTTCCGATGAATGAGACAAATCAAACAGATTGCAGGCATATTATTTCTCTAAAAAGTCTTAGTAATGAAACTAAACATCGGCACTCATGGAGGGATGCCAGAATCTGAAATCTCCTCCCCCCAAACCCACCATAACACACAAACAATCCCCGCCCTTATCTACATGTCATAAATCACATTATCCAATTAGTTTTACATATGAGGGTTCACTTCTCATTCTGTACGTGGGTTTTTGCAATCTTATCACAACTTCCGGGTGATTCCTCTCTCCCAAATGAAGCAATTAAAATAACAGTCTGTCTCTCATATTGTCAGTGCAAAAACATGTCAATGTTTGCAGCATTGACATCCGCCCCCCCCCTTACAAAAGAACAGATCCTGTAATGTAAACAAACACAAGTTAGGAGCTGGCTTTTGGTTTGTTGGGGTGTTTCTCATAAAACATTTTGATAAGTCTGTCAGCTTTCACATCGCTAGATTTCACCCAAATGGCTTCAGACAATGGGTATCCCTTCCATTGTATTAGGTACTGCAATTTTCCCTGAAAGATTCTAGAGTCAACAATATGTTTCACTTCATAATTGGTCTGATGCTCTACTATGAGGGGTCCAGGTGCTTTCTTAGGGGGAGGTCTTAAAGTGGAGGCTCGAAAAGGTTTCAGTAAGCTACAATGGAACAGCGGGTGAATTTTTCCCAAAAGTCTGGGGAGTTTCAATTTTACTGTGACCGGGTTGATTTTCACAAAGGGGAAAGGCCCCAAGAATTTTGGTCCCAATTTCTTGCTGGTTAATTTGAGACGTAAATATTTAGTTGACAGATAAACCTTCTCCCCCACTTGGAATGTTCTTTGGGGAGCCCTCTTTTTATCAGCTTGTTTTTTATAAGTCTCAGAAGTCTTTTTTAATGCCATTTTCGTGTTTCTCCAAACCTCTTCCCACCCCCTCACCCATTGATCAAGTGTCTGGGAAGCAGAGGGCAACTGTGGATAGTCAGGCATCGGGCTGAACTCTTTTCTTGTGGCTACTCTGAAAGGCGTGTATCCAGTGCTGCTGTAAACAGAATTATTGTAGGCCACCTCGGTGAAAGGGAGGAGGTCAGTCCAGTTTGTCTGTTGGTAGGAAACATAGCATCTGAGGTATTGCTCCACCATTTTGTTAGTGGATTCTGCAGCCCCATTGGTAGCTGGATGAAAAGCAGATGATAAGCCTTGAAATGATCCAATTAATTTAAGGAAATTCCTCCAAAATTTCGCTGTGAACTGTACTCCTCTATCTGAAATTATTCGCTTAGGGGCGCCATGCAGTTGGTAGATATGTTTCAGGAACAATTTAGTCAATCGTTGTGCAGATGGGAGTCCTTTACAAGCGATAAAGTGAGCCTGCTTCGAAAACAGATCTATCACAGTCCAGATGACAGTATTTCCTCTACTGTTGGGTAGGTCTACAATAAAGTCAATAGCTATTTCTTCCCATGGTTGAGAAGGGTCTGCTACTGACTGCAGTAGCGCAGGGGTTTTCCCTGGAATTCTTTTCATGGTGGCACATACGGTACAACTCTTGACATAGTTTTCCACATCTCGTTTTAGCCCCGGCCACCAAAATTGCTGGCGGATGAGGTGCAGAGTTTTTAAATATCCGAAGTGTCCAGCCTGTTTTACATCATGGCTGTGTCTGAGAGCATTGAGCCGAAGGGTTTCAGGTAGATACAATTTTCCCCCATGTATGCCAAACCATCCCTGCATGTTAGGGAGGTTTGATTATCTTTGAACCCTTGCTCAGTAAGGAGCTCTTGTTTTATCTTCTTCACTCCCAGGTCATCAGGATTAGGGGTTCTGTGAGGTGTGACTTGTGCTGCAGGTTGTGAACTGGGGATAATTGCCTCGTAGACCTCTTCGCATTCACTTTTGTACTGTGGCAGTCAGGATAGTGCATCAGCTAGAAAGTTTTTCCTTCCCAGTATGTACTTTAAAGTAAAGTTAAAACGTTTAAAGTACTGTGCCCATCGCACTTGCTTTGGGAACAATTTGCGGGGAGTTTTTAGTGCCTCTAAATTTTTGTGATCTGTCCATACTTCAAAAGGCACCGTGCTCCCTTCTAAATAGTGTCGCCAGGTTAATAGCCCCCACCTTCTTCTCCCAGACTGTCCATCTCCTTTCGCCTTCCGTGAATTTCTTAGAGCTGTAGGCACAAGGTTGTAGGACTCCACTTTTATTCTTTTGTAGTAACACAGCTCCGACTGCCACGTCGATGACATCTGCTTGAATTACGAAGGGATCCCCGGGGCAGGGGTGCTTTAGAACTGGTTCAGCCACAAATAGTCTTTTTAAATTCTCAAAAGCTTTCTGACAACTCATAGTCCATGCTAGTGGCTGGCCAGGTCGTGGTTTTCCCTCTCCCTTACCCGTTTTGAGTAGTTTTGTAACGGGTAGAGCAATCTCAGCAAAAGAGGGAATGAATTGACGGTAGAAGTTGGCAAACCCTAGGAAGCTTTGGAGCTGTTTGCAAGTCTTTGGGGGCTGCCATTCAATTATAGTTTTAACTTTGGCTGGGTCCATTTCGATGCCCTCGTCGGAAATTCTATAGCCAAGATAATCTAATCGGGTTTGGTGAAATTCACATTTCGACAATTTGACATAAAATTTGGCATTCAATAGTTTCTTTAACACTTCTCTGACCAGTCTTATGTGATCAGTCATATTCATACTGTATATCAGGATGTCATCAAGATACACCAGAACCCCTTTGTATAGATGTTCGTGTAGCACCTCACTAACCAACTGCATAAATACAGCTGGGGCCCCCTGCAGTCCAAATGGCATGACTTTGAATTGGTAGCTTCCCAAGGGGCAGTTGAAGGCCATTTTCCACTCATTCCCCTCCTTTATTCTTACCCGGTAATATGCTTCTCTCAGGTCTAACTTGGTGAAGACACTCCCATTCACCAGGTGGGTTAGTAAGTCTTTCAGGAGGGGGTTGCTGTTGTTAGCTACAAAGTCGTGTCCGACCCATCGTGACCCCATGGACAATGTTCCTCCAGGCACTCTCCTTCTTCACCCGCAACAAGAGGCTCTTTAGTTCTTCTTCACTTTCTGCCATTAGAGTGGTATCTTCTGCATATCTTAGGTTGTTGATATTTCTTCTGGCAATCTTAATTCCAACTTTTGATTCATCTAGTCCTGCCTTTCTCATGATGTTCTCTGCATATAAGTTAAATAGGCAGGGTGACAGTATACAGCCTTGCCGGACTCCTTTCCCAATTTTGAACCAATCAGTGATTCCGTATCCAGTTCTCACTGTTGCTTCTTGGCCCACATATAGGTTTCTCAAGAGACAAATAAGATGGTCTGGTACTCCCATCTCTTTAAAACCTTGCCACAGTTTGTTATGATCCACACACTCAAAGGCTTTAACATAGTCAATGAAGCAGAAGTAGATGTTTTTCTGGAACTCTCTAGCTTTCTCCATGATCCAGCGTATCTTGGCAATTTGATCTCTAGTTCCTCTGCCTCTTCAAAATCCTGCCTGTACTTCTGGTAGTTCTCGATCCACATACTGCTGGAGTCTAGCTTGTAGGATTTTAAGCATAACTTTAGTAGCATGAAAAATGAGTGCAATGTTGCGATAGTTTGAACATTCTTTGGCACTGCCTTTCTTTGGAATTGAAATCTAAACTGATCTTTTCCAATCCTGTGGCCACTGCTGAGTTTTCCAAATTTGCTGGCAAATTGAGTGTAGCACTTTTACTGCATTGTCTTTTAAGATTTTGAATAGCTCAGCTGGAATACTCTCACCTCCACTAGCTTTGTTGTTGCTTAGCTTTTCTAAAGCCCACTTCACCTCACATTCTAGGATGTCTGGCTCGAGGTCCGTGACCACCTCATTGTGATTATCAGGGACATTAAGCTCATTGTTGTATAGTTCTTCTGTGTAATTTTGCCACCTCTTTGTAATCTCTTCTGCCTCTGTTAGGTGTCTGCCATTTTGGTCCTTTATCATGCCCATTTTTGCATTAAACGTTCCCTTCATCTCTCCAATTTTCTTGAAGAGATCTCTGGTCCTCCCTATTCTATTGTTTTCTTCTATTTCTTTGCACTGTTCATTTAAGAAGGCATTCTTATCTCTTCTAGCTATTCTCTGGAATTCTGCATTCAATTGTGCATATCTTTCTTTTTCTCCCTTGCCTTTCGCTTCCCTCCTTTCCTCAGCTATTTGCAAAGCTTCCTCAGACAGCCATTTTGCTTTCTTGCATTTCTTTTTCTTTGGGATGGTTTTGGTTGCTACCTGTTGTACAATGTTGCAAACCTCTGTCCATAGTTCTTCAGGCACTCTGTCTATCAGATCTAATTCCTTAAATCTATTTGTGGCCTATAGTATATAGGAAAAAGCTTAATTTTGGGGTAACCCACAATTCCCTATTTCAATAAAGAATAATTCTTTTATCTACAAAACCTATGTTGTTCATTACAAAGCATTCTTATGTTTTACCATTAAAGTCTAATTTTCATCTTAACAAATCACCAGTTATTAGAAATACGTCTTTTGCCTTAGCCATTCAACTATTATTAAAATACCATCTTTTATATATAAAATTCTAAATTAAATTAAATTTTAAATTCATTAGTAACCACTGAATATCCTTTAAGTCATCTTATCCGTACATCAATTGTTAAAATACTATCTTTTGATATATCATTCCAAGTTACAGATCTAAAAGCTAAATGTAAAATTAGTTATATTTTTTAGGGATTCCCCTTAATCCATAAAAAAGATATTTTTATTTATCTTTAGGAATCCCCAAAAAGAAACAAGTTCACTTCTTTTTAATCTAACTCTTGCCTTCTTTTTGTGCCAATCATACATCCCTCTTGGCATCTTTAAAATCTCAGATGTATCTTCCTTTCTTCCTAAACCCCTTATTTGGATCCAGGCACGGGCTCCAGCAGTCGGGCTGGGCCTCCGGCGAGGGTAAGAAGAGATGGGTAGCTCTTAGCATTTCCCCCCACAACACCCACCTCCTGGGCAACGGGAATTGTATACTTTACCTCCAGCCTGCCGAATTTCTCCTTCAGCTGTTTGAGCAAGGGGCTGTGGACTGCGGACTGGAACCTCCACTCTCCAGAGTCGTCCCATCCCATCGAGCCCTTTCCTTTCTTTCAATCCACAGATGAAGAACCCTGGGATGGCAACAATAGGAGCTCCTCTCCAGCAGTTACAGGAGTGCTCTTGCGCTGAGGGGCAGCCTCAGCTTGATAGAGGTCTGCCAGGATTGTAGCTCCTTCCTGCGGTACCAGTTTCCCAGGTTGGATTAACCTGACCTTTGGCCAAGCCCGTGCCAGTGATGCCTACTCAGTGGCTGGAGCGCCAGCTTGCACTCCAAAAGCCAGAGTTCCGTTGCGGCTAGTAGTGGTTTCACTCTTCTCTATTTCAAATCTTTGCCGAGTCTTTACTGCTCTCCCCAAAGTAAGTGGGTAGGCAGTCGGGGCCCAGCACCCCAAGAAAACGAAGTTTTATGAAACTTTGTTTAATGTCATGGTTCCGACAGACACAGATGAATAAAGCAGAACTTCGAGGCTTGCAAATTCCCCAAAGAACATGTTTATTAGTTACAAAGTATCAGCACAGTCAAGAGTGAAACCAAGCATGAATACACAAGTAACAATTTCCCAATACAAAGTTAAATGTCCCACCCATAACACAATGAAAGCATCTACATTCCCCAATGTGATTATTTGGTGGGCTTTTTATGCAACGCCCAGTCCCTAGTTTCAGGAGCAGCCAATGACCTTGGTTACCATGGGACAAAACATTATTTTGACTAACGAAACACCTGGGCAACTCCCCTCGCTTTGTTCTATGTGGCAACCTAGAATGAGAAGAAAAATGGCTGTAGCCATGTTCATTTGTAGAGTTAACAGGATGTTTGTGTTAGAACTGCCAAACATTTGTGGAGATTTACTTCAAATGCCAAATCTCTAATACTGTCCAAACTTGATCTCCCCCTTGCCTTTCTCCTGCACATACTGATTGTTAGCATTTGCTAGGACAGTTCAATAGGAAATTGAAAACTGAAATCAATGACTTCTTTAGGAAGCAAAATGACTAATATATTCTTCATATTATGAAGGAGTCTGTCGTATTTATTTGGACAGAACAAATGTCACTTCTGTAAAAATGTAAATAAAAATTGCATGTTGTGATGTAAAAATAAACACTCTCCAAAGGCTGTGATATTCAAAGTGCTCGTCTGCCCCATTTTGCTTTGTTTGGCTGGTTATGAGTGAATTAAAATACATATGGAATCTTCACCATATTTTGATTAGTTCAAAGTAAGTTTTCTTCACAACTAGTCCTTCTCACAGCTTATAAGGAAAGGATATGCCAGGATCCAAAAAGCCCATTTTGGCTCTAGCAAGGTCTTAATACCTAATATTTCACACTTCTGAAATAACTGCATGCTAAATAGGTGTTGTTGGGCATTCATGCTTGCATTTTATTAAATGTAATTTCAAGATTGTTCAGAAACACCCAGCATTCCATTTGCCTCCTAATTCTGTGTCCTGTGATCAGAGAGAGTGCTTCTTTCCCATTCCTCAAATATTTTGATCAACTAGTATAAGAATCATTAATTTTAGTATTAAGTTGTTTAAATATTTGGGGCAAAAGTTGGAGGCAACAAAAAGAAAACAAGGCTACGTGTGGCAACCAATATGTGTAGGCTTATGATTGTGAGCTGTGAGAATGGCCTGTGTTTGGTTCTCTGTAGCTTTCTAGTCTCTGCATTCCAAAGGCAATATCTCTAACCAACCCCAAAACGTATACAAAGCAACTTACCAGAGGATAATCATTCTGTCCTAATCACTCACCTGATAGGTCTGATTTCCTTGCAGGTAGAACAGATCCCATCCCTATCATTGTCAAATATGATGTCATGGGCATGGGTCGGATGGAAATGGAGGTAAGTGGCCCCGCAACATACACTTTGTACCAGACAAGATTAAGTATCTGTATTTTACCAGAATATTTCTCAAACTGATGTGCTTTTGGACTACAGTTTTCATTATCCAGCCTCCAAAATTATGAGTGCTATAATCCAACACACACAGAGGGCATCAGTGGGGAAGGATCTTGTACTCAAAGAAATGATAGTGCTTCAATATAATATACATGTACAATAGGATTCAATTAACAAATCTAATTTCCAATTAAAGCTCATTTAATTAATATAAGCACATTTTAAAAATTGGTTGGGCCCTGTGTGGCTCCTGTATACCAACTTGTCTTTTGTTTGTTTTTTGCTATGAAGAGGTTTGCTCAGCTCAATGCCATGGAGACACACTCAGCATTAATACACTGTATGTAACATACAGTAATGTCTGAAGAATGCAGCAAGTTTTACTTATTAGGCACACTGGAATGGTAGTGTCTGTTCTTCAGATATGGAACCAGATATCCTAGCATAAGATCAGAAAAGAGTGCTTCTGGTTCCCACACAAAGAATTCTGCCCATGGCACTTTCCTCTCTGTTACACAGACCTTGAAAATACAGGTGAAACTCGAAAAATTAGAATATCGTGCAAAAATTTATTTATTTCAGTAATGCAACATAAAAGGGGAAACTAATACAGTATATGAGATAGACTCATTACATGTAAAGCAAGATAGTTCAAGCCGTGATTTGTCATAATTGTGACGATTATGACTTACAGCTCATGAAAACCCCAAATCCACAATCTCAGAAAATTAGAATATTGTGAAAAGGTGCAATATTCTAGGCTCAAAGTGTCCCACTCTAATCAGCTAATTAAGCCATAACACCTGCAAAGGGCTCCTGAGCCTTTAAATGGTCTCTCAGTCTGGTTCAGTAGGAATCACAATCATGGGGAAAACTGCTGACCTGACAGTTGTGCAGAAAACCATCATTGACACCCTCCATAAGGAGGGAAAGCCTCAAAAGGTAATTGCAAAAGAAGTTGGATGTTCCCCAAGTGCTGTATCAAAGCACATTAATAGAAAGTTATGTGGAAGGGAAAAGTGTGGAAGAAAAAGGTGCACAAGCAGCAGGGATGACCGCAGCCTGGAGAGGATTGTCAGGAAAAGGCCATTCAAAAGTGTTGGGGACTTTCACAAGGAGTGGGCTGAGGCTGGAGTCAGTGCATCAAGAGCCACCACACACAGACGGATCCTGGACATGGGCTTCAAATGTCGTATTCCTCTTGTCAAGCCGCTCCTGAACAACAAACAACGTCAGAAGCGTCTTACCTGGGCTAAAGAAAAACAGACCTGGTCTGTTGCTCAGTGGTCCAAAGTCCTCTTTTCTGATGAGAGCAACTTTTGTATCTCATTTGGAAACCAAGGACCCAGAGTCTGGAGGAAGAATGGAGAGGCACACACTGCAAGATGCTTGAAGTCCAGTGTGAAGTTTCCACAGTCTGTGTTGATTTGGGGAGCCATGTCATCTGCTGGTGTTGGTCCACTGTGCTTCATTAAGTCCAGGGTCAATGCAGCCGTCTACCAGGAGATTTTGGAGCACTTCATGCTTCCTTCTGCAGACGAGCTTTATGGGGATGCTGACTTCATTTTCCAGCAGGACTGGGCACCTGCCCACACTGCCAAAAGCACCAAAACCTGGTTCAGTGATTGGCCAGCAAACTCGCCTGACCTGAACCCCATAGAGAATCTATGGGGCATTGCCAAGAGAAAGATAAGAGACATGATACCGAGCAATGCAGAAGAGTTGAAGGCCGCTATTGAAGCATCCTTGTCTTCCATAACACCTCAGCAGTGCCACAGGCTGATAGCTTCCATGCCATGCCGCATTGAGGCAGTAATTGCTGCAAAAGGGGCCCAAACCAAGTACTGAGTACATATGCATGCTTATACTTTTCAGAGGTCCGATATTGTTCTATGTACACTCCTTGTTTTATTGATTGCATGTAATATTCTAATTTTCTGAGATTGTGGATTTGGGGTTTTCATGAGCTGTACGCCATAATCATCACAATTATGACAAATCATGGCTTGAACTATCTTGCTTTGCATGTAATGAGTCTATCTCATATATTAGTTTCCCCTTTTAAGTTGCATTACTGAAATAAATGAACTTTTGCACGATATTCTAATTTTTCGAGTTTCACCTGTATGTTTCAATGGTATGTACTATACATAATTTTTCTTTTGGGGAATGTTAGATTTTTCACTGCAAAAAATCCCTCTTCTTTTTGGGCTCCAAAATAGATCAAAGTTTCTTGAAATAAAATGTTTCCTCTAGAGGTTTTTAGCATGAGTAGATTAGTACATTATTGCACATTTTGTTTTTTGTTTGCAGACAAATTGGACAATGTTTGAGAGAATAAGATGTGTTACTATTTATGAATATTTCTTGCTCACTAAATGTTAATACCCAATGTGTATCACTACCTGATTTGTCTTTGATTTGGCTGATAGCTTGATTATGCTGAAGATGCCACAGAAAGGAGGCGGGTCTTGGAAGTGGAGAAAGAAGATACTGAAGAACTAAGGCAAAAGTACAAGGTACTTTCTGCTGGGCTAGTTAAAGAATCGTGGAAAATTTTTCATTGCATGATAGTGTATCCTCATGTAAAGCATCTCAGTGTAGATTCACTTAATAGGATATAGATTTATAAATCAGGGGTGCCTAAGAAAGATCCTGTCATCTAACGAGATGTCTGGACCACCTAGTGTAGGAACAAGCAAACTTGCTGTCAAGCAGTAACATTAGATGTTAGCAGCGTTGACACTTGCAACATAGGATGCATTGTTTTAATTTTATGTTTGGTTAATAACATGGTAATATTATAAAAATGGGTGGAGTATAATTTCTTGAAGAGGTTGCCATGGATTTGGGGCTTTAGGTGTGTTAAAGTCTAACAGAAAACTTTCACACATTTTTGTTGTCAATGTTTTCCTTCCCAAACAGTTTGAAATTGTACCTTTGATAGTTTGATGCCAAATTTTGGCAACACGATTTCTGGAGATCACAAATAAAGTTCTCTTATGTAGGAACCAAAAGAGATCAAACCAGTAAGAGATCACATTGGGTTAAAATCAAACTACTCCTTGTTTGTATACAGTTTCCCTTGGGACATTTTTTTTCGGAATGGGATGACTCACAGCAGCCAGGCTGGCACAGATGGGTGGGTGTGACTGGGTGGATGTGGCCAGGTCAGCACAGATGACTGCGTGAATGACTTGCCGCGGCCAGGTGGCCAGGGCGCAACTGGATGCGTGCAGCTGGGTATGTGTTCACTTTGAAAGCGGGCAACTAAATTTCATTTTTGATTTGTGTCGTTGTGCCCACAGTAAAAAATGACAATACAGGTTATCTTATCATCTTATCTTATCTTATCTTATCTTATCTTATCTTATCTTATCTTATCTTATCTTATCTTATCTTATCTTATCTTATCTTATCCTATCCTATCCTATCCTATCCTATCCTATCCTATCCTATCCTATCCTATCCTATCCTATCCTATCCTATCCCATCCCATCCCATCCCATCCCATCCCATCCCATCCCATCCCATCCCATCCCATCCCATCCCATCCCATCCCATCCCATCCCATCCCATCGCATCGCATCGCATCGCATCGCATCTCATCTCATCTCATCTCATCCTATCCTATCCTATCCTATCCTATCCTATCCTATCCTATCCTATCCTATCCTATCCTATCCTATCCTATCCTATCTTATCTTATCTTATCATCTCATCTCATCTCATCTCATCTCATCTCATCTTATCTTATCTTATCTTATCTTATCTTATCTTATCTTATCTTATCTTATCTTATCTTATCTTATCTTATCTTATCTTATCATCTTATCTTATCATCTTATCTTATCATCTTATCTTATCTTATCTTATCTTATCTTATCTTATCTTATCTTATCTTATCTTATCTTATCTTATCTTATCTTATCATCTTATCTTATCAAAGGCTCATCTTTTCAGGAGCATGTGGGGTTGGGGCAGGGCCTCCCCTCCCAAACAGAAGAGAGATATGCACAAGTTGAGAATGTTTTTGCACTAATCTGGGGATTCAGCAGGCATACCACTGCATGTAGAAATCACCCCGGAGAATAGAAACCCATTGTGAAAATATATATATATTGGGCAATGCGTGCGCACATACACAGAGGTGAAGCCTTGAGGTGAATCTCTGTCACCGGGGATGGGGGGCACCAAGGACACCCCAAAGTTGAGATCAAAGGGACGGAGGTGGGGGTAGGACATTTCCAAGTGGGATGAAATTCCACAGAAATCAATGAGTCACAGTGGGTGTTATGTATGCAGGCACCTGCATAGCAACAGCCACCAGGGGGCGTTGGCCTGAACGGTTTCGGCGGGAAACCTAGTTTCGGCGGGAAACCTAGGGCCAACCCCATTGGCTGTCCGCTTACCTGGCTAGGTATTTAAGGAGGCCAGGTAACCCTCATTCCTCAGTACGCTACCCCCTTCCAATAAAGAGCTGAACACATACTCCGGCTGGCGTCTCTTCCTTGCGTCGGACCCACTACACAATAGTGGCGACGAAGGTGGGATTGCTGCCGACAAGGAGCTGAAGTCACTGGGGGAACGTTCCATGAGCTGAAGGGAAAGGCATTTTCCTTCCTTCTTCCCCCCCCCACGACCACCAGCCGACCGGACCACGCCGGTCATCGCATCCGCGACTCGAGACCCGAACCAACACCGCGATGGCAAGAGCCGGACAACCCTGCGAATTCGACACCCACCACCCCGAGACATGGGCCCGCTACCTGGCTCACGCCGAACTGTACATGCGGTTCAATCAGATCTCGCAGGACGGCGCGAAGGCGGCAGCCCTGCTCTGCATCGGGGGACCAGCACTCCTGGAGATCGCCGCGAACCTTTTCACCCCAGAGGCCATCAACACCGTCGCGTACCGGGACCTCGTGGCCAAGCTCAACGCCAACTTCAGGCCCCGGCGCTCCAAAGTGGCCGCAAGGTCACAGTTCGAAAAAAGGGACCAGTGCCCCAACGAGTCCGGTGCCGAATTCCTCGCTGCCCTACGAGAAGCCGCCGTCGCCTGCAGGTTTTCGAACTTGGAGGAGTAGCTACGGGACCGGCTGATTTGCGGCCTACGAGACAGGCGGCTGCAAGAGCGCCTGTTCGAGAGAGAGGAGGTTTCGCTCCAGGAAGCCGAGGACGCCATCCTGGCCCACAAAGCGGCCTGCGGGGCCGTCCAAGCAGTCCAGGAGACCCAGACCGGCAGCCAGGTGGCCAGCATCCACCGGCAGGTCGCCACAGCCGAGGACGACCAGAGCATCGACCTCCTCCAGCGAAAGTCGACCCCCGACCAGCGAGTCAGATGCCCAGACAAGCCCAGGCCTCCCAGCAATGCCGCCAACCCTCAGAAGTGCGCAGGGTGCGGTGGGAACCACGTGCGCAGCCTCTGTAAGTTCCGTTCGGCCACGTGTCGGGCCTGCAAGAAAACAGGCCACATAGCCGCGGCCTGTCGTAGCCGCCGCCCCCGAGAGGAGATCCATAAGCTGCAACCGGAGGAATCGCCGTTCGAAGGTACTGGGGCCCCGACCAAAACGCGAATTGGCTATGTTGAGAGCCGGCTGGCCATTAACCACACGGGTAGCCGCCGGCTGCTCAAGCCCAAAATTAGACTAACAATCCGCTTGCAAGGCATCCCTTGCAGCATGGAGCTTGACTCCGGATCAGCGGTCTCGATCATTTCGGACGAGACCCTTAACTACATAAATAGCCGGAGCAAGCAGCGGATTAAGTTTTTTTTTATTAAAGAGTTTTACAGAAACAAGATTTTACAATATATCCCCAAATCCCCCCCCAGCCCAAACCACCCCACTTCCCCCCCCCCACTTCCCAGAGCTAAATACAGGATTATAGTTATAATAATCATATTCTAAATAAGAATTATCCATAATATACAATTAACCAAATTCATAATGTGCTTTAACTCTCCTTTAACATAGATACATAGAAAGTACTAACACTAAGATAACAATATCCCTCTAAAATCTACTCATAAGCTAAATGGAACTTTTTAGTCCCATATTTATTCTGAATATAATCTATCCATCTCCTCCAAACTGAAATATATCTTTCCTGTGAATGATCTTTCAAATAAGCAGAAATCTTAGACATTTCTGCAAGATTCGAAACTTTAAACACCCATTCTTCTATAGTAGGCAAACTATCCTTCTTCCAATATTGTCCCACCAGTAACCGTGCTGCTGTTATCATATTCAACATCAAGTTAGTTTCTTTAACATCACAATCTACAACAATACCCAATAGAAACAATTGCGGAGAAAACTTTATCTTCCTCTTAAAAATCTTTTGAATGTTCCACCAAATTTTAATCCAAAAAGCTTTTATATTTCTACAGGTCCACCACATATGAAAATAGGTGGCTTCTAAACTACCACATCTCCAACATTTAGACTGCAAGTTAGGATACATATTAGACAACTTCTTGGGATCCAAATGCCATCTATAAAACATTTTATAAAAATTTTCTCTTAAGTTTTGAGCCTGAGTAAATTTAACATTTCTGACCCAAATTATCTCCCAAGTATCCAGCGAAATTGGTTCCTGAATATTTTGTGCCCACTTTATCATACAATCTTTAACTAATTCCGTTTCCGAGTCCAATTCAATTAAAACATTATATATCCTCTTTATATGTGCACAATTTAAGTCTCTAATTTGTTTTACTAAATTTTGATCTGTAATTGTGATGCCAACCTTTTGATCTAACTTCCACCTAGCTTTCAATTGGGTATATTGAAACCAAGAGTAACTTATTTTTTCTTGTCTTAACTCCTCTAATGATTTAAGTTGCCAATCATTCCCTTCCAATCTAAGTAATTCCTTATAGGAAACCATATCCAAACTCACTCCCATAGATACGCCCTCTATCGCGTGTCCAGGAATTCCCCAAATCGGTATTTTATAATTTAACTTATAATAATACTTTTTCCAGACACGCAACAAGGCACTTCTAAGAATATGAGATTTAAAAGCCCTATCCACCTTCTTGTCATAAAGCAAATATGCATGCCATCCATATACCAAATCCCAACCCTCAAGATGAAGTATTCTCTTATTAGTTAAATTAAGCCAATCACTAACCCACGTCAAGGCAACCGCATCATAATACAATTTCAAATTCAGCGCCTTAAGTCCCCCTCTTTCCCTAGCATCTTGTAAAATCTTAAATTTAACTCTTGGTTTTTTCCCCGCCCAAATAAATTTATTAATACCCTTCTGCCATTGATCAAGGTTGGCATCCTTTTTCAATATAGGTATCATTTGAAACAAAAAGAGAAACTTTGGCAGAACATTCATTTTAACAACTGCAATTCTTCCCAATAAGGATAATTGTAATTTTTTCCAATTATTTAAATCCCTTTGTACCTTCAACCATAGTGTTTCATAATTATTCTTATATAATTTTACATTTGAAGCTGCAATATACACTCCTAAATATTTAACCTTTTTTACTATTTCAAAACCTGTTAATTTAGATAAAATGTCCCTTTCACTCATAGATAAATTCTTAGATAGTATCTTAGTCTTATTACTATTCACCTTGAACCCAGAAACCTTACCATACTGAGTTATAATTTCCATCAAATCTATAACCGACTGTAACGGTTGAGATACTGTCACAACCAAGTCATCAGCAAAAGCTCTCAATCTACAATCATTCTGTTTTATTTTAATTCCCTTTATCATAGAGGACTCTCGAATTTTAATTAATAAAATCTCTAATGTTAAAACAAACAATAATGGTGATAGGGGGCATCCCTGTCTTGTACCTTTTTCAATTTTAAAGGTCTCTGTTAGCCCCCCATTAATTATGATTTGTGCAGTTTGTTGTTGAAGCAGCGGATTAAATTACGGCCTACGAAATTAACTCTGACCGATTTTCAGAATTCGCCGGTCAAGGTAAAGGGGGAGGCTACCGTCTCGGTGGGGTTTAAGGGTCGCAAAGAGCACCTGGAGGTTGTAGTGGTAGAGGGCCGGAGAGCCAGCCTGATCGGCCTAGACTGGTTTGAGGCCCTGGGAATCACAGTCTCCGGGATCCACCGGATCCAGGGGGACTCCGTCCATGCCGTCTGCAAGGAGTTCGCAGATGTCTTCGACAGGACGCTGGGCAGGTACACAGGGCCCCCCATATCGTTCAAGCTTAACTCGAACGTTCCCCCGGTTAGGGTCCGGCCGCGGCGAGTCCCCTTCACGCTCAAATACAAAATCGAGCGCGAACTGGATAAGCTGGTGGCCCAGGGAATCTTAGAGCCCGTAGATGGGGGGGAGTGGGAAACCCCAATCGTCATCCCCCTCAAATCCAACGGGGAGATAAGGATCTGCGCCAACTACAAGTGCTCGGTGAACCGTGCCCTGAACCCGCAAGCTTACCCGGTCCCCACGGTCAGCCACGTTCTCACTTCCCTCCAAGGCGGCGCCATCTTTGCATGGCTCGATCTTGCCCAGGCGTACCAGCAACTCATGGTTACTAGGGCAACAGCTCACATTCAAACCATAGTAACACACTGCGGCCTATTATAAAAATTTACAATCTGAGATGATAAAGCCGTTAAAGGAACTGTTTCAGACAATTCAGAGGGGGGGAAAGGTGCCACCGTCTTGGAGAACAGCTTTTATCTCTTTGATTCCGAAGGAAGACCAGGATGCTACTCAAGTTAAAAATTACAGACCGATATCGCTTTTAAATACAGATTATAAGATATTTGCTAAGGTTTTGGCTAATAGACTGATGAGGGTTCTGCAACAGGTGATTCATGGGGATCAAACGGGGTTTATTAGTGGTAGGCAAATGAAAAATAATGTGAGACATATAGTTGATGTGTTAGAGTTTTTGGAAAGGCACAACCAGATCTCTGTTTAATTCCCTGTAAACCGCCCTGAGTCCTCAGGGAATAGGGCGGTATATAAATATAACTAAATAAATAAATAAATAAATAAATAAATCTCTGCAGCGCTAATCTTTTTAGATGCTGAAAAGGCCTTTGATCAATTGAATTGGCAATTTTTGTTGAAAGTTTTAGATAAAATGGATTTTGGGGAAAATTTTTTACAGCCGATTAGGGCATTATATCAAAAACAAACTGCCCGAATCATAGTTAACAATAGCCTGACAGCAGCATGTAATATTGAGAAGGGCACAAGGCAAGGGTGTCCGTTATCGCCCTTGTTATTTGTGTTAACATTAGAGATACTATTGGTTAAGATTCGGAACTCGGAAAAAATTAAGGGGATACAAGTTGGAGATCAGGACTATAGATTGAGAGCATTTGCAGATGATCTGGTTGTTACAGTGACCCAGCCAGAGAACTCTGTTGTGGACCTGATGGAGATAATAACACAATATGGGAAGGTTTCTGGATTTAAAGTAAATATACAGAAAACTAAAATTTTGGCTAGAAATATGACAGTTTCACAGAAGGCTCTCTTAGAAGGATTAACTGGATTTGAGATTGTTAAAAGGGTTAAATATCTGGGGGTGATTTTGTCGCCCTCTAATACAAAGCTATATAAAAATAATTATGAAAAACTATGGGGGAAAATTCAAAAAGAATTGGAGAGTTGGCAAAAATTGCAATTGTCTTTGTTGGGACGGATTGCAGCAGTGAAAATGAATGTCCTGCCCAAATTTTTATTTTTGTTTCAAATGATACCGATTCTTAAGAAAGATTCTAACTTGGAGGAATGGCAGCGTGGTATCAATAAATTTGTGTGGGCAGGGAAAAAGCCACGAGTTAAACTTAAGATTATGCAGGATACTCGTGAGAGAGGTGGCCTTAAATTGCCTAATTTTAAATTATATTATGAAGCTGCTGCATTAGTAGGAATAAGCGATTGGATTAATTTGACGCAATTGAGGTTATTAAATCTTGAGGGCCATGATTTGTTGTTTGGCTGGCATGCATATTTGTTGTATGATAAGAAGGTAGATACTGTGTTTAGGATGCATATTTTAAGACAGGCATTGCTGAGAGTTTGGAAGAAGTATAGACATAAGCTAAGCAGCAAGATACCATTGTGGGCAATTCCAAAACATGCAATAGAAAATATACATGCTGGTTTCAAACATGATGTGACTACGTACAAGGAAATTTTAAGCCTGGAAAGGAATGTTTGGTGTTTGAAATCATATAGCCTCTTGCGAGAAGAGAAGGTTGTTCAAACTTGGTTTCAATATATTCAATTACAGGCCAGGTGGAAAGAAGACCAGAAAAATGGATTTACAATGACTGATGAAAATTTGATAAAGCAGATTAGAAATCAGGGACCAGCACATATTAAACGGATATATCTTGCATTGATAGAGATTGACTCGGAAACAGAGCTTGTTAAGGATTGTATGATAAAATGGGCCCAAAATATCCAGGAAGTTATTACAATGGACACGTGGGAAAAGATTTGGGTGAGGAACGTAAAATTTACTCAAGCTCAAAATCTAAGAGAGAACTTTTACAAAATGTTTTATAGATGGCATCTAGATCCTAAAAAGCTTGCAAGTATGTATCCGAATTATCAGCCTAAATGTTGGAGGTGTGGTGATGAAGATGCAACATATTTTCACATATGGTGGACATGTAAGAAGGTTAAGGCTTTTTGGATAAAAGTCTGGTGGAATATGCAGAAGATTTTTAAACAGAGGATAAAGTTTTGTCCGCAACTTTTTTTGTTGGGAATAATTGTAGACGCTACAGTTGTGGACACCAAGCTGATGTTGAACTTAATTACGGCGGCAAGAACAAGTATAGGGTTAAGAAGTTTTATGTAGCATTCGAATAAGTCTTCTTTTGTTTTTTTTTGTTTTTTTTATTCTAGTTTTTTATATATATTTAATATTGTTAAGGTGTGTCTTATCCTATATAAGCTAGAGAGTGATGGATTTTAGAATTTATAGTTGTTAGTATATGGTTGTTTATGATTGCCTTTTTATATATATATACCTTGTATTTAGCTCTGGGAAGTCGGGGGGGAGGGGGTGGTGGAGGGAGGGGGGGAGGGAGGGAGGTTGGGGGGAGGTAGGGGGGGAGCAGGGAGGGGGAAGGGGGGTTTTTTAAAGGAAAACTGTATTTTAAAACTTTTCAATAAAAAAAAAAACCATAGTAACACACAGGGGAGCGTTCCGGGTGAACAGGCTGCAGTTTGGGGTCAGCGTTGCTCCTGGCATTTTCCAGGAAGTTATGGAGAAGACACTCAGGGGCATCCCAGGAGTCTGCCCCTATTTTGATGACATCCTAATTGCAGGAGCATCAGCAGAAGAGCTGGCAGGTAGGCTCAGGGAGGTACTGTCCAGGCTGCGTACAGCTGGCCTCAAACTCAAGAGGGAGAAATGCAGCATAGGTGTTCCCTCCACAGAATTCTTGGGATTCAGGGTAGATGCCAGGGGAATCCACCCCACAGAGTCCAAGGTGAGGGCCATCAAACTAGCACCCACACCCAGGAACAAGGCAGAGCTACAGGCATTCCTGGGCCTGCTGAACTTCTACCACGCATTCCTTCCACACAAGGCAGCCATAGCAGAGCCACTCCACAGGCTACTGGACAAGCAGGCAGCATGGGTCTTGACCCCCGCCCACGACCAAAGCTTCAGGGCTTTAAAAGCACTACTGTCGGATAAGTCCACAGTAACCCATTTCATCGAGACAAAGCCCATATGCATCGCATGCGATGCATCCCCTTACGGTGTGGGTACAGTACTCAGTCACCTCGAGCCCAATGGGGCGCAAATTCCCATAGCCTACTATTCCAGGACGCTGTCTGGAGCAGAAAGTAACTACGCCCAAATTGACAGGGAAGCCCTGGCAATCATGGCAGGAATCAAAAAATTCCATGATTATCTGTATGGCAGGGAGTTCACTGTCTACACGGACCACAAACCACTCCTAGGTCTATTCACAATGGACAGGCAGACGCCCCAAATTCTGTCCCCCAGAATGCTCCGGTGGTCCATCTTCCTTGCAGCCTACAATTGCAAGCTGGTACACAAACCAGGGAAGGAGATGGGTGTTCTGTACCAGCCTGCTACTGGCCCTGCAGAAAAGGCAGGGACAACCCCTTTTTCAAGAAGGGAAGAGGCTGGAATTACGCCTGCCAAATTTATTACTACAAAAACAAACGGAACAAGACAAACCAAGAAACCGGAGCTTTAAGAAACATGAACTATCCGAGCGGTTGCCTTCAGCAAACCAGCCCTCCCAGACATTCCCCTTATATAGAGTTCAGGGCGTGGCTTCTCTCTGCCTCCTTTCAAGAAGCCCCATTGCCTTCCTCTGTTTACTCCTAATTGACTGCCTCCTGCGTCAGGCGTCCTTGAACAGGGCCAGCTGTGGGTCATCTTCATCCACGCTGTCAGGCTCACACAGCTGGGTCTCCGTGGTGACCAAGTGGGAGGGGCCTGGCTGAGGGCTCTCATCAGCAAGATCTTCAACCCCCTCAGCAAGTTCTTCAACACCCCCCTCCTCCTCCTCTGAGTCGTCCGACCCAACTGCCGAACGCACAGGCTGACCCTGGGTGTCGGCAAAGGCTACAGTAATCCAGGCGGGGCCCCTGTCGCTGACTTGGCCTGCCTGCATGGGATGCAGGAGGTAACATAGGACTGGACGTCGTGTTGGACTCAGGGCCACCAGAAGGTACGGGAGACCAGGTTCAGGGTCTTGAACAGGCCAAAATGCCCCGCCGCCGGGTTATCGTGACACTGGCTGAGGATGAGTCCCCTGAGTGGCCCTCCTGGAACGTAGAGCCGGTCATGATAATACAAGAGTCCATCCGTGACCGTCCAAGGAGAATCTGGCCCCACCTCCTCTTTCCGCTGAGCCACCCACACCTCCTGCTGCTGTGCCTCCCGGATCCGAGCCCGTATATCAACCGGCTCCCGCACTGCAGCAAAAGACTCGACGGGGATCACTGTCCTGGGCAGAAGCTTGTCTTCCACTCGGGAATATTCGGGCTTCCTGGACAGAGCATCCGCTCTTTGATTGTGCCCGCTAGGTATGTACCGAACCCGGAAGTCAAACCTCGCAAAGAAAAGAGACCACCGGATCTGGCGTTGGTTCAAATTCCGAGCGGTCTGCAGGCTTTCCAAATTCTTATGGTCCGACCGGACGTCAATTTGATGCCGCGCTCCCTCCAGATGATGCCTCCAGGCCTTGAACGCCACTTTGATGGCCAGCAGCTCCTTCTGCCAGATTGTATAATTGCGCTCCGAAGGGTTCAGTTTTCATGAATGGTACGCGCAAGGGAAGAGGGTACCGCTGGGCGTCGTTGCCTGGAGTAACACCGCCCCAATGGCAATGTCGGGGGCATCCGCCTCCACAACAAACGGCCGTTGCGGGTCAGGATGCTTCAAGATGGGCTCCTTCATGAAGGCTTCCTTCAAAGTCTGGAAAGCCTGTTGTTCTGGAGCGTTCCACTGGAACCGAGTCTTCTTCTGCAGGAGCTGGGTGAGGGGGGCTGTCAAGGCAGCAAACCCAGGGATGAAAGTTCAGTAATAGTTGGTGAACCCAAGAAGTCACTGAACATCCTTCACGCGACGCGGGGGTTGCCAACTCTGCAAAGACTCAACCTTACTCGGCTCTATGGCGATGCCCTCAGGAGAAATGCGGTGACCCAGGAAATCGATGGTCACCAGGTAGAACTGGCACTTCTCCAACTTGGCAAACAGCCGATGTTCTCGGAGTCGCTGCAGGACCTGATGGAGATGCTGATGGTGCACCTCACGCGACGGGGAGTAGATCAGGATGTAATCCAAGTAGATCACGACAAACTGATCCAACAAATCCCGGAAAATGTCATTCATGAAATGCTGAAACATGGCGGGGGCGTTGGTCACGCCAAACGGCATCACTGTGTACTCAAAATGTCCATGGCGAGTACCAAACGTCGTCTTCCACTCATCACCCGGCCGAACCCTGACGAGGTTGTAAGCTCCACGCAGGTCCAGTTTCGTGAAGATCTTAGCCTCCTGGAGTCGGTCCAAGAGTTCGGAGATGAGGGGCAGCAGGTAACGATTGCGCACCGTGATGGCGTTGAGTTTCCTATAATCGCAGCAAAGCCGCAATTCACCCGACTTCTTTTTGACGAAGAGCACGGGTGCAGACACTGGCGAGGACGAGGGCCGGATGAAACCGCGAGCCAAATTCTTCTCCAGAAAGTCCCGCAATGCACCCAACTCGGGGTCCGACATGGAGTACAAACGCCCCACTGGGAGAGGCGCATCAGGGACTAAATCAATGGGGCAGTCATAGGGCCTGTGCGGGGGTAATTGATCCGCCTCTGTCTCGCTGAACACATCAGCAAATTCGGAGAGTTCGGGAGGCAAGGAAACCCCTGGGGAACCCTCCACCTGGCTGGCACAGATATGGCGGGAGTGGTCCACGCACTGCAAGCTTGGGAAGGTGACCAAGTTCTGTGACCAATAGATCTGTGGGTCATGCGCCCGGAGCCACGCCAGTCCCAAGACCACGGGGAAATGCAGATCTGAGGTGATATAGAACTGGATGGCCTCCACATGGGAACTGATGGCCATACATAATGGTTGTGTGGTGGCCGTAATTGGCCCAGACAGGAGCACTCAACCATCGATAGTCTCCACTAACATGGGCGGATCCACCGGGCACTGGGGAACAGCCCATTTGGCAACAAATGCTGAGTCCATAAAATTTGTGGTGGCCCCAGAGTCAATTAAGGCATGGACTGGAACCCCCTCTGGCTTGCCAGGAAGGATCAGACGTGCCTCCAATATCAGATGCCGTGGAGGTCCACAGGCAGCATCGGAAAGACGTCGCTCAGTGTTGTTGTGGGACGCCCGATCTATCACACCGTCTAGATCGGGCTCGGGGCGTTTCCCGACAGAAAAGTAGGGGACTTTCTCGGGGCAGACTCAGTCACTGATGCCCGCTGTCGCTTCTTTGGGCAAAAAACAGCCAAATGCCCAGGGTCCCCACAGTAAAAACACAACCCCCCCTGATCGTCGTCTGTTCATTTCAGTCACCGATAGACGAGACCTGGCGGCACCCAGCTCCATTGGCTCCTCCCTTTGAACTGGGGGCTCACGCACAACAGGGGCTGCAGGGGTCTGTGGGGTGGCACAGCGACTCCTTCACTGCTGCAACCGAGCATTGACAGAGATGGATCAGCAGTGATGGATCAGCCCATTCAGGTCTGAGGGAATATCCACACGGGCCAGCTCATCCAACATCTCCTCCGACAATCCATCCTGGAAGGCATCCACAAGCGCAGCCTCATTCCAGGCGGAATCCTGGCTAAGCAGCCGAAAATCGCCGATATATGACCCTGCCTCAGAGCTTTCAGGCGTCGAGTAGCAGTCTGCGTCTTAATAGGGTCCTCATACATCAGACGCATATGATCACAAAACCCCACAAAGTTGTCCAACAATGGGCTAGGTTGAGCCAGCAGAGGCGTGCCCCAACGAGCTGCATCACCCGAAAGAAGGCTTAACACAAACCCCACCTTATCCCGGTCAGTGGGGAAATCAGCTGCTCTCACGCTGATAAAGAGCTGGCATTGTCCCAGGAAAGCAGGAAACAGTTCTGGAGTGCCTGTAAATTTATCCGGCATCGCAACTTGGCATTTTCTCCTGGGTGGGGGTGATGGTGGGGGTGCAGCATGAACCTGAGCTTGCAGTTGAGCCACCTGAGCTGCCAGCAAAGTGAGTTGCTGGGTGAGCTGGGCATTCTCAGCACGTAGCTGCTCCATAATATTAGTAAGGGGTGGGAGGCTGAAGGCAAACTGTTCTGTACCAGCCTGCTACCGGCCCTGCAGAAAAGGCAGGGACAACCCCTTTTTCAAGAAAGCAAGAGGCTGGAATTACGCCTGCCAAATTTATTACTACAAAAACAAACAGAACAAGACAAACCAAGAAACCGGAGCTTTAAGAAACATGAACTATCCAAGCGGTTGCCTTCAGCAAACCAGCCCTCCCAGACATTTCCCTTATGTGGAGTTCAGGGCGTGGCTTCTCTCTGCCTCCTTCCGAGAAGCCCCATTGCCTTCCTCTGTTTACTCCTAATTGACTGCCTCCTGTGTTGGGCGTCCTTGAACAGGGCCAGCTGTGGGTCATCTTCATCCACGCTGTCAGGCTCACACAGCTGGGTCTCCGTGGTGACCAAGTGGGAGGGGCCTGGCTGAGGGCTCTCATCAGCAAGCTCTTCAACCCCCTCAGCAAGGTCTTCAACACCCCCCTCCTCCTCCTCTGAGTCATCCGACCCAACTGCCGAACCCACAGGCTGACCCTGAATCACAACACTGGGCCATGCAGACGGCTTAAGTTGGCTACCCATTGACACCCCCGAACCAGATCCGGCACCAGCAACACAGATCCTAGCCCTGCAGGAGCTACCGGAATCCCCACTCCATGCCAGGGACATTGCCAGCAACACAGACACTGACAACATCATGAGCAGGGTACACTCATGGGTTTGCACAGGGTGGCAGGACAAGTCCCCGGGGCCCGAGTTCCAGGCCTATTTCACCAGGCGCAACGAGCTTTCTACGCACAGGGGTTGTCTCCTCTGGGGAAGCAGGGTCATCATTCCCACCGCAGTCCGGGGCAAGGTATTGGACTCCTTACATGAGGGACACCTGGGGGTGGTTAGGATGAAGGCACTGGCCAGAAGCTCCCTCTGGTGGCCAGGGCTGGACAAGGACATTGAGGAACGGTTCAATGCCTGTTACACGTGCCAGAGATCCAGGCCAGAGATGCCACACGCACCCGTACACAGGTGGGAGGCCACACACACACCCTGGTCCCGCATCCACATTGACTATGCAGGGCTTTTTCAGGGCCAACTGTTCTTAGTAGTAGTGGACAGCCACTCCAAGTGGCTGGAGGTAGTCCCTGTTCCCAACATGACCTCGGGTAGGACAATCCAGGTGCTCAGAGCTCTCTTTGCCACACACGGCCTCAATGACGTAATTGTGTCTGATAACGGGCCCCAGTTTACCGCTACTGATTTCCAGGCGTTCTTGAAGGCGAATTGGATTAGGCACGCCACCTCCGCACCCTTTCATCCATCGACTAACGGGCAAGCTGAACGGATGGTAAGGACGACCAAGGACGCACTCCGGCGCATCATCAGCGGGGACTGGCATCACAGACTGGCCAAATTCCTACTTGCCCAACACACTACACCGTGCGTTGCTACCGGGAAGAGCCCAGCGGAACTGCGATGGGGACGGCGTCTCATCACCAAGCTGGACCATTTATACCCAGACCGAGTAGCAGCAGAGACGGATAGGCCACCATCATCATCATCATCATCGTCATCATCACCATCAGCATCAGCATCACAATCATCACCAGCACACAGGGTTCTCAATGTGGGGGACCTGGTCTGGGCAAGGAACTATGGGGCAGGGCATCCATGGGTGACGGGGACAGTGGTTGAGAAAACTGGACCCCTCTCTTACATCGTGGGGGTGGAGGGGGACAGACACATAAGGCGGCACATCGACCAGCTCAGAGGAAGGGTCCCTGAGTGCACCACACACGCCCAACAGGAAAGCCACACCCCAGGAGAGGTCAGCCCAACCGGAAACAACACAGAACAGGAACCAGAGGAGGAGGGCCTCCTGAACCCAGCTCTGCTCAACCCAGCACAGAGGCCTCAAGAACCGGCTGCACAAGCCCAGGGCCAAGCCACGCCCAGACAGTCCACCCGGCCCCACAGGACACCTGCCTACCTGGCGGACTATGTGTGCAGGTGACCACCACACAGTTGACTTACATCGGACACACAGTGTATATAGTTATGTAGCTAGTTGCAAATTGTTTATCGTGTTATGTGGTTCTTCTCTAAGGGGGGAGGGGTGTTATGTACGCAGGCACCTGCATAGCAACAGCCACCAGGGGGCGTTGGCCTGAACGGTTTTGGCGGGAAACCTAGTTTCAGCGGGAAACCTAGGGCCAACCCCATTGGCTGTCCGCTTACCTGGCTAGGTATTTAAGGAGGCCAGGTAACCCTCATTCCTCAGTATGCTACCCCCTTCCAATAAAGAGCTGAACACGTACTCCGGCTGGCGTCTCTTCCTTGCGTCGGACCCACTACACAATAGTGGATTTGAGAGTTGGGGGGAAGAGAAGGGGCGGGGTCTCCCTCCCCATATTGGAAAACTATTCTTAAGGGGGTTTCTATCACTGCAATGGGACAACTCACAGCGGCAGTGCAAAGTTGCAATTCTAAGAAGGGGGGAGGATGGCAGGAGGGAAGCAAATCTTCTCTCAGCCCTGAGGGGGAAGGTGTCAAAATCCTCCCCACTTTTTTTTGCCTGTATCCATGTAAGGTTACAAGAGCACCGGCATCATTGTGGAGCTGTTAATGCAGCTGGGGATTTGAGCGCTTTCAACCTCTCCCCACCACAAATGATCTGAAAGGACCCCCGACTTAGTTTGCACCCCATGAGTCACTCCTACAGTCTTTGTCCAACCCAGCACTCCTAGGGCTGTGGTATTTCTGCCTGGCAGCCAGTTGCTGACAAGCCAATGAAGGGGCAGGTGAGGGGCACTGCTCTCCAAAGCCAGAAAAACTCACTTTCTGCCACTGCATTTCGCAATGGCTGTTGGGCTGAGGCCAAGTAGCTCACGCATCTCCCCACCCGGATCTTCTGTTTATTTGGAAGTTGCAGGGGATGATGGAGAAAGCTCAGTTCTTCATTCCCACAACTATAGACAGCAAGATCTAGAGAAGGTGAGGTTTTGTCTCCCTTGGGGAAAGATATAAAACAAGACAGCTCTCGAGATCTAGGTGGGCTGAAACCTCCATTTAGTCAGGATTGAGGTGGAGCTGATTCCTCCCCATCCAGATCTTCACAGCCTCCAGTCCAGCTGGAGGAAGAGGAGGAAGAGGGTGAAAGGGAACTTGTTCTCAGGGGTGGTGGATCAACCACTGCTGGGCTCCAGGTGGGTTTGCAGATTTCTCTCCCTTTCAGGTTGCAGTGCTGGGGTGGGACAAAGCGCCACCCAGCTCCGTGCTTGACTGCCAGCAGTTTGGGAAGGTGAGGAGCTGATGAGGCATTGAGTTCTCCCCACGTCCACTTGGCTGGGGCAACTTGTTCCGTGCCAACCCAGCCGCATCCACCCATCCACACCACCTGTCCGCACCCAGTCATCCATGCCTTCCCTATGGTCATCTGTGCTGGCCCAGCCATACCCACTTGTCTGCGCCTACCCTGTCATGCCCACCCATCCACGTCAACCTGGCTGCAGTGCGTTGTCTTAGACTCTTTTTTTGTACTCTCTAGCCAAACCCAGATGACATTCCTTTGAATCCTGTAAGGAGCATCTTATCCAGTTACTTTCTTCTCCATCACCATCTGTACAAGTCTCACTGCTAACATTAATCTACTATAGTTTCCCCTCCAAAATGCTTACTTTGTTGATGATCTAATATAGGTTGTAAGTACTCTGAACTACTATCAAACACATTTTATTTATTTATTTATTTATTTTATTACATTTATATACCGCCCTTTCCCGAAGGACTCAGGGCGCTTTACAGGGTGATTAAAAAACAAAGATACAAAAGTTAAAAACAGATTAAAAAATTATATTCGTCCCTGCATAAGTAAAACCCCAGTTAAAATTAAGATTAAAACTAAAATTAAAATTCTCAGCCTGGGCCAGAGAGCTCGAAGAGCCAGGTCTTCAGGTCCCGGCGGAATGAACGGAGGTCGGGGGCAGTCCTCAGCTCCACTGGCAGCTGGTTCCAAAGGGCAGGCGCACCCACTGAGAAGGCCCTATCCCTGGGTGTCGTCCGCCGGCAGTCTCTTACCAGTGGCACCCTGAGAAGACCCTCCCTGTGGGAGCGCACTGGACGAAGGGAGCTTGATGACGGCAGCAGGTGTTCCCTCAGATATCCCGGACCCAAGCCATTTAGGGCTTTATAGGTCATCACCAGCACCTTGAATCTCACCCGGAGGGCAACCGGGAGCCAATGCAGCTCGCGGAGTAGAGGTGTTACATGGGAGTATCGGGGAAACCCCCATCACAACTCGCGCGGCCGCATTCTGCACCAGCTGAAGCCTCCGAGTGGTCCTCAAGGGCAGCCCCATGTAGAGAGCGTTGCAGTAGTCTAAACAGGAGGTCACGAGCGCATGAGTGACTGTGCGTAGGGCATCTCGGTCCAGATAGGGTCGCAACTGGCGCACCAGGCGAACCTGGGCAAAAGCCCCCCTGGTCACGGCTCCTATATGGTCTTCAAAATTGAGTCGTGAATCCAGGAGGACGCCCAAGTTGCGAGCCCTATCAACGGGGGGTAACACCTCACCCCCCATCGTTAGAGATGGTGTAGTCTGGTTGACCCGAGATGCCGATATGCACAGCCACTCAGTCTTGGCGGGACTGAGACGAAGCCTGTTTCTACCCATCCAGACCTGGACCGCCTCCAGGCAACGGGACATCACGGCGAGGGCATCGCTGGGTTAGTTCGGGGTGGAAAGAAAAAGTTGGGTATCATCAGCGTACTGATGATACCCCACCCCGAAATCACGAATGATCTTACCCAGCGGCTTCATATAGATGTTGAACAGGAGGGGCGAGAGAACCGACCCCTGAGTAACTCCACAAATGAGAGGCCTTGGGGCAGATGTCTGCCCTCCCGTCAACACCGACTGCGAACGGCCCAGGAGATAGGAGGAGAACCACTGTAAAACGGTGCCTCCCACTCCCAACCCCCTGAGACGCCGCAGTAGGATACCATGGTCGATGGTATCAAAAGCCGCTGAGAGATCTAATAGGACCAGGACAGAGGAACAACCCCTGTCCCGAGCCCATTTAACAATGTTTAATGTTTGTTATTTCAGCAGTGAGCTAAGTAGACTGGTAACTGGGATTTACATTTCATATTTTTGTGTGAGTAGTAATCTTTAGTGGGTGGGGTTAATGAAGTAAAGTAAGAAGTCACACCATACTTCTTAAGGCCTACAAAACTGTTTTTTTTGGTGGATTCTTTCTTGAAACAATGGGAAACTGCTTCATCAATTTTCTGCAATTGCACCACTGAAATTTGAAAGCATGCTAAAAATTACTCTAGAGGTACAAAAATGAGTGCAGGAGCTGTGTGCAACCTGAGACCCTGCACCAGGAAGCTAAATGTTTTAATGAAAGCCTTCCCTGGTCATTTTTTTATCTCCTTTTGCTATTGCAGAATTATGTGGACAAAGAAAAGTCAATTGCCAAGGCACTTGAAGACCTTAGAGCCAATTTTTACTGTGAGCTCTGTGACAAGCAGTATCAGAAACACCAGGAGTTTGACAACCATATAAATTCCTATGACCATGCTCACAAACAGGTAAAAAACAGGGGTTTTTTCTTACATTGTTTGTGATGTGTGTCAGTTTCTGAGTACAGTGATAAATTCCTTCAATCTGCTTTATGTTTGTCTTCTTCATCCAACACCCAACCCCACTTCTAGCAACTACAACTTGATGTCTCTTTGATGTTGCTTTTGTTTTTGGATGTCTTTCTGGGTTACTGGGAGAAGATAAGGTGCTGGAAACTCAAATGCTGATTGCTTGTGGCCTGAGGTTTTTGGTCACATTCTGAATTGACTGTTGAAATGTGTACTAGGGCTACCCATAAAAAGCATCCAAAAGTTGCAGTTGGTGCCAGCAAAGTATAGGAATTATATAAAGCCTGTTCTGAAGGATATGTGCTGGTTGCACTGTTTATGATGTTGACATTCATTTTACATCCCTCAATGGATCTTACTGAGTTACAGCTTATTTTCCATTACAAACTTGTCCAGCTGATCAATTCTCTGAGGACCCTTTTGAAGACTGGCCTGCTATCAAAGACCCATGCTTCTGGCATGCAACAGAAGACCTTCTCCCGTCCTTTTCTCAAGCTCTGGAACATGAGATCAATTATGGAAACATCCCTTCTCCAGGGGGTTAAACAACCACAACCACTCAATCTTGTCAGGATTGAGACAAAATCTATTCCTCCCCATCTAAACCCAGAGAGCTTCCAGACACTGGGCCAGTACATCAGCAGCTTCACCTGCATAACCCAGGGTTGAAATGTACAGCTGGGTATCATCAATATAAGGATGATACTGAACCTCAAAATTATGGATGACCTCACGCAGCAGTTTCATGTACATGTTAAAGAGGAAGGGAGAGTGTGTCAAGCCCTGAGGCACCCATCAAGTGAGGGGTCCTGGGCATGATCTCTCCCACCAACACCAACTAAAACCATCCACTGAGGAAGGATTGATCCACTGCAACACAGTGCCTTCCCAATCTCAACCCATGTTGCTGGTCCAGAAGGATACCATGGTATATGGTACTGCAAGTCACTTAGAGATCAAGGAGCACAAAGATGGATGCACCATTCCAATCCCAGCTTTGCCAGAAGATCATCAACAAGTACAACAGTACTATACCCCGACCTGAAACAGGTCTAGATAATCCATTTCCTCCAAGGTCCTCTGCAGCTGCTATCTGACCACCTTTGCCACAATTTTCTCTAAAAGGAAGATTGGAAACTGACTGGTAGTTATTCAGAATGGAGGGGTCCAGCAATCGCCTTTTGAGGATGGGTGCACCAATGCCTCCTTCAAAGCCAGCAGTACCTCCACCTTCCCTCAAAGAAACTGATACCACTGTATGGACTCAGCCTTACTTACCACCTTACTAATCCCAAAGGGGCTGGGACATAATAGACTGATGGCCAGACTGATAGATTGGAGGATTGTGTCCACATCCTTGAGATTCACAGAATCTAACTCACTCAAGAAGATCTCATGAATCTGTATTCTGGGCAACTTACTTAGATCTGCCCAGTCAGAATCCAACTTTGAGGTCCTCCAAAGATGGCATGCTGAGCAGCAGGGTTATTTTTCTCTCCTGCTGACAAACAGCTGATTTCACCACCTAAGCTGGCTCTTTGGCAGCACACTCCCCACATTCGAATGGGAGCTACTAGGAATGACCCTAGATGACCCTCAGACAACAGTGGACCTATCTGAGAAGAGGAATCTTGAAGGTTTCAGTTATCAGTAGGAGTGGCTAGAAGCTGTTTTCCTTTCAGCTTGTTGTTTGTTTTAAGCACACCTCAGTTTTAACTGCACATTTTGATATTTTCTTTTTCATTTTCATTTTTACTTTTACATGTTAATTGACTGGTTGAATGATGATTTATTCTAACCCCTTGCTGGATTTTAAAGTGAACTCTTGTGCTTTCTTTTACTACTTTGTTAGCTGTTGTAAATCATATTTGATTTCTCCCTATGGAAGTCTGTGGTGTTTTCCTGGGTAGTGAAAGTGACCTGATTTGATTTACATTTGTAGCAGATTTTCATTACAGGGATTTTGTATTTAATTAATTTTTAAAAGCTCTGATCTTATTTTTTTTTAATCTTCAATGGAAATCTCCTTTTTCTCACTTAAAAGATTATCTCAACGCTCTCTGAGGTTATTTTGTTATGGTACTTCCCCTGTCATTGAGAGGAATTGTTTACTACTGGCTGTAAAAGCTCAGCGACAGAAGAGTCTTCATCTATATTATAAATGCAAACAATGCAACAACTTAAGGACAAAGCCCTTTGGGAAAAAATGCATTTCAACCTACAGGTTCAAATTGAAAATTTAAATAAAAAGTTTGATAAAATAACAATGGTTTCAAATCAACCCAAAGATGATATTCAGAAGACTTTGGTGTAAGAAATAGAGCATTCTTGGAAAAAAGAACACAATACCAACAAGAGGATAGAAAAGGCCAGAAACAGACAGAACAAACAACAGAGGCAATAACTATACAAATAGAAGAAGAGAAAGAGAAGACAGAACAAGAGGGTGAGGGAACAGCAAGAGAGCAGAGGACTATGAGATCGACAAGACCTAAATATAAGTAAACAAAATGAAGAAGGAAAATGGATTTTTTTCAGTGAATATAAACGGATTGATTTCTCCTTCAAAAAAGAAAAGAATCTTCAAAAAATTGCAGAAATTAAATATTGATATAATTTGTCTGCAAGAGACACATATAAAAAAACAATATTATAAACTTTTGGAATGTCCAAAAATTGGGAAACTCTACTATGCATCAGTGCAACAGAAAAAAGAGGAGTAGCTGTATATGTTAAAGAGACAATAGATTCTAAAAAGATTTATTCAGATGAAGAAAGAAGAATTGTAATGGTGGAAATATTTTAAAATTAAAAACAGATACTTTTGGTAGTAATATATGCACCAAACAATAAGCAAGAAGAATGTTATCAAAAACTTCATAGAAAAATAGTAGAAATGGAATATCAAAATATTTGCCTAGTAGGGGATTTTAACACAAGAGTAGATGGGACACTAGACTATAAAAGTAGCAAAACAGGAAAACAAGGAAGAAAGAGACTACTTAAGACTTTTTTCAACATCATAGAGGAAATTGGTGTAAAAGACACTTGGAGAGAAACAAACTTAGAAAAACTACAATATACATTTTACTCAAATAGTCATAAATGTTGTCCAGAATTGACATGATTTTGATGACGCCTGAACTAAGAATCAATATGCAGGAAATTGAGATAGAATTAGGCACTTGGGCAGACCATAATCCTTTAAAAATGACGTGGAAAGGAATACAGGAAAAATTAAGATGGACTTTGAACCAATCCATATTAAAAGAGAAAGAATTTACAGAATTAGCAACAAAAGAAATGGATTTTTTTTCAAAGAAAATAAAAAAGAAGATACAACACTACAAAATGTATGGGACACAGCCAAAGCATATTTTCGAGGTATAGCTATAACATACATGGCGAAAAAGAAAAAAGACAACAATGTGTGTGTGCTGTTAAGGGAAGAATAAAAAAATGGAATTAGAACTACAAATAAATCCACAAAAGAAAGTACTGAAAAGACAAATGGAAACAATAAAACATAAATTAAATTTAATAGAATCAGAAAAATTGGCACAACAAATTAAAAGAGCAAAGCAATTTTTTTTGAAAATGCAAATAAACCAGGAAGATGGCTAGCTTACAAACTTAAAAAACAGGAGAAAAAGTTTTACAAATGCCTACAAGATACTCTTATTGGAGGCCAAACTCCCAAACACATGGACTGAAGCAAATATTACTCTGATACCAAAAGAGGATTCAGATTTGACACAGATAAAAAACTACAGACCAATATCATTATTAAATGAGGACTATAAAATCTTTACTTTAATAATAGCTGACAAACTGAAGAGATTTCTGACTGAATTTATACATTCAGACCAAAACGGATTTTTACCAGAGACAAATAAAAAAATAATTTAAGAGTTATAATGGACATATTGGAATATTATGAAATGCATCCAGGGAAACAACTGACATTAGTATTTCTAGATGCCCAAAAGGTATATGATAATGTTTTTTGGCAATTCAACAACTAAAAACAATGGATTTTGGGGAAAAAATATAAATATGACTAAGACAATATATCATAAACAAACAGGAAAATGATTGTAAATGGAGATTATACAGAGAATTTCAATATAAGAACATGCACAAGACAAGGATGTCCACTATCCCCATTGTTATTTATTTTAACTTTGGAAGTTTTAAATAGAAACATTACAGGTGAAACTCGAAAAATTAGAATATCGTGCAAAAGTTCATTTATTTCAGTAATGCAACTTAAAAGGGGAAACTAATATATGAGATAGTCTCATTACATGCAAAGCAAGATAGTTCAAGCCGTGATTTGTCATAATTGTGATGATTATGGCGTACAGCTCATGAAAACCCCAAATCCACAATCTCAGAAAATTAGAATTAGGAGTGTACATAGAACAATATCGGACCTCTGAAAAGTATAAGCATGCATATGTACTCAGTGCTTGGTTTGGGCCCCTTTTGTAGCAATTACTGCCTCAGTGCGGTGTGGCATGGAAGCTATCAGCCTGTGGCACTGCTGAGGTGTTATGGAAGACCAGGATGCTTCAATAGCGGCCTTCAGCTCTTCTGCATTGTTCGGTCTCATGTCTCTCATCTTTCTCTTGGCAATGCCCCATAGATTCTCTATGGGGTTCAGGTCAGGCGAGTTTGCTGGCCAATCAAGCACAGTAATCCCACGCACATTGAACCAGGTTTTGGTGCTTTTGACAGTGTGGGCAGGTGCCAGGTCCTGCTGGAAAATGAAGTCAGCATCCCCATAAAGCTCGTCTGTGGAAGGAAGCATGAAGTGCTCCAAAATCTCCTGGTAGACGGCTGCATTGACCCTGGACTTAATGAAGCACAGTGGACCAACACCAGCAGATGACATGGCTCCCCAAATCAACACAGACTGTGGAAACTTCACACTATACTTCAAGCATCTTGCAGTGTGTGCCTCTCCATTCTTCCTCCAGACTCTGGGTCCTTGGTTTCCAAATGAGATGCAAAAGTTGCTCTCATCAGAAAAGAGGACTTTGGACCACTGAGCAACAGACCAGGTCTGTTTTTCTTTAGCCCAGGTAAGACGCTTCTGACGTTGTTTGTTGTTCAGGAGCAGCTTGACAAGAGGAATATGACATTTGAAGCCCATGTCCAGGATCCGTCTGTGTGTGGTGGCTCTTCATGCACTGACTCCAGCCTCAGTCCAGTCCTTGTGAAAGTCCCCAACACTTTTGAATGGCCTTTTCCTGACAATCCTCTCCAGGCTGCGGTCATCCCTGCTGCTTGTGCACCTTTTTCTTCCACACTTTTCCCTTCCACATAACTTTCTATTAATGTGCTTTGATACAGCACTTGGGGAACATCCAACTTCTTTTGCAATTACCTTTTGAGGCTTTCCCTCCTTATGGAGGGTGTCAATGATGGTTTTCTGCACAACTGTCAGGTCAGCAGTCTTCCCCATGATTGTGATTCCTACTGAACCAGACTGAGAGACCATTTAAAGGCTCAGGAACCGTTTGCAGGTGTTATGGCTTAATTAGCTGATTAGAGTGGGACACTTTGAGCCTACAATATTGCACCTTTTCACAATATTCTAATTTTCTGAGATTGTGGATTTGGGGTTTTCATGAGCTGTAAGCCATAATCATCACAATTATGACAAATCACGGCTTGAACTATCTTGCTTTGCATGTAATGAGTCTATCTCATATATTAGTTTCCCCTTTTAAGTTGCATTACTGAAATAAATGAACTTTTGCACGATATTCTAATTTTTCGAGTTTCACCTGTAGACAGGATTCAGAAATTAAAGGAATGGAAATAAAAGGTGAAACTTATAAGTTGCAAGCATTTGCAGATGACTTGGTATTTATCCTAGAGGAACCTTTAGAGATGATTCCTAAATTATTGGAAAAGATAGAACAGTTTCTAGAGATAGCAGGACTGAAGATAAATAGAGGAAAAACTAAAGTATAGTTAAAAATCTCACAGATTAAAAAAATTGTCAGAAAAAATAGAACTACAATTAGTTAAAAAGTTTAAATACTTGACAATATACCTGACAGAAAGATATTCAACAATAAAAGAAGATAACTATATAAAACTACTAAACCAAATAAAACTTGACTTAGAAAAGTGGAAAAATCTGCAACTGTCGATGTTAGGAAGAATCGCTATGGTGAAAATGAATATATTACCAAAAATACTGTTTTTATTCCAAATGATACCTATAAAACTATAGAAAAAAATCTTTGAAGACTTAAATTCTCTTATTCAAAAATTTATTTGCCAAGGAATGAAAGCTAGAATTAAATTGAAAATGTTACAAGAAGCTAAAGGAAACGGAGGTTTTGGTTTGCCAGAGTGGGTTTTATATTATCAAGCATCAGTGCTAACATGAGTAAAAGAATGGATAACCCTCAGAAATAAAAGATTGTTGTATTTGGAGGGACATGACTTACAACTCAGTTGGCATGCTTTCTTATGGTATGGGAAAAATAAAATTCATAAATATTTTCAAAACCACTATATTAAAAATGCATTATTATTAACATGGGGAAAAATAAAATGTAAAATATATTTGAAAATTCCAGGATGGCTCTCAACAATGGAAGCATTCGTACATCCAAATCTAGTCAGTCTTGAGAAAATATGAACATATGAAGATATACTCGATTCTGAAGGGAACTTAAAATCTACATGAGAGATGGAAAATCAGGGTACTGATCTATCATGGTGGTCACATTTACAAATACAAGTGAGATATGATAAAGATGTTAAAGTGTATGGATTTTATAAAGAGCAGATTCTGTTTGATCAGATATTACTAACCTCTGATGAAAAACTAATTAAGAAAACATATAACTTTTTATTAAATTTGAAAATGGAAGATGAACAAGGAAAAGAAACAATGATAACATACTGTAGGTAAAGAACTTTGAATACAATATAGATTTAGAGAAATGGCAAAGCCTGTGGGAAAGAAATTATAAATTGACGTCAACCTCTTATAAAGAAAATCTATACAAAATGTTTTATAGATGGCACTTGCCACCAGTAAGATTAGCAAAAATGTTTAAAAATATGTCAGATAAATGTTGGAAATGTAATTATAAATCAGGTACTTACTGTATTATCATGTGCGGTGGACATGTGTAAAAGCAAAGAGATACTGGACAAAAATACATACCTGGCTAGAAAAGATATTGGGGAAATGTATAGATTTTAAACCTGAACTTTTTTATTAGGTATAATGCCAGAGAAGCTTGATAAACAAAGTGTATATTTGATTTTGCATGTGACAACAGCCACAAGAATTATATTCACACAATATTGGAAAAATGAAGAAAGACCATCAAAGGAAGAAATAATTCAAAAAATACTAGACTGTGTGGAAACTTATAACTTTAAAAAAAGAAGAGTCTTCAGCTATATTATAAATGCAAACAATGCAACAACTTAAGGACAAAGCCCTTTGGGAAAAAATGCTTTTCAACCTACAAGTTCAAATTGAAAATTTAGATAAAAAGTTTGATAAAATAACAATGGTACTAATCAACCCAAAGATGATATTCAGATGCAAATACAGTAACAGCAGTTAAACCAGATTTACAACCCAATGATTGGAATTTAATTTGCTGCTGGAAGACTTGAAGAAGGAGGAGTCTGGTCTGAAAACTGCAGGTTGGTTGGTGTAGTAATAAAGGAGAATATTTGTAGCTCAGGGTTGAAATGAGGGGTCTTTGGTGCTCTCTGAGCTTGGTTGTTTTCTTGCAGACGTTTCATTACCCAAACTAGGTAATATCATCAGTGCTAGTAAGGAGTGCTGTTTCCTGTCAGTTTATATTCTAGTCTTCCAGCAATCAGCACCCAGATCAGCATAGATCAGGGGTGTCAAACTCAATTTCATTGAGGGCCACATCAGCACTGCGTTTGCCCTTGGGGGGCCAGGTGGGTGTGGCCAGGGTGGGCACGGCCTAGTGGGTGGGTGTGGCTGGAGTGCATGTGGCCTATTGTGTGGGCATGGCCAGCTCTATATCGTTTGCATCAAGGGTGCCTATGGGAGCCTGGGCAGGAGTGGGACAGATCTGAGGGTTTCTGGCAGAAGGAGATGGGACCAGGGCAAGTGCCAAGGCATGGTCCACTGGAGGAGCCTCACTGTTCCTCTCAGGGGGGGAGGGGGGGCTGGACGGTGGCACGGAGATCAAATGCCCAGCCCAGCCCTCAAGCACCCACGGCACTAAGCCCAGCCCCACTTCTCCAAGGTGGCGCCCAGCTGCACTTACCTCCTCCTCAAGGCTGCTGCTGCTGTGCTTGCTCTCCTTAGCCAGGTTGCTCATGATGGGTACAAGGGCAAAGTCTCAAAGAGAAGCCCATTCCCTCTCCTTGTGAGGAGACCTGGCTTTGTATCCAAAGCTTCCTTAGCAATAGGATGGGAGACCCCCCAAGATAGGCCAGGAGGAGGGGGCAAGGGGATGGTAAAAGGGCAGCAGGGAAGGTCTAAGGCAGGACTTCCCTCAGACCCTCCCTCTCCTTCCTTCCTTCCTTCCTTTCCTTCCTTCCTTCCTTCCTTCCTTCCTTCCTTCCTTCCTTCCTTCCTTCCTTCCTTCCTTCCTTTCCTTCCTTCCTTCCTTCCTTCCTTCCTTCCTTCCTTCCTTCCTTCCTTCCTTCCTTCCTTCCTTCCTTCCTTCCTGTTGTGATTCAGGGTCAGCCTGTGGGTTCGGCATTTGGGTCGGATGATTCAGAGGAGGAGGAGGGGGGTGTTGGAGAGGTTGCTGAGGGGGTTGAAGAGCTTGCTGATGAGAGCCCTCAGCCAGGCCCCTCCCACCTGGTCACGACGCAGACCCAGCTGTGTGAGCCTGACAGCGTGGATGAAGATGACCCACAGCTGGCCCTGTTCAAGGACGCCCGACGCAGGAGGCAGTCAATCAGGAGTAAACAGAGGAAGGCAATGGGGCACCTCGGAAGGAGGCAGAGAGAAGCCACGCCCTGAACTGTATAAAAGGGGAATGCGTGGGAGGGCTGGTTTGCTGAAGGCAACCGTTTGAATAGTTCCTGTTTCATGGTTCGTGTTTGCTCTCTTTGCTCTCTTTGCTCTGTTTATGTTTTTATGTTAATAAATTTGGCAGGCTTAGTTCCAGCCTCTTGCCTTCTTGTAAAAGGGGTTGTCCCTGCCTTTTCTGAAGGGCCGGTAGCAGGCTGATACAGAACAGTTTGCCTTCAGCCTCCCACCCCTTACTATTATTATGGAGCAGCTACGTGCTGAGAATGCCCAGCTCGCCCAGCAACTCACTTTGTTGGCAGCTCAGGTGGCTCAATTGCAAGCTCAGGTCCATGCTGCACCCCCACCATCACCCCCACCCAGGAGAAAATGCCAAGTTGCGATGCCGGATAAATTTACTGGCAATCCAGAATTGTTTCCTGCTTTCCTGGGACAATGCCAGCTCTTTATCAGCGTGAGAGCAGCTGATTTCCCCACTGACCGGGATAAGGTGGGGTTTGTGTTAAGCCTTCTTTCGGGTGATGCAGCTCGTTGGGTCACGCCTCTGCTGGCTCAACCTAGTCCATTGTTGGACAACTTTGTGGGGTTTTGTGATCATATGTGTCTGATGTATGAGGACCCCATAAAGACGCAGACTGCTACTCGACGCCTGAAAGCTCTGAGGCAGGGTCAACGCCCCCTACAGGGCTATATCAGCGATTTTCGGCTGCTTAGCCAGGATTCCGCCTGGAATGAGGCTGCGCTTGTGGATGCCTTCCAGGATGGATTGTCGGAGGAGATGTTGGATGAGCTGGCCCGTGTGGATATTCCCTCAGACCTGAATGGGCTGATCCATCACTGCTGATCCATCTCTGTCAATGCTCGGTTGCAGCAGTGAAGGAGTCGCTGTGCCACCCCACAGACCCCTGCAGCCCCTGTTGTGCGTGAGCCCCCAGTTCAAAGGGAGGAGCCAATGGAGCTGGGTGCCGCCAGGTCTTGTCTATCGGAGACTGAAATGAACAGACGACGATCGGGGGGGTTGTGTTTTTACTGCGGGGACCCTGGGCATTTGGCTGCTTTTTGCCCAAAGAAGCGACAGCGGGCATCAGTGACCGAGTCTGCCCTGAGAAAGTCCCCTACTTTTCTGTCGGGAACCCCCCCGAGCCCGATCTAGACGGTGTGATAGATCGGGCGTCCCACAACAACACTGAGCGACATCTTTCCGATGCTGCCTGTGGACCTCCACGGCATCTGATATTGGAGGCACATCTGATCCTTCCTGGCAAGCCAGAGGGGATTCCAGTCCATGCCTTAATTGACTCTGGGGCCACCACAAATTTTATGGACTCAGCATTTGTGGCCAAATGGGCTGTTCCCCAGTGCCCGTTGGATCCGCCCATGTTAGTGGAGACTATCGATGGTCGAGTGCTCCTGTCTGGGCCAATTACGGCCGCCACACAACCATTATGTATGGCCATCAGTTCCCATGTGGAGGCCATCCAGTCCTATATCACCTCAGATCTGCATTTCCCCGTGGACTTGGGACTGGCGTGGCTCCGGGCGCATGACCCACAGATCTATTGGTCACAGAACCTGGTCACCTTCCCAAGCTTGCAGTGCGTGGACGACTCCCGCCATCTCTGTGCCGGCCAGGTGGAGGGTTCCCCAGGGGTTTCCTTGCCTCCCGAACTCTCCGACTTTGCTGATGTGTTCAGCGAGACAGAGGCGGATCAATTACCCCCGCACAGGCCCTATGACTGCCCCATTGATTTAGTCTCTGATGCGCCTCTCCCAGTGGGGCGTTTGTACTCCATGTTGGACCCCGGGTTGGCTGCATTGCGGGACTTTCTGGAGAAGAATTTGGCTCGCAGTTTCATCCGGCCCTCGTCCTCGCCAGTGTCTGCACCCGTGCTCTTCGTCAAAAAGAAGTCGGGCGAATTGCGGCTTTGCTGCGATTATAGGAAACTCAACGCCATCACGGTGCGCAATCGTTACCCGCTGCCCCTCATCCCCGAACTCTTGGACCGACTCCGGGAGGCTAAGATCTTCACGAAACTGGACCTGCGTGGAGCTTACAACCTCGTCAGGGTTCGGCCAGGTGATGAGTGGAAGATGGCGTTTGGTACTCGTTATGGACATTTTGAGTACACGGTGATGCCGTTTGGCCTGACCAACGCCCCCGCCGTGTTTCAGCATTTCATGAATGACATTTTCCGGGATTTGTTGGATCAGTTTGTCGTGATCTACTTGGACGACATCCTGATGTACTCACCGTCGCGTGAGGTGCACCATCAGCATCTCCATCAGGTCCTGCAGCGACTCCGAGAACATCGGCTGTTTGCCAAGTTGGAGAAGTGCCAGTTCTACCGGGTGACCATCGATTTCCTGGGTCATCGCATTTCTCCTGAGGGCATCGCCATGGAGCCGAGTAAGGTTGAGTCTTTTCAGAGTTGGCAACCCCCGCGTCACGTGAAGGATGTTCAGCGACTTCTTGGGTTCACCAACTATTACCGAACTTTCATCCCTGGGTTTGCTGCCTTGACAACCCCCCTCACCCGGCTTCTGCAGAAGAAGACTCGGTTCCAGTGGAATGCTCCAGAACAACGGGCTTTCCAGACTTTGAAGGAAGCCTTCATGAAGGAGCCCATCTTGAAGCATCCCGACCCGCAACGGCCATTTGTCGTGGAGGTGGACGCCTCCGACATTGCCATTGGGGCGGTGTTACTCCAGGCAATGACGCCCAGCGGTACCCTCTTCCCTTGCGCGTACCATTCACGAAAACTGAACCCTTCGGAGTGCAATTATACAATCAGGGAGAAGGAGCTGCTGGCCATCAAAGTGGCGTTCGAGGCCTGGAGGCATCATCTGGAGGGAGCGCAGCATCAAATAGAGGTCCGGACGGACCATAAGAATTTGGAAAGCCTGCAGACCGCTCGGAATTTGAACCAACGCCAGATTCGGTGGTCTCTTTTCTTTGCGAGGTTCGACTTCCGAGTTCGGTACATACCTAGTGGGCACAATCAAAGACCGGATGCTCTGTCCAGGAAGCCCGAATATTCACGAGTGGAAGACAAGCTTCTGCCCAGGACAGTGATCCCCGTCGAGTCTTTTGCTGTGGTGCGGGAGCCGGTTGATATACGGGCTCGGATCCGGGAGGCACAGCAGCAGGAGGTGTGGGTGGCTCAGCGGAAGGAGGAGGTGGGGCCATATTCTCCTTGGACGGTCACGGATGGACTCTTGTATTATCGTGACCGGCTCTACGTTCCGGGAGGGCCACTCAGGGGACTCATCCTTAGCCAGTGTCACGATAACCCGGCGGCAGGGCATTTTGGCCTGTTCAAGACCCTGAACCTGGTCTCCCGTACCTTCTGGTGGCCCCGAGTCCGACACGACGTCCAGTCCTATGTCACCTCCTGCATCCCATGCAGGCAGGCCAAGTCAGCAACAGGGGCCCTGCCTGGATTACTGCAGCCCCTGCCGACACCCAAAAGACCCTGGGGGGCTGTGTCCATGGACCTCTTGTCGGATTTACCCCCATCCTCTGGTTTTACAACAGTGTATGTGGTGGTGGACATGCTGACCAAGATGGCGCACTTCATCCCCTGTCGCGGCTTACCGTCAGCCCGCGCCACTAGTTGTATGTTCATTCAGCAGGTGTTTCAGCTGCACGGCCTCCCTGATAGAGTCGTCTCTGATAGGGGGGCCCAGTTTACAGCCCGCTTCTGGCAGGAGTTGATGCATGCATTGGATATCAAGATTTGCCTCTCGTCCGCGCATCATCCTCAAACTGACAGGGGAACCGAGAAGGTCATCGGTATCCTGGAACAATATCTGCACTGCTACGTCAATCTGCAGCAAAACAATTGGGTGGACTATCTGGCCATAGCTGAGTTTGCATTTAACAATTCGCAGCACACCTCCACACAGATGACACCGTTCTTGGCCAATGTGGGATATCACCCCCGGTTTTTCCCCCTTTCTCCCGTGGACTCACTGGAGCCGGCAGCGAACGACTTCATGGCAGAGTTACAGGCGATCCATCGATTGGTGCGACGTCAGTTAGAGAAGGCCAAGGCCGATTACAAAAGGTTTGCTCATCGGTCAAGGCGGGATATGCCTCCACTATCGGTGGGAGATCAGGTCTGGTTGTCCACCAGGAACCTACCGTCAACACGGCCGGTGAGAAAGTTAGATCACCGATATTTAGGACCGTTCCCAATCGAGGCTGTCATCAATCCGGTCGCCTATCGCCTAACTCTGCCACGTTCCCTGCGCGTGCACCCAGTTTTTCATCAGTCTCTGTTGGTCCCCGAGCAACCGGCCTGTCCACTCCTCCCAGCGGAACCTCCCCCATCAGGACCTCGTGATGGAGACAGCACCCCCGAGTACGAGGTCGCCAGCATCAGGGACTCCCGTTGGCTGAAAGGTCGTTTCCAGTACCTGATTGAATGGAAAGGCTACGGACCAGAGGAGTTCACCTGGGAAGACGCGACCGCCGTTCATGCCCCTGCTTTGGTGACCGCTTTTCATGAACAATTTCCATCCCGACCGCATCCGGATCGGCAGACCCGGGGGAAGGGTCCTGCGGTGCGGGATAGTGTTGTGATTCAGGGTCATCCTGTGGGTTCGGCATTTGGGTCGGATGATTCAGAGGAGGAGGAGGGGGGTGTTGGAGAGGTTGCTGAGGGGGTTGGAGAGCTTGCTGATGAGAGCCCTCAGCCAGGCCCCTCCCACCTGTTCACGACGCAGACCCAGCTGTGTGAGCCTGACAGCGTGGATGAAGATGACCCACAGCTGGCCCTGTTCAAGGACACCCGACACAGGAGGCAGTAAATCAGGAGTAAACAGAGGAAGGCAATGGGGCACCTCGGAAGGAGGCTGAGAGAAGCCACACCCTGAACTGTATTAAAGGGGAATGCGTGGGAGGGCTGGTTTGCTGAAGGCAACGGTTTGAATAGTTCCTGTTTCATGGTTCGTGTTTGCTCTCTTTGCTCTGTTTATGTTTTTATGTTAATACATTTGGCAGGCTTAGTTCCAGCCTCTTGCCTTCTTGTAAAAGGGGTTGTCCCTGCCTTATCTGCAGGGCCGGTAGCAGGCTGGTACAGAACACTTCCTTCCTTCCTTCCTTCCTTCCTTCCTTCCTTCCTTCCTTCCTTCCTTCCTTCCTTCCTTCCTTCCTTCCTTCCTAGAGTGGTGGGAAAATATTTGAGATTAGGGAGGGAGAAAAACAGGCAAGGAACGCAGCTGGGAAAGTGTCATACTTTGTGAGGAATGAAGAAATGCACCATTGCCTGGAAGTGGCCAGCACATGGCCCTCGCCTACTTCACATATCTGGCGTGGTGGGCTCTTGGGGAGGGGATGCTATGAACAGCATGAGAGTCGATGTTACCTGCGCAATGCTGCCCAGGCCCCAGCCTGCCCAATTTTGGCAGGCAGCAGGGCGCTCTCCACACAGTGCCGAGAGGCTGAGCCGGGTGGCATGAATCTGAAGAGAAGCGCAACGCTGCCCAGGCCCTAGCCTGCCCGAAGTAGGCAGGGCCATGTGCTGGTCACTTCCAGGCAATGGTGCATTTCTTCATTCCTTACAAAGGGTGATACCTCCCCAGCGTGCGCCCAGGGGGCAGTGCCGATGCGGCAGGGGCTGGTCCCTCGCTGTTTCCAGTCAGCCTTGTGGAGCTAAGACTGAATGTATTTCAGCATAGATGGCCACCATAAAATTGTACATTGGCCCCCAGTTGGCCTGGGCCGGGGCCAAGGCAGTGGGGGCCATTCCCTCACTGTTTCCAGGATGGGTTTGCGGGCCACATGAAACCACTTTGCGGTCTGGATCCGGCCCCCGGGCCTTGTGTTTGACATGTCTGGCATAGATTAACTCCAAGGTTAACATCAGACTAACAAGCAAGTAAACAATACCCCAATCAAGAAACTGCCAGAGAAGCCGACTTCTGGTTTGCCATCGTGGCACCGCGGACGCAGGAAGACGAGCTCTGTCTTTCGCATCCGAATTTGTTCCACTGGGTGACCCTGGAAAGGGTTGAAAGTCACCCTGTAGGGGTGACGAGCAAGGAGGGGACCCCCGCTTGATTTCAAGAGGGTGGTGGCCCTTCCGTTTGATCTGGGGAAGCCCTCCAAACCAGCAGGGGAAAGACCGGCCATACCAATATGACCCGTCACTAAGCTGCTGACAGCCGAAGTCAAAATCACCACCAAGCACCTTTAAAGCAACACGGATGAAACTGGGTGAGATCTGATCCTCTCTTTAAGATTTTAAGTATTTTTTCCTGTAAAAGCTGCCCAAAGTATTTTTGCCCCTGTGAGGAGAGAGGGAAGGGAATTTCTACCCCACCCTCTAAGAAAAGTGGCGTCTAACTACCCAGGGGAAACAGAGCAACTATAAAAACAATTTTAATCTAATTGGATGTATGTGATTTTGAAACTTGGGGACTAAAAGTGTTCCTTTTCTCATTGGAGACGTTTGTTTTTTATCTAAAAAAAGAAATAAGACTTGAAAAACTATCATAAAAAATTTGGACTTAAAAAGCTTTAAACGGCGTCGGTGACATCTTGTGGCAAAGTATGGTATTACAATTTGTTATTGTCTAAAAGAGACTTGGCTTGAAGCCCAGTCTCCAGAAAAAAAATTATTTGACCTTGACAGCTACCACCTGTGAAAATCTCAGCTGAAAAGAAGGAACTTCTGGGCGGCATATCTGGCCTTTTTGAACTATGAATGTAAACTTTTACTGACTTTCAAAGCTATACGTGGGGAATTGCTTTCCTATTTCTTTACATGAGAAGCATATGCTAGTATACAAGATGATGGAATACCTTGGACTATAAACTCTTACTTGACAAACAATTTCTACCATAAAGGCCACCTATAACACATGAAATAGATGTCCCGTACGCAGCTATAAAAGACAAAAAACTATTTTTAATGTTTGATTCTAAAGTCTTCAACTTAACATACTATTAAGAGAATATGGATGAAGATTAGGAAAAAATCCTTTCCATGTTGAAATCAATACATGAAACCATCCTTTCAGCTTTTGACAAAATAAGATGCAACATAAAGGAACAAGATGCCAGCTTAAATATACAAACCCAGATCTTTACTACAACCAAAAAACTAACAATGCAGAAAATAACAGGAAAATTGGAACAACTAAACACCAAGACAGAGGACCCAATTGATCAACAGACCCAGCCAGAAAAGGGAGTGACAACATTGAAACTGGAAAAGACTTTTTACAAAAATCAGAAGAAATTTGAAGGAAAAGAAGAACAGATTGAAGGGAAGATTGAAGGGAAATTGGAGTAATAGGGAGGCAATCTAATGAATACCAATGGGCTCATTCTTCCAAAAAACCTGCAATCAAATGATTTTTCTTATTCCAAATAATATATATAATAATAGAGGGAGAACTATTTGATGATTCAAAGGCACTGACATGGAAGGTTAGTTGGCAAAGGAAGAAAGCCAGAGTAAGGCTGAAGAAAATAATGGCTTTGATTTATTAGAGGGGATATTATATTACTAACTAGATGGTTGAATATGGTGAAAAATAGATAATTTTTAGAAAATAAAGTAACATTATAATTGAATAGGTAAGATGTGTAACAAGACTATCATACTTTGATATGAAAAGGAAAAAGGGAGAAGTTGAGATAAAGGAAACTTTGGTCACCTAACAAAATATTTGGAAATCATAAACAACAGTGTTTTTCTTTTTTCTTTTTCCTTTTTTTAAATATTGATGGGAAATTAAAGTTTATGTATAGGCTAAAAAGTATTGATAAATGTAACAACAACTTTTTTACTTAGTTGAAAATAAGAATTCTGTTTGCCCTATATGAGATAACAGATATTACTAGAAAAAGAGAGGGAGTATTTGAGCTTCCAATAATTAGACCTAAACTAAAAAAAATACGTATATTACTGATTTATTGGTTAACCCAGACAACACATATAATGGTTTTGACTTATTAGAGGGCATACTGTATTATTAATTAGATGGTTTAATATGATGGAAAATAGATAACTTTTAGAAAACAGAACAAGACTATATTCAAATAGATAAGATGTGTATCTAGAATATTAGACTTTGTTATGAAAAGGGAGTAGGGACGCGGTGGCTCAGTGGGTTAGGACGCTGAGCTTGTCGATCAGAAGGTCGGCAGTTTGGTGGGTCGAATCCCGAGTGCCGCGTAACAGAGTGAGCGCCTGTTACTCCTCCCAGCTTCTGCCAACCTAGCAGTTCGAAAGCACATAAAAATGCAAGTAGATAAATAGGGACCACTCCGGTGGGAAGGTAACAGCGTTCCGTGCGCCTTTGGCGTCTAGTCATGCCGGCCACATGACCACGGAGACGTCCTCGGACAAGCGCTGGCTCTTTGGCTTTGAAACGGAGATGAGCACCGGCCCCTAGAGTCGGAAACGACTAGCACGCATGTGCGGAGAACCTTTACCTTTACCTATGAAAAGGGAGAAAGGAAGAAGTTGATATAAGGGAAACTTTGGTTACCTAAATATAAAATGCTTGGAAATCATAAATAACAAATGTTAATTTGAATATTGATGGGAAATTAAAGCTTGGATAAAAGCAATAACAGGACATTGATTGTATATAAGGATTGAATGCAAACACAATTAAGATATGTATAAGCTAAAAATTATTGATAAATGTAACAAAGATGTTTTTACTTAGTTGATAATAATAAGAACTGTATTAGCCTAATATGAGATAGTAGATATTAAGGGAAAAAGAGAGGAAATATTTGATGTTGTAACTTGAGATTTATACTAAAGACTTATGTATATTATTGAGCTATTGATTAACCCAGTCACCATGTTACTTTTTAAATACTTAATTGTAAAATGAGAAAAAAGAAGAAGAAACTGCCAGAGAAGCCAACAGCAAACAGCCCAATCAAAGAATTTCTAAGACCACCCCCACCAACACTGACAGGCAAGCCACCAGAATATAAACTGACAGCAAACAGCACTCCTTACTAGCACTGAAGATGTCACCTAGTTTGGGTAATGAAACGTCTACAAGAAAACAACCAAGCTCAGAGAGCACCAAGGACCCTTCATGGTTGAAGTAGACTGAAAGGGGCATCATGGATTTGAAAGACTCAAAGTTGACAGAACTGATGAGGGATGAAATGAATTATTTTAAGATGATTGATGGAGATTGGGGAATGGACTTATTATATCTAACTGGAAAATAAATGTTAAGAGATGTTGTGTTTCAACCTGTAGGTGGTTTTTTTGAACAACAAATGCTGTGGAGATATCCACAACAGAGATTTATGATTTTGGGGAATGGGATCCAATTGTTGGGAAAGATCCCAGTTAAAATTGTAAGGAAAAGCCTTATTATTAAGAATCAGTCGAGGATATTTGATCCTAGACAGACCAGAGGCAACAATTGAGGTGGCTTATGGTAGATTAGAAGCCACTGGGGACTTTCTGCAAGAGAAATACAATAATAGACTGTTAACAGAGGACTTTGAAGTTTAGCTTTGCTGTTGGTTTTACCTGTTAACTATGCTTTTTTCTATATAGTAGATTTCATGTCAGTTGTCTATGGAGATTCTCAGTTATCCAGGTCATGGTTGTCCCAAAGGTGCTTTTTCAAGAGGCAACTGGACTTTGTTTTTCTTTGAAGTCATTTCGCTTCTCATCCAAGAAGCTTCTTCAGCTCTGACTGGATGGTGAGGAAGGGAAGGAAGGCTCCACATCCATTTGCACTACTCAGGTGACTCTGAGGACACAGATAAACTCTCCAAAAGAATGCAAATGGCCAGCTGTCTGGAAGGAATATAAATCATTCCATTCTAATATCATCATCATCATCATCATCATCCCCCAGTGAGGCACTACCTTGATGAAACGTGTAAGAGTGATACCCATTGTCATCGGGGCACTGGGAACTATGTCCAAAAACTTTGCAAAATACATCAAGAAATTGCAGCTTCCTGCAATAACTCCAACAAAGCTACAAAAAACTGCGCTACTTGGAACATCTTACATTTTATGGAGATACCTGGTTGATACCTAGGATGCTGGCAGCAACCCGTGTCAACCATTAGTGCCAGTCAATTTGAGTGTTCAGTTGACTGAGTTTCGTGTTTTATGAATAAAAGTTTTATCCCCCAGTGAGGCACTACCTTGATGTGGTTGTGGGGCTTGTGTACTCTAAGGAAGATGAGAGCTATGCCAGAGGTTCAACCATACTGGACAGGTCTCATCAGAGGAGTCAGACAAAGAGTGTCTCTCCCATAAAAAATATGGTGAGACATAAATTTCAGAATGCCATACCAGCTCGGATGTCGCCCGGGTTAACAAGGTCCGCGCTAGATGTTGGAGTTCCTGGATATCTGGTGAAAAATGGGTTACAGGACTCAGGACTGTTGGCTGAGCAACCAGGGCCAGCAGCTGCAGAACTACTGGAAGAAAAGGTGTTTACCCGTCCCAAATACACAGTGATTGAAAACAAAGAAATAATGATCTGTTATTACAGATCAAGTCCAACAAGAAGAGGATATTTAAAATGAATGCACCGGTTCTGGAAAGAACAACATCCAGAATCAGAAATAACAGAACAGAGACTAGCAGATCAACGCCGATTTATAATACGAAATAAAGTATTCACAGAAACAGAATTGGACGAACTGCAAAGGTTTACCCAGGGCAAAGAAATCAAAGCCTTGCCAGAAGTAATTCAGAATGTAGAGGCAAGCCAGGGGGAGTTGGCAGTGAAGGAATCCAGCAGATATATACAACTGTTCTCATTTGGAAACCAGGCACCTCTTCCTCAGGAAGAACAAACCCCTCTAACTAAAGAAATAAAAGAATTGAAAGAAAGAATAACTGAGCATCTAGAACAGCACAAAAACAACAGAATAAGGCTGCCTGCATTGGAGCTTGTTCCAAAGAAACAGCTAGCACAAGCATTAAAAGATGCAAATACTGCAATATCAAGTATAAGCGCCAATTCACTGCAAGAAACAAACCAAGTAATGTACAGCACAGCTGCAGTTATAACTGAATACCTGGGATGCCAAATCAACAAAGAAGAAAAACAAACAAACAGTGCACCACAAAAATAGAAGGTTAGACTAGAAAATAAGATCAGCAAGTTAAGATCACATGCAAGCAAGCTAGAACAGATGAAAGAAAAGAAGCTGAAGAACAAGAAGACCAAAGAATACCTAATCAAGAAATACCACTTAGAAACAAGGAAGATCAAGGAAGCACTGGAAATGATAAAGCAGCAAATAACAGCTACAGCCAGGAAAATCAGTAGATAAGAAGCTCGAATTGCAAATTATAGGCAGAACCTCCAATTTCAATCCAATCAGAAACATTTCTACCAATCCATCAATGGAGAAACTGCAATGAATCAGTCAGTACCTGACAAGGAAGAAACAGTGCAGTTCTGGAAGCAGATATGGGATAACCCAAAGAAACACAACAAGGATGCGGTTTGGTTAAAAGAGGTGGATGCAAATAAAACAGAAGTTGAAATGAAAGAACTAGTAATAACAACAAAAATGGTAGAAAAAAGAGCAAGGAAGATCAAAAATTGGTCAGCACCAGGTGAAGATGAACTGCATGGGTTTTGGTTGAAACATCTAACTGTTATATACCCACTCATTGCCAAGCAGTTCAACAATATACTACAAGGAGGAGATATTGAAAAGTAGCTAACAACTGGGAAAACCTACCGAATAATGAAAAATCCAGCAAAAGGGACAACACCAGGCAACTACAGGCCAATTACCTGCTTACCAACAACTTTCAAATTGCTAACTGGTGTGGTAGCTGATGCAGTAAAACAGCATCTAGTTGAAAACAATCTCAACTCCTAATAGACAAAATAATCTTGGAAAACTGCAAGTAAAGGAAGACCAACCTGAATGTGGCATAGATTGACTACAAAAAGGCATTTGACTCTCTGCCACATGACTGGGTAATCAAGTGCCTAGAAATAACAGGAGTCAGTAGAAACATCAGAAAATTTGTGCAAAGATTGATGGCACAATGGAAGACACAGTTGCAGGTCGATGGTGAAAGACTGGGAGAGGTTAATATCAAGACAGGAATATTTCAAGGAGATTCATTATCACCACTATTATTTGTTATTGCACTGTTTCCTCTGTCAACAATACTGAATAACTCAGGACATGGCTATCAAACATCAAAAACATCTGCCAGACTATCCCACCTCCTTTACATGGATGACCTGAAGCTGTATGGAAAAACATCATCTGAAATAGAATCACTGCTGAACACTGTCCGTATATATAGCCAAGATATTGCAATGGAGTTTGGCTTGGACAAATGTGCCACACTTACTCTCAAACAAGGAAAAATAGTGAAAACTGAAGGAATAAAGATGCCCCATGAAAATAACATTAAGAGTCTGGATAAGAAAGATTACTACAAATACTTGGGTATCCTTCAAGCTGACAACATCAAGCACACTGAAGTCAAGAAAAAGATTAGAGGTGAATACATCAAGAGAGTGAAGAAGATCTTAAAGTCCAAACTCAATGGAGGAAATACCGTGAAGGCAATCAACACCTGGCCAATTCCAGTCTTTAGATACACAACTGGAATAGTGGACTGGACTTGAGCAGAACTAAAAGCAATGGATAGGAAGACCAGAAAAATAATGACAATGAATCATGCCCTTCATCCACGCAGTGACATTGACAGATTCTATCTACCAAGGCAAATAGGTGGATGTGGAATGCTGCAAGTACATCAGATGGTTGAAGAAGAAAAAGTGGCTTTGGAAGAATATCTGAAGGACAATGATGAAGATGCACTGAAATTAGTATATCAGGAAGGCTTACTGACTACTGGAGAGACCAAACTGGCCTACAAGAAAGACCAAATGAAGAACAGAATAGAGGCATGGGAAGACAAAGCACTACATAGCCAGTACATTAAAAAAATAGCTGGGAAAGCAGATAATAACAAGACCTGGCAATGGCTAAGAGCAGGAAAGTTGAAGAAAGAGACCGAGGGACTAATTCTGGCTGCACAAGACCAAGCCTTAAGGACAAATGCATAGAAAGTCAAAATTGAGAAGACAGCAACAGACGGTAAGTGCCGCCTATGCAAAGAAGCTGAAGAAACAGTGGACCACCTGGTAAGCTGCTGCAAGAAGATCGCACAGAGTGACTACAAGCAGCAGCATGACAAAGTAGCAACAATGGTGCATTGGAAGATCTGCAAGAAATATCATTTGCCTGTAAGCAAGAACTGGTGGGATCGTAAAATAGAGAAAGTCATAGAAAATGATAAAGTTAAACTGCTCTGGGACTTCAGAATTCAAACAGACAAGCACCTGCAACATAACACCCCGGACTTAATAATTGTCGATAAGAAAGACAAAAAAGTCTGGATAGTGGACGTGGCAGTGCCTGGAGACAGCAGAATAGATGAGAAAGAACTGGAAAAGATAACAAAATACAAAGACCTACAAATAGAAATTGAAAGACTGTGGCAAAGGCAAGCAAGGGTAGTACCAATAGTAATAGGAGCCTTGGGTGCAATCCCAAAACAACTGGAGCACCAGTTCAACACCATTGGCATTGGCAAATTCACTATTAGTCAATTGCAAAAAGCGGCCTTACTAGGAACTGCTTCCATCCTGCGACGATATCTGTAATACCATCAAACATCCACATCTGCCTATCCCAGGTCCTTGTTAAGGACTCGATAGGTAGACAAAAATGCCAAATCCAGTCTGAACATCTGGCTGACTGTGTGATGAATAATAATAATAATAATAATAATAATAATAATAATAATAATAATAATAATAATAATAATAATGATGTTGGAAGGGACCTTGGAGGTCATCTATAAGCAATCTCTCAAGCAGGAGACTATATACTGTACCATTTTAGACAAATGGTTGTCCAGTGTGTTCTTAAAAGCCTCCAATGTTGGAGCACCCACAACTTCTGATGGCAAGCTGTTCCACTGGTTGATTGTTCTTACTGTCAGGAAATTTTTCCTTAGTTCTAGGTTGCTTTTTGTTCAGTTTCCATCCATTGTTTGTCTTGCCTTCTGGTGCTTTGGAAAATAGGTTGACCTCCTCTTCTTTGTGGCAGCCCTTCAAATATTGGAAGACTGCTATCATGTCTCCACACTTTCTCTTCACTAGATACAACATACCCAATTCCTGCAACCATTCTTCATATGTTTTAGCCTTCAGCCCCCCACTCATCATTGTCGCTCTTCTCTGCACTCTTTCCAGAGTTTCAATATCTTTTTTTATATTGTGACCAAAATTGGATGCAGTATTCCAAGTGTCGTCTTACCAAGGCATTACAAACAGGTACTAACACTTCACGTGATCTTGATTCTATCCCTCTCTTAATGCAGCCCAGAACAGTGTTGGCTTTTTTGGTGGCTGCAGCACACTGCTGCTTCATATTTAAGTGATTGTCCACTAGGACAGGGCTTTTAGGATATGGCAACATCCAAGTACCACCAGTCGCATAGCAAGGTGTCAAAAACGTGATGACAAAAAAAGGAAAAAAGTAATGAAGTTCAGGTAGTCCTCAACTTACAACAGTTCGCTTAGTGACTATTCAGACTTACAATAGCACTGAAAAAAGTGCCCCCCAAGCCACAGCTGAGCAAGACGCCTGCCCGCCTGGGGGCGCTCTTCCTCCTGTCTGAGATTTTCATTGTTATGAGCATTTCTGTTGAGGATTGGCAGTGGGGGTGGGGTGGGGGTATGTTTGGTTTTTATTTCCCCCATCTGCTGGGTGGTTGCAGCAGATTTTGGTCACTTCACATGACCCTGTGACACTGTGACCATAATAAATATGAATCAGTTGCCAAGCATCTGAATGTAAATCGCAAGACCCTGGGGATGCTGCAACATTCCAGCTGATCGGCGCTTCTTCTGGGCTCAGCAGAAGCACCAGGATCAGTGCCGAGTCCCAGCTGGAGCCTGGCGCTGATCCTGGCACCTCCACTGAGCCCTGACAGCCCCAAAGAAGCACTGATCCTGGCGCTTCCACTGAGCCCTGACAGCCCTGCAGCTCCAGCCATCTCTCGCTCAGGCTTGTGCGGTGCTGCCACCGGTTCAGCTCATTCCCCTCCCCCGCTACAACTTTTCTAGGATGGTCGCATACCACCTGCCAGGTGCCAATGTGGTACCTGTACCACTGGTTGAAAAGCCCTGCACTAGGACTCTAAGATTCCTCTCGCAGTTACTGCTATTGACCGAAGTTTCACCTAATCTGTACCTGTATACAATAGCAATAGCTTTTAGACTTATAAGAGCCCTGGTGGCAGTATATAAGCCTAAATGCTATTGCTATTAGACTTATATACTGCCCCATAGTGCTTTACAGCACTCTCGGGGCGGTTTACAATGTCGGCATATTGCCCCCAACAATATGGGTCCTTGTTTTACTGACCTCAAAGGATGGAAGGCTGAGTCAACCTTGAGCCCCATCAGGATCGAACTCCAGGCTGTGGGCAGAGTTTGCAATCTAACCACTGTGCCACTAGGGCTCCATGGGAACAAGATACCTTAACAAGATAACAGTTACCCTTCCAAAAGTGACTCTTACAACATTCCTAAGAAATATGTTATTATTAACTATATTACAAAAATAATAGCCTCTTTTTCCAACTTTACATAGTCAGAATATAAAATTACTGCTTACATAATAAAGCAGCATTGCTATTACAACTGAATATTGTTTTCTTGCTTTTGCTTTTGCTCTTCCATATTGAATCCAGCCTCTGACATTTGATTAGAAATCCTAATGTATTAGACTCAGTGCTTTTTTTCTAAAAAAAAAGGTGCCGGAACTCAGAGGTGCTGTCACTGGGAGCGATGCTGGTGTCTTGCTACGGCATCGCCGCCCGTCCTTTGCACCCCCGCCCCTGTGGCTCAGAGCCACATGCTGCGGAGATTCCCCTCCTCACAGCCGCCGTGGGGATTCCCCTCCCCACAGTTGCCACACCGCGGCCCGTGCTGAGCCCCCACCTGGAGCTGCTCCAAACCCTGACCCAGAGCTGTGTTCCTCGTGGCAGTGGTCTCCGGTGCCAAACAGCCTCTTTCCAACCACATCCAGAAAAATTTGTAACAAAAATTGGAATTCTCAAGGCCATGTTTGGTATTTCCCAGCAATCTGTTACTGGAAGGAAAAAGCAATCCCTGCTGCGTTACTGATCCCAGAGAAGCATTTGCATGTATGCAGGTATCCTTAGGGTGCCATAGTTATGGATGAGAAATATTGGTTGCAAAGTTGGCTTTTCTGGATGTAATACAGATATTTTGGACTTAATTTTGTTTCTTTCCATGTTTGATATTTTTAAAAAGGCATATGCTACTGACTACACTTATGCACATATGTAACATCTTTTGCTAGGATAGATGACCACTGCTTGTCCAGAATGTGAAAAGTGAAAGATTGTGACTAAACAAAATTTTAATGTACAGATAATACCACCAGAAATTATTTTAGCCTGTTTAATAAATGTTGTTATTGATGTTAAGCTCACCATGGAAAACATTATATATTGTTATGTATATACTAGGTTAATTATTTAAAGACTGAAGTGCAACATAACTAGATTCTAAATAATCTATTTTTCAAAACACACAACAGTCCAAACAGTAAAAGTAAAGTCCAAATTAAGAATATTTCATTCTTAAGAATTGTTTAATTGAAAGTGGTTTAGTTGTAATAGAAGATTAGATTCAAAATAGTTTTCAAGAGTGTACAAAAGATACTATTTTTTTTCTGGCATCAGCTAAATTAGACATATTACATTGAGAAAAATGTTTCTCATTTCTTTCCTGTTACCTTTATTGATTTCACTGCAGAGATGTTAACATAGGAAATAGATTATTTTGTTATCTAATTTTACCTTCCAAAAGACAGAAGCAGATGAAAAATGTGAGGTTCTTTCCTGTTGGCTTTTTTGAATTAGCTGTTCTAGATTCTAAAAGTTTAGTTCCTAAAGAAGTAACCTTGTAAATAATTTTAATGTCCTGCTCTAGTGCAGGGTAGGCAACCTTGGCTCTTTTATGACTCAAGGACTTCAACTCCCAGAATTCCTCAGCCAGCATGGCTCAGCTTGGAAACCTCTCTCTTTCCCCTCAGCGTGGCTGGCTCAGGATTTCTGGGAGTTGAAGTCCATGAGTCATAAAAAAGAGCCAAGATTGCCTACTCCTAAAGCCAATAGAGGAAGCTTTTTTTTTTCAAAAGAAAAAGGTGCCGGAACACCGTTCTGAGCGTTCTATGAGGAAAAAAAGCCCTGATTAGACTCCATTTCCATCCTTCCCTGGCCAACATGACCATATTTGCTGGAGATGTTGTGAATTATGGGCAGATATACTGTATCTATAATAACATATTGCAGCAGGTTGCATAGAAACAAGTCTATAGGTGTCAGGATCCACCCCCATCCACGTCTTAGGAAAGAAAAACTCTTGGAGACAGAATTGCCCAAAAGGAACTTTTACTAAAACATGATGGCTAGTGGAAAATCTAGACAGGATCTGAAACTGTGTTACAGTTTGGTACTTTTAAATTTTCCCCAAGTGAAAACCCCTCCCTTCAGTCCATTTGGTCAGTCCCGGATCAATAAAAGTTCAGGTGTCAAAATCTTCCATGGGAGAAGAAATCTTCCATGCCTTTACGACAATTACTTCCTCCCTTTCAGATTCTAATTGGAGATACAAACCAGATCTCTCCCCCCCCTTTCTTTGTTCTTCTCAGTTCAAAGGTTTTTCCCCTGCTCTAATGACGCCTGCAGGCAGACTGAATAAACAATCTTGCATTAATTGGATAGAGATGGCCAACTAACATCTTCTCCTGTCTTCCTTGGGGAAATGGCAGAATCCAGTGAGGGTGTAAGATTTTATAACGTGCATATAGAGAATTATGAATGGGATATAAATGGATTCTGACAATAGGCGTGCTGAGCATTTATGTTTACAAATGCTTCTTTCTTGTGTGTTTTTGCTGTTTCCTCCCTGTACTGATATGTGATACATTTGCATATATATTATCTCATGAAAATGAAAAGGAGATTGTGAAGGCCAAATGGTGTTAGGGTGATTCCTACTAATATCAGTCTCTTTTATAAGTGTATGAATATTGCTTTATAGTCTGTTTTTCTCCTGAGCTCATTGAAACCATAACAACTTATTGGATGTATTTTAAAGAATTGTCTGTTTTTCCCTCCATAAATTATATCATTATTTTCTTCTCTTATTTTGCACAGAGATTAAAAGATCTCAAACAAAGAGAATTTGCTCGCAACGTTTCCTCAAGATCCCGGAAAGATGAAAGGAAGCAGGAGAAAGCCCTTCGACGTCTGCATGAGCTGGCTGAGCAAAGGAAGCAACCTGAATGGTGAATTATGACCTACTACAAGGATGCAAAATACTTAAAGCTAGAGTCTGTCCAGGGGGCTTTTTTTTAAAAGAGCTTTTGCATCAGGTACCCATTTTGTTCCTTAAAAACCTTCAAGTTGCCTACCATGGCTGCTAGGCCCTTCCAGTTTTTTTACTGTACTCCTCAATATTCCTTGCAAAGCCTGGTGTGGCCTTCGAACTGACAGAATTTGCACATTGCTGTCTGTTGGTAAAACCAAAGGCAGTTTTGTTTCAACATGCAAGTTAGACGGACTTGTAACTAAATATGCAGTTACTTTAAGTCATACACTAGAGACAGAATGAAGTGCTGCTGCTGCTGCTTAGTGTCAACGCTGTGACAATGGATGTCGTAGCTCTGACAAGTGAAAAACCAGCAGCCATTTTTTCTCTTGCTTTTAATGTGCCTTTCTATTCTTTTAGAGTTCAGATGTAGAAGGGGGGATGGAGTAAATGCCTGAAGGTTTAGCTAGCCATAACAATGTAGAAGTGTGGAAACTCAATGACGTGTTCTGATAAGGTTTTGGTGGGCTGAGGGGCTGGACAGAAAAGCCCGTGTGTTGTGTAGTGGGTTCTGGAGAGCAGGAAGGATGCCAGGCCGATGAGTACAAGATAACAGCTCTTTATTTGGTGGAAGTTACTGTACTGGGGAATAGGGGCTACCTGCACTCCTTATATTCCTGGCCAGTACCTGGCCAGGTGCACAACCAACCAATCGGATTGAACCTCTGTTTCCCGCCAAAACTGCTTCCCGCCAAAACAGTAACAGTTCAACGCCTCCTGGTGGTGACTCTTATGCAAGTGCTTTAGTTGTTCCTAAAAGCCTAATACATAACACCCCTTCCCCCTTAAGGATGAAACAATACACATCGACAACTATTACATTCATGACAACCAATCTTCCCAATGGACCTAGCCATCCGGCTTCCCTTATTTGCGCACATAGTCATTGAGGTACGCAGGTGGCCTATGGAACCGAGATGAACATCTTAGGGTTTCTTCCCCCTTGTGGGCTGGCACCTTACTCGGCGTATCCTGGGAGTCCCAAGTTCTCCTGAACTGGCGAGTCAGCAGGTAAGCTCTGGCTGACCGTTCCTGGTAGACCTACCCCATAGTCAGACCCTGTGGCAGGGTTAGGCCCACAGTCCTGGGAGGGTCTCTGTCCTGGTTGATTGGGGTTCTCCTGATGCAGCTCTGTGTCAACCTGGTCCTCCTCGGGCTCGGACGTGGCTGTTTGTTGGTGGTGCTAGTAGGGGGAATGTGAGCTAGCTTGTGTGCCAGCCTGAAAACTCAGTGAGGGGTAATTCACCCCGTAGTCGCTTGGTGACCGTTCTGGAACTCTTTTCCTTATTTGGTCTATGTGCCGTCTGACCTGACGACCCCCCTCCACCCCTACTACATAAGATAAGGGCCCAGTTTTGTTTACACCACCCCAAAATCCACAAGTGTCCCGGACCGTAGTTCCTGGCCCAGACCAAGTCACCCGGGTGTAGATCTCTTGGGGTTTTGGGTTACGCGGCCTCAGAAGCCACTCTGTCGGGGTGAAGCCTGTCCAGTTTGGTGATGAGGTGTCTGCCCCAACGGAGCTCCGCAGGACTCTTCCCTGTGGCTGTGCATGGTGTGGTGTGTTGTGATAATAGAAATTCCGCCAACCTGTGGTGCCAATCACTGACGATAATGCACCTGAGTGCGTCTTTGGTTGTTCTCACCATCCTTTCTGCTCGTCCATTAGTCGACGGGTGGAAGGGCGCGGATGTGGCATGTCTAATCAAGTTTTCTCTCATGAAGGCCTGAAATTCCGCAGCGGTAAATTGAGCCCCATTATCTGATACCTGTCAAACAAACGTCCACGCCGGAAAACGCAAGCTAGAAGAACAACGACGTGGCACGGTTGACTGCAAGAAAACCTTTACTGTGACGAAATCCATGCAAATACAAAGTCAGCGTTGGGAGTTACTCACCCCCAACGCGCCTTTTATCCCATGCCTGTAATTGGGCAACAGCCCCACCCACGAGCCCCACCCCTTCCCCGCGCAGACCAGCATCCGCCTGGGCTGCGTAAAAACCCCACCCCCCTATTCCGTCGACCCACGCCCAGCTTCTCCCTCTGGCACCGAGGTCCACAGCGTGGAGAATAGCGTAAGCCCAGCACCCCCCTCCCCCGCATCCTAAGGTCCCGGACGTGCTCCCCTCCACTGCCTCAGCACCCCGCGCCACAACCACGGCCCCCTGGCAGCCCCCGACGTCTGGGCGCAGCTGTAAAGCGCCCTGCGCTGCTGCCGGCTTGCAAGCAGCCGAAACTTCCGGGGACACGCCCACGCGCGCCTCCAGCACAGCCGCCGTGCTGCTGTCAGCCTTGCGAAGTCCCGTGAGCCCCGTGTGACCGCCGGTGGCCGTTTCTGGCCGCTTCTCAGCTGTTCGTGCCGGCGCCTTGCTGTTCGTGCCGGCTGTTCGCGTCTCTGGCCGCCTTGCAGCTGTTGGTGCGGCCACGGGTCCGGCGTTCGGCCGCCGTACAGCCGGTGAGTGCAGGCGTGGCTGGGCCTCCTCCAGTCCCGTGCGGGTGCTGCCTGTTGTGCTCCCCTGAATCCCTTTGTGGTGTCGAGCCCGAGGGGCTTGACAGTCGGCCCCACCTACCAGGGCTCCTCCTGGAAGGCAAGACAGAGAGGTTACACATGCGCCAAGGAGAGCGGTAGATTCCCCCCGACCCCCTCCCGAGGGTTTGCTCGGGTGCTTATGGTGAAAGGCCCTAACCAGCCGAGGGGCCTGGACGTTTGGCTCCGCCACCCACGACACCTCCGTAGCCGGATACCCTTTCCATAACACCAGGTACTGCAGCCGCCCCCTCCGCCCCCTGGAGTCCAGAATGTCCTGTATTTCGTACTGCCCATCTCCCACAGGCCCCGGGCCCATTGACTCCCCCCTGACAGGAATGGGAGCTGGTTTCAGCAGGCTCCCATGGAATACGGGGTGCACCCTGCCAAGGAACTTGGGCAGCCTGAGACGCACTGTGACCGGGTTGATAATGTGGGTAACCTGGAAGGGGCCTATGAATTTAGGGCCTAATTTCTTGCTGGGTATTTGCAGCCGCAAATATTTCGTGGACAGGTACACCCAATCTCCAACCCCTGGGGTGTAGAACGGTTGGCGCTTCTTGTCCGCTTGGGCCTTCGAAATGCTGGCCTGTTTGTCCAGTGCCTCCTTGGTTGCTGCCCACGCTTTCCTGATTTGCAGCATCCACTCCCTGAGTTGGCAGGGGGAGGTCGCTCCCTGGTCGCACTCGGGGATGGGAGTGAAGTCGTAGCCCGACACCACTGTGTATGGTGGGAGGCCGGTGCTGCTGTGTACAGCGTTGTTGTGGGCAACCTCCACGAACGCCAGTAGGTCCGCCCAATCCGTCTGCTGATACGATATGTAGCTACGCAAATATTGTTCTACTGCGGCGTTGGCCTGCTCAGCGGCACCATTAGTGCAGGGATGGTACCCTGAACTCAATCCCTGGGACGATCCTACGAACCGGAGGAACTCCCGCCAAAACCTGGCGGTGAACTGCACTCCCCGGTCTGAGATAACGCGCCTAGGCGCCCCGTGTAAGCGATACACGTGTGTTATAAAGAGCCAGGCCAAGCGCTGGGCCAAAGGCAGGCCTTTCAACGGAACAAAGTGGGCTTGTTTAGAGAAAAGGTCGATCACAGTCCAGATGACAGTGTACCCCCGGCTCTCTGGCAGGTCCACGATGAAGTCCATACCTATGTCCTGCCACGGACGGCTGGGGTCCGCCACTGCCTGCAAAAGTCCCGCTGGTTTCCCGGGTTGGGGTTTGGCCATGGCACACGTGTGGCAACGCCGGACATAATCCTCGACCTGTCGCCTCATGCCAGGCCACCAGAACTGGCGCCGGGCGAGGTGCAGGGTCTTCAAGATCCCAAGGTGACCGGCCTGCTTGGCATCATGACATCTATAAAGGACAGCCTCATGCAGGGCTTGCGGCATGTACATCCTGTTTCCATACCATGCCAGGTCGTCCCGTCGGGTCAGAAGCCGCGGATGCTGCTGTAGCCAGATATCCCCCACAAGAGCCGCTTTCAGACGCTGTACGAGGTCATCAACAACCTTGGTTTGTACAGCCCGTACCGCCTCTGGGCCGAGAGGAGGGATGAGGGCCTGTACCACCTCCTCCCGCTGGTTGTCGTATTTTGGAAGGCGTGAGAGGGTGTCTGCCAGGAAGTTTTTTCCCCCTGGGACGTATTTCAGGGTGAACCTGAACCGCTTGAAGTACAGGGCCCACCGCACGTGTTTAGGGGCTAATTTCCGTGGCGACTGTAGGGCTTCCAAGTTTTTGTGGTCCGTCCACACCTCAAAGGGCTTCTTCGCCCCCTCCAGGAGGTGCCGCCACGTTTCCAACGCCCATCGAACGGCGTAGGCCTCTTTTTCCCAGATAGCCCAGGCGCGTTCGGTGGTCGACAGCTTCTTTGACGCATAGGCACATGGTTGCAATGCTCCTTTGTTGTTGCGCTATAAAAGAACAGCCCCAACCGCCACGTCACTAGCGTCCGCTTGGACGACGAATGGTGCTGAAGGGTCGGGATGTAAAAGTACGGGTTCTCTGGTGAATAGGTCTTTCAGAGTCTCAAATGCCCGCTGACAATCTGTGGTCCACGCTACACATAATCCCGGTCGTGGTTTCACCGCCAGTTGCTTGGTTTGTAGTAGGTCTGTCAACGGTAGAGCAACTGCAGCGAACGACGGTATAAACTGTCGATAAAAGTTGGCAAACCCCAGGAAGCTCTGTAACTGTCGTCTGGTTCCCGGGGCTTGCCATTGCTGTATGGCCTCCACCGTCTTTGGGTCCATCGCGATCCCAGCCGCCGAGACCCGATAGCCCAGATAATCTAAGCGAGAAGCGTGGAACTCGCATTTCGACAATTTCACGTAAAGCCGTGCATCAAGAAGCTTCTGTAGGACTTGCCGTACGAGGGTGACGTGTTGGTCCATCATCTCCATGTAGATCAAGATATCATCAAGGTACACGAGCACCCCCCTGTACAGGTGTTCATGCAGAACCTGGTTTATCAATTGCATGAAGACGGTGGGGGCCCCCTGGAGCCCGAACGGCATCACACAGAACTGGTAGCTGCCAAGAGGGCAGTTGAACACCGTTTTCCACTCATCTCCCCTTTTTATACGCACCCGATAGTAAGCTTCACGTAAATCCAAACGGGTGAACACCTTCCCTTTGGCCAGGTGGGACAACATGTCCTTCATCAAGGGCAGTGGGTACAAATGCTCAACACACACTGCGTTGACCCCCCGATAGTCCACACAAAGACGCAGGCCCCCATCCTTCTTCTCCCTGAAGAGAACAGGTGCTGCCATCCGCGACCGAGCGGGCTGAATGAACCCCCGCGCGAGGTTTTTGTCTATGTAGCGCCGGAGTTCCGACATCTCCCGCGGTGCCATAGCATACGTCCGTGGCTTAGGTAGTTTGACCCCTGGCTCCAACTCGATCGCGCAGTCTGTAGCCCGATGAGGGGGCAGGAGGTCACATTCCTGCTCACTGAAGACTTCTAGGAACGAGCACCCCCCTGTACAGGTGTTCATGCAGAACCTGGTTTATCAATTGCATGAAGACGGCGGGGGCCCCCTGGAGCCCGAACAGCATCACACAGAACTGGTAGCTGCCAAGAGGGCAGTTGAACACCGTTTTCCACTCATCTCCCCTTTTTATACGCACCCGATAGTAAGCTTCACGTAAATCCAAACGGGTGAACACCTTCCCTTTGGCCAGGTGGGACAACATGTCCTTCATCAAGGGCAGTGGGTACAAATGCTCAACACACACTGCGTTGACCCCCCGATAGTCCACACAAAGACGCAGGCCCCCATCCTTCTTCTCCCTGAAGAGAACAGGTGCTGCCATCCGCGACCGAGCGGGCTGAATGAACCCCCGCGCGAGGTTTTTGTCTATGTAGCGCCGGAGTTCCGACATCTCCCGCGGTGCCATAGCATACGTCCGTGGCTTAGGTAGTTTGACCCCTGGCTCCAACTCGATCGCGCAGTCTGTAGCCCGATGAGGGGGCAGGAGGTCACATTCCTGCTCACTGAAGACTTCTAGGAACGAGCACCCCCCTGTACAGGTGTTCATGCAGAACCTGGTTTATCAATTGCATGAAGACGGCGGGGGCCCCCTGGAGCCCGAACAGCATCACACAGAACTGGTAGCTGCCAAGAGGGCAGTTGAACGCCGTTTTCCACTCATCTCCCCTTTTTATACGCACCCGATAGTAAGCTTCACGTAAATCCAAACGGGTGAACACCTTCCCTTTGGGGGCTGGGGCCCTACCCCAAGGTGCAGGTGCCGACAACCCCCCTCCCACCAGATGGTCGGCCCCCACCTGTCCAACCATGCAAGCCCCAGGATCACCTCCTTCGTCATGGAGGGCACCACGAAGAACTGCAACCGTTCCCAGTGCTCCCCCATATCCAGCCGTGTGAGCTCTGTGACGTGTGTGATGGGCACTCCCCCCAGAAGAGACCCATCCACCTGCTGGAAACGTATCGGGTGCTTCAGCCGCACCACCCCAACACCCAGTTTGGCCACCACCTTCCGGCTGATGAGACACCTCGTGCTGCCAGAGTCGATCAAATCCTTGAACCCTAACACCTCACCCGTATTGGGGTTTGTCAACGTAATCGGGCTAACCGGAGCACTTACCATGGGGTCTTCCTCTGGTCTGTCGCCACGCCCGTAGACCTCCACGTCCACGTCAGTTGGGCTGTCACCCTCCGTCTGGACGCTTCCCCCTGGTGTTGCATCCACAGCCTGAAGAGAGGCCCGAGAACGCTCTGCAAAGCGTCCGGGGGTTGCTCCCCTTGCTGGGGTTGCTGCTGCGACCACCCGGGATGCGGGTATAGGGCAGGCGGCCACACGGTGCCCTGGCTGATCACACCGGAAGCAACGGGGAGCGGACCGGGGCGGTTGCATGGTGGGCCCCGGCGACGGTGGCGATGGCTTCCGTACCTGGCCCTGCGGTCTCGGCGGGGCCTGTCGGGGGTCCCCCGTGGCCCACACGCGGCGTTGGAAAACCTGCAGGCCAACATCCAGTTCGATCGCAACCCGCAGCCACTCTTGGAGGCTGGGAGGTATCCCGCGAACGATGCAGGCCCTTAGGAGGTATTCGTCCAACCCAGCCCGGAAATGGTGGATTAGCATCCTCTCCGGCCACGAACTGAGCCTGCCGGCCACTCCCCTAAAGTCCTGCACGTACGCCGTAGCTGGTCGGCCGTTCTGCTGCAGGCCTATTATCTCGGCCTTGGCCCGTTGTGTGCACGTTACATCCTCGAACCGTACGCGCAAAGCCTCAAGGAAAAGGCCAACGTCACCCAGCTCTCGGGCACGGTCGCCATAGAGGTTCGCCACCCATGCCGCTGCCTCCCCTTGTAACACCGTGGTGACGGCCATCACCATCGCCCACTGGGACGCGTACATATAGGACCGTACCTGTCCAGATGATGGATGACATGTCCGAGAAAAAGGGCCAGACGATCAGGGTGGCCGTCGAAGGTCACGGGCAGCGGCGGTGGGCTGAGCCACCACTCCCCAGGCTTCTCCTGGACAGCTGTCTCCGAGGCCTCGTCGCCCTTTGGTGCTGGACACGGGTCCCGGACCTTGGGCTGGACCACCAGTGGGGCCTCTCCCAATTCCCCCACCTCGAGGGGCACAGCAACCCCAGCTGGCTCTTCCCCCGCTGCCACAGGCACACCCCCTTGAGTCCCCTCGGCCATGCCAGCACGTTGGAGTCAAGAGCACAGCAACGAGGGGCGTTGTGATGAGGCAACGCTGACTTACTGTCAAACAAACGTCCACGCTGGAAAACGCAAGCCAGAAGAACGACGACGTGGCACGGTTGACTGCAAGAAAACCTTTACTGTGACGAAATCCATGCAAATACAAAGTCAGCATTGGGAGTTACTCACCCCCAACACGCCTTTTATCCCGTGCCTGTAATTGGGCAACAGCCCCACCCACGAGCCCCACCCCTTCCCCGCGCAGACCAGCATCCGCCTGGGCTGCGTAAAAACACCACCCACCCCTATTCCGTCGACCCACGCCCAGCTTCTCCCTCTGGCACCGAGGTCCACAGCGTGGAGAATAGCGTAAGCCCAACACCCCCCTCCCCCGCACCCTAAGGTCCCGGACGTGCTCCCCTCTACCGCCTCAGCACCCCGCGCCACATCCACGGCCCCCTGGCAGCCCCTGACGTCTGGGCGCAGCTGTAAAGCGCCCTGCGCTGCTGCCGGCTTGCAAGCAGCCAAAACTTCCGGGGACACGCCCACGTGCGCCTCCAGCACAGCCGCCGTGCCGCCGTCAGCCTTGCGAAGTCCCGTGAGCCCCGCGCGACCGCCGGTGGCCGTTTCTGGCTGCTTCTCAGCTGTTCGTGCCGGTGCCTTGCTGTTCGTGCCGGCTGTTCGCGTCTCTGGCCGCCTTGCAGCTGTTGGTGCAGCCGCGGGTCTGGCGTCTGGCCGCCGTACAGCCGGTGAGTGCAGGCGCGGCTGGGCCTCCTCCAGTCCCGTGCGGGTGCTGCCTGTTGTGCTCCCCTGAATCCCTTTGTGGTGTCGAGCCCGAGGGGCTTGACAATACCACAATGTCAGGCAGACCATGTGTGGCAAAAAGTCTCCTGAGCACTTGGATTGTTCTGGCCGTGGTCATATTTGGTACTGGCACTACCTCCAGTCATTTTGAGTGGCTGTCTACCACTATTAGGAAAAGCTGTCCTTGACATGGACCAGCGTAGTCTATATGGACCCTGGACCAGGGTGTATGCGTTGCCTCCCATTTGTGGACAGGCGCTTGGGGCATCTCAGGTCTGGACCTTTGGCAAGTGTAGCATCCCTGTATCTGCTCTTCCACTGCCTTATCTAACCCTGGCCACCAAAGGTAGCTCCTTGCTAAAGCCTTCATGCGAACTATGCCAGGGTGCCCTTCATGTAGAGACTGCAGAACTCTATCTCTTAGTGTTGATGGTATAATAACCCTACTACCCCACAACAGGCATCCTTTATGTGTGGACAATTCATGCCTCCTTACAAAATACGTTTGGAATTCTGGGCCTGGACTTTTATCCTGCCACCCTGTGAATACCCAAGACTGAACTCTGCTCAGGATTTTGTCTGAGACTGTCTCTGCTGCAACGTCCTTTGCATGGAGAGGGCATTCCAGTAGCTCTTGGATTGCCAGTATATGTGCAGCTGGCACCGGATCTGGTTCTATGTTTGCTAGGGGTAGCCTACTTAACCCATCTGCATGGCCCATTTCTTTCCCTGGCTTATGAATCAGTTTAAAATTGTAAGCCAATAGGAATATGGACCATCTGAGCATCCTAGAAGAGAGTATTTGTGGGGTTTGTTTGTCATTGGTGAATAAGCCTAATAGAGGCCTATGGTCCGTAAACACTGTGAACTCCCTACCATACAGATAGTCGTGGAATTTTTTGACCCCAGCCACTATTGCCAGGGCTTCCTTGTCTATCTGTGCATAGTTCCTTTCTGCACCTGACAAGGTTCTAGAGTAGTAAGCTATGGGAACCTGTGTACCATTTCCCTCCAGATGGCTTAGTACTGCTCCCACTCCATATGGTGAAGCATCGCAAGCAATGCAGATAGGCTTGGTTTCAATGAAATGGGTGACTGTGGACTTGTTGGACAGTAGAGCCTTTAGGTCTTGGAAGCTTTTGTCATGGACATTGGTCCATTTCCATGCAGCTTTTTTATCTAGGAGTCTATGCAGGGGTTCAGCTATGGCTGCTTTGTGGGGTAGGAAGGAGTGGTAAAAGTTTAATAATCCCAGAAAGGCTTGCAGTTCCACCTTGTTCTTGGGAGTGGGGGCCATCTTAATTGCCTTCACTTTGGATTCTGTGGGATGAATCCCACTGGCATCGATCCTGAACCCCAAAAATTCTGTGGATGTAACCTCTATGCTGCATTTGTCTCTTTAAAACTGCCCTAAGTCTGTCTGCTAACACTTCCTCTGTTTCTCCAGCAATGAGGACATCGTCAAAATAAGGGCATACACCTTGGATGCCCTTAAGTGTTCGCTCCATTAACTCCTGAAAAATTCCTGGCGCTACACTTACTCCAAACTGCAGGCGGTTAACTCTGAAGGCTCCCTTATGGGTTACAATTGTTTGTGCTGCTGCTGTCTCCATGGTAACTGGCAGCTGCTGGTACGCCTGCGCGAGGTCTAGTTTAGCAAAGATGGCACCGCCTTGGAGGGAAGCAAGAACGTGGCTGACCGTGGGGACCGGGTAAGCATGCTGGTTTAGGGCCTTATTTAGGGTGCATTTATAATCGGCACAGATACGGATCTTCTCCTTAGCTTTGAGGGGGGTGACTATCGGGGTCTCCCACTCTCCCCCGTCTGTTAGCTGCAGGACCCCCTGTTCTACTAGTTTGTCTAGCTCTTTTTCAATTTTGTGCTTGAGTGCAAAGGGGACTCTCCTGGGTTTGATTCTAATGGGTAAGACACTGGGGTTTAATTTAAATGAAATGGGGGGCCCTGTGTACCTTCCCAGCTTACTATCGAATACGTCTGCAAACTCTTTGCAGACAGATTCGATGTTGTTTCCCTGCAAGCTGTGAATGCCAGATATTATGATGCCCAGTGCCTCAAACCAGTCCAACCCGACTAAACTGGTCCTACGGCCTTCGACTACGATAACATCCAAGTGCCCCTGAAACCTCTTAAACCACACGGAAAGGGTGGCCTCCCCCTTAACTTTTACTGGGGCATTTTGGAAATCGGTTAACATGATACTGGAGGGCCTCAATTTAATCCACTGCTTGCTCCAGCCGTAAACAAGTTTAAATGTCTCGTTGGTAAATAATCGAGACTGCAGAGCCGGAGTCTAGCTTCATTTTACAAGGAATGCCTTGTAAATGGACTTCCAATTTTAGTTTGGGTTTAAGCGGCCAGCGGGCCCCAGTTCGGCAGATGGCCCTCCGGCTTTCGAAAAACCCCACGCTTGTTGAGCTCTGGGCCCCGGTACCTTTCCCCAACGAGTTCTCCGACTGTCGCTTGGGTAGGCCCTCTCAGAAACAGCTACGGCAGACTGCTGTGATGTGGCCCAATTTTCCGCAGGCCAGACACGTGGCCGACCGGAACTTGCAGTTCACCCACAGGTGGTTGCCTCCACAGCCTCCGCATTTCGGGGATGGAGCTGCCTTCTGCTGGCTCTCCCTGTGCTCGCGTCATCGATCCTGTTGTTCCGTTTTCTGCTGGATCTGGTCAATGTCAGTTTCTTCCTCGTCTGTGTGCTGGCCGTACGTAGCGTCTTCGTAATGTATTGCTGCCTCTGGGCTGCTGGGCAGGGGAGTCTGTACTGCTTGCACCGCGCCTCCGGCCGCCTCGTCAACCAAGATCTCATCTTGAGCGTCTTGGAGAGTTATATTGGGCCTTGTGAAAAGCCTCTGTTGCAGTCACTTATCTCTTAGGCCGCACACCAGCCAGTCCTGAAGTCTCTCGTCCAGGTTGGAGAACTTGTAGAGGCAGGCAGCCTGTCGCAAGGCCGCATAAACTCCGACGCAGATTTGCCCGGCTGTTGTACCCTCTGGTCAAACCGGAACCGCCAGGCCAGCTCGGACATTTGGGGCTTAAAATGCCCGTTCAGCTTTTGCGTGAGGTCTCTGTATGAGACGGTTTCGATTGGCGTTGGTGCATATAGGCTTTTGGCCAAGTCGAATGTGGCAGGCCCACTTATGCAAAGCAAGGTCACCGCTTTTAGGTCGTCCTCAGCGATTTGGTTCACCCGGAGATAGTTCTCAACTTGTCCCAGGTGTGATGGCCATCATTCGGGATGGTGGATGTCGAATTCTCTGGGCTGGCCGACCTTTGGCATCTTCCTCTTGTTCTAGGATCCTGCTCCGCCGACTCAGATGGTTTTTTTGTAAAAGAAAAAGGTGCCGAGAGACTTCCGGGTGGTGCTTCAGCGGTGTGGACGGTCGGGATTGACCGCCAGCCTTCCGATTTCGTTAAAGCCGCGGAGCAGCCGATGATCAGCTGTTCCGTGTCTCAAAAACCCTTCTCCTTGGGTGAAGAGGGGAAGGGGAGACTCTGGGTAGGGGTAGAGCTCTGCTAGAGCCCCAGAATGTTTATTCTGGGGCTTGAAGGGTGAGAGCTCCCCCGAAGCCCGGAAATAATGCGGATCGGAGAACTTTTCTGCTTTTAAGCAGAACAAGACGCTGAATCCACTCCTGCTGGATTTGATTGTTATCTTGAGTAATTGATGCAGGCGGAGCGGATGCAGGAGCAATATAAACAGCAAGTATAAGACTTTAACTCTGGAACCTCAACTTTTTTCCTGTTTCAACGATCGTTTTTTAAAAAGAAGGGGAAGATGGCACCTGAGTGATTCTTTGTAACAGGAATTGAAAGCATCTGGCTGGTGTTTTTTTTTCTTCTCAAAGTGAAAGTGATTGGATATTGAGGAGGAATATGCAAAGTGGATTCTCAAAACTTTATAAGATTTTGTTAAACTTTGGAGTTGTTTAAAAGTGATTATAAGACTTGGATATTTAACAGTTAAATTACAATAGCAAGTGGGGTGGAAAAGTGAAAGTGTGTAACGAAAGTTAATTAGGTGTTAAAATGGCTTCCAAACCGCCTAGAATCCCCGTTCCTAAATGTCCGGGGGCATCGCCTTTTCAGCAATCTGGAATTCAATCTTTGATGTTACCTTCTGCAACTGCTGCACCTGTATTGAGTTTAAACGACTTACAAGATTCTTTAAAAGATGCTTTAAAACTTCAGTCTGAAAAAATATCTGAGCAGGTGGCAGAACTTATTGAAGAAAAAAATAAGGAAATACGGGAGGATATTTTGATGGCATTTCAGGGGCTCTCAGGTTGTATTGAGAGTCTGGATGAATGTGTGGAAGAAGTGAAACAAAATAATCTGATGCTGGAGGCTAAAATGTGTAAAGTTGAGAATAAAATGGATAAAATTGATGATGAAGTGGTGATGACACAATATAGAGACATGGAGTTTGCCCTGAGGATAAGAGGTTGAAAAGAAAATCCACAGGAAAATCTGGAGGAGATGTTGGTGGATGCTCTGGCACCTATTTTGGGAATTCAACCAGAAGATTTTTTTGTGCAGATAGATAAAGTATTCCGTGTTAATTCTTGGATTGCTAGGCAAAGGAAACTGCCAAGAGATGTGGTTGTGTATTTTACAAAGAGAAAGATCAGAAATGAGATCATTCAAGCTTTTTACAATAATAGATTTAAAGTGGCTAATCAAGAGGTTTTGATTCTGAAAGAGAGGCCCCCAAGAATTTTGAGAAAAAGGAAAGATTTTGTTTTTCTGGCAGATGAATTAAAAAAAACAACAGCTTCAGTTCAGATGGGAGATACCAATGGGGATTGTGGTGAATTATGCTGGAGTAAGATATCGTCTTAATACAGTTCTGAAGGCACGTGATTTTTATTCTAATGTATTGAAAGCAGGTTCACCGCCATATTCAGAAGTTAAAGGAGGGAAAGAAGTTAAAGGAGGAAAAGAAGAAGGAGAGCGACAGGTACAAGAAGTACAGCAAATTTTGGAAACTGTGCATCCCCTGGTTTTATTAGAAGAATCTAAGACTCAAAGAGTGACACGAGCTGCATCTAGACATAAGGAATAACAACAACAACAACAGAAACAGTGCTCTATAACTACAAGTCAGGAATCTACTTCTAGTGAAGCAGTGGGAGGAGCTAGGCCAAAGAGGCAGATGCTTATGGATCTGCAAGAAACGCTCCAAAAGCTTCAAGTCGCAAAAGATGGTGACAAAGTTTCTAACCTGGAATGTTAATGGATTAAATTCACCACAAAAGAGAAAGAAAGTATTTCAGTATTTGAAACAATTTAAAAATGATGTTATATGTTTGCAAGAAACGCATATTCGCGCATCTGATCAAAAATAATTGATAAATTCTAGACTGGGTATACAATTTATTGCATCTGCTCCAGAGAAGAAAAATGGAGAAGTTATCTATGTAAAGAAAGACTTAACAGCTAATTTAATTGAAGCAGATAAACAAGGAAGATATATTATAATTGAACTATTAATAGAAGGGAAGAAAACACTTTTAACTGGAGTATATGCACCTAATCAACAGCAAGGAGAATTTTATAAACTGTTACATAATAAAATAATTCAATGGGATTATAAATCGAGTATTTTAATGGGAGATTGGAATGGAGTGTTGGATACTCAGAAAGATAAAAAAGGTTCTTTTAAAACTACTCCAAGCCATGCTAGATTGCCAAAATCTTTTTTGATTTGAAAGATGACTTGGAATTGCGAGATGTCTGGAGAGAACAAAAATTGAAAGAAAAGGATTTTACTTTTTTTTCTGATAGACATCAATCTTTTTCTAGGATTGATTTTATATTAACTACTAATGATTTTTTTCTAGGATTAAGAAGATTAAGATATGCCCAAGAACTCTATCAGATCATAGTCCAGTTTGGATGGAATTGGATAAGGGCATGGGGGAAAGAAGATCATGGAGATTAAATGAAAATTTGTTTAGATATGAAGAAAATGTGGTAGAATGTAAAAAGCATATGCAAGAATTTTTTATTATGAATATGCATAAGGGTACTCCCATTGAAATGGTTTGGGATGCAAGTAAAGCTTATATGAGAGGAGTGCTAATATATTTGAATAATAAACATAGATATAGATTGGAATATAAGCATAAAGAAATAGAGGAGGAAATAAAGGTGAAAGAGAAAGCTCTTATTCTGAACCCATCTGATAAGAGGTTGAAAGAAGTAATTAATTTGCTAAGAGTACAGTTTGATATGTTAATGGCAGATCAAGTGGCAACTAATTTACGATATGCCAAACATAATACTTTTAATAATGCTAATAAGCCAGGTAGGTGGTTAGCTTATTTATTAAGGAAAAAACAAAGATCATGTAATATTGATAAGATAGAATATAAGGGTAAAGAGGTGTTTCAGCAAAATCTTATTTAAAAAGCTTTTGTTGAATTTTTTTCTAAATTATATGCTAGGGATATAAAGCAAGGTTTAGATATGGATAGTTACTTACAGGATGTGAATATCCCAATACTTCCACAAGAGCAACGGGAAGGGATGAATCAATTGATAAGTGCTGAATAAATTATTTTAGCAATTAAACAATTAAAAGTGGGTAAGGCACCCGGTACAGATGGTTTATCAGCTATTTATTATAAAAATTTACAATCAGAAATGGTGGAGCCTTTAAAAGAATTATTTAGCACAATTCAATCTGGAGGAGAAATGCCTCCATCGTGGAAAACAGCATTTATAATTTTGATCCCGAAGGAAGATCAAGATCTTGTTCAACTTAAAAATTATAGGCCTATATCGCTTTTAAATAATGATTATAAAATATTTGCAAAGATCTTAGCAAATAGATTAATGAAGGTTATGCAGCAAATGATTTATAGTGATCAAACAGGAATTTTAAGTGGTAGACAAATGAAGAGTAATGTGAGACATATTGTAAACCTATTAGAATTTTTGGAAAGAAATAATCAAGTCCCCGCAGCGCTGATCTTTTTGGATGCCGAAAAGGCCTTTGATCAATTGAATTGGCAATTTTTATTTAAAGTTTTGGAGAAGATGGAGTTTGGTGATAAGTTTTTACAACCTATTAGGGCAATATATCAAAAACAAACAGCTCAAATAATAATTAATAGTAGTTTAACAGAAGCTTGTAAAATTGAAAAGGGTACAAGACAGGGTTGTCCGCTGTCGCCATTATTGTTTGTTTTAACAATGGAAATATTGTTGATCAAGATACGTGATTCAAAGAAAATAACGGGAATTAAAATTAAAGATCAAGATTATAGATTGAAAGCGTTTGCAGATGACTTGGTAATGACATTAAGTCAACCAACCCAATCAGTTATAGATTTAATGGAAATAATTTTACAATATGGACAAGTTTCTGGATTTAAGGTAAATAGGCAAAAAACTAAAATATTGTCTAAAAATATGACCAAAGAACAAAAGGAAGTTTTAGGAAAACTAACGGGATTTGAAATAGTTAAGAAGATCAAATACTTGGGGATATATCTTTCAGCTTCAAATGCGAAATTATATAAAAATAATTATGAATTGTTATGGTTAAAAATACAAAAAGAATTAGATAGTTGTAAAAAATTACAATTGTCCTTATTGGGAAGAATTGCAGCTGTGAAAATGAATGTTTTACCTAAATTCTTATTCTTGTTTCAAATGATACCTATACTTAAAAAAGACTCAAATTTGGAGGAATGGCAGAGAGGTATTAATAAATTTATTTGGGCAGGGAAGAGACCGAGAGTTAAACTTAAGATAATGCAAGATGTACGTGAAAGAGGTGGTCTTAAAATGCCCAATTTTAAATTATACTATGAGGCTGCGGCATTATCATCAATTAGTAATTGGTTTAATTTAACACAAGGGAGATTACTGAATATTGAAGGATATGATTTGTTATATGGTTGGCATGCTTATTTATTGTATGACAAAAAAGTGGATAATGTTTTTAAGACACATATATTAAGATATGCCCTGTTGCGAGTTTGGAAAAAATATCGTTATAAGTTGAATTTTAAAATTCCAATTTGGGCAATACCTAAACATGCGATAGAAAATATAAATGTGGGATTTAAGCATGATGTGATTACATATAAAGAAATTCTTAGATTGGAAAGAAATGTATGCAATTAAAGCCATTTAATATTTTAAAAGAAGAAAAGATAGTACAAACTTGGTTTCAGTATGGGCAGTTACAAGCTAGATGGAAACAGGATCAGAAAATTGGTATTTCCATAGTAGATGAAAATTTGGTTAAACAAATTAGAGATCAAAGTCCTGCACATATAAGAAGGATATATAATGCATTGATAGAAATAGATTCAGAAACGGAACTTGTTAAAGATTGTATGATAAAATGGGCCCAGAATATTCAAGAACCAATAACGATGGATACTTGGGAAACAATCTGGGTCAGAAATGTAAAATTTACACAGGCACAAAATTTAAGAGAGAATTTTTATAAGATGTTTTATAGATGGCATTTAGATCCTAAGAAATTAGCATGTATGTATCCAAATTATCAGCCTAAATGCTGGAGGTGTGGTTGTGATGATGCAACGTATCAACGTATGTGGTGGACTTGTAAAAAAGTTAAAGCTTTTTGGATTAAAATTTGGTGGAATATGCAGAAGATCTTTAAGAAAAAGATAAAGTTTTCTCCACAATTATTTTTGCTGGGTATTACTATAGACTGTACTGCTATAGAAACTAAATTGATGTTGTATTTAATAATGGCAGCAAGACTTTTGGTAGTGCAATATTGGAAGAAGGAGGATTTGCCTACTATAGAAGAATGGACTTTAAAAGTTTCGAACCTGGAAGAAATGGCAAAAATTTCAGCATATTTGAAAGACCATTCGCAACAAAGATATATCTTGGAAAGGAGAAGATGGATTGATTATATTCAGAATAAATATGGGACCAAAAAGTTTCATTTAGCATTTGAATAAATATTAGATTTATAAGATTTATTATTATTTAGTTACTTTTAAGGAGAGTTAAAGTTCAATAGGATTTAAAGTGTTATTATAGTTAGTTAGCATATTATAGTTTAAGATTGTTAGGGTTAATACCCTGTATTACGCTCTGGGAAGTCAGGGGGGAGGGGGAGGGAGGGGAATTGGGTGGGGGTCGAGGAGGCGTGGGTCTTATGTTTATAATGTATCTGTAAAACTTTTTAATAAAAAGAAAGAAAGAAAAAGGTGCCGGAACTCACACACGTCATACAACCTGCCTTGCCTACCCTACAAGGTTCCATCCAAAAAAGGTGCCGGAACTTTGTTCTGAGCATTCTATGACAAAAAAAGCCCTGGATCTTAGTATGTGAGGCCGCTAGCATGGTGACTAGCCGGCCGTAGAAGGGGGGGAAAGATGCCTCTTTCCTCCAGCACGCAAAGCCGTCCCCTCGTGAATTCAGCTCTTTAATGCGAAGCAGGATCCCAACTTCATCGCCACTGTTGTGTAGTGGGTTCTGGAGAGCAGGAAGGACGCCAGGCCGATGAGTACAACATAACAGCTCTTTATTTGGTGGAAGTTACTGTACTGGGGAATAGGGGCTACCTGCACTCCTTATATACCTGGCCAGTACCTGGCCAGGTACACAACCAACCAATTGGACTGAACCTCTGTTTCCCGCCAAAACTGCTTCCCGCCAAAACAGTTACAGTTCAATGCCTCCTGGTGGTGACTCTTATGCAAGTGCTTTAGTTATTCCTAAAAGCCTAATACATAACACCACGTTTTGTGCTAATTGGGGAATGTGATTTATGACAGCTCTTGTGGGGTGGGAATTGCAATTTGTTACTTTGTATCTGGGAGGAGGGAATCTCATTCTTGGGTTCAAATCTTTAAGTGCCGATACTTTGTTTCCTAAATAAAATGTTCTTTAAGGAAGAATTCTTGCCTTGAAGTTCTTTTAACTGGTTTCATCTGTCGGAACCATGACATTTAAATCTTTGTAGACCAAAACTTTAATCTGCCATCTCCTCAAAACAGGAATGCCCACCTCCTCTCTCTGACCTATTTGGGATGACTTTTTAAAAACACAGGGTATGATATGAGTACAGGAAGGAACTGGAATTGTTAAAGCCAGCAGTTCAGGTATTTTACATGGAAAAGGACCTAAGCCTGAAACAAGAGGGGCATGTATTCATACAAACTTCCATGTATGCATCAGAACTGTGTACTTTGTTCCCAGTCATTTTCTTGAGGTTTTTTTTATCCTTGATTTTGAAGGCTGGAATTGTATACATCTAGTTTTAAACTTTAGGTTTAGGTTTAGGTTTAGGTTTATTCGATTTCTATACCGCCCTTCTCCCGAGGGACTCAGGGCGGTTAACAGGGCATATATAAATAAGTAACAGTACAAAAATTAAAAAAGATTAAACCAATGCCCAATTAAAATACAATAACAATAAAATAATAAAAAACTCATTAAAAAGACCCTCCCCATCAGGCCAGACCAGCTAGTTCAAAGAAGTGGGTCTTCAGCCCGCGGCGGAAGGAGCGGAGGTCCGGTGCCATCCGGAGCTCAACCGGCAGTTGGTTCCATAGTGCCGGAGCACCCACAGAGAAGGCCCTCCCCCTGGGGGCCACCAGTCGACATTCCCTGACCGGAGGCACCCTGAGGAGACCCTCTCTGTGGGCACGCACAGGGCGGAGGGGAGTTGACGCCGGCAGCAGGTGGTCCCCGAGGTATCCCGGACCCATGCCATGTAAGGACTTGAAGATCATAACCAAAACCTTGAACCTCACCCGGAAGACAACTGGTAACCAATGCAGCTCGCGGAGCAAAGGTGTAACATGGGAGTACCGGGAAACTCCCAAGACAACTCTCGCGGCCGCAATCTGTACCAGTTGGAGCCTCCGAGTGGTCTTCAAGGAAAGCCCCATGTAGAGAGCATTGCAGTAGTCCAGGCGAGAGGTCACGAGCGCATGAGTGACCGTACACAGGGCATCCCGGTCCATATAGGGCCGCAACTGGCGCACCAGGCGAACCTGGGCGAAAGCCCCCCTAGTCACGGCCACTATATGATCTTCCAGAGTGAGTCGTGAATCTGTTCTGAACCAGCCCTCTTCTGGCCTTGTAAAGGCAAACCCCTATTTAAGAAGAAGAGACTGGAGAGCTTCCAAGGCTAAAAGGCATCTGCCAAGATTTAATTACGCAGTTAACAAAAACACAAGAGCTTGTCTTCTCAAGCGGAAAAGTTGCTTTCAGCAACCAGCCCCTCCCCAAACACTCCTTTTATAGAGAGCTCAGGGCGTGGTCTCCCTGTGCCTCCTCCCGAGGAGTCTCACAGCCTTTCTTTGTTTGTTCCTGCTCGACTGCCTCCTGCATCGGGCGTCCTTGAACAGGGCCAGCTGTGGGTCATCTTCCTCCGCACTCTCGGGCTCACGCAGCTGAGAAGAGGTCCCCGGCTGAGGACTCTGCAAAGCCTCCAAATCATCATCAGCCGGTTCGTTTCCCTCCTCCCCCACATCTGAGTCCTCCGATACATCGGACCCGGCTGTCGGACCCACAGGCTGGCCCTGAGTCACAACACTATCCCGCACCGCAGGGCCCTTCCCCCGGGTCTGCCGATCCGGATGCGGTCGGGATGGGAACTGTTCGTGAAAAGCAGTCACCAACGCAGGGGCATGAACGGCGGTCGCGTCTTCCCATGTGAAGTCCTCCGGCCCGTACACTTTCCACTCGATCAGGTACTGGAAGCGACCTTTCAGCCAGCGGGAATCCCTGATGCTGGCGACCTCGTACTCGGGGGTGCTGTCGCCATCACGAGGTCCTGATGGGGGAGGTTCCGCTTGGCGAAGTGGACAAGCCGGTTGTTCGGGGACCAACAAGGACCGATGGAAGACGGGGTGCACGCGCAGGGAACGTGGCAGAGTTAAACGATAGGCGACCGGGTTGATGACGGCCTCGACTGGGAACGGTCCAAGGTAACGGTGGTCCAGCTTCCTCGCCGGCCGAGTGGATGGTAGGTTCCTGGTGGACAGCCAGACCCGATCCCCCACCGATAATGGAGGCGTATCCCTTCTCGACCGATCGGCGAACCTCTTGTAGTCGGCCTTGGCCTTCTCCAGCTGCCGTCGCACCAACCGATGGATCGCCTGTAACTCCGCCATGAATTCGTTCGCTGCCGGCTCCGGTGAGTCCACGGGAGAAAGGGGGAAAAACCGGGGGTGATAACCCACGTTGGCCAAGAACGGTGTCATCTGCGTGGAGGTGTGCTGCGAGTTGTTAAAGGCAAACTCGGCTATGGCCAAATAGTCCACCCAATTGTCCTGCTGCAGGTTAACGTAGCAGCGCAGATACTGCTCTAAGATGCCGATGACCTTCTCGGTACCCCCGTCGGTCTGAGGATGATGCGCGGACGAGAGGCAAACCTTAATGTCCAACGCCCGCATCAACTCCTGCCAGAAGCGGGCTGTAAACTGGGCCCCCCTATCGGAGACGACTCTATCGGGAAGGCCGTGCAGCCGGAACACCTGTTGGATGAACATGCGACTAGTGGCGCGAGCTGACGGTAAGCCGCGACAGGGGATGAAGTGCGCCATCTTGGTCAACATGTCCACCACCACAAACACTGTCGTGAAGCCGGAGGATGGGGGTAGATCCGTCAGAAAGTCCATGGACACAGCCCCCCAGGGTCTCTTGGGCGTTGGCAAAGGCTGCAGTAAACCAGGCGGGGCCCCTGTCGCTGACTTGGCCTGCCTGCATGGGACGCAGGAGGTGACATAAGACTGGACATCGTATCGGACTCGGGGCCACCAGAATATACGGGAGACCAGGTTCAGAGTCTTGAACAGGCCAAAATGCCCCGCAGCCGGGTTATCATGACATTGGCTGAGGACGAGTCCCCTGAGTGGCCCTCCTGGAACATAGAGCCGGTCACGATAATACAGGAGTCCATCCGTGACCGACCAAGGCGAATCTGGCCCCACCTCTTCCTTCCGCTGAGCCACCCATGCCTCCTGCTGCTGCGCCTCCCGGATCCGAGCCCGTATATCCACCGGCTCCCGCACCGCAGCAAAAGACTCGACGGGGATCACTGTCCTGGGCGGAAGCTTGTCTTCCACTCGGGTGTACTCGGGCTTCCTGGGCAGAGCATCCGCTCTCTGGTTGTGCCCGCTTGGTATGTACCGCACCCGGAAGTCAAACCTCGCAAAGAAGAGGGACCACCGGATCTGGCGTTGGTTCAAATTCCGAGCGGTCTGCAGGCTTTCCAGATTCTTGTGGTCCGTCCGGACCTCGATTTGATGCCGCGCCCCCTCCAGATGATGCCTCCAAGCCTCGAACGCCGCCTTGATGGCCAGCAGCTCCTTCTCCCAGATGGTATAGTTGCGCTCCGAGGGATTCAATTTCCGAGAGTGATACGCGCAAGGGAAAAGGGTACCGTTGGGCGTCGCTGCCTGGAGTAACACGGCCCCAATGGCAATGTCGGAGGCGTCCGCCTCCACGACAAACGGCCGTTGCGGGTCAGGATGCTTCAAGATGGGCTCCTTCATGAAGGCGTCCTTCAAAGCTTGGAACGCCTGTTGTTCGGGGGCGTTCCACTGGAACCGAGTCTTCTTCTGCAGGAGCCGGGTGAGGGGGGCTGTCAAGGCAGCAAAGCCAGGGATGAATGTCCGATAGTAGTTGGCAAATCCAAGAAGTCGCTGAACATCCTTCACGCGACGCGGGGGTTGCCAACTCTGCAACGACTCAACTTTACTCGGTTCCATGGCGATGCCCTCAGGAGAAATGCGGTGGCCCAAGAAATCAATGGTCACCTGGTAGAACTGGCACTTCTCCAACTTGGCAAACAGCCGATGTTTCCGGAGGCGCTGCAGGACCTGACGGAGATGCTGATGATGCGCTTCACGCGACGGGGAGTAAATCAGGATGTCGTCCAGGTAAATCACAACAAACTGGTCCAACAGATCCCGAAAGATGTCATTCATAAAATGCTGAAACACAGCGGGGGCGTTGGTCAGGCCAAACGGCATCACCGTGTACTCGAAATGTCCATAGCGAGTACCGAACGCCGTCTTCCACTCATCACCCGGCCGAACCCTGACGAGGTTGTAAGCTCCACGCAGGTCCAGTTTCGTGAAGATCTTAGCCTCCCGGAGTCGGTCCAAGAGCTCGGGGATGAGGGGCAGCGGGTAGCGGTTACGCACCGTGATAGCGTTGAGTTTCCGGTAGTCACAGCAAAGCCGTAACTCGCCCGACTTCTTTTTGACGAAGAGCACGGGCGCAGACACTGGCGAGGACGAGGGCCGGATGAAACCACGAGCCAAGTTCTTTGTCAGGAAGTCCCGCAATGCAGCCAACTCGGGCTCCGACATGGAGTACAAACGCCCCACTGGGAGAGGCGCATCAGGGACTAGGTCAATGGAGCAGTCGTAGGGCCTGTGCGGGGGTAATTGGTCCGCCTCTGACTCGCTGAACACGTCAGCAAAGTCGGACAGTTCGGGAGGCAAGGAAACCCCTGGGGAACCCTCCACCTGGCCGGCACAGATATGGCGGGTGTGGTCCACGCACTGCAAACTTGGGAAGGTGACCAAGTTCTGAGACCAATAGATCTGTGGATCATGTGCCCGGAGCCACGCCAGTCCCAAGACCACGGGGAAGTGCAGTTCCGAAGTGACGTAGAACTGAATGGCCTCCACATGGGTACTGATGGCCATACACACGGGTTGCGTGGCGGCCGTAATAGGCCCGGACAGGAGCACTCGACCATCGATGGTCTCCACAAGCATGGGTGGATCCACTGGACACTGGGGAACAGCCCATTTGGCCACAAAGGCCGAATCCATAAAGTTAGTGGTAGCCCCAGAGTCAATTAAGGCATGGACCGGAATCCCCTCTGGCTTGCCAGGAAGGATCAGACGTGCCTCCAAAATCAAATGCCGTGAAGGTTCACAGGCACCGTCGGAACGGCATCGCTCGGCGTGGTCGTTGTGGGTCGCCCGATCTTTCACACCGTCTAGATCGGGCTCGGGCCGTTTCCCGACAGCAAAGCAGGGGACTTTCTCAGGGCCGGCTTGGTCACTGATGCCCGCTGACGCTTCTTTGGACAAGAAGCAGCCAAATGTCCAGGGTCCCCACAGTAAAAACACAACCCCTCCGATCGTCGTCTGTCCATTTCCGTCACCGATAGACGGGACCTGGCGGCACCCAGCTCCATTGGCTCCTCCCTCTGGACTGGGGGCTCACGCACAACAGGGGCGGCAGGGGTCTGTGGGGTGGCACGGCGACTCTTTCGCTGCTGCAACCGGGCATCGATCCGCAGACAAAGATGGATCAGCCCATTCAGATCTGAGGGAATGTCCACGCGGGCCAGCTCATCCAACATCTCCTCTGACAAGCCATCCTGAAAGGCATCCACGAGCGCAGCCTCATTCCAGGCGGAATCCTGGCTAAGCAGCCAGAAATCGCTGATATAGGCCTGTAGAGGGCGCTGACCCTGCCTCAAAACTTTCAGGCGTCGGGTGGCAGTCTGCACCTTAATCGGGTCCTCGTACATGAGGCGCATATGGTCACAAAACCCCCCAAAGTTATCCAACAAAGGGCTAGGCTGTGCCAACAGAGGCGTGCCCCAACGAGCTGTATCTCCCGACAGAAGGCTCAAGACGAATCCCACCTTATCTCGGTCAGTGGGGAAATCAACTGCTCTCACGCTGATAAAAAGCTGGCATTGTCCCAGGAAGGCAGGAAACAGTTCTGGATTACCAGCAAATTTATCCGGCATAGCTATCTGACATTTCCTCCTGGGTGGGGGTGCAGCATGTACCTGAGCTTGCAGTTGAGCCACCTGAGCTGCCAGCAAAGTAAGTTGCTGGTTGAGCTGGGCATTCTCGGCAAGAAGCTGCTCCATCGTAGTAATAAGGGGTGGTGGCTGAAAGCAAACTGTTCTGAACCAGCCCTCTTCTGGCCTTGTAAAGGCAAACCCCTATTTAAGAAGAAGAGACTGGAGAGCTTCCAAGGCTAAAAGGCATCTGCCAAGATTTAATTACGCAGTTAACAAAAACACAAGAGCTTGTCTTCTCAAGCGGAAAAGTTGCTTTCAGCAACCAGCCCCTCCCCAAACACTCCTTTTATAGAGAGCTCAGGGCGTGGTCTCCCTGTGCCTCCTCCCGAGGAGTCTCACAGCCTTTCTTTGTTTGTTCCTGCTCGACTGCCTCCTGCATCGGGCGTCCTTGAACAGGGCCAGCTGTGGGTCATCTTCCTCCGCACTCTCGGGCTCACGCAGCTGAGAAGAGGTCCCCGGCTGAGGACTCTGCAAAGCCTCCAAATCATCATCAGCCGGTTCGTTTCCCTCCTCCCCCACATCTGAGTCCTCCGATACATCGGACCCGGCTGTCGGACCCACAGGCTGGCCCTGAGTCACAACAGAATCTAGGAGGACTCCCAAGTTGCGAGCCCTATCCACGGGGGGTAAAGACTCACCCCCCCATAAGAAGAGATGGAATATTTTGAATGTCCCGGGATGCCGGAATGCACAGCCACTCAGTCTTGTCGGGGTTGAGTTGAAGTCTGTTCCTCCCCATCCAGGCCCGCACCGCCTCCAGGCAACGGGACATCACATCGAGGGCATCACTGGGGTGGTTTGGGGTCAAAATAAAAAGTTGGGTATCATCGGCATATTGATGATACCCAACTCCAAAACCACGAATGATCTCACCCAGCGGTTTCATGTAGATGTTGAACAGGAGAGGCGAGAGGACCGACCCCTGAGGAACTCCACAAGCGAGAGTCCTAGGGGTTGACCTCTGCCCTCCTGCCAACACCGACTGCGAGCGTCCCAGGAGATAGGAGGAGAACCACTGAAGAACTGTGCCTCCCACTCCCAATCCCCTGAGACGCCGCAGCAGGATACCATGGTCGATGGTATCGAAAGCCGCCGAGAGGTCTAATAGGACAAGGACAGAGGAATATCCTCTGTCCCGAGCCCTCCAGAGATCATTCACCAGAGCGACCAATGCCGTCTCCGTGCTGTACCCGGGCCTGAAACCCGATTGGAACGGGTCTAGATAATCCGCTTCATCCAGGACCAGGGGAAGCTGAAGCGCCACCACACTCTCAACAACCTTCGCAAGAAAGCAAAGGTTGGAGACCGGACGAAAGTTGTTCAAAACATCTGGGTCCAAGGCAGGCTTCTTGAGGAGAGGTCTCACCACCGCCTCCTTCAAGACGGCGGGGAAATTACCCTCACTCAAGGAAGCAGATATAACTGCCTGGAACCAGCCTCGTGTCCTCTCCCGGGCTGCATAAACCAGCCAAGAAGGGCACGGGTCCAATAAACATGTGGTGGAGCTAAGCCTCCCCATAATCCTGTCCACTTCCTCAGGGGTTACAGAATCAAACTCCTCCCAAATAACATCGACAAGACCGCCCGTGTCCTGCTCGTCAGACTCTGCCCAGTTGGAGTCCAGACCGGTCCGAATCCGAGCGATTTTATCCAGCAGATGTTGTCCAAATTCCTCGGCACGACCCTGCAAGGGATCCTCCCTCACCTCCTGATTAAGGAGGGAGCGGGTCACCCTGAACAGGGCGGCCGGGCGATTTTCTGCGGACGCGATGAGGGCAGAGAAGTAATTGCACCTCGCCGTCCTCATCACTGCGAGATAAGACCTAATAAATGTTCTTAGTCGCAACTGGTCGGATTCGGATTGGCTGGACCTCCAACAGCTCTCTAGGCCCCGTTTCCGACGCTTCATCTCCCGGAGCTCCGAGGAGAACCATGGAGCTTGTTGGGATCTGCACCGGGTCAGGGGCCACAAGGGTACAACTCGGTCGAGTGCCTCAGTGGCCGTCCTTTCCCAGGCTTCCACTAGGGCATCCGCCGAGTTGTGAGCAACGGAGGCAGGTGGGGACCCCAGCGCCGCCTGGAATCTATCAGGATCCATTAAGCGTCTGGGGCGGTACCATCTAATTGGCTCCGTACCCCCACGGCGGGGGGTGGCAAAACGGAAGACCAGCCGCAGGAGGTGATGATCGGTCCATGACAGGGGCATAATAAATGGAGAGCCCCCACCAAGATCATCAAACCACCGTCCAGATAAAAAAACCAGGTCAAGGGTGTGGCCTCCCTCATGAGTTGGTTCAGAAATTACTTGCGTCAGGTCCATGGCCGTCATGGAAGCCATGAACTCCCGGGCTAGCTCAGATGAACCTCCCAGGGATGGTAGATTGAAGTCACCCAAAACTATAAGTTTGGGGAACTCAATCACCAACCCCGAGAGGATATCGAGCAGCTCGGGCAGGGCTGCCGCTGCGCGACTAGGTGAAAAGTACACCAGCAGCAAGCCCAACTGCGCCCCCGGACCAAATCTCAAGAAGAGAGACTCACACCCGACTATCTGAGGAACGGTGGTCTCCCGCGGACATAAGGTCTCCCTAATAGCTACCGCCACACCCCCACCCCTACCTTGAGCTCTTGGTCGGTGTAGCATCCGGAAACCTGGTGGGCAGAGGTCAACCAAAGAGACCCCACCCTTCGGGCCCAACCAAGCCAGGTCCGCATGCTCACCCTCAACTAAATCCCTAACAAGGGGAGCTTTGTTAACCACGGACCTGGCATTTAGGTACACCAACCGGAGCTCAGGAGGCTGCACATCCTCGCTCCCGGAACCTCGGGGAAGAAACATACTGAGTTAGTTCACTTTCTCATAAATATATGCTTTAGAGCACAGTAACGATTCCCTAGTGCTTATAGGAGCAACTTGTTAAACATATTGCACAGGGAAAGAGATATTTCAAAGCAATGGTTACTGAATATATTCATAATTTGCAGAGCAATTGCATAAAAGGTAACAAAAGATTGCAGATGCATGGAGTAAGGTTTTGAGTGTAACATTAAGGTGGAAATGTTAATAACCATATGTTCTAACTATTCTTTCTTTGTCTGCTTTTCCCCCTTCCCTGTCTTCCAGTGCTCCAGGAAGTGGGCCAATGTTTAGAACCACTACTGTAGCAGTAGATGAAGAAGGAGGAGGGGATGATGTGGATTCGACATTTCCTGGTAGTTGCTCCTCCTCCTCACCAGCTTATGGACAAGCTACCAACATTACCATGGATAAGGGTATAATTTATGGCAGTGGACAAATCAGTAGCAGTCCTGGACTTGCTCAGGTTCCTGTCCAGATATCACAAGCTGTTAGTCTAGGAATTAACAAGACAGGTGTGTCTTTCTCATTTGCCAAAAAGGCCCCTGTAAAGCTAGAATCACTTGCCTCGGTATTCAAAGACCATGTGGATGAATCCTGTTCTCCTGATGATGAAGTCAAAACTGATGAAAGAGCCCATCCATATTATGGAACTTTGGGAATAATTGGGGAAATTGAGGGGACAAATAGCCCTGACAGCAAGGGTGATGATGAGCAATCACATGAGAAAGATGCCACCTTATCAAAGCTAAAAATGATGAAAAGGGATGATGGGCCAGTGGCAGTAGAACCAGAATATTATCATTATATTCCCCCTGCACATTGTAAGGTGAAGCCCAACTTCCAGTTTTTGCTGTTTATGAAGGCAACAGACCAAGTAGAAGCAGAAGCTGCAAGCAAAAAAATAACCCATGAAAGGAAACAAAACATTTCCCCCAAACTCAATGTGGCAAAAAGTGATGAGAAAGAGACAGTAGCAGAAGGTGTGATCCTTCAGAAGGAGCAGAGTGCTGCCAACCAAAGCAACAAAAAGGACATTTTGGAGGAAATAGGCAAGCAAGAAGGAAAACAACTTAAGGGAAATGTTTTTGTAGATTCAAATGTTATTAATGAGATTTCCCAGGCTGCAGGAACTAGTAAAGAAACCACAGAAGGGCCTAAAGATTTAACAGGGTTGTTCTTCCCTGTTCTGAGTAAGGATGAGAGCACCACCCTCCAGTGGCCTTCAGAACTGCTAATGTTCACCAGAGCAAAACCCTCTGTGTCATATAGCTGCAATCCCTTATATTTTGAGTTTAAGCTGTCTTGTAACACAGACACTAAAATGAAAGGAACAGAAAAACAGAAAAGTACAATAAACCTTTCGAAGGAGAAAATGCAGGCTACTGAAGATAGTGATGCAAGCAAGAGCAAAGAGATGGATCTTCTAGCTGGTGGTTCAACTGCAGTGCCAGAAAGCAAGTACTGTGGCAAGCAGGAAGTCAGTCCTGTAAGAATTTGCAAAAGTAAAAATGTGGAAAACAGCAGCAGAGGCAATCTTACTAGTCACAATGACAAAATGAGGAAGTCTCACAAACACAAAAAGAAGAAGCACAAAAAATCCACCAAATGTAAACACAGGCGCAAATGTGAGGCAGAGGAAAAAAGCAGAGAAGGGGACTTAGCAGAAGATAAATCCAAGAAGCAGAAGAAACACAAGCACAAAAAGAACAAATTTTCTTTTCCCACTGAGGCTGAATGGACACAAAGGACTAAGGTTACTGGCTATTCTAAAAAAAGAAAGTGGTGTGTGCAAGACTCTCAGAGGAAGTCTCTTTCTACTGAAGAAAGCAGTAAGAAAGAGGACAGTGGTATCTCTTTCCAAGATCATGGCAACAAGAAAACCAAGGGGGACTTGCAGGACACTTTGTCTGCAAGCAAAAGGCGACCATCCACCTCCACTTCAGTTCACCCCAGTCATCGAGGCCAAGAGAGCAGTGGTAGCTATGAGAGTGACAGAGACTCCTTCTACAACAAGCACTTGAGGCAGAAGTCAGTATCACAATATACTGATGATTATGACTCTGCTAGTGACTGTTCACAAAGCCACTCCTGGGCAGGACATAGACACTCCTCAAGAAGATCATCTCAGAGATCCTACTCATCAACTTCATATGCTTCTTCTGACAATAGTCAGTACAGCCGGCAATGTAGCTACTCAGAAGACAGTTATAATGATTACAGTGATTGGTCACGAAGTTATACTAAGCACTTCCATGACTCAGAGGATTATTCAGATTATTCCAGTTCCAAGCACAGGTCAAAGAGGCACAAGTACTCCTCTTCAGAAGATGACTACAGTCTGAGCAGAAGCAGGTCCCGAAGCAGGAGCAGCAGTCGAACTCACACCAGAGGGAAGTTAAGGACTAGAAGTCAAGGAAGGATGCGCAGCAGTAGCTGTAGTCATGGTCAAAGTAAGTGGTGGAGCAAGAACCGAACAGAACATAGCTGGAAACAGAGCAGAAGCTACAGCCGAGAATGCAGTCAGAGTACAAGAAGCCTCTCACAGAGATCTGTCTCATGGAAGGGGTCCCATGGTCATGAAAGCCCTAAGGAGAGAAGATCTGGCCAACGTGATTTCATCTGGTCCAAGATCTACCGCTCACAGTCTCCTCATTACTTCAAAGCCAGACAAGGTGAAGGCTGTGCAAGAAAGGAAGAAGCCAGAGGAGATGAAGCTACAAGAGCCTCCAGTCTCTCTCAAAATACCAGCAGCTCTAACTTTGGGGACAGCTATAACTCTGAGGAGAAAAATTCTGCTACAGCTAAACTTCTGGAAAAGATGCAGTGTAGAAAAGTAGAGAAGAAATCTAGCAGCAATGATGAATCCATTGCAGGATCTCACAAGGTTGGAATTAAGCTGAAAGATCCACCACAGGGCTACTTTGGCCCAAAGCTTCCTCCCTCATTAGACAATAAACCTGTTCTTCCATTAATTGGAAAACTTCCTGCAGTTAGAAAACCAAGTGACAAGCAGTATGAGGAATCTGGTTTAGAAAGAGCAGAAGAATTGGAACTATCCAAGCTGGATGAAGCAACTCATGACACTGTTTCAGCAAGCCAGCCTCAAGTGGAGGAAACCATGGTGACTGGAATACAGGACAATGTTTCAGGTGATCAGAACTTAGAAGAAATAGCCACAAAGCTTGCTCCTCTTCCTCTTGAACCCCCAGTACTCCCAGAGCAGTATGAATCTGGTGACCTGGTTGTGCCACACAACTTCCTCCGTGATCCCAATGAAAATGAAGCTTTAGAGCCTTTTGACAACAGGAACCAACCTGTCTCTATAGAAGGAAGAGTGGTACCTTTAGTCCCAGATGTAGAGCATTTCCCTAGCTATGTAGCACAGAGTGGGGAGTCCATCATCAGTGGAGAGCCTGAGGGCACTAAGGATTCTTCCCTGGCACCTCTGGAGAGCCAGCCCATCATCTTCACCTCAGAAGAGATGGAGAAATATAGCAAGCTCCAGCAAGCAGCTCAGCAGCATATTCAGCAACAGCTCCTTGCCAAGCAGGTCAAGGCCTTTCCAGCCTCAGCTGCCTTAGCTCCTGCCACAGCCTCTGCCTTGCAGCCCATCCACATCCAACAGCCTACAGCAGCTGCAGCCACCTCCATTACCACAGTGCAGCATGCCATCCTTCAGCATCATGCTGCAACAGCAGCTGCAGCCATTGGAATCCACCCTCATCCACATCCCCAGCCTCTTGTTCAAATACATCACATTCCCCAACCCCATTTCACCCCAATCTCATTGTCCCACTTAACTCACTCAATCATCCCTGGGCAACCTGCTACATTCCTGGCCAGCCACCCAATCCATATCATCCCCACTTCAGCCATCCACCCAGGTCCTTTCACTTTTCATCCTGTCCCCCATGCTGCCCTCTACCCAACTCTCTTAACCCCCCGACCAGCAATCACTGCTGCTACAGCGTTACACCTCCATCCCCTTCTGCACCCCATTTTCTCAAGGCAGGACTTGCAGCACCCACCCAGTCACGGCACATGAAGAAGTGAGAAAGTTGTGGCCTCTTTTGGGGAGAAGACAGGGGTATATATTGTGCATTGGTGTTTTGTACAGACTGTCTGAAGGCCATGACTGACACCACCTGAGCATAGTGAAGTGGGAGAACTGGGCATGGAAAAGGGAAGTGAATGCAACATATCCATGGAAAGGGGGGAAATGTTGCTGGAGTTCTGCTTGTCAGTATTTTCAGAGTCCTCTACACCCAGAGAGGTGATTCACATCTATATGAATGTGAAGTTCTTCAGCCCTTATGCCCTTCTTAATTGCTGGTACTTGTGATTTTAAATCATTTCCTCTCCACTTTGAAACCTTGAATGAGTAATTTCAAAATTATTTGCCTTCCTTATTTGCTATTTATTTGAGTCCACTTTAAAGCTTAAAACTTTAAGCAAAAGAGCCACAAGATGATCAACATCTGGCCCATTCCTCTGTTCCTCCCCCTACCCAACCAAGAACCATTCTCAGCAACCCACTGATTATCACAAACAGCAAGCTTCCTTCTCAAGCAATCCTGGCCCTGCTATCCTCCCTATGCCACTGTCACAAGGGGAGAGAACAGAAAGTGATTCCTTTATCAGTCTTTGAAGCAATATGTTGTACTAGAATCCTGGGAATATCCACAACACAACTTGTACTCTGTCCTCTAATATTTGATGGTTGCTTATTAACTTTTTTTTCCCAGAAGAGAAAAGTATTTTAAAAATTGCAGAGTTCTACATGTCAATGCTGCTTTTTGTATCTCTTCTGACAAATGTTCCATAATGATAGTATACTGCAATAACATTTTTATACCTCGCTCTTTGGTAGTTTTTCAGGTTGATTGGGTTATATATACATTTAGATGTAGTTTGAAATAAAGCTTTCGTCAAATGTTCAGAGCTTCTCATTGTGGCAAAGGCACAAGAAGACTTCAAGCATGTCTATTCAAACTCAGTTTTGTTTTATTGGGTACCATGCAATGGGAAAAAAATAAGAGGTGCTTCATTTTACTGGCAAAAAATGTGACAAGGTTTGAAACAAAGTAGTGAGCATTATATCTTTTTGTACTATAGCTAATGAATTCCAGCAGCTGATGGCACAGTGGTTAGAATGCAGCCAGGAGTTCGATCTTGACCGGCTCAAGGTTGACTCAGACTTCCATCCCTTTGACGTTAGTCAAATGAGGACCCAGATTGTTGGGGGCAATATGCTGACATTGTAAAGTGCCCAGAGAGTGCCGTAAAGCACTCTGGGGCGGTATATAAGTCTAAGTGTAGTTGCTATTGCTATATCTTGGAACATCTGTGGGGGAAAAAAGCCAGTGTGATACTTTGGTCTTCACTGCATCCTCTTGTCAGGAGTGAGGCTGCTAGTTGGAGAGAAGCAGCCCATTGGATAGGCAGAGCAGAAAATCCAAATGACTTTCCAGTCAGAAGAAAACGTCTGTCCCACAGAAAGCTCTCAAAGTCTAATAATTTTTCTTGGGACTCAAGTCTTTGCAGCAACGTAGCTTCTATATAGAGGTGTGTGTTTGTGTGTTTGTGTGTATGTACACACAGTTCTGTTTATGTTAAAGCTGTTGTTTAAATGTGTGCCTTTACTGTATGTGCTTTGGAAAGATTCTGAGTAGTTTATTTTTATTTGGATTCTTTCCAGAGTGATAGGTTACCTGATTTCATAGCTGTCCCTTTTAATGGAGAGAATGTCTGCCATAGGAGAAACAGAATTATTTGGTTACCATTCCCACACCTTTCATTTAATTTCATCATCTCTGGTGGGAAAGAAGGCTACAAAAGAAAGTGAGCTTTCTGTGAAGCCATGGCTATTTATCACCCAACTGTCCAACTACAGTACTGCTAGTGTTCATGGAAAATGGCCTCCACTCCAAAACTTCAAATATAACCACTGTTACTTCTCTGAATCTTGCAGGCTCTAGGCTTCCTTACACTTGCCAGAAAAAAATTAGCACTGGGAAATGCTGCTCTGACCAAGAGACTCAGTTTCTAGTTGCTTAGATAACTGAAGTAGTAAAACAGTATTATTGCAATTACTGAGTGCTTCACTTCCATGACATTAAGACCCAAGGTCCAGCATTCCAGTATGGCACAAAAGGAGACTGAACTTCTGCAAGAACTGTTCCAACAAAGAACACACTATTTCAGTATCAGCAGGCTATATTAAATTTTATCACATAAAATTGTGTGTGTATGCATGTGTATATATATAAATAAAAATATATGTGCTGTAAAATGAGGAAAATAAACTTTCTAATAAACTAGTAGCTTTGGGGAAAGTGTGTGTGTGTTCTTGTTTCCCAAAGGAGCAGAATCAAGTTGCTAGTTCTCATGTTGTCATACTATTAGGTGTGAACAACTAGACCCACATGTGTAGAGTTCCTGCCCTTTACACAGGAAGCTCTCCAGACTGGCAGCTTTCACCAGGAAACAACCAGATAAGACTCTTAAGGCATTCAGGGGAGGGGTGGTGGTGGTCAGACCAAGCACTCTTGTGTTTACAGAGCAAGTCCAGGCTGATTCCTATCTTGAGCCCTCCTCCCAACCGGCTTGGTTGCTTTCCAACACACACTTTTTAAATAAGTCTTTCCAAATAAAATCCTATAAACCTGTCTCAGTATATAACATTGTTATTCTAAGCCAGGGCAAACGTTGCATATTGTTTGTCCAATAAAGTTCATTCTGATATTTGAAGCATGTGACATACAGCTTACAAAAATACTTGGGTATAAAATATCATTCACATTGATGTTCCAATATACTGACTATATAAACGTAACTTTAAAAAAAGCATCAAGAAATTTGAAAAAGGAGATTTCAGTCCTTGTTTATCATCCCTTGCACTTTCAGTCTAGAGGAAAAAAAATCAGGTTTGCCCAATGAATTAGTTGTCATGGTTCTGATTAAAAAGACACATCAAAGAGTACTACATGATTATTCTAAAAAAGTCTATAATGAGCAGAACGGCATCGTCACTCATGGATGTGTTGTGGAAAGAAGGGACTCACGCCAGCTCTTCAGAGAAGGAAAGTTTATTGCGCAGGTTCAGAAAGCAACATGAGGCACAAGAGTCTGAACCCCGAGGGGCTCGTGACCTGATAAATTTATACCCCTCATTTCCTGGCTGTACATTAGTCCATATTTGGTTATATCCTATGCATTTTGAACTGGCAGTTTACAGACAGCAGTTTTGCAGGGGAGTACATATGGCTGCAAAAACAGGATATGGTTATCTTAGCTCAGCATCTGTCTGGAGGACAGGAATATCTCATGCACATTCAGCACTTCTGCAAAACACCCCAGTTGTTCTTATGTTGAATAAACAGTCCAGTATTTTTCCCCACTTTATTCCTTCACTTTAGATGGATGCCAGAATCTGAATTCTCCTCCCCTTGACACACCACATCATACAGAATTTCCCTCCCTTATTTACGTGTCATGAATCACATTTACCAATTAATTTAACACACAAAGTTTCACTTCCCTTCTGAAGTGGCTATCCCTTATCTTGTCAAAACATCAGGGTTGCATTCCACCCGCACTTTAGCGATTCAAAACCAAACAGTTAAATCAAAAAGCTGCCTCTTATATTGTCAGTGCAAGAACATGTCAATGTTTGCAGCATTGACAGTAGCTTGAGGCAAAGAATAAAATGAGTGTCTCCATTCCCTTACAGCAAGGGTCTTCAAACATGGCCCTTTTATGACTCATGGAATTCAACTCCCAGAATTCCTCAGCCAGGCATGCTGGCTGAGGAATTCTGGGAGTTGAAGTCCATGAGTCATAAAAGGGCCACATTTGAAGACCCCTGCCTTACAGAAAACTTTGCAGATATTAATTAGTTCAGGACTGAGCTAATCACAGATATTAATTAGCTCAGGACAGAGGGAATTAGTGTGGAGAAGCTGCTACAATTGCCACTCAACCTACAACATCTTTTACCAAAGACAGCTCCCTCTATTACCATAAAAGTCAGTCCCTGAAGAATAGAAACTGACATGGGGGAGGGGGATTTCAGGGACCCAATTTTAAGCTGTAAAAGGGGTTAAAAGATCCATACTTGTAAAAAGGCCAGAAGCCCTTTGCAGCTGTTTGAGGACAAGTGAGAAGATCATCTGGTTCTTGTTCAAGTTAGCAATTGACTAATTTGTGAGACCTGCCCCAATCTGATCCCTTAGGAAAGAAAAGCCTTTGACTCCATTTGGTTAAAGCAAAGGGTTCTTTTACTAAGGATGTTGGTTGCAGTAAAGTCAAGCCAGCTATGAAATTTACCGCGCTCACTAGTTACAAAAATAAGGTGTAGGTGTCAAGCTACGAACCCTACTGCCTTTAGGACTGCAGTGTGCTCCTAACTTGCCAATGGAAGGGGAAGGAAGGGAAGAGAGCTTTGAATCTACAGGTGTCCTTTATCAGTGTGAGACCTGAAGCTGCTGAAGAATTGTGTTGGCAAAACTAAAGTCTGTTCTCATAATAATTACTAGAAGATGTATTGGACAATGTAACCTGTATTGTCAGAGAGGCATGGAAAAAGTTTAGTTCTTTTAATTAACTGCTTCCTGCCATTTCCTTAGAGCAGGCATGTCAAACTCACAATGTCATGTGACTTCACGTGATGTATTGTGACTTTTCCCCATTGCCGGCAATGGGGTGGGCACGGTTTCAGTGTGATACATCCAGCCTGCAGGCTGGCAGTTTGACATGCCTGCCTTAAAAGGTAGTTTCCCTTTGACCCTACTAGTTTGATTCTGCTCAATAAAAGTAATCATTAGAAGTTTGCAATGGCTCTGATGTTTTGCTTGGTTGGGCTTTTCAGCTGGGGGTTGACACTAAGTTAGCTCTCTAAACAAATTAAATTACATTGAGGGGTCCTGAGCCCCTATGGCCCACTGGAAGCCTCCAGGGGTAGAGTGAAGACTCAGGGGTAGATGCCTGAAATGGAGAAGCTGGCTGGAGCTGGCTCAGGATTGATCAGTGGAACTCCAGCTGGGGCTGAGGGCAGCTTCATAACCCCACCAGCCTCAAGCCAACCCAAGCAGCGAGTTGAACAGAGAGAGCCAACCCCAGAGTGGATGGGGGAAGACACAGCGTTCAACTGGCCTGAGGTGAAGAGGTGGAGAGAGGAGTTGTGGAGATCTGTCGAAGCTAAGTTCCAATCGTACTGCCTCCAGCCTGAAGGGGCCAAGGGGATGGAGTGGTGGAGATGTGAAGCCTTGGAATGGCACACAGGGAGCGCTACCTGCCAAGGTGCAGCAGCCAGTTAGTGGAGCACCTGAGGCAGCAGTTCAGCCTGGAGGTCTGTGGAGCAGGGTTGGTCCCACAGCTGGATACTAAACCCCAAGGGGGTTCAGCCCCGACCCTGAGGCCAACGCCGATCCCTTCACCCCAGCACTCGGGAGCAGCTGCTGTGATTACGGGGGGGGAGGACAGGTAGCCCACTGCCTGGGTTACTTCCCCCCCCCGGAGCCCAGTCTGCAGTGGAGACCCTACAGCCCGCCCCCAGCACCTGATCCACAGCTTGGGGGAGTGGGTTGGCAACCCCCACTGAGGCACAGGTACGGAGCACAGCCAGGGATGTACCCAGACTGCCGGGCGTGGGTGCAGTGCCCTTAACCGGCTGCGGCACCCAGGCCACCTCCACCCCTACCACTGAGGGCGACATTTGATGGGAACCCAGAAAAGCTGGCATTTTTCCTAAATCAAGTCTGGACCCATCTTGATTGGCACGGAGATGATTACCCTAACGATGTGGCCCGGGTGGATGTCGTCATGGCTAACCTCGAAGGGGAGGCAGCAAAATGGGTGACCATTCTCCACGATGAAGGTGCCCCTGAGCTGGCAGATCCAGACACTTTTCTCTGTGGCCTCAGAGCCCAGTTTGGGGACCCTGCACAAACCCAGCGGGCGGAGCTGGAAGTCCAGAGAGTCAAGCAAGGGACCAGACCCATGGTTGAGTACTTTAGACAGAACACGGGGAGGCTGAGACACTGGCTGGAACAGCTCCTGACCCAGTACTTTCAAGAGGGTCTGAGCCACGACCTATTCAATCTGTGTCTAGCCCAAGGGATCCCAAATCAGCTTGGGGACTGGTACCAGCTAGTCACCATTGTGGAGCTGGAACTGGAAGTGTACAAGGGTGGTGGGGATGTCGGCTCACCCCCGAAGGTCCAGGATAAGCATGCCTTGGGGAGAAAGCAATCGGCAGCAACCCCAACACCTGCGAGGCTGGCCAAGCGTGCACCCATCGTGTGCCCGGGGCCAATGCCCCAGATGGCTCCTGTGAACCCAACTTTTTTGAAGCCAAAGAAGCCACCCAAGAAGGGAAAGGAGAAGTCACAGGCTGCAACTCAGGTCATTGAGGAGGGAATGGAACTCCGACTGAAGAACCACCGATGGTCTTTTATGACAGCAAGAGCGAGGAAGAAGATGACCCAATGGTGAGTGGACCGGTTAACTACCTTAAGGTTAGCATGGGCATCAAGGCATCACAGTCAGGCGAGGGGAGTGGTTAAGGCCCTTGTGGACTCAGGTTGCTTTCATTGCCTAATTTGTCAGGGGAAGGTGCAGAAGTTGGGGTTGCACGTGAGGAAGATTAAAAAACCCGTGAAGTTCGAACAGGTTGATGGCTCACTGATAAGGGGCAGGAGTGCTTCCCATCTGACTGAGCCAGTGCAACTGGAATTAGGGGAGCACCAGCAGACCATTTGCTTCATGGTCGTAAAGATGGCAGAGGACATGACCCTGGGTCTGGCTTGGCTAGCCAAGTGGGGACCCTGTATCTATTGGGAGAGAGCCATTAGGTGGATGATCATGGGGAAGAGGGCCCTGAGCCCCCATAAAAGCCCCCTGTTAGAAAGTCTGCCAAACTATTCTATTGGGAAATGTAGTTGATTGCATAGAAATGGGGCGGGAAGTTTAACTTTGTATACTGTAACTTTTTGGAGGGAACACAATACTTTTTGTAATGCTAACAAGCCGGGTAGGTGGCTAGCTTATTTGTTAAGGAAAAAACAAAGGTCACGTAACATAGATAAGATAGAATATAAGGGTAAAGAGATGTTTCAGCAAAATTATATTAAAAAGGCTTTTGTTGAATTTTATTCTAAGTTATATGCCGGGGATAGAATTCAAGGTTTAGATATAGATAGATATTTACAAGAAGTGAATATCCCTGTACTCACACAAAAGCAAAGGGAAGGGATGAATCAATTGATAAATGCTGAAGAAATTATTTTGGCAATTAAACAATTAAAAGTGGGTAAAGCATCAGGAACAGATGGTTTGACTGCCATTTATTATAAAAATTTACAGTTAGAAATGGTGGAACTTCTGGAAGAGTTATTTAGAACAATTCAATCTGGAGGAGAAGTGCCTCCATCGTGGAAAACAGCCTTTATATCGCTGATTCCGAAGGAAGATCAAGATCTTACCCAAACCAAAAATTATAGGCCAATATCGCTTTTAAATACTGATTTACCTAAACATGCAATAGAAAATATAAATGTGGGATTTAAACATGATGTGATTACATACAAAGAAATTCTAAGGATAGAAAGGAATGTATGGCAATTAATGTATGGCAGGTTAGATGCCACTTGATCTGCCATCAACATATTAAACTGACCTCTTAACAAAGTAATTGCTTCCTTCACCCTCTTATCAGATGGGTTCAAAGTTAGAGCCTTCTCTTTCCTCTTGATTTCCTCCTCTAACTCTTTATGCTTGTATTCCAATCTACGTCTATATTTATTATTCAAATATATTAACACTCCTCTCATATAGGCTTTACTTGCATCCCAAACCATTTCAATAGGAGTATCCTTATGCATATTTATATTAAAAAATTCTGTCAACTGTTTTTTACATTCATCCACATTCTCTTGATATCTAAACAAATTTTCATTTAATCTCCAAGATCTTCTATCTTTCCTCTCCTTATCTAATTCCAACCATACTGGACTATGATCTGATAAAGTTCATCAAGTTTTTGACACCTTGCTAGGCGACTGGTGGTACTTGGATGTTGCCATATCCTAAAAGTGGTACAATGGGTGAAAAGGTTGAAAAGCCCTGGCCTGCCTAACTCTTTAGGAGGATGACAAAGACTCAGGGAAGAAATGGAGAGGAGAGGAGAGTTGTCCTCTGGCCTCAGCACAACAATGGTGAGTGGGACTCAGGCTACCGCCCAGGCAAAGAGTGGGGCTCCTGCTGCTGGAGCTGCTGAGGCAGAGCTCCCACTGATTTTGTCCCACGGCCTTCATTCACCTGTACTGAGAAAGGTGAAGTGGCCAGCTGGCTGGGATGAATCAGGGGAGTGGAAGTACCTGACCGCCTTCCACAGCCACTCAGTCAAGAGGTTGAGAGAGAAGTCCGACCGACTCGAAGTGGGAGAAGTAGAGCCGATTGCTCGCCATCTGATCTCCAGTTGATGAGACTGCAGGAGCTTCCCAATGCTCCTACCTCCCCCGTGAAGCCCACGCTCAGTCACGATGGTTCGGGCTGCTTCACTGCTACCCCGGCCAGTCTCATCATAGGGTCCAGTGTGCTGGTGTAGCCCCAAGAGAGGTCAACATCCTACAAGCCATGGAGCCCAGCTGAGAGCGTTTCACGATGTAGCTCTCCCCCAACTCCAGTGCCAGTGAACATGTATGAAACAAGCCTACTGGGGACAATGGCCTGGAGACCCACTTCCTATCAAACCCACATTTGATGGAGATCCTAAGAAGCATCCTCAGAAACCTCAGGGAGATTCCTAACTTCTCCGTTTATTTCTCTACAGGATCTGTTTTGTCTTTGGGGGGCGAGGGGTTCTGAATGTCAATTCTGCATTGAACCTGAATGAAGCCATTTGGATCATTTTCAGTTGCCACCAGAATGGGAGGGTGTATGTGGAATTTTTCTGCTAGCTTAAACAATTCTCTGTCCCGTGGGAACCAAGGTTATTTCTGTTTGTTAGACTGGGAGGCTGAGCTTTCTGTTAGAAAGCCCACCAAACTATTCTATTGGGAAACATAATTAACTGCATAGTAATGGGGCGGGAAGTTTAACTTTGTATACTGTAACTTTTTGGAGAGAACTTTAGACTTGATTTCACTTTTGACAGTGTCAATACTTTGTAACCAATAAACATGTTCTGAAAGGAAACTTCAAGCCTCAGAGTTCTGTTTTAGTTGGTCTCATCTATCAGAACCATGACAGATGTATTCCATAACTCCAAAGGAGATGAAGGAGCTGAGGGAGTACATTGACAAGAACTTAGCGAGGGGGTTTATTCAAGCCACGAAATCTCAGGTCATGCCCCCAGTACTCTTTAAAGAAAAGAAAGATGGGCTGTGTTGTATACTTGGATCTTTGAGTCATTGACGAGGTGAAGGTAAAAGTAACAGAATGTTTATTAGGTTAACACAGAAGCAGCTCTAACAGCTGCCTTGACATCTATTTATACAGACCGCCAATGAAATTAAAGCAATTCTCCCGCCCAAAACACAAGCTTGCAAATTTGCAGACAAGCAATTAACGTTCAGACAACACAGCCATTATTCAATTATAACAGCCCATATAATTTACTTCAATACATAACATCCCTTCCCCCTAGATGGTTCACAAGTTAAAGAGTGAACATAGTCCTGCAAGTACTTCGGTGGCTTCTGTGACCACTCCAAATGCCTTGGTGCCACTGGTGGTTCCTGGTCTACCAACTCCCTTGCTTGGCTGGGTAGACCGGGGCTTTCCGACCCGCTGGTTATGTGTAGACCCATGTCCCTTTGGCTGGTCTGTCCGGGTAGACCTGAGCCAATGTCCATGGACAGAGCGGTTTCTGATGAGCTGGAACACCGGTTCGTTTGTAAGTCCCGTTCAATGGGTGCAGTCTCTTCACTTGGGAAAGACTCACTCACAGTTAACGCACCATCCACGACTCCATGAGTCTTGCCAGCACCCTGAGACTCTGTTGTGAAGCCGCTGTCGTGCTGGTTCTGGTTTTGGTTTTCATCTCTGTGAGGAGCCAGTGTCTTGGTTCTCTAGCCGCCGGCGCAATTGGTCGATGTGACGGTGGATCACTCGACCATCTTCCAGGACCACTTCGTACGAAAGTGGTCCTGACACCTTACAAACCACAGCTACCACCCACGGTGCCCCTTGACCATAATTTCTTGCCCAAACTCAGTCGCCAACTTTCAAATGCCTGGACGGCTTCAGCTGTGCGGTTTCTGAGGCAACTCGGTCTGGGTGGAGACGGTCCAACTTTGTAGTAAGCAGGCTCCCCGTCCAAAGTCAGGGGGTTGAGTGCTGGCAGAGCAGAAAGTCTGCCAGTCGGTGATGCCAATCGCCGGACATGATTCTCTTTAGTGATTCCTTGGTTGTTCTGACCATGTGTTCTGCTTGGCTGTTTGAAGCCAGGTGAAAGGTGGCTGAAGTGGCGTGCCTAATCATGTTAGCCCTCAAAAAGGACTGAAATTTAGCAGCAGTAAATTGTGCCCTGTTGTAAGAAACTGTTACGTCGGGTAAGCCGTGTGTGGCAAAGTTTCTGTGCAGTTCCTGGATGGTCCTGGCAGTAGTCATAGTAGGGACGGGTACGACCTCTAGCCACTTAGAGTGACTGTCCACGACAATGAGGAACAGTTGTCCCTGGAATGGTCCTGCATAGTCTATATGGATTCTAGACCTTGGGTTTTGCGTGGTTTCCCAGCGATGTACTGGGGCTTGAGGCATTTCAGGTCTGGATTGCTGGCAAACGTGGCAACTTTGTACTTGGACCTAAATATCCTTATCCAACCCTGGCCACCACAGGAGAGCTTCTCGCGAGTGCCTTCATCCTGACTATACCAGGATGTCCCTCATGCAGAGATTCTAAGACTCTAGTCCTCATTGAGTTTGGAACTATGACCTGACTTCCACAAAGAATGCAGCTCTTGTAAGCTGACAGCTCATCCTTCCTTCTACTGAAGCTATGAAATTCTGCTCCCAGACTAGCTTCTGGCCACCCCCTCAGCACCAAGTTCAAAACGTGACTGTGCGTTTTGTCAGAGGCTGTTTCAGCAGCTACATCCCCTGCATGAAGGGAGACTCTGGCAAGTCCTGGATTGCCACGATGCGTGCAGCAGGTGCAGGAGTCAGGCTCTGAGTGAGGGAGGGGTAGCCTGCTGAGAGCGTCAGCGTGTCTCATTTCCCTGCCAGGTTTATGAATTAGCCTGTAACTATAGGCTGACAAACAGATGGACCACCTCAGCATCTGTGGAGAGAGGATCTGAGGGGTTTGTTTGTAGTGAACAGACCCAGAAGTGGCTTATGGTCCATAAAGACCGTGAATGTGCGACCATAAAGGAAATCATGACATTTTTTGATGCCAGCCACTATGGCTAATGCCTCTTTATCAATTTGGGCATAGTTTCGTTCCGCTGGTGACAGTGTCCTTGAATAATAAGCTACGGGAGCTTGCCTTCTGTCAGCCATTAAATGGCTCAAAATGGTCCCTAATCCGTACGCAGATGCATCACATGCAATATTGATAGGCAGCTTCTCATTAAAATGTGTTAAGATGGAGTTTGATGACAGCAGTGATTTGACTGCCTTGAAACTTTTCTTGTGGACGATTGTCCAGTGCCATGGTGCCCTGTTATCCAAGAGCCTGTGTAAGGGCTCTGCCTGTCACTGCACGTTTTTTTTTGTTCGTCAGAAAAGTTCATTTCTAACTGTACATTTTCCCCTGCTCTTTCCACCTGTGGTGATAACTTATCTGGTAACCATAGTGAATCCCATATGACCAGTTATGTTATGGTTTCAGACTGTTTAGTGCGCATGTCTAGAAAAAGTTCTCACAGTTATTCTTTATTGTCTTTCACTTTGCTGTTACTGTCTGTTCCGTTAGGATGTAGTCAGCTAGCTCTCTTTATAGTATATATTTAGTTTTTATATTTTTGTAATTAAAAGGTATTTAGTAAGATTATGCATCATGTTTTATTTCCTTCCTTCATGCACATCATGCATCCTCTGAAGCACGGTCCTTCGCCCTCTACTAAGGTGATTTATACCTTGACATTTGGTATCGAGGAAGGTTTGATTTATGTTTTTAGAGATGCATGTTTCTGCGGCTGTTATCAGTTAGTTAGTGCTAGTGAGGCAGCGGTGATTAACTGCTGAAACATGTCAGGAAGGAAGCCACAGATGAAAAGGGAGGCTAGGAGCCTGTCTGTGGGGCATCTCCCTTCAACTTTACAAACTCCAATCGCTTCAGCCACACGCCTTGGAGAAGACGCACCTGCTCTTGTCGACGATGCAAGGTCAGTCACTCCTTTTTCTACTTTTCCAAGCTCCCTGGCAGCTGTTTTTGAAAATGTTCACACTCCAGGGGCTCAAGATGAATTTCAAGGGCTTGGAGCGAAACCTAAAGTTCAGCCGAAGAAAATTCCTTCTGCTCCTTCAAGCCCCAAGCAAACTATGCGAGATAGGGCTATGCAAGGCTACTGTGAACAAATTGGGGTTTTTTGAAAAGCGTTTGCAGCAGGCAAAGGAATATGTGTCAATGGTTCAGCAATATGAGAGGAGTTATGAGCAAGAACCGGCCATATTGCCACACCCACAAGAAGAAGCCATATTGCCTCCTTCTTTCCCAAAGCCAAAGTCACGCCCATCATTGAGTGTCATGCCAGACGAATGGGAACCGGAGGCTCCTATGTCACATGATTATGGGCTGTCCCAAAGGACATACAGAGCCACAGTGATGCCTGATGTTATAGCACCATCTACTGGTGAAGCTGCATTAAGACATGAATTGGAGCTCTCACTCTCGCAACTGTCCATGCAGGAATCTTTGCTCAGAGATACAAGATTTCTGCCGTTATCTGAGGCTCCAGCCCCTGATGGTGCTAGGATTCCTGTTACTATTGCTTCTCCTGTTAATATTGCTTCTATGCAAGTCCCTCTACCTGACAGAGCACAGCCATATTTAGCCCACACGCAATTGCCACCCAGTTCTTATATGCGAAGGCCAGTGTCATCTGCAGGTTATGCTACTGCACCAGCCCCAGCCCCAGCGCCTCCTGCTGGCCAGGGTGGAATAGCAGCTCAAAGACAGTCACAGCCAGCACCAATACTACCGGCAGCTTCAATGCAACTGCCGCATGTCCAGGCACAGGCACAGACGCCACTGGTGCCCCCTGCAGGTTATGGTCGGATTGCACAACCTGCACAGCCAGTACCTCAATTGTATATTCCTCATCAAACACCTTCTATTGTACCACTGGCTGGTGACTCAAAATTAAAGAAGTCAGGACAGAATTACAGGGCATGGGTCAGTGAGGTTGGACTTTTACTACGCAGAGAAGGTACTCACATGATGGTGTTTAATCCTCCTGCCCAGCCATGGACTCCTGACATATGGGACTTGGATAATAGAGCATGCACAACATTATTGATGTCAATGGACACTGAATTGCAGCTCACGTTTTCACAAGATGCAACTGCCCAACAAATTTGGACTCAGTTAGAGACATGTTATTGGCCTACATCAATTGAGTCTACATGTTTACTTTTGTCTGAGTTCCATGGTTCCAGATTAAAACCTGGTGAACATATTGGAGCACATTTGACTAAAATGAAAGGTATTAGAAAAGAACTGGGTGAAAAAGGCTATCCTATTGATGATTTTCAAATGATCAGCATTATCATCAATTCTTTGAATCATGAGTGGAAAGATGCTATTTCCAAGATCAATCAAGTGCCTATTGCTCAACGCACAGTGGATCATGTATGCAGAATTTTAACCAAAGAAGAGGCACTTATGCAAGCCGCGCCACATTTAAGGGAACCACCAGCGTCAAGAGCTCCAGCGAGGCGTACCTTCCGTGGAAGGACCTACGTTCCAAGGATGCCAAGATGCTACATCTGCAATCGTGTGGGACATGCCACCCGGGATTGTCCCCAACGAGTTCCAGCACCCATCACATACCAGCCCAGAGGAACAGATTCCAGAGGAGGCAGAGGTAGAGGCGGACGACAAGGTCGTGGTCGTGGTTCCAGGCGTGATCCACAAGCTCCACTTGTCACATTGGTTGTGACCAACGATCCACAGTCTCAACCAGAGTATGACAGACGACTTCTTTGGACTTTGGACAGTGGAGCAGCATTACATGTTACCTACAGAAAAGAGCTTTACACAGAGATGCACGAGCCTGAACCTGAACTTCGTGAACTTTACTCTTTTTCAAATCATCCTGTTCAGGTCATGGGAAAAGGAACTGTTTATATTGAAGAGCTCGGTGCTCTCACTCCAGATGTTTACTACGTTCCGTCTGCCAGTAGTAATTTGCTTAGTCAGAGTCATTTGTCTAGGTTTTCTCATTTTCAGGTCCATCATCTTGAAAAAGCAAGTTATATAGTCAAAGATGGAGATATTGTTGCTGAAACCATGGTGGTTGGTGGTGTTTATTACATAAAACCAAAGTCTAAGCAGCAAGAGCAGGCAAGTATACACGTTCCAAAAAGCACAGGCCCAGAGAGAGACGTCCCAGAGAGAGATCCTGTTGCTACTCCAAAGGTTCCTAAAGATAATATAAATACAGAAAAGACACAGGTTGCTCATGACAAGCCTGGGGTTCCTAATAAAAATGCTAATGTTGAGAATTCACTAACAGGTAAACCTTTGCATTCCAGGTGTATCCATAAGTGGCATAGAAGATTGGGTCATGCCAGTTTCCGTGTTCTGAAGAAGATGCCAGAGTTCGCAAGAGGTTTGGATCTAAAGGGGTGTAAGGTGTTCTTGGACTGTGCTGTCTGCAAGAAAGCCAAATCTAAAGCAGCAGCAATTCCAAAACACGCTACACATCTGTCAACACGCATTTTTGATTTGGTACACACTGACATAGTGGATCCTTTTGCACCAACACTTGGTGGTAAAAGATATTTCTTGACAATCGTTGATAATTATTCTAGATATGGATATGTATATCCTATGAAAGAAAAATCTGAGACCTTTCAGATCTTTAAAGACTTTGCTAGTCTTGTCTATACCCAATTCGAGGTCAACATTGCCAGAATACAGAGTGATCGCGGTGCTGAATTCATGTCTCAGCGTTTCCAGGACTGGATGCGTGAGAACGGGATAGTACATCAGACATCTGCTCCTTATACTCCAGCTGAAAATGGAGTGGCAGAACGCAGAAATGGGGTTTTGCAAACCATGATGCGTTGCCTTCTTGAAGATGCCAACCTTGGTCTTCCATACTGGGGTGAAGCTATCAAATATGCTAACCATATCATCAACCATACTTGGAGTAGTGTGATAAATCAGACCCCTTATTTCATGTTGTATGGACACAAGCCTGATCTCTCACATCTCCATATTTTTGGTTCATATGCTATGGTGAATATTCCTTTAGCTCAAAGAAAGAAAGGGGGTCCTGCAGCAAAAAGGATGAGATTTATGGGTATTGATGATAATTCAAAATGGAGCAAATACATTGACTCTCATCATGTTATTGTGGTCTCACAGTCTGCTACGTTTGAGGAAGATGCTGACTGGTCCAGGATTCATTCTAACGATCCTGGAGTTTATTTTCCTAGAGATGCTGCTGCTGATGCCACGCAACCTGATGATCAAGATCCACAGGAGGTTGTCCCTTCCACGAGTTCTTCTCAACCTACTGTTCCATCTTCGCAAGCCGCCGATGCTGCCACTGGCAACGATGATGAAGACGAGGACGAAACGGAAGAAGAATGGTCGGTTGTTCCGAGACGTTCCAAGAGGACCACAAAGGGAATTCCACCAAAACGGTATTCGTGGCAAGTAACGAAAACACCTGTACCTTTGATTTGTAATGTTACACTTCCACCTGAGAAGTTCACACAGATCAAACATCTTCCTGAATCAGAGCAAGATAAATGGTTTGAGGCAATGCAGGCTGAAATGGACAGTCTAAAAAAACTTCACATGTTTACGCCTGCAAGCCCTCCAGCAAACAAGAAAGTTATTGGCACTCGATGGGTCTACAGGATCAAAAAGAAGCTGAATGGTGAGTCGTTGTACAAGGCTATACTCGTAGCCCAGGGTTTCGCTCAACGTTATCCTGAGGACTATACAAATACATACTCACCCACAGTGCGGACTGAGAGTGTGAAAATTGCCTTAGCCACTGCAACTATCCTTGGTTTAGAAGTTTTCTAGTTCGATGTTGAAACGGCTTATCTACACGCTGATCTAGATGAACAAATTTATGTGAAAGGTCTTCCAGGTTTCCGACAGCAAGAAGGGGATACTTGGTTTCTACACAAAAGTCTTTATGGTCTGAAACAGTCTGGTTTAATGTGGTACTTATGTCTTTCTGACAAACTAAATTCAATGGGCTTTATTAAGTCCGAAACAGATGAATGCGTGTTTACTAAAAGATCCGGTAATAGGTATGAGATAATTCTTGTTTATGTCGATGATATTGTTTATATTTGTCCAAATAAGCAGATGAGTGAGGGTTTTGCTAAAACTTTACAAAAGTTTTTCACATTGAAGTCTTTACGATGTATTAACACTTATTTAGGTGTTCAAATTGTCAAAACTCAGAAGGGGTTTAGTCTCACACAAGAAGATAAGATTGAACAACTGTTACATCACTGCAACATGGAGGACGCTAAGCCTGTGAGTATACCCATGCAAACCGATTTTCACAATTTGGCACATGAACCAAGTCCTGAGTTCGAAGATCAAACACTATATCGCTCAGTCATTGGGTCGCTGCTGTATATTAGTAGTTGGACTAGACCTGACATTGCACTTAGTGTTAATCTCCTATCACGACATGTAGGTAAGGCAAAACAGTTTCATTGGACATGTGTTAAAAAGTTATTGAGGTATCTAAAACACACCAAAGGCATGAAGTTATTGTTAGAACCCACACATACTGACTATGCAGAGTTATGTTGTTATGCAGATTCAGATTGGGCGAGTGATAAGAAGTCACAGAAAAGTACTTCAGGTTACATGATGTTCTTAAATGGATGTCCTGTTTACTGGCATGTGCGTAAACAGAATTTTGTTTCTTGTTCCTCTACAGAAGCTGAGTATGCTTGTGTGTCTGATGCATGCAATTCTTTAACCTGGTTTGATGCTTTAGTCACAGATATCTGGACACATCCGATTCGACCGATCACTGTGATGGAAGATAATCTGTGGTTTATATTTCTGAAACACATTTTACAGGTTCAAGGTCCAGACACATTGATATCCGATATCAAAACATAAGACAACTGGTTAAACAAGGTTTTGTGACATTACAGTATGTGCCTACACGTGATCAAATTGCTGATATGCTGAACAAACCACTACCTACAACCCAGCATGAGTATCTGCGTGAGAAGATGTGCCTTACTTGAGTCTTCACTTTTGCTGACGAAAGAAGGGGAATGTCACTGCACGTTTTTTTTTGTTCATCAGAAAAGTTCATTTCTAACTACATTTTCCCCTGCTCTTTCCACCTGTGGTGATAACTTTTCTGGTAACCATAGTGAATCCCATATGACCAGTTATGTTATGGTTTCAGACTGTTTAGTGCGCATGTCTAGAAAAAGTTCTCACAGTTATTCTTTATTGTCTTTCACTTTGCTGTTACTGTCTGTTCCGTTAGGATGTAGTCAGCTAGCTCTCTTTATAATATATATTTAGTTTTTATATTTTTGTAATTAAAAGGTATTTAGTAAGATTATGCGTCGTTTTTTATTTCCTTCCTTCATGCACATCATGCATCCTCTGAAGCACGGTCCTTCGCCCTCTACTAAGGTGATTTATACCTTGACACTGCCAATGCAGCCTTATGTGGAAGGAAAGCATGCGAGAAATTGAGTAACCCTAAAAATGCCTGTAGCTCCCTCTTTGACTTTGGACAGGGAGCCTGCTGAATAGCTTTGAGCTTCAAGTCAGCGGGGTGTATGCCTGAGGCATCAATGCGAAACCCCAGGAACTCTGTGGAGTTCACACCAATTTGACATTTGTCCCTCTTGAGCTTCAGCCCCGCTTCATGGAAACGCTGACGGACGGGTTTGAGCCGTTCAGCCAATATTTCTACTGACTCCCCAGCTATAAGGACGTCGTCAAAATACGGGCACACCCCTGGAATATTTTTGAGCGTGTACTCCATCACGCTTTGGAAAAGACCTGGGGCCATACTGACCCCAAACTGCAGGCAACGAACCCTGAATACTCCCCTATAGGTCACTATTGTTTGAGCTTCTGCCATGGCATCATCCACGGGCAGTTGCTGGTACGCCTGTGCCAGGTCCAATTTGGCAAATACGCAACCTCCCTGTAGTGATGCCAAAATATGCCTGACTACAGGTACCGGATATGCATGCTGCTGAAGTGCTTTATTTATAGTGCACTTATAATCTGTGCAAATGTGCACCTCACCATTGGGTTTAAGTGGTGTAACTATGGGAGTTTCCCACGAACTGCTATCTTCTGGCTTCAACACACCTTGTTGCACCAACTTATCTAACTCTGCATTGATCTTAGGTTTAAGGGCAAAAGGCACTCTGCGAGGTTTGATCCTAATTGGGATTATGGTTGGATCAAGGTGGAGGGCAATTGGAGCTCCCTTGTACTTTCCTAGGCTAGAGCTGAAGACATCAGCATATTCCTGGCAAACAGTCATCAGGTCCACTGCTTGCATTCTATTTATGCCTGTCACATGGATGCCCAGGGCATCAAACCAGTCTAACCAGATGAGGCTTGAGTGCCGACCCTCAACTACCACAATGCCAAGGGGACCCTCAAACTCTTTGAACTGTACTTTAAGTGTAGCTTCACCACAGGAGTTTTGAAAATCCGTTAACACGAGATTTGACGGCTTGAGTTTAATTCTTTTGCCGCTGTGACTGCAAATGTGGTTAAAAGTTCTTTGAGAAACTATGGATAACGCTGACCCTGGGTCCAGTTCCATGGGGCATGGAATTCCTTGAAGCTTGACTTTAAGCCTAAGCTTTTCTTTAAGGGGGCGATGGGCTCCTGTTCTACAAATGCTTCTTCTGCTGGAGCAATATCCAACTCTGTTTTGCCCTGGAGCCCCTGTACCTTTCCTGGGGAATTCTTCTTGTAGAAAGTCCTTCTGGCAACCTTTATAAACGATGGCGATGTGGCCTTGTTTGCCACATGCTCAGCACACTGCCATACGGAATCTGCGCTCAGAGCGCCGATGTCTGCCCCCACAGCCCATGCAGCTAGTGAAGGGAACTGCCTTCTCAAGAGGTCGCCGCCCTCTTTCTGGTAGCTTCTGCAACCGGTCAATTTAATTTTCCACATCTAGGTCATCTGCTCTTTCTGAGTCTTCATTGTGGACAGTTATTGGGCTGGGGATATTCTTGGGGGGCCATAAGGCTTTGATGGCTCCCCCAGTAGCCTTTTCTGCCATTACCTTTTTCAAAGTGTCCTGGAATGTCAAGGTCTCCTTCGCAAACAGCTTCTGCTGAAGGTCCTTGTTCCTCAAGCCGCATACCAGATGGTCCCTGAGCCTTTCTTCTAGGTCTGGGAAGTCACAGAGCCTGGACGCCTGTCGTAGTGCAGCCACAAATTCGGCAGCTGACTCTCCAGGTTGCTGTTCTCTTTGTTCAAATGCGTGTCTCCATGCAATGATGGAGATCCTTGGTTCGAAATGCTCTTTGAGTTTTCTTTTGAGCTCAGTGTAGGCGACCGACTCTAAAGTTACTGGAGCAACTAAGTTTTCAGCTATATCGAATGTCGCCTGGCCACACACGCAAAGTAGCATTGCAGGCTTTAAGCCATCTTCACTAACTAGGTTCACTCTTTTTTTTATTTAAAAAGTTTTACAGTACATTTTAACTTTAATCCCCCCTCCCCCACCCCTATCTAACCCTCCCTATCCCTCTCCCCCATTCCCTCCTCCCCCCCGACTTCCCAGAGCTAAATACAGGGTATAAAAAAGAAAAACAAACATAAGCATCCATATGCTATCACAATAAACTATTAATTCTATCACCCTCTAGCTCATGTAAAATGATTACAAACAATATTACTATTACAGATAAGAAAAAAAGAAAGAAAACAGAAAAGGAACTTTACTCAAATACTAAATAAAATTTCTTAATCCCAATCCTTATTCATATTAATTTCAAAAAAGAAAAAAAAATTTCATCTACTATTTACATTCTCCCACATTTCTCTAAATTCTAAACAAATTCTCAATTACGCGCCAAAAGCGCCTATCTCTATTAACCTTATTAATCTCCAACCAAACTGAACCATGATCAAAAATAGTTCTTGCATATATCACACCAAATGTCTCACAGTTCCAGATCATTCATCTATACGTCTAGGACACCATTCCAATCTCCAATGAAAATAAAATAAGAAATTTAAAAAAATTATAATCCAATTAAGTAACCTTTATATGTAGTAAGTTAAGAAAAATCAACTTGTTATTGATTAGGAGCTTGCGTACCCAATCTTAAATTCAATAAATACTTTTAGTCCATAACCCTAATATACGTTTCTTGCAAACAAATAGCATCAGTCTTAAATTGTTTTAAATATTGAAAAACTTTCTTTCTCCTCTATGATGAATTTAATCCATTGACATTCTAAATTAGAGATTTAGTCACCAATCTTGATGCTCCAAAGCTTTTGGAGCACGTCTGAAATGACCCCTGTATCTTCTTTGGACCGCGCCCTTCCCACAGCTTCACTATAAGTACGCTTTGGAGGTTCCATAACTTTCTGCTTGTCTTGCTCTTGCTCTCGTCTCGCTCGTCTTAGGGCGGCACGCGTCATCCTCTGCTCTCCAGCAGCAACCGATGAGGCTGTAACTTGATCCCCTCCAGCGCCGTTCTCCTCTGTCTGTCTATCTGCAACATCTTGAGGCTCTCCCTCGCCATGTCCCTTTGCAGCTTCCAGAAGTGATAGGGGGGTTGCTTTTAACACATTGCTATAAAAATCACGTGCCTGGGCCACAGTAGCCAAACGATGTCTTTTACCTTCGTGCATCACCACCAGTCCAACTGGAATCTCCCATCTAAACTTGACATCACATTTCTTAAGTTCCTGTACAAGAAATGCAAAATCTTTCCTTCTCCTTAAAATCTTTGGAGGAATCTCTTTTAAAACCAAAACTTCTTGCTCAGCAACTACCAATTTAGTATCATAAGCAGCTTGAATGACTTCATCCCTAATTACTCTCTTTGTAAAATAGACCACCACATCTCTGGGTAACTTCCTCTGTCTTGCAATCCATGAATTTACACGAAAAATTTTATCCATACTTCCCTCAATTTCAGATGCTGGCTGGCCCAATACCGGTTCCAAAGCCTCAGAGATCAGCTGCTTTAAATCTTCTTTAGAATTCTCCTTTAAACCCCTAATTCTAATAGCATACTGCATCTGTTGGTACTGAACAAGGCTCAATTCTCCATCCATTTTGTCCCTTAAATTTTCATTCTCTAATACCTTTGCTTCTAATATAGAGTTCTTTTGACTGAGATCCTCCACTTTTTCACCCAGCTGTTGCACACATTCAGCTACACTTTCAATCATAGACAACATTGCTCTAAACTTCTCTTCCATCTTCTTCTCCAATTTCTCCTCCAGCTTTTTCAACTTTTCATCCATCATATCAGACATTAACCGTGAATGCTTTTCAAGGGCATCTTGTAAATCCTTAAGCGTCAGTGCCGGAGGAAATGCAGGAGGAAGCAAAGCTTGCAACGAGGTCTGTTGCACCGGGGAAGACCCCGCACTCCGAAGAGCTTTAGAAGTCTTGGCCACCATCTTTCCCCACTTCACTTATTGCGCACTTTCACTTTAAAGCTATAAAATCCATTGAGCTAGAGAGTAAAGCTAAAAGTCCACATCACCTTGACCTCCTGTACCGCTCTGCCTGCATCTTGATACTCAAAAGTATTTCCTTTTGGCAGGGGTGGTTGCTAACGCCTGGCTCTGCTCCAAAAATCACGGAGCAGAGACGCTGCGCAGCTCGGAGCAACCCAGGCTTCGGGGGGGCTCAATCCTTCAGCCGCCCAAACTCTCAGCTCAGGCGGCCACGGAGAGCTCAACCCCTACCTGGGGCCTCACCCCCTCCTCTTCTCCCGAGGAGGGGGCTTCAAATCCATCTAAACAGCTGATCGGCGCTGTTTACGATGGAAAAAACACAGCTGCGGAGCGGGCAGCCCGGAGACGGCTGTCTTCGACGTCGCGTCGCCACCGGAAGCCCCTAACTAGGTTCACTCTTAGATAGTTCTTGACTCATGAAACGTACGAGCTTCACCTCTCTGGGTGCGACACGTCAAACTCTGACAGCTTGCCGACCTTGGCCATGGATTGCTGTTACTGACCTCTCAATGTCTTCTGCTGCTAAGGGCTTCTGTGTTGATCCTAGGGATGGGTCCCTTAGGATGTGGATGCCTCCAGCGTGGCTTGCTGGCAGGCAGAGGGGCGAAAATGGTTCCTACCAGGACGTTGATGCCTGGTCTTACCCCTAGTGACCTTTGGCTCTCTCTTCCTTAGCAGCACATCCCACCTTTGTCGCCACTGTTGTATACTGGGTTCTTTGAGGCATTGACAAGGCGAAGGTGAAAGCAACAGAACATTTATTAGGTTAACACAGAAGCGGCTCTAACAGCCGCCTTGACATCTATTTATATGGACCGCCAATGAAATTAAAGCAATTCTCCCGCCCAAAACACAAGCTTGCAAACTTGCAGACAGGCAATTAACTTTCAGACAACACAGCCGCTATTCAATTATAACGGCCCATATAATTTACTTCAATACATAACAGGCTGCTTAGATTGTCCGTGGATTTTCACAGAATTAACGGAGTGTGCATGGAAAACACGTACCCCCTCCCCCTTATGAAAGACATGCTAGGGCCAGTGATGGCTAACCTTTTAGAGACGGAGTGCCCAAACTGCAACCCAAACCCCACTTATTTATCGTCAGGTGCTGGATGGGTGTGGCCCACTGGGTGGGTGTGGCCAGCTTGACATTACTCGCATCAGGGGCACTTGTGTGGGGCTGGGCAGGACTTGGGCGGATCTGAGGGTCTCCGGCAGAGGGGGGTGGGTGGGACCAGGTCGAGCACCGGGGCACGGTCCACTGGAGGAGCCTCACTGAGCCTCAGGCCATGCAGGGGGCCCCTGGACGGTGGCACGGACTGCCTGGAGCCCTGGCAGTGGAGGACAAGCACCCAGCCCAGCCCTTGAGCTCCCACGGCACCAGAACCCCACAGCCCTGCCTACCCTAACCGCACTTCCCCGAGCGGGTACCCAGCTGCATTTACCTCCTCCTTAAGGCTACTGCTTCCCTGCTTGCTCTCCTTGGCCAGGTTGCTCATGGTGGGTGCAGCAAGGCAAAGTGAATGGGTCAGAGGGAGGCCCACTCCTTCTCCATGCGAGGAGACCTGGCTTTGTAATGAAAGCATCCTCAGCAATAGGATGGGAAACCACCAGGGGATGGCGAAAGGACAACAGGGCTGCTGGTGGCCAAGTGCTAAGGCAGGACTTCCCTCAGACCCTCTCTCCCTATTATTCCAATCTCTTTCCTTCTTTCTTTCCTTCCTTCCTTCCTTCCTTCCTTCCTTCCTTCCTTCCTTCCTTCCTTCCTTCCTTCCTCTCTCCCTCCCTCCCTCCCCTCCTTCCCTGCCTCCCTCCTTTTCATTCCCATTTCCTTCCTTCTTTCCTTCCTTTTCTTTCTTCCTGTTTCCCTCTCCTCCTCCCTTCTCTCCCTCCCTCTCTCTGTGCCTAGGAAGGGATGAGGGGAGGGGGAGAGGTTGGCAGCGCTTCTCTCAAAGAGTAAGAGAGTTGGAAGAGAACTTTGAGGTCTTTATCCAAGCCCCTGCTAAAGCAGGGGACATATACCACTCCAGACAATGGAATATCCAATCTCTACTTAAAAGCCTCCAGTGATGGAGCATCCACAACTTCTGAAGGCAAGCCTTTTCACTGGTTAGTTGTTTTCACAAGTCCTTAGTTCTAGGCTGGTTTTCTTTTTGATTAGTTTCCATCTATTATTGCCTTCTGATGCTTTGGAAAATAGGTTGACTCCTTCTCTGTGGCAGCCATTAAATATTAGAACATTGCTATCATGTCACCACCCCTAGTCCTTTTCACTAAGCTAGACACACCCAATTCCCACAAACATTTGTCATATGTTTTAGCCTCCAGCCCCCTAATCATCTATGTTTACCATCCATTTAGACCAGATGGTCCCCCTGGTTTGGTTTATAGAACAGTGGCCATGAGCAGAGTGTTCTCAGAAACAGCACCCCAATTATAGAACTTTCTTCCAAGGAAAATATGAACAGTGCATGTCTCACCCATTTAGAGGCAACTCCAAACACTGTTCAGCCAGGCATATGTAGAACAACACCACATTTTATTGTCAAACAGCAGTAAGTAAATTACTACTAATATTTTTCTTTCTTAAAATACACACTTTTAATATTGTTTTAAGCAGTGCTGGTGATGCTTTACAATAGCTGTCTTTGAGAGTCTTTTTGTAAACCACCCTGGATTTCTCAGAAACATTTAATTTCAAATTAGATGTTGATTTAATAAATTAGGCAGAAGAAACAAATGTTTACATACATCTAAATCCCACAGACCTACTGCCTCCTAGGCGCATACTGCAGAGAAAATAAGGCATTGCATTTCTAGCCAGCATAGCCACAGGATTATGGGAACTGTGCTCCATGACACCCAAAAGACATTAAGTTGGGTAAGGCTGGATTAAATTATAAAAGAGCAGATGAGAGGAAGTAGAAGCAAGAAACACTTTCCACATCTCTGACAAAATAATGGGGGGGGGAGTTGACTCGGCATTTTAATTTCAACTCATGCCAATTCCTCTTAACTTCCCATTCAATCCAAAGAGTTCTATGATTTTAGGGAGGGGAGGTGGCAAGAATAGATCACAAAGCCAATCTGCGAGTTTGCTCTCTCGCCTGCCTGCACACCACCTCCCCGACGTTGCACGTGTCTCTGTGTGTGTGTGTGTGAGAGAGAGAGATCCCCTTTTTGTACGTTTGCTTACTCTGCAATGCTTTCCTTTCCCCACACTTTCATTTCCCTGATGGCTCAATCTCTCTTTCTCTCTCTCCCTCACACACAAAACCTCCCCCTGCTTTCTCCCCCTTCTTGCCCTTTTCCTCCAGCTGCACCTGAACGGAGTGGGAGGAGGTTAAAAAAAAGAGAAGGGGGGAAGAAAGGGGGAGGCTCCCCTTTTTTGTAACACCTCAGTTTCCTCCTCCACCTCTTCCCCTCCTGGCTCACTCTCTCGCTCTTGCTCTCTCTTTCACACACACACACACACACACACACACACACACACACACACACACACATAGAAAGAGAGAGAGAGAGAGAGAGAGAGAGAGAGAGAGAGAGAGAGAGAGAGAGAAACCCTTCCTGCTGCATTCCCCTCTCCAGCTCTACAACATGGCAGAGAGGGCGAATGGGAGCCAGCCGATGCTCGGCTTGTGCCACTGCATGCTGCCATCTCCGCGCCTTTCATCCCACAGGCTGGGCATGCCCTGGGCTGTTGGCTTGCAGAACGCCAAGGCCCAAGTGAGGAAAGGCGCACTGTAGCAGAGCCAGACGAGGAGAGGCCCGGCAAAGCGGGGAATGGCCGGGTGTGACGGGTGAGGCTGGGAGGGGTGGGGTGGGGTAGGGTGAGGCAAATGAGCTGCTGCTGCAAACCACCAGGCCCCAAGGGCTCGCCGTTTCCTGTGCATGCACCTGTAGGGTGCTCAGCTGGGTTGGGGTGGGCCAGGGCTGGGGCAGCAGGGGCGGGTCCCTTGCCATTTCTGGGACAGCCCGGGGGGGCAAATTTGGGCCCTCCCCGGCCCAGCCCTGGCACCTGCTGATTTGGTGGCTCTGTAGGCAGAGCTGCGAAGTTCTCTTCTTTGTCAGAGAACTTTGCAGCTCTGCCTACAGAGCCACCAAAGCTGTAGCTGAATCGGCAAGTGGGGGGAAACCTGCCCCACTTGTTTCATGGTCGCTTTCGGCTGAGCTGCATTGCAGCAGCAATGGGCGCAATACGCGAGGCAGCAAACAGCCACACCACGCCGAAACCGGCCGCTTGCCGCTTCCTGCCCAGTACCGCTGCCATGAGGCCATGGAACAAGTGGGGCAGGTTTCCGCCTCACCTGCCCATTCAGCTAAAGCTTTTGCGGCTCTATAGACAGAGCTGCAAAGAGAACTTCAAAGCTCTGCCTACAGAGCCACCAAAGCAGCAGGTGAAGCGCCGGAGGCACGGGGAAGGAAGGCACTGAAGTGGGCGGTCGGGCCATTGGCAAGAGCAATGCGTCTGAGTGGAAAGTGGCCTTGGAACATGTGGGGAAGGTAAGGAAAGAAATCCTTGCTCCCTCAAGAAACTGCCTTTCTTTCCTTAACTGGCTCCCAGCCCCATGCTGCTTCTCCTTCGCGATCCATCCCCGCCGTGTGCAAGGAAACAAAGGAAGTATTTTTTGGGGAAAGAAAGGTCAATCAATTACAACTTCATGATCTTTCACAAGAAGTTGGAATTGATTGATTGACCTTTCCCCCCCCCCAAAAAAATCTTTTGTTTCCTTGCACACGGCAGCGATGGCAGATCGCAAAGGAGCAACAGCATGGGGTTGGAAAATCCTGTTCTAATAAATATTGATATATCTTTTTTATCATTCGATCTTCTGTTCCTAGAAGAATTTTATCTAATTGTGTATGCTCTAATTTTATCCCTGGTTCTTTTTTTTATCTTTTCTGTATCATGACTGTATTTGTAAGTATGCCCACCATTCCAACTCTACACCATCTTCTAATAATCTTTTTCTTGTTTTCAGGTCTCCATTTTCATCTAAGAGATCTTTATATGTAATTACACTTCCTAGATTTATAAATTTGGGGTGCATAAAAATCTCTAATATAGATAGCCAATTGGGAATTTCTATATAGTTAAATTTTTTGATTTTTATCCACACATTTAATAGTGCTCGTCTAATATGATGATTCTGAAAGTACTGATGAGCCCTATATTTTCCATCCCACATTATAGCATGCCACCCAATTTGCATGTCATGACCTTCTAATGCTAGTAATCTTCTGTTCCTTAAATGTATCCAATCCTTTATCCATACCGCTATTGCTGCTTGATAAAATTTTTCACAATCTGGGAGGCCGAGCCCTCCTCTTTCCTTTGCATCCTGTAATAATTTTAACTTGATTCTCGGTTTTCTACCTTGCCAGATAAATTTAGATGTAAATCTATTTAAATTTTCAAAAAAAATCCTTACCTAATTTAATTGGTACACATTGGGATAAAAAGAGTAATTTGGGCAGTATATTCATCTTGATTGTCGCTATTCTTCCCATAAAAGAGAGCTGCAAGTTTTTCCATCTATCTAAGTCTACTATAATTTGGTCCATTAACTTATCATAATTTTCTCTTTTAAGTGTAGTACATCTTGCTGACAATTGAATCCCCAAGTACTTTACTCTTTTAGATGTCTGGATGTTAATTTTTTCTACTAGCTCAGTTTCTTGTAAGTTGGACATATTTTTAACTAGCATTTTAGTTTTTCCTTTGTTGATTTTTAATCCCGCAACATCTCCATAATTTTCCAGCACCTGTAATAATCTTGTTCCAGATTGTAAAGGGTCTTCCAGAATGAAAACTAAATCATCTGCATAAGCCTGTAATTTAAATATCTCTTTTCTGATTTCTAATCCTTTAATCATCTTATCTTTTCGGATTATTCTTGTGAGTACTTCTAAAGAAAGAATGAATAATAAAGGAGATAGTGGACAGCCTTGTCTCGTACCTTTTTGTATTTGAATGCTATTTGTTAATTCTCCGTTTATGATTACTTTTGCCTCTTGCTTGGAATAGATTGCTTTAAACATATTTATAAATTTTTCTCCAAATTCCATCTGTTTAAGTTGAGTCAACATAAAATTCCATTTGACATTATCAAATGCTTTCTGAGCATCAACAAAAATTAATGCCACTTGTTTTTCGCTATGAAATTCATAGTATTCTAAGATGTCTAGTATGATCCTGACGTTATGTCTGATTTGTCTTTTAGGCAACAAGCCGTTTTGGTCAGTATGGATAAATTCAGCTAAATATTTTTAAAATCTTTCTGCCATTATAGTTGTGAAAATCTTGTAATCTGTGTTCAGTAAGGAAATGGGTCTATAATTTTTAATACAGGTCAAATCAGAGTTTTCTTTAGGGATTAGTGAGATGATTGCTTCAATTCTAGACCACGATTGATGCCGCCCTGAATAGTATGTAAATTGCTTTTCATTCAAATTTCTCTCCCTCCAACTATCTTGAATATTTAATTCCTCCACCATTTTTAAAAAAAGTACCAGGTAGTATTCTCCTGGTTCGTTTCCTAACTTCCTCGCTCTTATAATCTAATTCTCTGTCTATAATTGCATTAACATCACCAATTATACAAATGTTCTCATATTCCATATCAGCCGTAACCTTATGCAATTTCTTATAGAATTGTCTTTGTTTTTAATTGGGTGCATAAATTCCTACGAGGGCGATCTTTTTTTATTCAAGGAAATTTCAATAATCAATATTCTACATTCCTCATCTCGATAAATTTGTCTTGCTAGGATTCTTTCTTTAACGTATATCACAATTCCTCCTTTCTTCTGCTGTGAAAGCGATACAAATTTAATTCCTAACTTAGAGTAGTTTAATAGATCCTGATCTTGAGTCTTTATATGTGTTTCTTGTAGAATTGTTATATCTAAATTTTTCTTACTTAGCTTATTCAAAATTATATTTCTCTTAGCTGGGGAGTTTAGTCCATTCACATTTAATGATAATACTGTTAATATTTCTATATTACTGCCTCTGTTTTTATCTTGTTGCCCTTGTCGGTCTATCTTCCTTAACTTCTTTGTATCTACTCTCATCATGGTTATCATGGTGCATTCTCATTTTTTCTCTTCTCTCTGTTTCCTGTTCTTTGTCTTGTGGTTCCCGTCTCTTTCTATTATATCTCTCTGCATTGTTCCCTTCTCTTAACTCTCTTTCTTCTAGTTCATCTTCATTGCCTAGATGCTGCTGGAAAAACTCTTCTGCTTTATCAATCAAATCTAACTGTGGGAACGGCCAGAATTTGGCTTCCCAAGAATTTGGTTTCTCACCCTTCTGCTTTTCCGGCCCCCCTTAGCTGGCATTCACTTGGGTTACAGTGAGAGCACACTCTCCTGGCTTATGTGAAGGCTGGCATGTGGGAGGTTTGGGAAATGCTATGATAAAGCTTTCTCATATAGTACCTTGTTTTTGTATGATCTCAGAGGCACCTGAGAAATTCTCTGTGTATCCAATTATCTATGCTATTTTGTATGAGACTGATGAAGTTTTTTATAATATTGGAGGTGAATAAAAGTTCAGTGGGCAGTGCTCAGAGAGGGCTTTTTTTCTGTGGAGACGAGGCTGCCTGGCTGGTTCAAAGCTCTCTATCGACCCAGGTCTGAATTCTTTTTCCTTCGTCTGAATTCCTGTCCCTACATCTGAATTTCTTTCCCCTTCATCTGGTGACCCCGACGTGATGCCTGGGACCGACATGATGCATGTGATGCATGTGAGGCGGTGAGGCAAACTGTAACTTCTGGCTTACCTCCGCTCGGCAGGAGCTAAACGAATGCGGTCAACTAATTCATTCCGTTTTAAGGAGTCAACGAGGTAAGACCAACTTATTCATTCCGTTTGAGGAGTCAACGAAGTCAGTTCAACAATTCATTCCATTTAAGGAGTCAACGGGGTAAGTATGGGGACTTCTCTTTCAACAGGACAGGAAAAACAGGTATCTGACCTTTGCAATTTGTTGACAAGGACTACGCAAACAGTTAAAGTTTATAAAGAGGATGTAGAAGAGCTGGTTAAGATGATTGGTAAATTATGCCCTTGGTATCCTGCAGATGGATCTCTTAATCCCAAAGATTGGCAAGAAATTGGGAAAAATTTGCATCGGGCTGCAACCACTCCAGTATCAGTACTACACACTTGGCAACTCTGTGGTAAAGCTATTATTGAGTTGTCCAATCCTCTCTTGTACCCTCCAAAATTAATAATTCCTGAGGCACCAATCCTGTATCCCCCAGACACTCAGCCACCACTGTCTTATCATAATTCTTCACGGCAGTGGAGCTCTGAGAGTCAGCAAAATTTGGATCTTCAGCAGCCTCAAACACAGACTGCTTTTCAGCAAATGGTGCAGTCTGCATTGGTCTCTGAAAATTCAGAGGACGTCCAGGAGGCATTGCCATTGATGGCTGTCTGCCCCGTGGTCCAAAACGCTCAAAATCAGCAAGTCCATGAGTCTGTTCCATCTGCAGTTCACAAAGAGCTGAAAGGAAGTGTTACAGACAAGGGGTTGCAAAGCAATTTCACCCGAGAGCTTTTCCCTGAGAAGGTTCAAAATGAAACTGCTGCTGACGTTCTGATGAAACAATTGGCATTTGAAAATACTAATCAGAACTGCAAAACAGCCCTGAAAACAATTGATTCTAAACCTGAGACTACCATTTCTCCAATGATTAATTTGTGTCCGAACATTGAAACTGAATCTCATAAGACAAAACTTTTAGCTACAGCTCTTGCAGCTGTAGTTCATCCAGCCAAAGACAAAAAATGCTTTGCTTACCATTTTATGGATGATAATTTGCTTGCTGGAAAGCCTTTACCTGTTAACTGTTTCCTAACCTTACAGGAAATCTTGGCTAAATCGGGACTTGTCATTGCCCCTGAGAAGGTTCAAATAAAACCTCCCTTTCTATATTTAGGTGATCAGATGCTTCAATCTTCTTTTTCTCCTTTTGTTTCAACTCTGTGCATTCCATCTCATTTCACTCTGGTACAATTGCAAAACTTTTTAGGACATCTTAATTGGCCTAGACCATTTTTAGGGTTAACTACTGCTTTGTTGCGTCCACTTTTTATTGCCTTGCAAGGTCATTTAACCCCTGACACGCAGATTCCAGTCTCCACAGAGATGCAACATTGCCTTCATCAAATCAATTCTGCCCTTCGCAAAGTTATGGTTAACACAGCTTCTCTTTTAGGATTGTTACAGCCAACTGCTATCTTATTTTTTCCTGAAACGCTTAAATCTATATGCATTGTAGAATGGTTGTTAACTGGCTTTGATCCTTTAGTCTTTCATTTGCCTTGCACCAAGGATCAGCATGATTTCTTTCTGCAAATGTCTAATGCTTTTGTGATTGCCTTTGTAGATTATGTGGGAGCTGTATTGTTTAACCCCCCCCAAGGACCAACGTTTGATTTACTTACAGGAATTGCCTTTTGTTTTTCAATCTGCACAGGTTTCTACCTTTCTTGCTAATGCTATTACTTTATTTACAGATGGATCTCATACCCGTGAGGTGGTTGTTTGGCAAATTAATGAAAAATGGCAAACTAAGTTCACAGCTTCTCAAACCTCAGCCCAGAGTGCTAAACTTTCTGCAGTGATTTTAGCCTTTAAATTACATTATTTGATTCCTTTTAATCTTATTGTGGACAATCTTTTTAATCATATTGCATTTGTTTACCTATTCCCACTTTTGGATCGTAACTTGCTTTCTCTATGTTAGATGTTTTGTGCCAGCCATGGCAGTTCCCCAAAAAGGTCATCAGAAGCCTCTTTGCTCCCACTGGTGGGTCAGGGGTCCCCGGCCCCTGCAGCCCCATTGGCGAGAGAGTTTTATGGTAAGGGAGGGGCTGAGACCCCCCATAAATACCTCTGCTCAAGGGGCTGCTCCTTGCTTGCTCTCTGATCTCTTTGTTCTTTCTTCTACTTGCTTGCTCGCCTATCCATGAGCTCAACCCAGGCATGGAGGCCTCCATGCCAGGAAACTCTTTCTATTTACTTTATCGTTAAATAAAGCTTTGAATGATCGCATTCCTGCGTGATGCCTTTTACTTGGAAGCACCTTAACGATCCATCGACCTCGTGAGACCATCTCACACTCTACTCCTTACTTTTCAAACTCTCCTGCTGCTTTCCATTCTCTTAAGATGGCTCCACTTTCTACTGACCCTTTAGCTAGCCATTCCCATTTTCATCAGAATGCTAAATCTCTTTGTGCTACCTTTAACATTCCACTTTCTCAGGCTTGTGATATTATCTCAGCCTCTCCTTCTTGCTCCTCCTCCCCCCTCTCTTTTCCCTTTGATGATGTTAATCCAAGAGGAACTGAGGCCGATGCTGTCTGGCAGATGGATGTTACTCACATTCTGCAATTTTCTCCAGCTTCCTATCTTCACGTTTGCATAGATACTTATTCTGGCTATGTGTGGGTTACCCCCCTTTGCAGCGAAACTGCCTCTCATGTTATTCAGCACCTTCTCGCTGCCATGGCTGTCATGGGACGACCACTTGTCTTAAAGACTGACAATGCTCCTGTGTATACTTCTAATGCTTTTTCTCAATTTTGCAGAACTTGGGATATTTCTCTCCGACATGGCATTCCATACAATAGCTCAGGCCAAGCTATAGTGGAATGTGCACATGGTACATTTCAAGCTTTGTTGTTTAAACATTTAAAAGAAAGGGGAATTACTCCCTCAGATCTTAAAACCTTGATTCCAGTATTGTTATTTACTTTGAATCATTTAACTATCACTAATCAAGCTTATACTCCTGCAGAGAGACATTTTAGGAAGGAGCTTCCCCTGGAACGACCACAAGTGCTATATAAGGAGCTGCCCGAGCCAACCTGGAAGGGATCAGCTGAATTGATTACTTGGGGAAGGGGGTATGCATCTATTCTTACTCCTACAGGACCGGTGTGGGTGCCTGCCAGGTGTGTGAAGCCATTCCGAGCCAAACATGAGCTGGCACCAGAGGCTGAGCAGTCCACTCCCAGAGTTCAATCCAACCCTGACATTGAAACCGAACCCGGTGGGTGCAACACCATGAAGGCGTAAAAGACCTTCGCGGCCAGCAGGAACTCAGCCACCAGTGACATGGGGAATGCTAAAAACACTCAGTGCGGATGCCCTTTGTGACCTTACTACTGCGCAGCTAAAGCCGACCTTAGAACTTTTCCTGTCGGCATTTATCGCGCAACTTAACACCACTTCAGCACTTGGACTGTTGCTGTGTTTTTTGGTTTTTCTTTTTCTTTCAGCTGTAGGAATTCATGAAGATTTAGCAAATAGAGGACAATTCAATTTGTAGCTACAACTGGCCAACATTTCTAGTCAGAGTAATTTTTTGCTTAAAAATGTCTGCTTCTGCTCATAAAGTTACTAGCTCTTGCGTTGTTCCTGTCTGTACTCCAGCTACTACTATTCAAAATTATACTCTTTTTACCAATTTTAATATATCCACCACCTATATACTATGTATTCTTGGGGCTCTTCAACTTATAGACTTAGAAAAAATGCTTTTTCTATGGCTATCAGATTTAGCTTCGTTTACACATTTATTTGTTTATGGTATTTTAAATATAGTTAGTGTTCTGTACCAGCCTGCTACCGGCCCTGCAGAAAAGGCAGGGACAACCCCTTTTTCAAGAAGGCAAGAGGCTGGAATTAAGCCTGCCAAATTTATTGCAACAAAAACAAACGGAACAAGACAAACCAAGAAACAGGAGCTTTAAGAAACATGAACTATCCGAGCGGTTGCCTTCAGCAAACCAGCCCTCCCCACACATTACCCTTATATAGAGTTCAGGGCGTGGCTTCTCTCTGCCTCCTTCCGAGAAGCCCCATTGCCTTCCTCTTTTTACTCCTAATTGACTGCCTCCTGCGTCGAGCATCCTTGAACAGGGCCAGCTGTGGGTCATCTTCATCCATGCTGTCAGGCTCACACAGCTGGGTCTCCATGGTGACCAAGTGGGAGGGGCCTGGCTGAGGGCTCTCATCAGCAAGATCTTCAACCCCCTCAGCAAGGTCTTCAACACCCCCCTCCTCCTCCTCCTCTGAGTCGTCCGACCCAACTGCCAAACCCACAGGCTGACCCTGAATCACAACACTATCCCGCACCGCAGGGCCCTTCCCCCGGGTCTGCCGATCTGGATGCGGTCGAGATGGAAATTGTTCATGAAAAGCGGTCACCAACGCAGGGGCATGAATGGCGGTTGCGTCTTCCCAGGTGAAGTCCTCTGGTCCGTAACCTTTCCATTCAATCAGGTACTGGAAATGACCTTTCAGCCAACGGGAATCCCTGATGCTGGCGACCTCGTACTAGGGGATGCTGCCTCCATCATGAGGTCCTGATGGGGGAGGTTCCGCTCGGCGGAGTGGACAGGCCGGTTGCTCGGGGACCAACAGAGACCGATGAAAGACTGGGTGCACGCGCAGGGAACGTGGCAGAGTTAAGCGATAGGCGACCGGATTGATGACAGCCTCGACTGGGAACGGTCCTAAATATCGGTGATCTAACTTTCTCACCGGCCGTGTTGACGGTAGGTTCCTGGTGGACAAACAGACCCGATCTCCCACCGATAGTGGAGGCGTATCCCGTCTTGACCGATCAGCAAACCTTTTGTAATCGGCCTTGGCCTTCTCTAACTGACGTCGCACCAATCGATGGATCACCTGTAACTCTGCCATGAAGTCGTTCGCTGCCGGCTCCGGTGAGTCCACGGGAGAAAGGGGGAAAAACCGGGGGTGATATCCCACATTGGCCAAGAACGGTGTCATTTGTGTGGAGGTGTGCTGCGAATTGTTAAATGCAAACTCAGCTATGGCCAGATAGTCCACCCAATTGTTTTGCTGCAGATTAACGTAGCAGTGCAGATATTGTTCCAGGATACCGATGACCTTCTCGGTTCCCCCGTCAGTTTGAGGATGATGCGCAGACGAGAGGCAAATCTTGATATCCAACGCATGCATCAACTCCTGCCAGAAGCGGGCTGTAAACTGGGCCCCCCTATCAGAGACGACTCTATCAGGGAGGCTGTGCAGCCGAAACACCTGCTGAAAGAACATACGACTAGTGGCGCGGGCTGACGGTAAGCCGCGAGAGGGGATGAAGTGCACCATCTTGCTCAGCATGTCCACCACCACATACACTGTCGTAAAACCAGAGGATGGGGGTAAATTCGTCAGAAAGTCCATGGACACAGCCCCCCAGGGTCTTTTGGGTGTTGGCAAAGGCTGCAGTAATCCAGGCGGGGCCCCTGTCGCTGACTTGGCCTGCCTGCATGGGATGCAGGAGGTAACATAGGACTGGACGTTGTGTCAGACTCGGGGCCACCAGAAGGTACGGGAGACCAGGTTCAGGGTCTTGAACAGGCCAAAATGCCTCGCCGCCGGGTTATCGTGACACTGGCTGAGGATGAGTCCCCTGAGTGGCCCTCCCGGAACGTAGAGCCAGTCACGATAATACAAGAGTCCATCCGTAACCGTCCAAGGAGAATCTGGCCCCACCTCCTCCTTCCGCTGAGCCACCCACACCTCCTGCTGCTGTGCCTCCCGGATCCGAGCCTGTATATCAACCGGCTCCCGCACCACAGCAAAAGACTCGACGGGGATCACTGTCCTGGGCAGAAGCTTGTCTTCCACTCGGGAGTATTCGGGCTTCCTGGACAGAGCATCCGCTCTTTGATTGTGCCCACTTGGTATGTACCGAACCCAGAAGTCAAACCTCGCAAAGAAAAGAGACCACCGGATCTGGCGTTGGTTCAAATTCCGAGCGGTCTGGTAGGCTTTCCAAATTCTTATGGTCCGTCTTGACCTCCATTTGATGCCGCGCTCCCTCAAGATGATGCCTCCAGGCCTCAAACGCCACTTTGATGGCCAGCAGCTCCTTCTCCCAGATGGTATAGTTGCGCTCCGAGGGGTTCAATTTCCGAGAGTGATACGCGCAAGGGAAAAGGGTACCGCTGGGCGTCGTTGCCTGGAGTAACACGGCCCCAATGGCAATGTCGGAGGCATCCGCCTCCACGACAAACGGCCGTTGCGGGTCAGGATGCTTCAAGATGGGCTCCTTCATGAAGGCTTCCTTCAAAGCCTGGAACGCCTGTTGTTTGGGTGCGTTCCACTGGAACCGAGTCTTCTTCTGCAGGAGCCGGGTGAGGGGGGCTGTCAAGGCAGCAAAGCCAGGGATGAATGTTTGATAGTAGTTGGCAAATCCAAGAAGTCGCTGAACATCCTTCACGCGACGCGGGGGTTGCCAACTCTGCAACGACTCCACCTTACTCGGCTCCATGGCGATGCCCTCAGGAGAAATGCGGTGACCCAGGAAATCGATGGTCACCTGGTAGAACTGGCACTTCTCCAACTTGGCAAACAGCTGATGTTCTCGGAGGCGCTGCAGGACCTGACGGAGATGCTGATGATGCACTTCACGCGACGGGGAGTAGATCAGGATGTCGTCCAGGTAGATCACGACAAACTGGTCCAACAAATCCCGAAAGATGTCGTTCATAAAATGCTGAAACACAGCGGGGGCGTTGGTCAGGCCAAACGGCATCACCATGTACTCGAAATGTCCATAGCGAGTACCAAACGCCGTCTTCCACTCATCACCCGGCCGAACTCTGACGAGGTTGTAAGCTCCACGCAGGTCCAGTTTCGTGAAGATCTTAGCCTCCCGGAGTCGGTCCAAGAGCTCGGGGATGAGGGGCAGCGGGTAACGGTTGCGCAAAGTGATGGCGTTGAGTTTCCGGTAGTCGCAGCAAAGCCGTAATTCGCCCGACTTCTTTTTGACAAAGAGCACGGGTGCAGACACTGGCGAGGACGAGGGCCGGATGAAACCGCGAGCCAAATTCTTCTCCAGGAAGTCCCGCAATGCAGCCAACTCGGGCTCCGACATGGAGTACAAACGCCCCACTGGGAGAGGCGCATCAGGGACTAAGTCAATGGAGCAGTCATAGGGCCTGTGCGGGGGTAATTGATCCGCCTCTGACTCGCTGAACACATCAGCAAAGTCGGACAGTTCGGGAGGCAAGGAAACCCCTGGGGAACCCTCCACCTGGCCGGCACAGATATGGCGGGAGTGGTCCATGCACTGCAAGCTTGGGAAGGTGACCAAGTTCTGTGACCAATAGATCTGTGGGTCATGCGCCCGGAGCCACGCCAGTCCCAAGACCACGGGGAAGTGCAGATCCGAAGTGATGTAGAACTGGATGGCCTCCACATGGGAACTGATGGCCATACATACTGGTTGCGTGGCGGCCGTAATAGGCCCGGACAGGAGCACTCGACCATCGATAGTCTCCACTAACATGGGCGGATCCACCGGACACTGGGGAACAGCCCATTTGGCCACAAAGGCTGAGTCCATAAAGTTTGTGGTAGCCCCAGAGTCAATTAAGGCATGGACTGGAATCCCCTCTGCCTTGCCAGGAAGGATCAAACGTGCCTCCAAAATCAAATGCCGTGGAGGTTCACAGGCACCATCGGAACGGCGTCGCTCGGTGTTATTGTTGTGGGACGCCCGATCTATCACACCGTCTAGATCGGGCTCGGGGCATTTCCCGACAGCAAAGTAGGGGACTTTCTCGGGGCAGGCTTGGTCACTGATGCCCGCTGACGCTTCTTTGGGCAAAAAGCAGCCAAATGTCCAAGGTCCCCACAGTAAAAACACAACCCCCCCGATCGTCGTCTGTTCATTTCCGTCACCGTAAGACGAGACCTGGCGGCACCCAGCTCCATTGGCTCCTCCCTTTGGACTGGAGGCTCACGCACAACAGGGGCGGCAGGGGTCTGTGGGGTGGCACGGCGACTCTTTCGCTGCTGCAACCGGGCATCGATCCGCAGGCAAAGATGGATCGGCCCATTCAGGTCTGAGGGAATGTCCACACGGGCCAGCTCATCCAACATCTCCTCCGACAATCCATCCTGAAAGGCATCCACGAGCGCAGCCTCATTCCAGGCGGAATCCTGGCTAAGCAGCCGGAAGTCGCTGATATAGGCCTGTAGGGGGCGTTGACCCTGCCTCAGAGCTTTCAGGCGTCGGGTGGCAGTCTGCGTCTTAATTGGGTCCTCGTACATTAGACGCATATGGTCACAAAACCCCACAAAGTTGTCCATCAATGGGCTAGGTTGAGCCAGCAGAGGCGTGCCCCAACGAGCTGCATCCCCCGAAAGAAGGCTTAACACAAACCCCACCTTATCCCGGTCAGTGGGGAAATCAGCCGCTCTCACGCTGATAAAGAGCTGGCATTGTCCCAGGAAGGCAGGAAACAGTTCAGGAATACCTGTAAATTTGTCCGGCATTGCTACCTGGCATTTTCTCCTGGGTGGGGGTGCAGCATGAACCTGTGCTTGCAGTTGAGCCACCTGAGCTGCCAGCAAAGTGAGTTGCTGAGTGAGCTGAGCATTCTCGGCACGAAGCTGCTCCATAATAGTTGTAAGGGGTGGGAGGCTGAAAGCAAACTGTTCTGTACCAGCCTACTACCGGCCTTGCAGAAAGGCAACCCCTGTACAAACGGCAGTGGCTGGAGAGCGTGTGAGGCTGGAAAACGTCTGCCAAGATTTATTATACAAACAAGCAACAAAACATGAAACAAGAAACCGGAACTTTGATCCTCAAACGGAGCGGTTGCTTTCAGCAACCAGCCCTTCCCCAAACACTCCCTTTATTAGAGTTCAGGGCGTGGCCTCCCTGTGCCTCCTTCCGAGGAGTCCCACAGCCTTTCTCTGCTTGCTTCTACTGGTCTGCCGCCTGCGTCGGGCGTCCTTGAACAGGGCCAGCTGTGGGTCCTCTTCATCTGCACTGTCGGGCTCGCGCAGCTGAGAAGAGGGGCCTGGCTGAGGACTCTGCGAAGCCTCCAAGCCATCATCAGCAAGTTCGTCTTCAACACCCTCCTCCTCCCCCTCGTCTGAGTCATCCGAGTCATCCGACCCGGCTGCCGGACCCACAGGCTGACCCTGAATCACAACATTATCTTAAGTCTTACCTAGTGGTGATGGAAGCGGCAAAGCGTGTTTACTTTTCCGCTCTCATTGCGTCCGCAGATAACCGCCCATCCAACCTGTTTAGAGTGACCCGCTCGCTGCTCAACCAGTGACCGAGGGATGGCCCCTTGCAGGGTAGGGCTGAGGAATTTGTACAGTATCTGCAGGACAAAATTGCTCAGATCCGGACTGGCTTGGACTCCGACTGGGTGGAATCCAGCGGAGTGGAGAGGTCAGGTCTTGGTTATACCATTTGGGGTGAGTTTGACCCTGTCTCTTTGGATGATGTGGACAGGATTATGCGTAAACTGAGCGCTACAACTTGTTTATTGGACTCATGTCCCTCCTGGCTAGTTTTGGCTGCTGGGGAGGTGACAGGGGGCTGGCTCCAGGCATTTGTCAATGCTTCATTGAGAGAGGGTGTCTTCCCCTCCGCCTTAAAAGGGGCGGTGGTGAGGCCCCTTCTCAAGAAGCCTGCCCTGAACCCGGCCTCGTTGAATAATTATCATCCTGTCTCCAACCTTCGCTTTGTAGCGAAGGTTGTTGAGAGTGTTGTGGCGTGTCAGCTCCCGCAATTCCTGGATGAAGTGGACTATCTGAACCCGTACCAGTCCGGTTTCAGGCCCGGTTACAGCACGGAAATGGCATTGGTCGCACTGGTAGACAATTTCTGGCGGGCCCGGGACAGGGGTTGCTCCTCTGTCCTGGTCCTACTTGACCTCTCAGCGGCTTTTGATACCATCGACCATGGTATCCTGCTGCGACAGCTTGAGGGGTTGGGAGTGGGAGGCACTGTTTTACGGTGGTTCTCCTCCTACCTCTCGCGCCGTTCGCAGTTCGTATTGGCAGGGGGGCAGAGATCTACCCCAAGGCCGCTTTCTTGCGGGGTACCTCAGGGGTCGGTTCTCTCCCCCCTCCTGTTTAACATCTATATGAAGCCGCTGGGTGAGATCATCCATGGCTTTGGGGTGAGGTATCACCAATATGTGGATGATACCCAGTTGTTCATCTCCATCCCGAGCCAACCCAGTGATGCCCTTGACATGATGTCCCAGTGCTTGGAGGCGGTGCGGGTCTGGATGGGAAGGAACAGACTCAGGCTGAATCCCTCCAAGACCGAGTGGCTGTGGATACCGGAATCTCGTATTGTCCATGTTCCATCTCTTTTGATGGGGGGAGGTACTTCCCCCCTCAGAAAGGGCCCGCAACTTGGGTGTCCTCCTGGATTCACAGCTTAACTTGGAAGACCATCTAACTGCTGTGACCAGGGGGGCCTTTGTACAGGTTCGCCTAGTGCGCCAGTTGCACCACTTTTTGGACTGAGATGCCCTATGCACGGTCACCTACGCCCTTGTCACTTCTCACCTGGATTACTGTAATGCTCTCTACATGGGGCTGCCCTTGAAGTGCACCCGAAGGCTTCAGCTGGTGCTAAATGCGGCCGCGCGGGTGCTTATGGGAGGATCTCGATACTCCCATGTTACACCACTCCTGCGTGAGCTGCATTGGCTTCCGGTTGCCCTCCGGGTGTGATTCAAGGTGCTGGTAATTACCTTTAAAGCCCTACATGACTTAGGCCCGGGGTACTTGCGAGACCACCTGCTGCCATTGTCAACCTCCCTTCTCCTGGTTCGCTCCCACAGAGTCGGCCTCCTCAGGGTTCCGTCGGCTAGGCAATGCCGGCTGGCGACCCCCAGGGGGAGAGCCTTCTCTCTGGGTGTGCCGACCCTCTGGAATCAACTGCCTCCGGAGCTGCAGACAGCCCCTGACCTTTGGTCCTTCCGCCATGACCTGAAGACATGGATGTTCCAACAAGCGGGCCTGGACTGACTATGGTTTTAAATTTGGTTTTTATTTGGTTAAATTTTCATTTATTTATTACATCCATTGTTTAATTCTTTTTTAAATTTTGTACTTTATGTTTTTAAATTTTTTTATTGTTGTGAGCCGCCCTGAGTCCTTGGGGAGAAGGGCGGCATATAAATTTAATAAATCTCAATCTCTCTCTCACAATGAGATTTTTTTTAGTACAATTGCCAAATGCAATAAACTGGTTTTAGGTATATGTGTGCACTAATTATTTCAACACCAATATATTTTAACAACATATTCTATTTGTAAATGAATGCAAATGCAAATTATACATTTTTTTGTGCAAAAATAAAACAAAATAACAAATTTAAGAACTGTTATCATTAGTTATCCTTAGATAAAAAATAATTCCATCATCCAAAACTTTGTTATACTGTATTTAATGAACATATGCTTTGGGATTTAAAAAAAAAGACTGACTATGTTTGATTGTGTATCACCATGGCATTAAAACAAAATTCGAACAGTGTATGAAAAATAAAGGTTCCCTAAACGTCTGCTGGCTATATCTATACATTTTCCTTGATAGTAATCTATTGCCTTCTTTTTAGCCTTTTTTTCAACTTCCCAGCTTAAAAAGGCAAGGCACAGGGAGCTGAAAGTTACAGAGACTTTTTAAGCAGGTTGCTAAGCAACCTGTTCACACTCGGCCCTTCTTACCCTCCCACTTTTAAATTAGCCTGTACAGATCGCATTTCCTTCGATTTGAGCCATCTGAAGGCCTGTCGCTGCGACGCATTCTGCTGCTCTGCAACCTGGCTCCCTGAGGAGAATTTGGCTCTCCAGAACAGTTTCCTTCAGCTTTTCTCTCTCTCTGTGTGTGTGTCTCTGTGTGTGTGTGTATGTGTGTGCAAAAAATGGTGCCGGAACGCCGTTCTGAGCGTTCTATGGAAAAAAAAGGCCTGGATACATCACATATAATTGAAGATTGCAATTAGTTGTGTGTGCACGTTAAGCAAGTGTGATGTATTTGTGCTGGCATTTCTAGAACTCTTTCCAACCACATCCAGAAAAATCTGTAACAAACATTGCAATTCTTAAGGCCATGTTTGGTATTTCCCAGCAATCTGTTACTGGAAGGAAAAAGCAATCCCTGCTGCGTACTCTGATCCCAGAGAAGCATTTGCATGTATGCAGGTATCCTTAGGGTGCCATAGTTATGGATGAGAAATATTGGTTGCAAAGTTGGCATTTCTGGATGTAATATAGATATTTTGGACTTATTTTTGTTTCTTTGCATGTTTTATATTTTTAAAAAGGCATATGCTACTGACTACGCTTATGCACATATGTAACATCTTTTGCTAGGATAGATGACCACTGCTTGTCCAGAATGTGAAAAGTGAAAGATTGTGACTAAACAAAATTTTAATGTACAGATAATGCCACCAGAAATTATTTTAGCCTTTTTAATAAATGTTGTTTTTGATATTAAGCGCACCATGGAAAACATCATATATTGTTATGTATATACTAGATTAATTATTTAAAGACTGAAGTGCAACATAACTAGATTCTAAATAACCTATTTTTCAAAACACACAACACTCCAAACAGTAAAAGTAAAGTCCAAATTAAGAATATTTCATTCTTAAGAATTGTTTAATTTAAAGTGGTTTAGTTGTAATACATGGTTAGATTCAAAATGGTTCTCAAGAGTATGTACAAAAGTTACTATTTTTTTCTAGCATCAGTTAAATTAGGCATATTACATTGAGAAAAATGTTTCTCATTTCTTTCCTGTTACCTTGATTTCATTGCAGAGATGTTAACATAGGAAATAGATTATTTTGTTATCTAATTTTACCTTCCAAAAGACAGAAGCAGATGAAAAATGTGAGGTTCTTTCCTGTTGGCTTTTTTGAATTAGCTGCTTTAGATTCTAAAAGTTTAGTTCCTAAAGAAGTAACCCTGTAAATAATTTTAATGTCCTCCTCTAGTGCAGGGGTAGGCAACCTTGGCTCTTTTATGACTCAAGCACTTCAACTCCCAGAATTCCTGAGCCAGCAAGGCTCAGCTTGGAAACCTCTCCCTTTCCCCTCAGGATTACTGGGAGTTGAAGTCCACGAGTCATAAAAAAGGGCCAAGATTGCCTAGCCCTGCAATAGGCTTTCAGACGGAGCTTTTTTTTTTTTTGCAAAAAAAAGGTGCCGGAACGCCGTTCTGAGCGTTCTATGAGAAAAAAAGCCCTGATAATAATAATAATAATAATAATAATAATAATAATAATAATAATAATAATAATAATAATAATAATAATAATAATAATAATAATAAATGGGGAATCATCAGAGTAATTTAAAGAAAAAAAGTAAATCAAAATGTACTCCTCTGCAATGTGTTTTGAAAAATTGGGATGTTTTGAAACCTCAAGTGGCTGTTAAGTTTAACCCTGTCAGACAACATCTTGTGGTGCTTTGTGTTGATGTGTGGCCAGCTTATTTTGTGGGCCCTGGGCAACAACCCTGGCCAAGAGAAGGGTCTGTGAACTTGGATATTATTAATAAGCTTACAGATGTTCCTGCTATACAAGGGCGGACAGATGAAGAATTATATGCAGGCTTTTTCTCTAATTTGAGTATCCGACAGGACATTTTAAAACAATGTGGCCTGTTAGTCACTCCAGAGGTTTTGAATTTGGTCTGTCCGGTCCACCCAGAAATAAATAAGTTTCAAAAGAAAGCAATTCAAACTTGTCCTGAACTTGAAGATTACCCACCACCTTATGTGATCCCAACTGCTCCAGCTGCATCTGAAGCTCCACCCCTGAATTCAGCTGCTGCTTCCCCTGCAGCCCCCTCTATCTCTTCTCTGTCCCTGAGTTCAGCTGCTGCTTCCCCCACAGCCCCTTCTATCTCTTCTCCGTCCCTGAGTTCAACTGCTGCTTCCCCCGCAGCCCCCCTTATCTCCGTGTCTGAACATGATGATCCTGATGAGGGATCGTCATCTGTTGCACGGATTCAAAGCCCTTCTCACACGAGACACAGCAAAGTTTACACTAAACAAAATCACTCGGAGGAGAAGAAAATATGCCCGCTGTGACAGGTGCCAGCAGCAAATGGAAAAGTGGTCCTGGTTCACACCCCATTTACCACCAGTGACCTTTTTAACTGAAAAGCTAACTTTCTGCCATTTCAGTTAAAAAGGTCACTTTATTTCAAAGGATTTTTGCCACCCACAAGCCAACGGTCCCTGATATAGACCCTTTGTTATCTGGATTGTTGGGGGCTGAGGACAAATGCCAGGTTTTGAAAAAAGACTCTGAGGAATATACTAAGGGATGGAAGGAAGCCACCAATGATGGACAAAGAGACATTGAACAGTGGCCAGCACCTGAAGTTGTTTTTGTTCCAAGTTTTGAATGTCATGTTAACACAGATGGGAGATATGGTGCCTTACTGAATTTTCACAAAACCACTCTCCATGGCATTAGAACTGGGGTCCCCAAGACTGTTAATTACTATAGGGTGAATCAGATTTTCCAGACAGCACAAGAGAGCCCTACTGATTTTATCAACCAATTAAAAGATGGATTTCATTGCTATACAGACATTGATCCTGATAGCCCGGCCAGTGAACCACTTTTAAAAATGGCTTTTGTTGCACAAAGCGCACCCGATATTTGGTGCAAATTGCAAAAACTTGCTTCACCCAGTGCTCAAACTTTTGAACTCTTAATACAAACTGCTTTTGGAGTTTATGCCCAGAGGGAGGAGGCTGCAGAGGGGAAAGAGGAAGACAAGATGAGGAAGCAGGCTCAACTTTGGGCCGTCGCTCTCCAGCCTCACCAGGCTACCCAGGGGGGAGACCAGTGTGCCCTTTGCAAAGAACAAGGCCACTGGAAAAGTGTATGTCCAAGGGATCGGGCCCGCAGACGGGGACAAGGCCAAGTGCCCTGGAGGGGATGGGGAGGATTTCCATCCAATAGCAGGGGACCTCCCCTATCCCGGCTGTCACCACAGGCTGAACCTGTCATGGTTCTGATGAATAAGACAAATCAAACAAATTGCAGGCATATTATTTATCTAAAAAGTCTTGGTAATGAAACGAAACATCGGCACTCATGGAGGGATGCCAGAATCTGAAATCTCCTCCCCCCAAACCCATCATAACACACACACAATCCCCGCCCTTATCTACACGTCATAAATCACATTATCCAATTAGTTTTACATATGAGGTTTCACTTCCCATCCTGTACGCGGCTTTTTGCAATCTTATCACAACTTCCGGGTTATTCCTCCCTCCCAAATGAAGCAATTAAAATAACAGGCTGTCTCTTATATTGTCAGTGCAAAAACATGTCAATGTTTGCAGCATTGACATCCAGCCACCCCTTACAAAAAAACAGATCCTGTAATGTAAACAAAAACAAGTTAGGAGCTGGCTTTTGGTTTGTTGGGGTGTTTCTCATAAAACGTTTTGATAAGTCTGTCGCTAGATTTCACCCAAATGGCTTCAGACAATGGGTATCCCTTCCATTGTACTAGGTACTGCAATTTTCCCTTAAAGATTCTAGAGTCAACAATACGTTTCACTTCATAATGGGTCTGACCCGCTACTATGAGGGGTCCAGGTGCTTTCTTAGGGGGAGGTCTTAAAGTGGAGGCTCAAAAAGGTTTCAGTAAGCTACAATGGAACACTGGGTGAATTTTCCCCAAAAGTCTTGGAAGTTTCAATTTTACTGTGACTGGGTTGATGATTTTCACAATGGGGAAAGGCCCCAAGAATTTTGGTCCCAATTTCTTGCTGGGTAATTTGAGACGTAAATATTTAGTTGACAGATAAACCTTCTCCCCCACTTGGAATGTTCTTTGGGAAGCTCTCTTTTTATCAGCTTGTTTTTCATAAGTCTCAGAAGTCTTTTTTAATGCCAGTTTCGTGTTTCTCCAAACCTCTTCCCACCCCCTCACCCATGGATCAAGTGTCTGGGAAGCAGAGGGCAACTGAGGATAGTCAGGCATTGGGCTGAACTCTTTTCCTGTGGCTACTCTGAAAGGCGTGTAGCCAGTGCTGCTGTGAACAGAATTATTGTAGGCCACCTCGGCGAAGGGGAGGAGGTCAGTCCAGTTTGTCTGTTGGTAGGAAACATAGCATCTGAGGTTTTGCTCCACCATTTTGTTAGCGGATTCTGCAGCCCCATTGGTAGCTGGATGAAAAGCAGATGATAAGCCTTGAGATGATCCAATTAATTTAAGGAAATTCCTCCAAAATTTCACTGTGAACTGTACTCCTCTATCTGAAATTATTCACTTAGGGGTGCCATGCAGTCGGTAGATATGTTTTGAAGAACAATTTAGTCAATTGTTGTGCAGATGGGAGTCCTTTACAGGCAATAAAGTGAGCCTGCTTAGAAAACAAATCTATCACAGTCCAGATGACAGTATTTCCTCTACTGTTGGGTAGGTCTACAATAAAGTCAATAGCTATTTCTTCCCATGGTTGAGAAGGGTCTGCTACCGACTGCAGTAGCCCAGGGGTTTTCCCTGGAATTCTTTTCATGGTAGCACATATGGTACAACTCTTGACATAGTTTTCCACATCTCATTTTAGCCCAGGCCACCAAAATTGCCAGCAGATGAGGTGTAGAGTTTTTAAATATCCGAAGTGTCCAGCCTGTTTTACATCATGGCTGTGTCTGAGAGCATTGAGACAAAGGATTTCAGGTAGATACAATTTTTCCCCCATGTATGCCAAGCCATCCCTGCATGTTAGGGAGGTTTGATTATCTTTGAACCATTGATCAGTAAGGAGCTCTCGTTTTATCTTCTTCACTCCTGGGTCATCAGGATTAGTGGTTCTGCGAGGCGTGAGTTGTACAGCAGGTTGTGAACTGGGGATAATTGCCTCATAGACCTCTTTGCGTTCACTTTTGTACAGTGGCAGTCGTGATAGCGTATCAGCTAGGAAATGTTTTTCTTCCTGGTATGTACATTAAAGTAAAGTTAAAACGGTTAAAGTACTGTGCCCATCGCACTTGCTTTGGGGACAATTTGTGGGGAATTTTTAGTGCCTGTAAATTTTTGTGATCTGTCCATACTTGAAAAGGCACCTTGCTCCTTTCTAAATAGTGTCACCAGGTTAATAGCCCCCACCAAATTGCGAAGGCCTCCTTCTCCCAGACTGTCCATCTAGTTTCGCCTTCTGTGAATTTCTTAGAGGTGTAGGCACAGGGTTGCAAGACCCCACTTTTATTCTTTTGTAGTAACACAGCTCCGACTGCCAAGTCGATGGCATCTGCTTGAATTACGAAGGGATCCCCGGGGCAGGGGTGCTTTAGAACTGGTTCAGCCACAAATAGTCTTTAAATTCTCAAAAGCTTTCTGACAACTCATAGTCCATGCTAGTGGCTGGCCAGGTCACAGTTTTCCCCCTCCCTTACCCATTTTGAGTAGTTCTGTAAGGGGTAGACTAATCTCGGCAAAAGAGGGAATGAATTGATGGTAGAAATTGGCAAACCCTAGGAAGCTTTGGAGCTGTTTGCGAGTCTTTGGGGGCTGCCATTCAATTATAGTTTTCACCTTGGCTGGGTCCATTTCAATGCCCTTGTCGGAAATTCTATAGCCGAGATAATCTAATCGGGTTTGGTGAAATTCACATTTTGACAATTTGACATAAAGTTTGGCATTCAATAATTTCTTTAACACTTATCTGACCAGTCTTATGTAATCAGTCATATTCGTATTGTATATCAGAATGTCATCAAGATACACCAGAACCCCTTTGTATAAATGTTCCTGTAGGACCTCATTAATCAACTGCATAAATATGGCTTCGGCCCCCTGCAGTCCAAATGGCATGACTTTGAATTGGTAGCTTCCCAAGGGGCAGTTGAAGACCATTTTCCACTCATCCCCCTCCTTTATTCTTACCCGGTAATATGCTTCTCTCAGGTCTAACTTGGTGAAGACGCTCCCCTTCGCCAGGTGGGTTAGCAAGTCTTTCAGGAGGGGGAGAGGATATTTATTTTCCACACTCACAGCATTCAGGCCTTTATACTCAACACAGAGATGAAGAGACCCATCTTTTTTCTCTTTGAACAACACAGGGGCTCCCACAGTAGACTTGGCCTGTTTGATGAATCTCCTCACTAGGTTTGTATCCACATACCACTGCATCTCCTCTATTTCAAGGGGGGACATAGCATACATTCTTGGTCGGGGGAGTTTGGCCCCTGGTAACAGTTCGATGGAACAATCATTGGGATGGTGAGGAGGCAAGGTATCGCATTCTTTCTCACTAAACGCCTCCGCTAGATCCTGGTACTCGCTGGGGATGAGCAGGTCGCCAGGTGGCTGTAAGGCAGCCATGTGCGCTTGCTCCTTGGGTGGGCTAAAATCCCCTGTAACATCTGTTGAATCAATGGGGGAATCGGGCCCTAAGGGTAATCTCACAGTTCTCATTCCTTTTTCCCACCAGATAAATGGCTTCCATTTGTCTACCCAGGCTACTCCTAGGATCACAGTCTCAGACATCTTTGGAGCTACCAGGAAGCGAATAAACTCCCAGTGCATGCCTATTTCTAGGCATAAGGGCTCCATTAATTGTGTGACAAAGGTCCCTCCTATTAGGGAGCCATCGGCTTGCTCAAACCTCACAGTTTTGGAGAGCGGCTTAGCCTGTATGCCCAGTCTTAAGGCACATGACAAGCTAATGATGCATTGGGAGCAGCCAGTATCGACTAACACTTTCAGGTCTACTTGTGCCCCTGACTTAGGAATTATGAGTTTAGCAGGCAATACAAAAGGTAGGATGTGTCGACTCACCATCGGGTCATTCTCCTCTTCGTCATCACTGTCGAAAGAGGGTAGAACAGGGGTGGATCCAGTCTGAGTTCCGATGCCTCCCATGTGGGGGATGTGACCTGGAAAACAGGTTCCTGTGTCATCCGGTTGGATTTCTCTCCCTTTAGCCGCTGTGCAGGTCTCTTTCTCACTGCTGGTCCTGGTCTGTTCTGCTGTTGGGGGAAGGGGACCGGGCATTTTGCTGCTCGATGTCCCTGCTGTCCACATCGGAAACACTTAATTGCCAGGTCTACAGGTGGCTTTGGTCTTTCAGCCATTACAGTAGTTGGAGATCTTCGTGGGGGTGATTGCCATTCAGGTTGTTCTGACCTTGGTTCAGGTTCAGGTAGGAGAGGCTTCTTATAGCAGGCGAGCTGAACATCTAATTTCACCGCTGCCTGGTACCATTCATGCAGTTGGTCAGGCACAGCTTGGTAGATACATGCCAGAGAAAGGTAGTCATCTAACCCTTCTCTAAAAAGATGAATTATGGATTGCTCAGGCCATCTCTCTATCCGACCGGCTAGCTTTCGAAACTCCCGCACATACTCCAGGGCAGGCCGGCCAGCTTGCTTTATCTTATGGATTTGCTTTTCCACTCTGAGGGCGACGGATGGGTCCTCAAATCTTTCCCTCAGTCCTAAGAGGAAAAGGAGGGGGTCCTCCAAGTCAGGGGCTTGCTCGTTATATAAATTATTCAACCATACGGATGCTTCTCTCTCTAGGCTGGACGCAATCACATCGACCATAGCACCTGGGTCTGGGTAGAGATGGGCCCAGCTATTCAAATGAGAGCGTACGTGGTTGAGGAAGAAAATCAGTTTCTCTGGGTCCCCATCAAAGGTTGCTCTGAAGGGTGGGTTCATCATTAGTTGCTGGGGTCTACATTGCTTCTGGCCCCACCCTGCTTGTTGGTTAAATGGTTGCTGGGGCCCCCACTGCTGTTGTTGTCTTTCCAGTTGCTGCTGGCCCCAGTTTGGTTGTTATTTAATGGCTGCCACGGCCCCCACTGCTGCTGGCCCCACTCGTCCTGCTGTACGTTCAGGGGTTGCACGTTTGGGTCCTGCTGCTTCCACCCTTGCTGTTGTCCTCCCACCAGCTCCTGATCTCCACTCTTCTGCACCACCCCCAGCTGTTGCAAGGCTTCTATTAGCTGGGGCAAGCTCAGAGGTTGTTTGCATTTCACTTGTGGGGGCTTCCAAACCTCCCATTGCTGTAGAGGCCACAGGCTGGGGTCCTCTGTCTCTATGGGTCTGGAGGGCTTGACAGGGAACTCCTGGGTCTGGCAGGCAGTCTGATCTGCAGACAGGATTTTCCACTCACCCAGATTCTCAGTGGCTGACGATATGACATTTCCTCCCCATTCTGCTTCTGGGACCTCTTGCCGCACAGTCTGGCCTCCGTATTCTCTACTGGAGTGGTTCCAGCTTGACAAAGAAATAAGCTCAGTTATCGGTCTAGGTTTGGAGATCGGCCCAAATTCATCTTCCTACAGAAAATTATTTATTATTTCCTCTTCAGAAGTTTTGCCAGTAATCAGGCCTTCCCTTTCCATTTTGAGGATTTTTCCCTAAATCTTTGCCAGCTTATCTCTCTTACCGGAGACAGCGACGGGGGTTCAGGACCCCCCTTTGAAAGAAAGGAGATTCTGGCATGATGTCATGGTTCGGATGAATAAGACAAATCAAACAAATTGCAGGCATATTATTTATCTAAAAAGTCTTAGTAATGAAACAAGACATCGGCACTCATGGAGGGATGCCAGAATCTGAAATCTCCTCCCCCCAAACCCATCATAACACGCACACAATCCCCGCCCTTATCTACACGTCATAAATCACATTATCCAATTAGTTTTACATATGAGGTTTCACTTCCCATCCTGTACGCGGCTTTTTGCAATCTTATCACAACTTCCGGGTGATTCCTCCCTCCCAAATGAAGCAATTAAAATAACAGGCTGTCTCTTATATTGTCAGTGCAAAAACATGTCAATGTTTGCAGCATTGACAGAAAGGTTCATTCCAAAAATGCAGATGTATGCTAATGATGGCTATCCCTCCCAATACTGATGTGGCTCCAGAGGTCTTGTTTCCTCCCCCGAACCTCTCTTGGAGTTGCAGATAGGGGGAAGGAAAGAAGTTTTTCTTGTACATACTGGGGCAACTTACAGTGTTATGCCCCTAAAGATTTTTTGAGTTCTCAGACTACTATTGTTGGTGTCAGTGGGCAAACTGAAATGGCTCCCTGCACCACCCCTTTGTGTGTGACTCCAAGCCATTTCTGGTTTTACCCCAGTGCCCTATTAATTTTCCGGGCAGAGATTTGCTGGGGAAATTGGGAGCAACGATCACTTGTCAACCCCAGAGTATTTCTTTGGATTGTCCAGCTTTGCAAGCTTATATTTGTTATCTGGATGCTAGTGCACCTCTTGTTTCTTTTCCAGATTCCATTTCCTCTGAAGTTTGGTCTCATGGAATCCCAGGATTTGCTCATTATGCTGTCCCTCACCGAGCCCATCTTCACCCAGGGGCCCAACCTCTTTCCTTTCAGCAGTATGCAATAAAAAGCGAGGCACGAATTGGCATCCAGGGGTTCATCCAAGCCTTTTTAAAGAATGGGATTTTACAAGCCACCCAGTCTCCCTGGTCCACTCCAATCTTCCCAGTTCCCAAGCCTGATGGGTCATGAAGACTGGTTCATGACTTAAGCCAATTCTCGAATCCAAGCCTTGCATCCTGTGATGGCAAATCCTTTTACTTTACTCACCACTGTCAGCCAAAAACAATGGTGGTATACTGTAATTGACTTAAAGGATGCTTTCTTCTGTATTCCTTTGGCCCCTGAGTGTCAAGACTACTTTGCATTTGAGTGGGAGGATCCAGAGACGGGAGTAAAGGGACAATTGACATGGACAAGGCTCCCCCAGGGCTACAGGAACAGTCCTACTGCTTTTGCTTCTGCTTTGGCTCGAGATTTGGAGGCCTTTTCTGCCCCCTGGTGTATGTTTTATTGCTTGCTGCGGATGATTTATTGCTTGCTGCAGAAGATAAGGACTTTTTACTACAAGTGTCACCTGATTTGTTGAACTTTTTGGCTGAACGAGGATATAAGGTCTCTAAGCAAAAGATCCAGTGGGCCCTCCCCCAAGTTCAATATTTGGGATATGTTTTAAAAGAAGGACACTGTTGCCTTCATGCCAGTAGAATTCAAGCCATCTCTGCCCTGCCTTTACCCACCAATGTTAAAAAACTTAGAACCTTTTTAGGGATCACAGGCTATGCCAGATTGTGGATCCCGATGTATTCCCTGATTGCTAAACCACTTTATGCCCTAACACAACAAGATATGACATGGGAACGGACTCGTGAACATACCCAGGCATGGCGACACTTGAAGGACGCCTTAATTAAGTCTACTATTTTGGTTTTGCCAGATCAGTCTCAAGGTTTTCAACTCTATTGCAAAGAACAGGGTGGATGTGCCCTGGAGGTCCTAATACAACAAGTGGGCCCTGACAAGTTACCTGTGGGCTACCTGTCCAAAACTATGGATGCTGTGGTGAAGGGATGGCCTGGTTGTCTCAGAGCTATTGCAGCTGTGGCTGAACTGGTTACCAAAAGTCAGAAAATCATATTGGGAGCTCCTCTGAAGGTTTACACCCCCTATGCGGTTCAAGTATTATTGGAGCAAAAATTGCCAGCATGGGCCACCTGTGCCCGAGTTGGACAGTATGTGAGCCAGATCATAGAACAAGAAAATGTTTAACTTTGCCGATGTTTTAGTTTAGTTTAGTTTTATTATATTTATATACCGCCCGTCTCCCGAAGGACTCAGGGCGGTGAACAGGGCACATATAAAAAATACAAAATACAAAAATTAAAAAAGAATTAAATAGCCCAGCTAAAACAGTCAATAACAATATAAAAATCCCCATTAAAACCCCAACATATCCCCCATCAGGCCAGGCCGGCTTGTTCAAATAGATGGGTATTCAGACTGCGTCGGAAGGAGCGAAGGTCAGGTGCCATCCGGAGCTCGACCAGCAGCTGATTCCATAAAGCCGGAGTGCCCATAGAGAAGGCCCTCCCCCTGGGGGCCACCAGCTGACACTCTCTGACCGGAGGCACCCTGAGGAGGCCCTCTCTGTGGGAACGCACAGGGTGGAGGGAAGTTGACGCCGGCAGCAGGTGGTCCCCGAGGTACTCCGGACCCATGTTTCATGTTACATCTGCAGGTAGACCCTACCAAGGGTCTACCTGCAGATGTAGAGAACACGGTTAAAGAATCATTCACTGCGCAAATTCTCCCATGTCCCCTACCCCCCGGCCTGCTAGGATGGGCTCGATGGAATGCTCGGACCAAACGTGGAGCATGGACGTTTTCCCGTGACACCCACGTAGCCTCCTCCACCGGGTACCCCTTCCACCGAAGGAGATACTGTATACCGCCCCTCCGTACCCTGGAGTCCAACACCTCTTGCACCTCGTACTGGTCAGCGTGAACCGGTCCGGGGCCCCCCTCCCCTGCCGCCGTAGTAGCTGCTGGAGCGGGTTTCAGCAGACTGCTATGGAACACCGGGTGGATCTTACCCAAGAATTTAGGCAACCGCAGTCGCACCGTCACCGGGTTCACCACCTGCACTACCCGGAACGGCCCGAGGTATTTGGGCCCCAGCTTACGGCACGGAACCTGTAACCGTAAGTACTTGGTGGACAAGTAAACTAGATCCCCCACCCGCGGCGTAGCAAAAGGTTTCCGTTTCTTGTCCGCCTGTGTTTTGGCTGCCGTAGCAGACCGGTCCAATGCTTCCTTTGCCGCCCCCCAGGCGGCCGTGATCTGACGCATCCAGTCCTGCGGTGAACACGAAGACCCCTCCTCCTGAAGGCATTCAGCAACGGGAACGAATTCATGACCCGTGACCACCCGAAAAGGAGAGAAGCCAGTGCTACTATGGACGGCGTTATTGTACGCCACCTCAGCCAGCGCTAACAGGTCTACCCAATCCGTCTGCCGAAAAGAGACGTAGCTTCGCAGATAACGTTCAACGGCAGCGTTGGCTCGTTCTGCGGCCCCGTTGGTGCTGGGGTGATAAGCCGTACTCAGACCCTGCGACGAGCCGATGTGACGCAGGAAGTCTCTCCAAAATCGAGCCGTGAACTGCACCCCTCTGTCGGAAATTACACGTCGCGGCACTCCATGTAGTCTGTATATCTGCGTGAGGAACAACCAAGCTAGTCGACGAGCCGATGGTAACCCCTTACACGGAACAAAGTGTGCCTGTTTGGAAAACAGGTCGACCACTGTCCAAATAACGGTGTGACCCTTGCTCTCTGGGAGGTCCACAACGAAGTCCATGGCGATATCTTGCCATGGCCGAGACGGGTCAGCTACTTGTTGCAAAAGTCCCAAAGGCTTCCCGACCTGGGGCTTTGTAGTAGCACAGACATGACAACGCCGCACATACTCCTCGATGTCACTCTTCATGCGGGGCCACCAAAATTGACGGCGTGCCAGATGCAAGGTCTTTACAAACCCGAAATGTCCTGCCTGTTTGGTGTCATGACAACCATGCAGAACACGTGGCCGCACAGATTCAGGTACATACAATCGTGTACCATGCCACGCCAGACCGTCCCGCATAGACAATAGTCCCGGATTACTCCGTAACCAAGCGTCCTCCTGTAAGGCCCTTTGGATGGTCTGGTTCAAATTCTCCTCCGTCACCCGTCCAGCACTCTCTGAAGCATCCCCCGCCTCCACTAGTGTCGGGATAAGCGCCTGCACCACCTCCTCCCTCTTGCTGTCAAACTGTGGCATGCGGGATAGGGCATCCGCCAGAAAGTTTCGACCCCCCGGCACATACTTCAGCACAAACCTGAAGCGACGGAAGTATAGAGCCCACCTGACATGCTTGGGCGACAGGCGGCGAGGGGTTTGTAGGGCCTCCAGGTTTTTATGGTCCGTCCACAGTTCAAATGGACGGGAGGCCCCTTCCAGGAGGTGTCGCCAAGTCTCTAAGGCCCAACGGACCGCAAAAGCCTCCTTCTCCCACACTGCCCAGGCCCGTTCAGTGGGAGTCAGTTTCTTGGAAGCGTAAGCACACGGCTGTAGGACCCCGGCACTACTCCGCTGAAGAAGGACGGCCCCAAGGGCAACATCGCTCGCGTCCGCCTGTACGACATAGGCCAGTTCGGGGTCGGGGTGTCGCAAAACGGGCTCTTTAGCGAAGAGGGACTTCAGTTCCTCAAATGCCCGCTGGCACGCTGTGGACCACTCCAACTTAAGCCCTGGACGTGGACGTGTCTTTAATTGTCGTGTGCGCAGAAGATCTGTTAACGGCAGGGCGATGGCCGCGAAACGTGGGATGAACTGTCTGTAGAAGTTGGCAAAGCCAAGGAAACTTTGCAACTGTCGACGAGTTCGCGGAGGCTGCCACTGTTGAATGGCGTGTACTTTTCTAGGATCCATCTCCACTCCTGCCGCCGATATACGATACCCAAGGTAGTCCAGCTGGGCCCTATGGAACTCACACTTGGACAGTTTAACATAGAGCTGCGCTTCCAATAGTCTAGTCAACACCTGGCGTACTAGGAGTACATGCTCCTCCAATGTGTCCGAGTAAATTAGGATGTCGTCTAAGTACACCAGAACTCCCCGATACAGGAACTCATGCAGGACCTGATTGATCAATTGCATGAATACAGCCGGAGCTCCCTGTAGGCCAAACGGCATCACTCGGAACTGGAAGCTACCAAGGGGGCAATTAAACGCAGTCTTCCACTCGTCCCCTGCTTTGACCCTCACCCGGTAGTAGGCTTCTCTCAGGTCCAATTTAGTGAACACCCGGCCTGTTGCCAAATGGGCCAGCAGGTCCTTCATCAAAGGAAGGGGATAGAGGTGCTCCACGCACACCGCGTTAACCCCCCGGTAGTCCACACACAAGCGCAAGCCCCCATCCTTCTTCTCGCGGAAGAGCACTGGCGCCGCCACCCGAGATCGGGCTGGTTGGATAAACCCCCTCTCCAAGTTTTTATCTATGTACCGCCGTAACTCCTGCATCTCCTTCGGGGACATGGCGTACATACGGGGTTTAGGCAGTCTGGCACCAGGTTCAAACTCGATGGCACAATCCGTCGGCCGGTGGGGTGGTAACGAATCGCACTCCCGCTCATTGAAGACGTCCATTAAGTCGGAATAAACTCGGGGCACATGCACCATCGAGTCATCCGCAACCCCGCATACCTTCTCCCGCAACCCTATGTCCTCCGGCCCCAGGAAAGAATGGTGGAGAGGGGGCTCGGGGCCCAAACCCACCCGGAGATGGCGACAACCTCCCTCCCACCAAATCGTGGGACCCCATTTATCAAGCCACGTAAGGCCCAGGATAACAGCTTCAGTCATAGAGGGCACCACAATGAAACGCAAAGTCTCCCAGTGGGCCCCCAACTCCAGCCGGACTGGTTCGGTAACATGGGTGATAGGGGCTCCCCCCAGGAGCGACCCATCCACTTGCTGGAAGCGAAGGGGGGTTACCAGGCGTTGCAACCGGATACCCACTGCAGCAGCTGTTTTCCGGTTGATAAGACACCGGGTGCTCCCAGAATCGACCAAAGCCCTAACTGGCCGCCTTTGCCCAGACACTGGGCTCACCAACACCACCGGGAACGCGAAGGGACACACCGGGGCGCTTACCATCGGATCCTCCTCCAGCTCCAGATCCTCAAGGTCCTCTGTTGGTGTGGGCTGGGTGGTTACGGGTCCGGTCGCCAAGGGAGTAGTCACCCGCCGGTTGTCATCGACTGCCTGATAAGCAGTCCGGGACCGCTCCGAAGTCTTCCTAGTGGACAAAGCCCGTGTCGAGGTCGCAGGGGGAGCCATTCGGGCTGGCGGGAGCGGGCATTCAGCCGCCCGATGACCTGGCTGGTCACATCGGAAACACCTGATACCAGAACGTGGTGGCTGTACGGAGGGGGCTTTGGACGCCGACAAGCCAGGCCGCTCCTCCACCTTCTTTTCGGCCGGCCTACGGGCTCCGGTTGCCCCCTCAGGTCGTCCTCGAATATCCTGCAAGCCAATGTCCAACTCAACAGCCACCCGGTACCAGTCCTGCAGACGGGCTGGCACCCCCCTTACCACACAAGCTCGTCGCAGGGCACTGTCCAGTCCTGCCTTGAAGTGGTGCACAAGAAGGCGTTCAGGCCATGACCGTAACCTCCCGGCCACTTTCCGGAACTCCCCAACATATCGCACCGCTGGTCTTCCTTGCTGGCGCAGATCCAACACTTCGGCCTCGGCGCGGAGCACCCGTGAGATATCTTCAAAACGGGCCCGTAGAGCCTCCAGGAAAAGACCAAGGTCCCCGAGCTCACGGGCATGATCGCCGTATAAGTCGGCCGCCCAGACCGCGGCCTCTCCTTGAAGACACGCCGTCACGGCCACTACCATTGCCCACTGGGATGTATAGGCTGGTCCGTACTGGTCCATATGATTAATCACCTGGCCCAGAAACATCGCCAAACGGTCTGGATGACCATCATATGCCGCAGTCAGGGGCGGAGGGCCCCACTGCAGCCCTGGACCCCAAGGACCCAGCGGCACCCCCTGGATTGGAGCCCCCCCATCTGGTCGTGACGGTTGTTGTCTCGGTCTTCCAGTCACGCTGTCCCAAGGAGCCGTGCCACTCGGTACTGCCGTTGCGGGAGCCGGGACCCCAGGACCTCTACGAACCTCAGGCTGACGGACTGGCCCCTGATACCTTGGGCTGTCCATACGGAAGCGGGGCGGACTAGACCGCCGGGCAGGGGCCCTTGGGAGGGACCACTGCCCCTGGTCTGACTCTCCTGGAACAGTCCAAAACTCAGGCTCCCGGCCCCTCACCTCCCCGAACCGCTCTCTGAGTACCTCCATAGTACGGCTGCCCGGAGCGGTGGAGTAGCTCCATTCTTCACTGCTGTCCTCCATGTAACACCGCTCCCTCCACTCTGTAGACGCACCTTTAGGCCGGGCCACCTGGCCTTGGTCGAGTCCTCCATAGTCCCCATCAGAGTGTGGCCACCGATCACTGCTGCGACCCCTCACTCCAGCCTCCTGAGGTCCCGGACCAGGGCCGTCGAGTGGGGGAGGCCTTTCCTTCCGCCGCACCGAGGGCAACGCCTCCTCCCCCACTTCCACCGACTCCAGGAGCCCAGCCGCAGCTCCAGCTTCCTCCTGATCCCCAACCAGCGGCGCAGCATCCTCTGTACCTTCTGCCATAGCAAACACCCAGGAAGAACTCTCCACAACGGTTAAAGGAACGCTGACTTACTTTCAGGGCCCGTCCGACGATTCACCCAAACAAATGAAACCGGAACGGGAGCTGGTTCTTCTAAGCCACGTTTATTGCTTCATAAACAAGAGCCCGAAGATTGATGAAGTCAGCGTTGATTTTACAGCACAATCAACGCTGCTAAATAGCCAGTAACGGCAACACCCTCCACCACACCCTTAATTATTCCACCACGCCCACACCTAACTTAACTACCACCCCCTGCAGTATCCACCCTTTGGCACCCGCCCCACCACCATTGCAGCCGGTAAGCCACCCCCCAGCCCAAACCACCCTCCTTTCCCCCAGAGCTCCGCATACTTTCCTTTTCCCCCTCATCTCTCCGGTCTCTCCAGTCCGACGAGGGCTGTGCCTCGAGCCCCTCCCTAACTCGCCGGCAGTCTCCACCTCCCCTTGAACCCTCCTGGCACCCGTCCTTGTCCTGCCGTTTGAGTTGCTCCTTGGCCCTCTGGTCTTTTGCTCTGCGACGGCATCCTTGCCCTTCCCCCCAGCTCCCAAATGTCAGCTGGCCGCTCCATGGCCTTGCACGCCAACCGCACTCCCTCCCGACTTGCTGATCACTTCCGGGAGTCGGCAAGAGCGGCGCGGCGCTGTGGAATGTGCTGGCAAGCGGGCCCCAGGCTGGGAGGCTGCAGCCGATGCCTCGTGGTCGCTGCTCTCCGTTCCGGGCGCCACCGAGGGAGGAAGAGCGAGGAAGACGCCGCCGGGAGTCCCTGGAAGCCGGTAGGTTGCTTTCTGGCTTCCCCGGACGTTGGGCGGGCGGTTGCTGAGGCGCGGAGAAGGCCGAGCGTTGTCCCGGCCGTCTAGGAAGATGCGGGCACTGGCGCCTGACTCTGGGGCCTGGCGGGGCGCTCCGCGGCCGCCGGCGGTGATTTTCGGGCCCGGGCAGGCCGCTCCGCGGCCCCTCCGTATGTCGGGCTTGCCAGGCCCGACACCATGCCATGTAGGGCCTTAAAGACCATTGCCAGAACCTTGAATCTCACCCGGAAGACAACTGGTAACCAATGCAGCTCGCGGAGCAAAGGTGTAACATGGGAGTACCGGGAGACTCCCAAGACAACTCTCACGGCTGCATTCTGTACCAGCTGGAGCCTCCAAGTGGTCTTCAAGGGAAGCCCCATGTGGAGAGCATTGCAGTAATTCAGACGAGAGGTCATGAGCACATGAGTGACCATACACAGGGCATCCCGGTCTAGATAGGGCCGCAACTGGCGCACCAGGTGAACCTGGGCGAAAGCCCCCCTAGTCACAGCTACTATATGATCTTCCAGAGTAAGCCGCGAATCTAGGAGGACTCCCAAGTTGCGAGCCCTATCTACGGGGTGTAAAAGCTCACCCCCCATAGAGAGAGGTGGAATATTCTGAATATCCCGGGATGCTGGAATGCACAGCCACTCAGTCTTGTCAGGGTTGAGCTGAAGTCTGTTCCTCCCCGTCCAGACCCGAACCGCCTCCAGGCAACGGGACATCACGTCGAGGGCATCACTGGGGTGGTTTGGGGTCAAAATGAAAAGCTGGGTATCATCAGCGTACTGATGATACCCAACTCCAAAACCATGAATGATCTCACCCAGCGGTTTCATGTAGATGTTGAACAGGAGAGGCGAGAGGACCGACCCCTGAGGAACTCCACAAACAAGAGACCTTGGGGTCGACCTCTGCCCTCCTGCCAACACCGACTGCGAACGTCCTAGGAGATAGGAGGAGAACCACCGAAGAACTGTGCCTCCCACTCCCAATCCCCTGAGACGCCGCAGCAGGATACCATTGTCAATGGTATCGAAAGCCGCCGAGAGGTCTAATAGGACTAGGACAGAGGAATATCCCCTGTCCCGGGCCCTCCAGAGATCATTCACCAGAGTGACCAATGCCGTCTCCGTGCTGTACCCGGGCCTGAAACCCGATTGGTATGGGTCTAGATAATCCGCTTCATCCAGGACCAGAGGGAGCTGATGCGCCACCACACTCTCAACAACCTTTGCAAGAAAGCAAAGGTTGGAAACCGGGCGAAAGTTATTTAATACAGCTGGGACCAAGGCAGGCTTCTTGAGGAGAGGTCTCACCACCGCCTCCTTCAAGACGGCGGGGAAATTACCCTCACTCAAAGAAGCAGATATAACCGCCTGGAACCAGCCTCGTGTCCACTCCCGAGCTGCATAAACCAGCCAGGAAGGGCACGGGTCCAATAAACATGTGGTGGAGCTCAACCTCCCCATAATCCTGTCCACTTCTTCAGGGGTCACAGAATCAAACTCCTCCCAGATAACATCGACAAGACCGCCCGTGTCCTGCTCGTCAGACTCTGCCCAGCTGGAGTCCAGACCGGTCCGAATCCGAGCGATTTTATCCAACAGATGTTGACTAAACTCCTCGGCACGACCCTGCAAGGGTTCCTTCCTCACCTCCTGATTAAGGAGGGAGCGGGTCACCCTAAACAGGGCTGCCGGGCGATTATCTGCGGACGCGATGAGGGTGGAGAAGTAATTAGACCTCGCCGCCCTCATCGCTGCGAGATAAGACCTAATATAGGTTCTTAGTCGCAACCGGTCGGATTCGGATCGGCTGGACCTCCAACAGCTCTCTAGGCCCTGTCTCCGACGCTTCATCTCCCGGAGCTCTGCGGAGAACCATGGAGCTCGCTGGGATCTGCACCGGGTCAGGGGCCGCAGGGGTACAACTCGGTCAAGTGCCTCCGTGGCCGCCCTTTCCCAGGCTTCCACTAAGGCATCTGCCGAGTTGTGAGCGAAGGAGGCAGGTGGGGACCCCAGCGCTGCCTGGAACCTATCAGGATCCATTAAGCGCCCGGGGCGGTACCATCTAGTTGGCTCTGTACACCCACGGCGGGGGGTGGCAAAACGGAAGGCCAGCCGCAGGAGGTGATGATCGGTCCATGACAGGGGCATAACAGTTGGAGAGCCCCCACCAAGATCATCAAACCACCGTCCAGATAAGAAAACCAAGTCAAGGGTGTGGCCTCCCTCATGAGTCGGTCCAAGAATTACTTGTGTCAGGTCCATGGCCGTCATGGAAGCCATGAACTCCCGAGCTAACTCAGATGATCCTCCAAGGGATGGTAGATTGAAGTCACCCAAAACTATCAGTTTGGGGAACTCAATCACCAACCCCGAGAGGACATCGAGTAGCTCAGGCAGGGCTGCCGCTGCACGACTAGGCGAAAGGTACACCAGCAGCAAGCCCAACTGTGACACCTTCAACGCAGCTACATTGTTGCCTGTTCCAGAAGAAAATACAGAACCCCATGACTGCTTAGAAGTTTTACAATCAATCAGAGGTGCTAGAGCCGATTTTAGAATGGAACCCCTTGGAAACCCAGAGGTGTCATATTGAACTGATGGCTCCTCTTTTGTGGAAGATGGGGTCTGGTACTCTGGCTATGCTATTGTCACTGATGAGCGCCCTGTTGCTCTTGCTGCCATTCCTGCCTCATTTTCAGCTCAAGCTGCTGAATTAAAAGCTTTGATCGCTGCTTGTGTGTTGGGCCAGGGCAAGAGAGTGAACATTTATACTGACAGCCAGTATGCTTTTTTGGCCGCACACACCCATGCTGCTTTATGGAAGGAGAGGGGTTATATAGGCACTGATGGAAAGTCCTTAAAAATGAAGGCTCTTTTGGAGGAGCTCATGGTTGCAATCCAACTGCCAAAGGACCTTGCTATTATCCACTGTAAAGGACATCAAGTGGATGAGGTCTTTGTAACTAAGGGCAACCAAGCTGCAGACTATTGGGCTGGGCAGGCAGCCTATCGGCCAGTTGTCACTACTGCCAAGACTTGTCCCCTGGTACCAGTAAAGGATTGTGACACTTTCCCTCCCATATATGATCAGAGAGATCAACTGAGAGATGGAGGGAAATGGATTAATGGCTGGTGGGCAGTTGAGGATAAAATCCAGCTCCCTACTGCCCTCGTGTGGAAAATTGTACAGCGAACTCATGATGCTTTTCATGGTTCCCCAAAGAAACTTCATTTTTGGCTAAAACAGAGGTATTGCAATCACAACCTGCGAGCTCTGGCTCAGCAAGCTTCTTCCCAATGTGAGATTTGTCAATGAAATAACCCTACAGGAGGGAAACCTTTACCTAAGGGGGCCCTTTGTGTCGCTAAATATCCTGGAGAAGCATGGCAAGTAGATTTTACAGAAATGCCTCGGAATGGAGCCAAGAGGAATCTTTTAGTTTTTGTGGACATGTTCACTGGATGGCCAGAAGCTATACCTACTACCACCCAAAAGGCTTGTAAAGTATCCCAGACTATTGTTGACCAGATCATCCCACGGTTCGGACTTGCTAAATCCATTAAGTCTGACAATGGCCACCATTTTGTCTCTCAAGTGGTTCAGGGGGTGTGCAAACATTTGCACATTGACTGGCACCTTCACTCATTGTACAGGCCCCAGGCATCAGCTCAAGTGGAACACATGAATAGGACTTTGAAAGGTCACATTGAAGTAGGCCATGGAAAATTACAAAGAATACATATGAATGTTGCATGTCATAACTGTGAGGTCGGACATAGAAGCGAGAATACCCGTGTATTAGGTAGAAGAACAACAAGGAAATGGAAAATGTTAAGCCACAAGGTAAACCGGGGGTCATACTCAGTCAGGCAGCATAAACCTTTGTTATAGCTAACCACATAGGTCTTGCTTGTAGCTAACCACAAGCATAGCACAGGAAACATAGACGCTCGCAAGACACCTGCAGCCTTCCTGGAAAAAAGGATGCACGATATTTTAGCTAAAAGGGCATAAAGCAAAGGGGGGCTTAAAAGTTCATGTAACCAATCAGAGTTTATAAAACTGTAACTATGTGTTTGGCTGTTTGTGAAGACTATATATGTGTATGCTTTTCCTTGAAACAGAGTTCAGATTGTTCAGTACAAACTGGGTCTGAACCTGCACAATAAATCTTTTCTACTTGTCCTGGAATGTTGACTCAGTCTGCCTTATTTCCTACCACAACATGGCAAAGTTGTGGCAGGAGACTTCCTTGACTTGGCCCAAGTTTTTGCCCATTGCCCTGACTCGTGTAAGAGCAACTCCTAGGGGGAAGCTCCAATTGTCACCTTTTGAAATGGTGTATGGCAGACCTTTTGTTTCTAAATATGTTATGGGGGCAGGTGAAGGGGAAGAGAATGTTTCTTTGTATTTGCAGAAACTGTCACAGGTGTTGTCTTATATCTCCCAACAGGTCAAAGCTGCCCTTCCAGTGATCCCTGACTTGCCTCCTATTGTGGAACCTGGAGAGTGGATTTGTGTGAAAGAACTCAACCCCTTGAGCATTGCTGTCAAATGTCTCTCTGCAGGAGTATATGCTTGATTAGTGATCGTTAAATGATTCAAAGTAAATAACAATACTGGAATCAAAGTTTTAAGATCTGAGGGAGTAATTCCCCTTTCTTGTAAATGTTTAAACAACAAAGTTTTAAATGTACGATGTGCACGTTCCACTATAGCTTGGCCTGAACTATTGTATGGAATGTCATGTCGGAGAGAAATATCCCAAGTGCTGCAAAATTGAGAAAAAGCATTAGAAGTATACGCAGGAGCGTTGTCTGTCTTTAAGACAAGTGGTTGTCCCATGACAGCCATGGCAGTGAGAAGGTGCTGAATAACATGAGAGGCAGTTTCGCTGCAAAGGGGGGTAACCCACACATAGCCAGAATAAGTATCTATGCAAACATGAAGATAAGAAGCTGGAGAAAATTGCGGAACGTGAGTAACATCCATCTGCCAGAGAGCATTGGCCTCAGTTCCTCTTGGATTAACAGCATCAAAGGGAAAAGAGAGGGGGGAGGAGGAGCAAGAAGGACAGGCTGAGATAATATCACGAGCCTGAGAAAGTGGAATATTAAAGGTAGCACGAAGAGATTTAGCATTCTGGTGAAAATAGGAATGGATAGTCAAAGGGTCAGTAAAAATGAAGCCACCTTAAAAGAGTGGAGAGCAGAATCTGCTCTGTGGTTGCCATCAGAAATAGTATCAGAAAAACCTGTATGGGAGCGAATGTGAGCAACAAAAAATGGGGCAGTACGGTCACACAGGAGAGTTTGAAAAGTAAGGAATAGAGAAAGCAAGTTACGGTCCAAAAGTGGGGATAGATAAGCAAATGCAATGTGGTTAAAAAGATTGTAAACATATTGAGAATCCACAATAAGATTAAAAGGAGTTGTAGCCTGTAATTGAAAGGCTAAAATCACTGCAGCAAGTTCAGCACGCTGGGCAGATGTCTGAGAAGCTGTAAACTTAGTTTGCCATTTGCCATTAACTTGCCAAACAACCACCCCACGGGTACAAGACCCATCTGTGAATAATGTAATAGCATTAGGAAGAGGGGTAGAAACCTGTGCAGACTGAAAAACAAAAGGCAATTCCTGTAATAAAACCAAACGTTGGTCCTTGGGGGGGGTTAAACAATACAGCTCCCAAATAATTTACAAAGGCAATCGCATAAGCATTAGACATTTGCATAAAGAAATCATGCTGATCCTTGGTGCAAGGCAAATGAATAACTAAAGGATCAAAGCCAGTTAACTGGAGCACGCGATGCCGTACCTTCATTAAAAGATCAGAATATAACACATCAATGGGAGACACATTTTTAGCTGTTGTGTGTGGCAAATACAATGCATATAGATTTAAGCGTTTCAGGAAAGAATAAGATAGCAGTTGGCTGTAAAGGAGTGTGCAAAAGCGCTGCAGACAACGATCCTAAAAGAGGAGCTCTGTTAACCATAACTTTGCGAAGGGCAGAATTGATTTGATGAAGGCAATGTCGCATCACCGTGGAGACTGGAATCCGTGCGTCAGGGGTTAAATGACCTTGGAAGGCAATAAAAAGTGGACGCAACAAAACAGTAGTTAACCCTAAAAATGGTCTAGCCCAATTAAGATGACCTAAAAAACTTTGCAATTGTACCAGAGTAAAATGAGAAGCAAAGCATTTTTTGTCTTTGGCTGGATGAACTACAGCTGCAAGAGCTGTAGCCAAAAGTTCTGTCTTATGAGATTCAGTTCCAATGTTCTGACACAATTTAATCATCTGAGCAATGGTAGTCTCAGGTTTGGAATAAATTGCTTTCAGGGCTGTTTTGCAGTCCTGATTAGCATTTTCATATGCCAATTGTTTCATCAGAACATCAGCAGCAGTTTCATTTTGAACCTTCTCAGGGAAAAGCCCTCAGGTGAAATTGCTTTGCAACCCATTTTCTGTAACACTTCTTTTCAGCTCTTTGTAAACTGCAAATGGGACAGACTCATGGACTCGCTGATTTTGAGCGTTTCGGACCACGGGGCAGACAGCCATTAATGGCAATGCCTCCTGGACGTCCTCTGAATTTCCAGAGGCCAATGCAGACCGCACCATTTGCTGAATAGCAGTCTGTGTTTGAGGCTGTTGAGGGTCCAAATTTTGCTGACTCTCAGAGATCCACTGCCGTGAAGAATTATTATAAGACAGCGGTGGCTGAGGGTCTGGGGGGTACAGGATTGGTGCCTCAGGAATTATTAATTTTGGAGGGTACAAGAGAGGATTGGACAACTCAGTAATAGCTTTACAGCAGAGTTGCCAAGTGTGTAGTACTGATACTGGAGTGGTTGCAGCCTGATGCAAATTTTGCCCAATTTCTTCCCAATCATTGGGACTAAGAGACCCATCTGCAGGATACCAAGGGCATAACTTACCAATCATCTTAACCAGCTCTTCCACATTCTCTTTATAGACTTTAACTGTTTGCGTACTCCTTGTCAACAAATTGCAAAGGTCAGATACCTGTTTTTTCTGTCCTGTTGAAAGAGAAGTCTCCATACTTACCTCGTTGATTCCTTAATACCAGAATGAATAGTTGAATGCATTCGTTTAGCTCCTGCTGAGCGAAGGTAAGCCAGAAGTTACAGTTTGCCTCACACGGGGCACCAGAAGTTGGGAAAAGAATTCACACCCGGGTCGATAGAGATGCTCTGAACCAGCCAGGCAGCCTCGTCTCTCCAAAAAACTCCCTGAGCAACTGCCCGCTGAACTTTTATTCACCTCCTCTTTCTCAATACCAAATACAACATTACATAAACCCCATCAATCTCAAAAAATAGGATACATAGTGATAATTGGATACATAGTGAGAACTACTCAGGTGCCTATGAGATCATTACAAAAACAAGATACTAAAAGATATATGTGAAAGCTTTATCACAGCGTTTCCCAAACCTCCCACATGCCATCCTGTGCGAACCAGAAGAGTGTGCTCATCACTGTAATTCAAGTAGAGGCCAATAAGAGACGTTTGGGAAAGCTGAAGGTTGAGAGGCCAAAAAATGGCCGTTACCACATCCACTAGCTTTGTTGTTGTTCAGTTTTTCAAAGGCCCACTTCACTTCACATTCTAGGATGTCTGGCTCGAGGTCAGTGACCACCTCATTGTGATTATCAGGGACGTTAAGCTCATTCTTGTATAGTTCTTCTGTGTAATTTTGCCATCTCTTCTTAATCTCTTCTGCCTCTGTTAGGTCCCTGCCATTTTGGTCCTTTATCATGCCCATTTTTGCATTAAACGTTCCCTTCATCTCTCCAATTTTCTTGAAAAGATCTCTGGTCCTCCCTATTCTATTGTTTTCTTCTATTTCTTTGCACTGTTCATTTAAGAAGGCATTTTTATCTCTTCTAGCTATTCTCTGGAATTCTGCATTCAATTGGGCGTATCATTCTTTTTCTCCCTTGCCTTTCACTTCCCTCCTTTCCTCAGCTATTTGCAAAGCTTCCTCAGACAACCATTTTGCTTTCATGCATTTCTTTTTCTTTGGGATGGTTTTGGTTGCTACCTGTTGTACAATGTTGCGAACCTCTGTCCATAGTTCTTCAGGCACTCTGTCTATCAGATCTAATTCCTTAAATCTATTTGTCACCTCTACTGTATATTCAACAGGGATATGATTTAATTCATACCTGAGTGGCCTAGTGCTTTTCCCTACTTTCTTCAGTTTAAGCCTAAACTTTGCAATGAGAAGCTCATGGTCTGAGCCACAGTCAGCTCCTGGTCTTGTTTTTACTGACTGTATAGAGCTTCTCCATCTTTGGCTGCAGAGCATATAGTTGTTCTGAACCAGCCTGCTACCGGCCTTGTAATAAGACAAACCCCTATTCAGACAGTAGAGACTGGAGAGCGTTCAAAGCTGAAAGGCGTCTGCCAAGATTTATTACTCAATTAACAGAACAAGAAACAAAAACACTGGAACTTGAATCCTCAAGCGGAAGAGTTGCTTTCAGCAACCAGCCCTTCCCCAAACACTCCTTTTATTTAGAGTTCAGGGCGTGGCCTCCCTCTGCCTCCTCCCGAGGAGACCCGCAGCCTTTCTCTGCTTGGTCCTGCTCGACTGCCTCCTGCGTCGGGCGTCCTTGAACAGGGCCAGCTGTGGGTCATCATCCTCCGCACTATCGGGCTCACGCAGCTGAGAAGAGGGCCCCGGCTGGGAGCTCTGCCAAGCCTCCAAGCCATCATCAGCCGGTTCGTCACCCACACACACCTCCTCCCCCTCATCTGAGTCATCCGATACATCTGAGCCGGGTGCCGAACCCACAGGCTGACCCTGAGTCACAACACTATCCCGCACCGCAGGGCCCTTCCCCCGGGGCTGCCGATCCGGATGCGGTCGGGATGGGAACTGTTCGTGAAAAGCAGTCACCAATGCAGGGGCATGAACGGCGGTCGCGTCTTCCCATGTGAAGTCCTCCGGCCCGTACCCTTTCCACTCGATCAGGTACTGGAAGCGACCTTTCAGCCAGCGGGAATCCCGGATGCTGGCGACCTCGTACTCGGGGGTGCTGCCTCCATCGCGAGGTCCTGATGGGGGAGGTTCCGCTTGGCGAAGTGGACAAGCCGGTTGTTCGGGGACCAACAAGGACCGATGGAAGACGGGGTGCACGCGCAGGGAACGTGGCAGAGTTAAACGATAGGCGACCGTGTTGATGACGGCCTCGACTGGGAACGGTCCAAGGTAACGGTGGTCCTGCTTCCTCGCCGGCCGAGTGGATGGTAGGTTCCTGGTGGACAGCCAGACCCGATCCCCCACCGATAGTGGAGGCGTATCCCTTCTCGACCGATCGGCGAACCTCTTGTAGTCGGCCTTGGCCTTCTCCAGCTGCCGTCGCACCAACCGATGGATCGCCTGTAACTCCGCCATGAATTCGTTCGCTGCCGGCTCCGGTGAGTCCACGGGAGAAAGGGGGAAAAACCGGGGGTGATAACCCACGTTGGCCAAGAACGGTGTCATCTGCGTGGAGGTGTGCTGCGAGTTGTTAAAAGCAAACTCGGCTATGGCCAAATAGTCCACCCAATTGTCCTGCTGCAGGTTAACGTAGCAGCGCAGATACTGCTCTAAGATACCGATGACCTTCTCGGTACCCCCGTCGGTTTGTGGATGATGCGCGGACGAGAGGCAAACCTTAATGTCCAACGCCCGCATCAACTCCTGCCAGAAGCGGGCTGTAAACTGGGCCCCCCTATCGGAGACGACTCTATCGGGAAGGCCGTGCAGCCGGAACACCTGTTGGATGAACATGCGACTAGTGGCGCGAGCTGACGGTAAGCCGCGACACGGGATGAAGTGCGCCATCTTGGTCAGCATGTCCACCACCACAAACACTGTCGTGAAGCCGGAAGATGGGGGTAGATCCGTCAGAAAGTCCATGGACACAGCCCCCCAGGGTCTCTTGGGTGTTGGCAAAGGCTGCAGTAAACCAGGCGGGGCCCCTGTCGCTGACTTGGCCTGCCTGCATGGGATGCAGGAGGTGACATAAGACTGGACGTCGTGTCGGACTCGGGGCCACCAGAAGGTACGGGAGACCAGGTTCAGAGTCTTGAACAGGCCAAAATGCCCCGCAGCCGGGTTATCATGACACTGGCTGAGGACGAGTCCCCTGAGTGGCCCTCCCGGAACATAGAGCCAGTCACGATAATACAGGAGTCCATCCGTGACCGACCAAGGCGAATCTGGCCCCACCTCTTCCTTCCGCTGAGCCACCCACGCCTCCTGCTGCTGCGCCTCCCGGATCCGAGCCCGTATATCCACCGGCTCCCGCACCGCAGCAAAAGACTCGACGGGGATCACTGTCCTGGGCGGAAGCTTGTCTTCCACTCGGGTGTACTCGGGCTTCCTGGACAGAGCATCCGCTCTCTGGTTGTGCCCGCTTGGTATGTACCGCACCCGGAAGTCAAACCTCGCAAAGAAGAGGGACCACCGGATCTGGCGTTGGTTCAAATTCCGAGCGGTCTGCAGGCTTTCCAGATTCTTGTGGTCCGTCCGGACCTCAATTTGATGCCGCGCCCCCTCCGGATGATGCCTCCAAGCTTCCAACGCCGCCTTGATGGCCAGCAGCTCCTTCTCCCAGATGGTATAGTTGCGCTCCAAGGGATTCAATTTCCGAGAGTGATACGCGCAAGGGAAAAGGGTACCGCTGGGCGTCGCTGCCTGGAGTAACACGGCCCCAATGGCAATGTCGGAGGCGTCCGCCTCCACGACAAACGGCCGTTGCGGGTCAGGATGCTTCAAGATGGGCTCCTTCATGAAGGCGTCCTTCAAAGCTTGGAACGCCTGTTGTTCGGGGACGTTCCACTGGAACCGAGTCTTCTTCTGCAGGAGCCGGGTGAGGGGGGCTGTCAAGGCAGCAAAGCCAGGGATGAATGTCCGATAGTAGTTGGCAAATCCAAGAAGTCGCTGAACGTCCTTCACGCGACGCGGGGGTTGCCAACTCTGCAACGACTCAACTTTACTCGGCTCCATGGCGATGCCCTCAGGAGAAATGCGGTGACCCAGGAAATCGATGGTCACCTGGTAGAACTGGCACTTCTCCAACTTGGCAAACAGCCGATGTTTCCGGAGGCGCTGCAGGACCTGACGGAGATGCTGATGATGCGCTTCACGCGACGGGGAGTAAATCAGGATGTCGTCCAGGTAAATCACGACAAACTGGTCCAACAGATCCCGAAAGATGTCGTTCATAAAATGCTGAAACACAGCGGGGGCGTTGGTCAGGCCAAACGGCATCACCGTGTACTCGAAATGTCCATAGCGAGTACCAAACGCCGTCTTCCACTCATCACCCGGCCGAACCCTGACGAGGTTGTAAGCTCCACGCAGGTCCAGTTTCGTGAAGATCTTAGCCTCCCGGAGTCGGTCCAAGAGCTCGGGGATGAGGGGCAGCGGGTAGCGGTTACGCACCGTGATGGCGTTGAGTTTCCGGTAGTCACAGCAAAGCCGTAACTCGCCCGACTTCTTTTTGACGAAGAGCACAGGCGCAGTCACTGGCGAGGACGAGGGCCGGATGAAACCACGAGCCAAATTCTTTGTCAGGAAGTCCCGCAATGCAGCCAACTCGGGCTCCGACATGGAGTACAAACGCCCCACTGGGAGAGGCGCATCAGGGACTAGATCAATGGAGCAGTCGTAGGGCCTGTGCGGGGGTAATTGGTTCGCCTCTGACTCACTGAACACGTCAGCAAAGTCGGACAGTTCGGGAGGCAAGGAAACCCCTGGGGAACCCTCCACCTGGCCGGCACAGATATGGCGGGTGTGGTCCACGCACTGCAAACTTGGGAAGGTAACCAAGTTCTGAGACCAATAGATCTGTGGATCATGCGCCCGGAGCCACGCCAGTCCCAAGACCACGGGGAAGTGCAGATCCGAAGTGATGTAGAACTGGATGGCCTCCACATGGGAACTGATGGCCATACAGACTGGTTGCGTGGCGGCCGTAATGGGCCCGGACAGGAGCACTCGACCATCGATGGTCTCCACTAGCATGGGCGGATCCACCGGACACTGGGGAACAGCCCATTTGGCCACGAAGGCCGAGTCCATAAAGTTAGTGGTAGCCCCAGAGTCAATTAAGGCATGGACCGGAATCCCCTCTGGCTTGCCAGGAAGGATCAGACGTGCCTCCAAAATCAAATGCCGTGGAGGTTCACAGGCACCGTCGGAACGGCGTCGCTCGGCGTGGTCGTTGTGGGTCACCCGATCTATCACACCGTCTAGATCGGGCTCGGGCCGTTTCCCGACAGCAAAGCAGGGGACTTTCTCGGGGCAGGCTTGGTCACTGATGCCCGCTGACGCTTCTTCGGGCAAGAAGCAGCCAAATGTCCAGGGTCCCCACAGTAAAAACACAACCCCCCCGATCGTCGTCTGTCCATTTCCGTCACCGATAGACGGGACCTGGCGGCACCCAGCTCCATTGGCTCCTCCCTCTGGACTGGGGGCTCACGCTCAACAGGAGCGGCAGGGGTCTGTGGGGTGGCTCGGCGACTCTTTCGCTGCTGCAGCCGGGCATCGATCCGCAGAAAAAGATGGATCAGCCTCATTCCAGGCGGAATCCTGGCTAAGCAGCCGGAAATCGCTGATATAGGCCTGTAGGGGGCGCTGACCCTGCCTCAGAGCTTTCAGGCGTCGCGTGGCGGTCTGCGCCTTAATTGGGTCCTCGTACATGAGGCGCATATGGTCACAAAACCCCCCAAAGTTATCCAACAAAGGGCTAGGCTGTGCCAGCAAAGGCGTGCCCCAACGAGCTGCATCCCCCGACAGAAGGCTTAACACGAATCCCACCTTATCCCGGTCAGTGGGGAAATCAGCTGCTCTCACGCTGATAAAAAGCTGGCATTGTCCCAGGAAGGCAGGAAACAGTTCTGGATTGCCAGCAAATTTATCCGGCATAGCTATCTGACATTTCCTCCTGGGTGGGGGTGCAGCCTGTACCTGAGCTTGCAGTTGAGCCACTTGAGCTGCCAGCAAAGTGAGTTGCTGGGTGAGCTGAGCATTCTCGGCACGTAGCTGCTCCATCGTAGTAATAAGGGGTGGGAGGCTGAAAGCAAACTGTTCTGAACCAGCCTGCTACCGGCCTTGTAATAAGACAAACCCCTATTCAGATAGTAGAGACTGGAGAGCGTTCAAAGCTGAAAGGCGTCTGCCAAGATTTATTACTCAATTAACAGAACAAGAAACAAAAACACTGGAACTTGAATCCTCAAGCGGAAGAGTTGCTTTCAGCAACCAGCCCTTCCCCAAACACTCCTTTTATTTAGAGTTCAGGGCGTGGCCTCCCTCTGCCTCCTCCCGAGGAGACCCGCAGCCTTTCTCTGCTTGGTCCTGCTCGACTGCCTCCTGCGTCGGGCGTCCTTGAACAGAGCCAGCTGTGGGTCATCATCCTCCGCACTATCGGGCTCACACAGCTGAGAAGAGGGCCCCGGCTGGGAGCTCTGCCAAGCCTCCAAGCCATCATCAGCCGGTTCGTCACCCACACACACCTCCTCCCCCTCATCTGAGTCATCCGATACATCTGAGCCGGGTGCCGAACCCACAGGCTGACCCTGAGTCACAACAATAGTCAATCTGATTTCTGTGTTGACCCTCTGGTGATGTCCATGTGTAGAGCCGTCTCTTGGGTTGTTGGAAAAGAGTGTTTGCTATGACCATTGTATTCTCTTGAAAAAAATTCTATCAGCCTGTGCCCTGCTTCATTTTGTACTCCAAGGCCAAACTTGCCTGTTATTCCAGTTTTCTTTTGGCTTCCTACTCTAGCATTCCAATCCCCCATAATGATACGGACATCATTTTTTGGTGTTAGTTCTATAAGGTGCTGTAGGGCTTCATAGAACCGGTCAATTTCATCCTCTTCAGCACTGGTGGTTGGGGCATAGACTTGGACTACTGTGATATTGAATGGTTTGCCTTGGATTCGAACTGAGATCATTCTGTCATTTTGAGGATTGTATCCCAGTATTGCTTTTCCTACTCTTTTATTGACTATGAAGGCTACTCCATTTCTTCTGAGGGATTCTTGCCCGCAGTAGTATACCTGATGGTCATCTGAATTAATTTCACCCATTCCTGTCCATTTTAATTCGCTGATTCCTAAGATGTCGATGCTCAGCCTTGTCATCTCTTGTTTGACCATGTCCAGCTTTCCTTGATTCATGGATCTTACATTCCAGGTTCCTATGGAGAAAAAATCTTTACAGCATCAGCCTTTCCTTTCACCACCAGACACATCCACAGCTAAGCGTCCTTTCGGCTTTGGCCCATTCGCTTCATTCTTTCTGGCACTACTAGTACTAGCCCTCTGCTCTTCCCCAGTAGCATATTGGATGCCTTCCGACCTGAGGGGCTCATCTTCCAGCATCATATCTTTTTGCCTTTTGGTACTGTCCATAGGGTTTTCATGGCAAAGATACTGGAGTGGGTTGCCATTTTCTTCTCCAGTGGATCACGTTTTGTCAGAACTCTCTGCTATGACCTTTCCATCTTGGGTGGCCCTGCACGGCATAGCTCATAGCTTCATTGAATTACGCAAGCCCCTTCGCCACGACAAGGCAGTAATCCATGAAGGGGTGTTTATTGGTACACTGCCTTTAATTCTCTGAGTGAGGGTCTGGGCAAGGGTGGATCCTCTTGGTTTACCATGACCGAAGAAGCCTCTACCTCCTGTTGCCCTGGTTCCTACACCCCTATATGTTTCCACTTTTCAAACTCATCCCCTCGCACAGAGTCTTAGGGTATAGGCCAGGGTTGGGGGAGATCCAGGGGGTCTCTGGCAGGTGGGATGGTGGGCAGGAGGCTCGTCCTGCAGGGTGAGGCAAGGCGAGGCAGGGGGCAGGGCACGGGTGCCATTGCCGCAAGGCAAGGTGAGGCAGGGCCCAGGGCGGCTGCTGCCTGACACCATCAGCCCCTGCACACAGCGAGCACATGGGGGCCAACTGTCCACCGGCCCCTTGACTGGAGAACTGTGGGGCTCCGCAGCCCACTGCAAATACCAGGCCAGCCCTCCAGTAGCAGGTGGAGTAGGGGAGGGGCGATCCGGTATACTGGTTCCTTACCTCCTCCCGACTTGTTCTGCAGCCTCATGGCAGTAGCATTGGGTGCGACGTACGAGGCAGCAAATGGCTGGTTTTGGCATGACACAACTGTTTTCCACCTCACATATTGAGCCCAATGCTGCTGCAATGCCGTGGTTTGTTGATACAAATTATGTCAGCTCTGCCTGGGTGGGCTTGGTGCCTCACAGGCATCCTGCCATCCAAAGAAGAAGGTGTGGGAAGGATGAAAGGGGGAAGAAGGGGCGAAGGATGAAAGGGCAATAAAGCTTTGTGTATACGTGATAGGAAAGAAGGAGGCGGGAATGACAGGTGATAAGGACTAGGGCAGCCAGATCCCATGGCCAGGCACCGAGAAATACCCCCAAACATCTCAGAGATCTCAAAACATCCTGGTGAGCTCCAGTTGGCTGGAAATAGACTGGTCACAGGGGGAGGGGAGGAATGGGCTGGTGGCAAGCCTACTGTCAACCCCGGCCGAAAAGCCCAACCAAGCAAAACATCAGAGCCATTGCAAAGTTCTAATGATTACTTTTATTGAGAAGAATCAAACCAGTAGCATCAAAGGGAAGCTAGGTGTCAACGCTGCCAACATTGGATGTTTTTGCTCTGACAATATAAGAGGCAGCCTTTTCCTTTAAACTGTTTTGCTTTGAATCAATGCAGCTGGGGGAGGAATGTTAACCTGCTACAGAAAGGAAGTGAAACTGCATGTTAAACTAATTGGAGAATGTGATTTATGATGTGTAATTAAGGGAGGGAATTGTGTATGATACGATGTGTTCAGGGGAGGAGAATTCAGATTCTGGCATCCATCCATGAGTGCAATTATGCTCTCATTTGAATCTCTGGGCCTATCTCTACCTTGACCCAGGTGCTATGGTCGATGTGATTGCGTCCAGCCTAGAGGGAGAAGCATCCGAATGGTTAAACAATTTATATAATGAGCAAGCCCCTGAATTGGAGGACCCCAGCTCCTCCTCCTAGGGCTGAGAGAAAGTTTTGAGGACCCATCCATTGCCCTCAAAGCAGAAGAACAAATCCACAAGATAAAACAAGCTGGCCGGCCTGCCCTGGAGTATGTACAGGAGTTCCACAAGATAGCCAGTCAGATAGAGAGATGGCCTGAGCAATCCATAATTCATCATTTCAGGAAAGGGTTGGATGACCACATTTCTCAGGCCTGCATCTACCAAGCTGTACGTGACCAGGTGCAAGAATGGTACCAGGCAGCGGTAAGATTAGATGTTCAGCTCGCCTGCTATAAGAAGCCTCTCCCACCTGAAGCCGAGCCAAAGCCAGAACAACCTGAATGGCAATCACCCCCACAAAAATCTCCAACTTCTGTGATGGCTGAAAGACCCAGGCCACCTGCAGGCACGGCAATTAAGTGTTTCCAGTGCAGACAGCAGGGACATCAAGCAGCGAATTGCCCAGTCCCCTACCCCCAATTGCAGAATAGACCAGGACCAGCACCAAGAAAGAAACCTGCACAGCAGCTAATGGGAGAGAAATCCAACCAGATGATTCAGAAACCTGTTGCCCAAGTCACAACCCCCACATGGGAGGACGCCGGAACTCAGACTGGATCCACCCCCGTTCTACCCTCTTTCAACAGCGATGACGAAGGAGAGAAAGACCCGATGGTGAGCCGACACGTCCCACCTTTCCCACTACCTGCCAAGCTAATAATCCCTAAGTCGAGTATGCAGGTAGATTTAAAGTTGCTAGTTGATCTGCCATCAACATATCAAACTGACCTCTTAATAAAGTAATTACCTCTTTAATCTTCCCGTCAGATGGATTCAAAATTAAAGCCTTCTCTTTCCTCTTAATTTCCTCCTCTAATTCTTTTTGCCTATCTTCCAATTTACATCTATACTTATTATTCAAATATATTAACACTCCTGTCATATAAGCTTTACTTGCATCCCAAACCATTTCAATAGAAGTACCCTTGTGCATATTCATATTAAAAAATTCTTTCATCTGTTTTTTACACTCTTCCACATTTTCTTGATATCTAAACAAATTTTCATTTAATCTCCAAGAGCGCCTATCTCCATTGACTTTTTCTATTTCCAACCATACTGGACTATAATCTGATATAGTTCTTGGACATATTTTAATCTTCTTAATCTTAGAAAAAAGATCATTAGTAATTAATACAAAATCAATCCTGGAAAAAGATTGATGCCTATTGGAAAAAAAGGTAAAGTCTTTTTCTTGCAAATTTCTTTCTCTCCAAACATCTCTCAATTCCAAATCATCTTTCATCTCAAAAAAGGATTTAGGCAATCTGGCATGACTCGGTATACTTCTAAAAAGGCCTTTTTTGTCCATTTGTACATCCAAAACACCATTCCAGTCTCCCATAAAAATACAAGATTTATAATCGCATTGAGTTATCTTGCTATGTAATAGTTTATAAAATTCTCCTTGCTGTTGATTAGGAGCGTATAATCCAATCAAAAGTATTTTCTTGCCTTCTATTAATAGTTCAATTATAACATATCTTCCTTGTTTATCTGTTTCAATTAAATTAGCTGTTAAATTATTCTTAACATAAATAACTACTCCATTTTTCTTGTCAGAAGCAGACGCAATAAACTGTGTACCCAGCCTAAAGTTTATCAAATATTTTTGATCAACTGCTCGAATATGCATTTCCTGCAGACAAATAACATCATTTCTAAATTGTTTTAAATACTGAAATACTTTCTTTCTCTTGTGCGGGGAGTTTAATCCGTTAACATTCCAAGTTAGAAACTTTGTCACCATCTTTTGCGACCTGAAGCTTTCGGAGCGCCTCTTCCAAAACCACCTGCACTCTCTTCGGTTTCGCTCATCCCACTGCTTCACTGTAAGTAGGTTTTTGAGATATGATTGTAGCTTTCTGTTGTTCTTGTTCTTGTCTCATTCGTCTAGTTGCATCCCGTGTCATTCTTTGTTCTCTAACCTCTTCTGTTAACACCTGGGTCTGATCCACTTTTGTAGTTTGCTGAGATTCTTTATCCTTCTGCAGAGTAGCTCCTTCAGCTCCTTGTATACTCTCCATTCGCGACTGTCACTCTCCTTCACCATTCCTTCCTTTAAATTCTGAAGATGGCGGAGGACCTGCCTTCAAGATATTAGAATAAAAATCTCGTGCCTGCAAAACTGTATTAAGACGATATCTCGTGCCTGCATACATCACTGCCATGCCTGCTGGAATCTCCCATCTAAACTGAATCTGCCATTTCTTTAATTCATCTGCCAAGAAAGTAAAGTCTTTTCTTTTCCTTAAAATTCTTGGAGGAATCTCTTTCAGAATTAAAACTTCTTGCTCAGCAACTGTAAATCTGTTGTTATAGAAGGCTTGGATAACCACATTTCTAATTGATCTCTTTGTAAAATAAACCAGGACATCTCTAGGCAACTTCCTTTTTCTTGCAATCCAAGAGTTAACACGAAATATTTTGTCTATATCCCCATAATATCTTCTGCTGGACGCTCCAAAACCGATTCAAGGGCCTGTGCCAGTAATTCTTTCAAATCCTCCTTAGGATCTTCTTTCAAACCTCTGATCCTCACAGCAAATTCCATGTCTCTGTATTGTATCATAACTACATCATCATCAATCTTTTCCATCACATTTTCAGCATCCAATATTTTAGCATCTAATCTCATATTGTTTTGACTGAGCTCTTCCACGCGCTCATCCAAACGCTCAATAAAAACTGCAAGCCCTTGAAATGCAGCCAAAATGTCTGCTCTTATTTCAGTATTCTTCTCCTCAATAAGTTCAGCTATTTGTTGGGATTGTGTTTTTAAAGCATCTTGTAAAGCATCTTGCAAATCTTTTATTGTTAATGCTGGTGCGGGTGCAGGTGCCACAGAAGTAGGCATCAAAGCTTGTAATGAAGAATGCTGAAGTGGCGAGGCACCAGCACTTCTAGGAACTTTAGTTGGTTTAGAAGCCATTTTAACACCCAGTTAATTTCTATTACGCACTTTCACTTTCCACACTGCTTGCAACTTTTTCTCTCAAAGTAATTCAGAGTTAAAGTTCAAATACTTGCTATTACAGCATTCTCCTGCACAGCTCTGCCTGCATTCAAGTAATCCACAATTAATTATCGATAGCAGGGATGGTTGCAGCGTCCTGCTCTGCTCCAAAGCCTTGGAGCAGAGGTGTCCGGAGTCCGGAGCAAACTCAGGCTTTGGGGGGGCTCACACCCTTCAACCACCAGAGTTTAAATAAAGTTCATTTATTTCAGTAATACAACTTAAAAGGGGACACTAATATATGAGATAGACTCATTACATGGAAAGCAAGATAGTTCAAGCCATGATTTATCATAATTGTGATGATTATGGCGTACAGCTCATGAAAACCCCAAATCCACAATCTCAGAAAATTAGAATATTACATGCAATCAATAAAACAAGGAGTGTACATAGAACAATATCGGACCTCTGAAAAGTATAAGCATGCATATGTACTCAGGACTTGGTTTGGGCCCCTTTTGCAGCAATTACTGCCTCAATGCGGCATGGCATGGAAGCTATCAGCCTGTGGCACTGCTGAGGTGTTATGGAAGACCAGGATGCTTCAATAGTGGCCTTCAGCTCTTCCGCATTGTTCGGTCTCATGTCTCTCATCTTTCTCTTAGCAATGCCCCATAGATTCTCTATGGGGTTCAGGTCAGGTGAGTTTGCTGGCCAATCAAGCACAGTAATCCCACGGTCATTGAACCAGGTTTTGGTGCTTTTGGCAGTGTGGGCAGATGCCAAGTCCTGCTGGAAAATGAAGTCAGCATCCCCATACAGCTCGTCTGTGGAAGGAAGCATGAAGTGCTCCAAAATCTCCTGGTAGACGGCTGCGTTGACCCTGGACTTAATGAAGCACAGTGGACCAACACCAGCAGATGACATGGCTCCCCAAATCAACACAGACTGTGGAAACTTCACACTGGACTTCAAGCATATTGCAGTGTGTGCCTCTCCATTCTTCCTCCAGACTCTGGGTCCTTGGTTTCCAAATGAGATGCAAAAGTTGCTCTCATCAGAAAAGAGGACTTTGGACCACTGAGCAACAGACCAGGTCTGTTTTTCTTTAGCCCAGGTAAGACGCTTCTGACGTTTGTTGTTCAGGAGCGGCTTGACAAGAGGAATACGATATTTGAAGCCCATGTCCAGGATCCATCTGTGTGTGGTGGCTCTTGATGCACTGACTTGTGAAAGTCCCCAACACTTTTGAATGGCCTTTTCCTGACAATCCTCTCCAGGCAGTGGTCATCCCTGCTGCTTGTGCACCTTTTTCTTCCACACTTTTCCCTTCCACATAACTTTCTATTAATGTGCTTTGATACAGCACTTTGGGAACACCCAACTTCTTTTGCAATTACCTTTTGAGGCTTTCCCTCCTTATGGAGAGTGTCAATGATGGTTTTCTGCACAACTGTCAGGTCAGCATGATTGTGATTGTGATTCCTACTGATTCCTTCCTTCCCATGATTGTGATTCCTACTGAACCAGACTGAGAGACCATTTAAAAGCTCAGGAACCCTTTGCAGGTGTTATGGCTTAATTAGCTGATTAGAGTCGGACACTTTGTGCCTAGAATATTACACCTTTTCACAATATTCTAATTTTCTGAGATTGTGGATTTGGGGTTTTCATGAGCTGTAAGCCATAATCATCACAATTATGACAAATCACAGCTTGAACTATCTTGCTTTGCAGGTAATGAGTCTATCTCATATATTAGTTTCCCCTTTTAAGTTGTATTACTGAAATAAATGAACTTTTGCACGATATTCTAATTTTTCTAGTTTCACCTGTAATTATTTTGAACTGAATATAAATAAAAGGGTTGGTTTTTTTCCAGCCTATTGATTTAAAAAGAAAAAGGGGTTGTCCTTGACATGCAAACTGGGACGGTTGTACGCTGTTCTGTTCCAGCCTACAACCGTCCCAGTTTGCATGTCAAGGACATGCAAACTGGGACGGTTGTAGGCTGGAACAGAACAGCGGCCTCAGAACAACTGAAGCATGTAAGGAAAGAAATCCTTGCTCCCCCCAGAAACTGTCTTTCTTTCCTTACCTGACTTTTAACCCCATGCCGGAAGGCGGAGTCAGCTGTCAAACGGAATGGCTGTGTTGAGAAACTACTCCGAATGAGCGTGCCGATCTCACAGCTGTTTCTCTGTTCCCAGTGGGTTTTTTAAAAGCCCCAGATCTCTCGGAGGGAGATTAGAAGCAGAGGCGCCCAGCTGAGCAGCTCAGGACGGCAGTTTGAGCTGCAGAAAGCAGGAAAGCCTAGGAGAGAGCCGGGTGAGGGAGCCGGTCCATTATGGCAGCCGTGAAGAAATGACAGCTGTCAAAAATAGCAGTGAGCGAGCAGGACAGTGATTCAACTAACCTGGCATAAGAAACACTCAGCAAACTCTTGTAAGTGTTCCGGATGGTGAAATCTTTCCGGAGAATTTCACAGAAGATAAGATAAGAGGAGAGGCCCCAGAGTGAAAGGCGAGAAGGAGACAGGGGGGAAAAGAGTTCTGCCCTTAAAGCAACAGGCTCACAGGCTGTAAGGACTGGTGACTCCGGGTGGTTTCTCTTTCTGGCTCTTGCAGTAAAGCCAAGAAGAAGTTTAACAAAAAACAAAATAAACTTGAAGAGTGACAGTGTGGACTGAGCTGAGAGAGCTGACATCTTGAAGAACTAACAACCAATTAGTATCAAAGGACGGAAGAGTGATACTCATAAATTAAGAAGTGAACTATTTGTTTCAAAAAGTTTCTAAAACAAAAGGGATAAATGTTAATTGTTTTGAGAATTTAGACCAATAAGAATTAACTGAACATAACCTATGGTATGATTGATTTGGAGGAGACTAATTAGGAACAAAAAGTTGAATGTTTAAGGAGGGAGAGAAAATCTATTTGCCCCCTTGTTCTATATAATAATATTCATAATTGAACTGACTGTGAAATCTGGTTTTTATTGTTAAAGAATTGAATAATATTGGTTATATTATTGAGGTAATTTAATGGTTATATTATTGTTACATGTTTCTATATAGAAAAGTTAGGACTGTTTGGAATGTAGACATTTGAAATTGATTAATATTGATTATTATGTTTTAGAAGCATTAGTGTAATAGGTGTAATAGGTTGGATATTGTGTTAGCAACAAAATCTAGCATTGTTAAGATATAAGGCACTAGTGATTATAACCTTGGAAGAACGATAAATTCCCTAGGTGTGGTGGAGGGAAAGACAAAGATTGTGTATAAGTGGGAGGGTTGGCTGACGTCACATAGAAAGATGACAAGCATCCCAAATCTCACAAGAGTTGGGACTAGAAGAAGGCAGATAACCCAAGCCTCATCAGCAGAATTAAGCCCAGCAGGGCAAAGATCTATAGAGGAGATGTTGCCATGGGAGAGAGCAAGCTCACTTAAAGACATACAAGCAATATTACAATCCATGCAAGAGGTTATGTTGAGAAATCATGAGGATTTAAAAAGAGAAATAGGTGAAATAAGGAATGATACTGGACAACTTAAAGAGAGGATGGAAGCAATGGACAGAAAATTTGAATGTTTCCAACCGCAAATATTGAAAAATGAACAGAAATTATTAGAAATGGAGGATAGAATGAATAAGGAGGAAAGAAGAGTAGATGAAATGAATGAAAAACTTTTGCAAGCAAATAAAGAGTTAGAAAAAACCATCATACTGCTTGAAACTGAGAAAGCAGACCACTATTTATGTTTTCAAAACATGAAGGAAGAGAAGGGGGAGGACCTCCCAGAAATGATGATGGACTTGCTAGCAAAGGCCCTAGGGACAGGGAAAGATGAGATGGCAAATGAGATGGATGAAATATATAGAATCCACACAAATTACGCGAGAAGAAATAACTTACCCAAGGAGGTACATATCAGATTTGTGAAGAAGTCAATTAGGGATGAGATTTTGCACAGAACAAGGGACGACCCAATAGAATATAGAGGTAAACAACTAATTGTCCTCAAACAAGTCCCTAGGAGGGTAAGAGATCTGAGAAGGCCCTACCAACATATTACATCAAAATTAATAAGACAAAATATTAACTTTAGGTGGCTGATGCCAGAAGGGATTGTGGTGACCTGGCAAGAAAAAAGATATAGGTTAGATGAAGGGGAAAGAAATTCAGATGTAGGGACAGGAATTCAGACGAAGGAAAAAGAATTCAGACCTGGGTCGATAGAGAGCTTTGAACCAGCCAGGCAGCCTCGTCTCAACAGAAAAAAGCCCTCTCTGAGCACTGCCCACTGAACTTTTATTCACCTCCAATATTATAAAAAACTTCATCAGTCTCATACAAAATAGCATACATAAATAATTGGATACACAGAGAGAATTTCTCAGGTGCCTCTGAGATCATACAAAAACAAGGTACTATATGAGAAAGCTTTATCATAGCGTTTCCCAAACCTCCCACATGCCAGCCTTCACATAAGCCAGGAGAGTGTGCTCTCACTGTAACCCAAGTGAAGGCCAGCTAAGGGGGGCCGGAAAAGCAGAAGGGTGAGAAACCAAATTCTTGGGAAGCCAAATTCTGGCCGTTCCCACATGTCCCCGTTTTTTGTTTAATGACAGAAGCAGAATGTTCGAGATAAGCTTGCATAATGTGTAAATCTTTGGCGTTGAAAGTAGAGGTGTGGGATCGCTTAACAAATAGCACAATGCTAGCAAAGAGGGAATATATTGGATACAGTAACATAAACTAATCAATATAACTGTTGTGATTCAGGGTCAGCCTGTGGGTTCGGCAGTTGGGTCGGACGACTCAGAGGAGGAGGAGGGGGGTGTTGAAGACCTTGCTGAGGGGGTTGAAGATCTTGCTGATGAGAGCCCTCAGCCAGGCCCCTCCCACTTGGTCACCACGGAGACCCAGCTGTGTGAGCCTGACAGCGTGGATGAAGATGACCCACAGCTGGCCCGGTTCAAGGATGCCCGACGCAGGAGGAAGTCAATTAGGAGTAAAAAGAGGAAGGCAATGGGGCTTCTCGGAAGGAGGCAGAGAGAAGCCACGCCCTGAACTCTATATAAGGGGAAAGTGTGGGGAGGGCTGGTTTGCTGAAGGCAACTGCTCGGATAGTTCATGTTTCTTAAAGCTCCTGTTTCTTGGTTTGTCTTGTTCCGTTTGTTTTTGTTGCAATAAATTTGGCAGGCGTAATTCCAGCCTCTTGCCTTCTTGAAAAAGGGGTTGTCCCTGCCTTTTCTGCAGGGCCGGTAGCAGGCTGGTACAGAACATTTTACCTTCTGCCTCCCACCCCTTACTAATATTATGGAGCAGCTACGTGCTGAGAATGCCCAGCTCACCCAGCAACTCACTTTGCTGGCAGCTCAGGTGGCTCAACTGCAAGCTCAGGTTCATGCTGCACCCCCACCATCACCCCTACCCAGGAGAAAATGCCAAGTTGCGATGCCGGATAAATTTACAGGCAATCCAGAACTGTTTCCTGCTTTCCTGGGACAATGCCAGCTCTTTATCAGCGTGAGAGCAGCTGATTTCCCCACCGACCGGGATAAGGTGGGGTTTGTGTTAAGCCTTCTCTCTGGTGCTGCAGCTCTTTGGGGCACACCCCTGCTAGCCCAACCTAATCCATTGTTGGACAACTTTGTGGGGTTTTGTGATCATATGCGTCTGATGTATGAGGACCCTATTAAGACGCAGACTGCTACTCGATGCCTGAAAGCTCTGAGGCAGGGTCAACGCCCCCTACATGGCTATATCAGCGATTTCCTGCTGCTTAGCCAGGATTCCGCCTGGAATGAGGCTGCGCTTGTGGATGCCTTCCAGGATGGATTGTCGGAGGAGATGTTGGATGAGCTGGCCCGTGTGGATATTCCCTCAGACCTGAATGGGCTGATCCATCTCTGCCTGCGGATCAATGCTCGGTTGCAGCAGCGAAGGAGTCGCCGTGCCACCCCACAGACCCCTGCAGCCCCTGTTGTGCGTGAGCCCCCAGTTCAAAGGGAGGAGCCAATGGAGCTGGGTGCTGCCAGGTCTCGTCTATCGGTGACTGAAATGAACAGACGACGATCGGGGGGGTTGCGTTTTTACTGTGGGGACCCTGGGCATTTGGCTGCTTTTTGCCCAAAGAAGTGACAGCGGGCATCAGTGACCGAGTCTGCCCCGAGAAAGTCCCCTACTTTTCTGTCGGGAAACGCCCCGAGCCCGATCTAGACGGTGTGATAGATCGGGAATCCCACAACAACACTGAGCGACGTCTTTCTGATGCTGCCTGTAGACCTCCACGGCATCTGATATTGGAGGCACGTCTGATCCTTCCTGGCAAGCCAGAGGGGATTCCAGTCCATGCCTTAATTGACTCTGGGGCCACCACAAATTTTATGGACTCAGCATTTGTGGCCAAATGGGCTGTTCCCCAGTGCCCGGTGGATCCGCCCATGTTAGTGGAGACTATCGATGGTCGAGTGCTCCTGTCTGGGCCAATTACGGCCGCCACGCAACCATTATGTATGGCCATCAGTTCCCATGTGGAGGCCATCCAGTTCTATATCACCTCAGATCTGCACTTCCCCGTGGTCTTGGGACTGGCGTGGTTCCGGGCGCATGACCCACAGATCTATTGGACACAGAACTTGGTCACCTTCCCAAGCTTGCAGTGCGTGGACCACTCCCGCCATATCTGTGCCGGCCAGGTGGAGGGTTCCCCAGGGGTTTCCTTGCCTCCCGAACTGTCCGACTTTGCTGATGTGTTCAGCGAGACAGAGGCGGATCAATTACCCCCGCACAGGCCCTATGACTGCCCCATTGATTTAGTCCCTGATGCGCCTCTCCCAGTGGGGCGTTTGTACTCCATGTCGGACCCCGAGTTGGCTGCATTGCGGGACTTTCTGGAGAAGAATTTGGCTCACGGTTTCATCCGGCCCTCGTCCTCGCCAGTGTCTGCACCCGTGCTCTTCGTCAAAAAGAAGTCGGGCGAATTGCGGCTTTGCTGCGATTATAGGAAACTCAACAACAGCACGGTGCGCAATCGTTACCCGCTGCCCCTCATCCCCGAACTCTTGGACCGACTCCGGGAGGCTAATATCTTCACGAAACTGGACCTGCGTGGAGCTTACAACCTCGTCAGGGTTCAGCCGGGTGATGAGTGGAAGACGGCGTTTGGTACTCGCCATGGACATTTTGAGTACACGGTGATGCCGTTTGGCCTGACCAATGCCCCTGCTGTGTTTCAGCATTTCATGAATGACATTTTCCGGGATTTGTTGGATCAGTTTGTCGTGATCTACTTGGATGACATCCTGATCTACTCCCCGTCGCGTGAGGTGCACCATCAGCATCTCCATCAGGTCCTGCAGCGACTCCAAGAACATTGGCTGTTTGCCAAGTTGGAGAAGTGCCAGTTCTACCGGGTGACCATCGATTTCCTGGGTCACCGCATTTCTCCTCAGGGCATCGGCATGGAGCCGAGTAAGGTTGAGTCTTTGCAGAGTTGGCAACCCCCGCGTCGCGTGAAAGATGTTCAGCGACTTCTTGGGTTCGCCAACTATTACCGAACTGTCATCCCTGGGTTTGCTGCCTTGACAGCCCCCCTCACCCGGCTCCTGCAGAAGAAGACTCGGTTCCAGTGGAACGCTCCAGAACAACAGGCTTTCCAGACTTTGAAGGAAGCCTTCATGAAGGAGCCCATCTTGAAGCATCCTGACCCGCAACGGCCGTTTGTTGTAGAGGCGGATGCCTCCGACATTGCCATTGGGGCGGTGTTACTCCAGGCAATGACACCCAGCGGTACCCTCTTCCCTTGCGCGTACCATTCACGAAAACTGAACCCTTCGGAGCGCAATTATACAATCTGGGAGAAGGAGCTGCTGGCCATCAAAGTGGCGTTTGAGGCCTGGAGGCATCATCTGGAGGGAGCGCGGCATCAAATCGAGGTCCGGACGGACCATAAGAATTTGGAAAGCCTACCAGACCGCTCGGAATTTGAACCAACGCCAGATCCGGTGGTCTCTTTTCTTTGCGAGGTTTGACTTCTGGGTTCGGTACATACCTAGCGGGCACAATCAAAGAGCGGATGCTCTGTCCAGGAAGCCCGAATACTCCCGAGTGGAAGACAAGCTTCTGCCCAGGACAGTGATCCCCGTCGAGTCTTTTGCTGTGGTGCGGGAGCCGGTTGATATACAGGCTCGGATCCGGGAGGCACAGCAGCAGGAGGTGTGGGTGGCTCAGCGGAAGGAGGAGGTGGGGCCAGATTCTCCTTGGACGGTTACGGATGGACTCTTGTATTATCGTGACTGGCTCTACGTTCCGGGAGGGCCACTCAGGGGACTCATCCTCAGCCAGTGTCACGATAACCCGGCGGCGGGGCATTTTGGCCTGTTCAAGACCCTGAACCTGGTCTCCCGTACCTTCTGGTGGCCCCGAGTCTGACACAACGTCCAGTCCTATGTTACCTCCTTTATCCCATGCAGGCAGGCCAAGTCAGCGACAGGGGCCCCGCCTGGATTACTGCAGCCTTTGCCGACACCCAAGAGACCCTGGGGGGCTGTGTCCATGGACTTTCTGACGGATTTACCCCCATCCTCCGGCTTCACGACAGTGTTTGTGGTGGTGGACATGCTGACCAAGATGGCGCACTTCATCCCCTGTCGCGGCTTACCGTCAGCTCGCGCCACTAGTCGTATGTTTATCCAACAGGTGTTTCGGCTGCACGGCCGCCCCGATAGAGTCGTCTCCGATAGGGGGGCCCAGTTTACAGCCCGCTTCTGGCAGGAGTTGATGCGTGCGTTGGACATCAAGGTTTGCCTCTCGTCCGCGCATCATCCTCAAACTGACGGGGGTACCGAGAAGGTCATCGGTATCCTGGAACAGTATCTGCGCTGCTACGTCAACCTGCAGCAGGACAATTGGGTGGACTATCTGGCCATAGCCGAGTTTGCCTTTAACAACTCGCAGCACACCTCCACGCAGATGACACCGTTCTTGGCCAATGTGGGTTATCACCCCCGGTTTTTCCCCCTTTCTCCCGTGGACTCACCGGAGCCGGCAGCGAACGACTTCATGGCAGAGTTACAGGCGATCCATTGATTGGTGCGACGGCAGCTGGAGAAGGCCAAGGCCGATTACAAGAGGTTTGCTGATCGGTCAAGACGGGATACGCCTCCACTATCGGTGGGGGATCGGGTCTGGCTGTCCACCAGGAACCTACCATCCACACGGCCGGTGAGGAAGTTGGATCACCGTTACCTAGGACCATTCCCAGTCGAGGCTGTCATCAATCCGGTCGCCTATCGTTTAACTCTGCCACGTTCCCTGCGCGTGCACCCAGTCTTCCATCGGTCCCTGTTGGTCCCCAAGCAACCGGCTTGTCCACTCCGCCAAGCGGAACCTCCCCCATCAGGACCTCGTGATGGAGGCAGCACTCCCGACTAGGAGGTCGCCAGCATCAGGGATTCCCGTTGGCTGAAAGGTCGTTTTCAGTACCTGATCGAGTGGAAGGGATACGGACCGGAGTGTTGTGACTCAGGGCCAGCCTGTGGTTTCGGCAGCCGGCTCAGATGTGTCGGAGGACTCAGATGAGGGGGAGGAGGACCGTGTGGGAGACGAACCGGTTGATGATGGCGTGGAGGCTTGGCAGAGTTCCCAGCCGGGGCCCTCTTCTCAGCTGCGTGAGCCCGATAGTGCGGAAGATGATGACCCACAGCTGGCCCTGTTCAAGGACGCCCGACGCAGGAGGCAGTCGAGCAGGAACAAACAAAGAAAGAAGGTGGGACTCCTCGGGAGGAGGCACAGGGAGACCACGCCCTGAGCTCTCTATAAAAGGAGTGTTTGGGGAGGGGCTGGTTGCTGAAAGCAACTCTTCCGCTTGAGAAGACAAGCTCTAGTGTTTTTGTTAACTGCGTAATTAAATCTTGGCAGAAGCCTTTTAGCCTTGGACGCTCTCCAGTCTCTTCTTTTGAATAGGGGTTTGCTAGAAGAGGGCTGGTTCAGAACAGTTTGCTTTCAGCCACCCACCCCTTATTACTACGATGGAGCAGCTTCTTGCCGAGAATGCCCAGCTCACCCAGCAACTCACTTTGCTGGCAGCTCAGGTGGCACAACTGCAAGCTCAGGTACATGCTGCACCCCCACCCAGGAGGAAATGTCAGATAGCTATGCCGGATAAATTTGCTGGTAAACCAGAACTGTTTCCTGCCTTCCTGGGACAATGCCAGCTTTATATCAGCGTGAGAGCAGCTGATTTCCCCACTGACCGAGATAAGGTGGGATTCGTGTTGAGCCTTCTGTCGGGAGATGCAGCTCGTTGGGGCACGCCTCTGTTGGCACAGCCTAGCCCTTTGTTGGATAACTTTGGGGGGTTTTGTGACCATATGCGCCTCATGTACGAGGACCCGATTAAGGCGCAGACTGCCACCCGACGCCTGAAAGCTTTGAGGCAGGGTCAGCGCCCTCTACAGGCCTATATCAGCGATTTCCGGCTGCTTAGCCAGGATTCCGCCTGGAATGAGGCTGCGCTCGTGGATGCCTTTCAGGATGGCTTGTCAGAGGAGATGTTGGATGAGCTGGCCCGCGTGGACATTCCCTCAGACCTGAATGGGCTGATCCATCTTTGTCTGCGGATCGATGCCCGGCTGCAGCAGCGTAAGAATCGCCGTGCCACCCCACAGACCCCTGCCGCCCCTGTTGTGCGTGAGCCTCCAGTCCAGAGGGAGGAGCCAATGGAGCTGGGTGCCGCCAGGTCCCGTCTATCGGTGACGGAAATGGACAGACGACGATCGGAGGGGTTGTGTTTTTACTGTGGGGACCCTGGACATTTGGCTGCTTCTTGCCCGAAGAAGCGTCAGCGGGCGTCAGTGACCAAGCCTGCCCCGAGAAAGTCCCCTGCTTTGCTATCGGGAAACGGCCCGAGCCCGATCTAGACGGTGTGAAAGATCGGGCGACCCACAACGACCACGCCGAGCGACGCCGTTCCGACGGTGCCTGTGAACCTCCATGGCATTTGATTCTGGAGGCACGACTGATCCTTCCTGGCAAGCCAGAGGGGATTCCGGTCCATGCCTTAATTGACTCTGGGGCTACCACTAACTTTATGGATTCGGCCTTTGTGGTCAAATGGGCTGTTCCCCAGTGTCCAGTGGATCCGCCCATGCTTGTGGAGACCATCGATGGTCGAGTGCTCCTGTCCGGGCCTATTACGGCCGCCACGCAACCCGTGTGTATGGCCATCAGTACCCATGTGGAGGCCATTCAGTTTTACGTCACTTCGGATCTGCACTTCCCCGTGGTCTTGGGACTGGCGTGGCTCCGGGCGCATGATCCACAGATCTATTGGTCTCAGAACTTGGTCACCTTCCCAAGTTTGCAGTGCGTGGACCACACCCGCCATATCTGTGCCGGCCAGGTGGAGGGTTCCTCAGGGGTTTCCTTGCCTCCCGAACTGTCCGACTTTGCTGATGTGTTCAGCGAGTCAGAGGCGGACCAATTACCCCCGCACAGGCCCTATGACTGTTCCATTGATCTAGTCCCTGATGCGCCTCTCCCAGTGGGGCGTTTGTACTCCATGTCGGAGCCCGAGTTGGCTGCATTGCGGGACTTCCTGACAAAGAACTTGGCTCGTGGTTTCATCCGGCCCTCGTCCTCGCCAGTGTCTGCACCCGTGCTCTTCGTCAAAAAGAAGTCGGGCGAGTTACGGCTTTGCTGTGACTACCGGAAACTCAACGCCATCACGGTGCGTAACCGCTACCCGCTGCCCCTCATCCCCGAGCTCTTGGACCGACTCCGGGAGGCTAAGATCTTCACGAAACTGGACCTGCGTGGAGCTTACAACCTCGTCAGGGTTCGGCCGGGTGATGAGTGGAAGACGGCGTTTGGTACTCGCTATGGACATTTCGAGTACACGGTGATGCCGTTTGGCCTGACCAACGCCCCCGCTGTGTTTCAGCATTTTATGAACGATATCTTTCGGGATCTGTTGGACCAGTTTGTCGTGATTTACCTGGACGACATCCTGATTTACTCCCCGTTGCGTGAAGCGCATCATCAGCATCTCCGTCAGGTCCTGCAGCGCCTCCGGGAACATCGGCTGTTTGCCAAGTTGGAGAAGTGCCAGTTCTACCAGGTGACCATCGATTTCCTGGGTCACCGCATTTCTCCTGAGGGCATCGCCATGGAGCCGAGTAAAGTCGAGTCGTTGCAGAGTTGGCAACCCCCGCGTCGCGTGAAGGACGTTCAGCGACTCCTTGGATTTGCCAACTACTATCGGACATTCATCCCTGGCTTTGCTGCCTTGACAGCCCCCCTCACCCGGCTCCTGCAGAAGAAGACTCGGTTCCAGTGGAACGCCCCCGAACAACAGGCGTTCCAGGCTTTGAAGGACGCCTTCATGAAGGAGCCCATCTTGAAACATCCCGACCCGCAACGGCCGTTTGTCATGGAGGCGGACGCCTCCGACATTGCCATTGGGGCCGTGTTACTCCAGGCAACGACGCCCAGCGGTACCCTTTTCCCTTGCGCGTATCACTCTCGGAAATTGAACCCCTCGGAGCGCAACTATACCATCTGGGAGAAGGAGCTGCTGGCCATCAAGGCGGCGTTCGAGGCTTGGAGGCATCATCCGGAGGGGGCGCGGCATCAGATTGAGGTCCGGACGGACCACAAGAATCTGGAAAGCCTGCAGACCGCTCGGAATTTGAATCAACGCCAGATCCGGTGGTCCCTCTTCTTTGCGAGGTTTGACTTCCGGGTGCGGTACATACCAAGCGGGCACAACCAGAGAGCGGATGCTCTATCCAGAAAGCCCGAATACACCCGAGCGGAAGACAAGCTTCCGCCCAGGACAGTGATCCCCGTCGAGTCTTTTGCTGCGGTACGGGAGCCGGTGGATATACGGGCTCGGATCCGGGAGGCGCAGCAGCAGGAGGCGTGGGTGGCTCAGCGGAAGGAAGAGGTGGGGCCAGATTCGCCTTGGTCGGTCGCGGATGGACTCCTGTATTATCGTGACCGGCTCTATGTTCCAGGAGGGCCACTCAGGGGACTCGTCCTCAGCCAGTGTCATGATAACCCGGCTGCGGGGCATTTTGGCCTGTTCAAGACTCTGAACCTGGTCTCCCGTACCTTCTGGTGGCCCCGAGTCCGACACGATGTCCAGTCTTATGTCACCTCCTGCATTCCTTGCAGGCAGGCCAAGTCAGCGACAGGGGCCCCGCCTGGTTTACTGCAGCCCTTGCCAACACCCAAGAGACCCTGGGGGGCTGTGTCCATGGACTTTCTGACGGATCTACCCCCATCCTCCGGCTTCACGACAGTGTTTGTGGTGGTGGACATGTTGACCAAGATGGCGCACTTCATCCCCTGTCGCGGCTTACCGTCAGCTCGCGCCACTAGTCGCATGTTCATCCAAGAGGTGTTCCGGCTGCACGGCCTTCCCGATAGAGTCGTCTCCGATAGGGGGGCCCAGTTTACAGCCCGCTTCTGGCAGGAGTTGAAGCGGGCGTTGGACATTAAGGTTTGCCTCTCGTCCGCGCATCATCCTCAGACCGACGGGGGTACCGAGAAGGTCATCGGCATCTTAGAGCAGTATCTGCGCTGCTACGTTAACCTGCAGCAGGACAATTGGGTGGACTATTTGGCCATAGCCGAGTTTGCCTTTAACAACTCGCAGCACACCTCCACGCAGATGACACCGTTCTTGGCCAACGTGGGTTATCACCCCCGGTTTTTCCCCCTTTCTCCCGTGGACTCATCGGAGCCGGCAGCGAACGAATTTATGGCGGAGTTACAGGCGATCCATCGGTTGGTGCGACGGCAGCTGGAGAAGGCCAAGGCCGACTACAAGAGGTTCGCCGATCGGTCAAGAAGGGATACGCCTCCACTATCGGTGGGGGATCGGGTCTGGCTGTCCACCAGGAACCTACCATCCACTCGGCCGGCGAGGAAGCTGGACCACCGTTACCTTGGACCGTTCCCAGTCGAGGCCGTCATCAATCCGGTCGCCTATCGTTTAACTCTGCCACGTTCCCTGCGCGTGCACCCCGTCTTCCATCGGTCCTTGTTGGTCCCCGAACAACCGGCCTGTCCACTTCGCCAAGCGGAACCTCCCCCATCAGGAACTCGTAATGGAGGCAGCACCCCCGTGTACGAGGTCGCCAGCATCAGGGATTCCCGCTGGCTGAAAGGTCGCTTCCAGTACCTGATCGAGTGGAAAGGGTACGGGCCGGAGGACTTCACATGGGAAGACGCGACCGCCGTTCATGCCCCTGCGTTGGTGACTGCGTTTCACGAACAGTTCCCATCCCGACCGCATCCGGATCGGCAGCCCCGGGGGAAGGGCCCTGCGGTGCGGGATAGTGTTGTGACTCAGGGCCAGCCTGTGGTTTCGGCAGCCGGCTCAGATGTGTCGGAGGACTCAGATGAGGGGGAGGAGGACCGTGTGGGAGACGAACCGGTTGATGATGGCGTGGAGGCTTGGCAGAGTTCCCAGCCGGGGCCCTCTTCTCAGCTGCGTGAGCCCGATAGTGCGGAAGATGATGACCCACAGCTGGCCCTGTTCAAGGACGCCCGACGCAGGAGGCAGTCGAGCAGGAACAAACAAAGAAAGAATGTGGGACTCCTCGGGAGGAGGCACAGGGAGACCACGCCCTGAGCTCTCTATAAAAGGAGTGTTTGGGGAGGGGCTGGTTGCTGAAAGCAACTTTTCCGCTTGAGAAGACAAGCTCTAGTGTTTTTGTTAACTGCGTAATTAAATCTTGGCAGAAGCCTTTTAGCCTTGGACGCTCTCCAGTCTCTTCTTTTGAATAGGGGTTTGCTAGAAGAGGGCTGGTTCAGAACACGGAGGACTTCACTTGGGAAGACGCGACCGCCGTTCATGCCCCTGCGTTGGTGACTGCTTTTCACGAACAATTCCCATCCCGACCGCATCCGGATCGGCAGCCCTGGGGGAAGGGCCCTGCGGTGCGGGATAGTGTTGTGATTCAGGGTCAGCCTGTGGGTCCGGCAGCCGGGTCGGATGACTCGGATGACTCAGACGAGGGGGAGGAGGAGGGTGTTGAAGACGAACTTGCTGATGATGGCTTGGAGGCTTCGCAGAGTCCTCAGCCAGGCCCCTCTTCTCAGCTGCGCGAGCCCGACAGTGCAGATGAAGAGGACCCACAGCTGGCCCTGTTCAAGGACGCCCGACGCAGGAGGCAGACCAGTAGAAGCAAGCAGAGAAAGGCTGTGGGACTCCTTGGAAGGAGGCACAGGGAGGCCACGCCCTGAACTCTAATAAAGGGAGTGTTTGGGGAAGGGCTGGTTGCTGAAAGCAACCGCTCCGTTTGAGGATCAAAGTTCCGGTTTCTTGTTTCATGTTTTGTTGCTTGTTTGTATAATAAATCTTGGCAGACGTTTTCCAGCCTCAGACGCTCTCCAGCCACTGCCGTTTGTACAGGGGTTGCCTTTCTGCAAGGCCGGTAGTAGGCTGGTACAGAACAGATAAGTTCTTAGCTTTGTTCGGTTAGATTCGGATCTGCTGGATCTCCAACAGCTCTCTAGGCGTCTTTTCCGGCACTTTATCTCTCGGAGTCCCTTGGTGAACCAGGGGGCCACCCAGGACCTGCGTCGGGTCAGAGGCCGCAAAGGCACAACTTGATCCAAGACCCCAGTAGCCGACCTCTCCCAGGCTGCTACTATGGCCTCGGCAGATTCGTGGGCAAGGGAAGCAGGAAATGTCCAAAGCTCCGTCTGGAACCTCTCAGGGTCCATCAGGCGCCTGGGGCAGAACCACCTGGTCGTTTCTACCTCCCAGCGGCGGGGGGTGGCGCAGTGAAAGTCTAGCCGGAGGAGAAAATGATTGGACCATGACAGGGGATCGATGGTTAAATCCCCCCTACCCAGATCATTAATCCACTGCCCAGAGATAAAAACCAGGTCAAGTGTGTGCCCTCCATTATGGGTCGGGTCTTGAATTATTTGAGTCAGGTCCATGGCTGTCATGGAAGCCATGAACTCCCGGGCCAACTCAGACGCCTCACCAGCGAAAGGCAGATTGAAATCCCCCAGAACTATAAGCCTGGGGAACTCAATCGCCAACCTGGGCAAGACGTCGAGGAGCTTGGGCAGGGCTGATGACACGCAGCTGGGAGATAGGTGTGTAATCAATAGGCCCAACTGAACTCCAGGACCCCACTTCAAAAGGATAGACTCACACCCGCCTATCTGAGGGACAGTGGCCACTCGCGGACAAAGACTCTCCCTAATAATAACCGCCACCCCCCCCCGCCCCTGTCCTGGGCCCGTGGCTGGTGAAGTACCCGGAAGCCCAGTGGGCATAGTTCTGAGAGTGGGACACCCCCCTCTTGGCCCAACCAGGTCTCCGTGATGCAAGCCAGGTCCGCGTTCTCCACCTCAATAAGATCATGTATGAGGGGAGCCTTGTTCACCACTGACCTGGCATTGAAATAAACCAACCTGAGCCCAGGGTCCTGCAATCCTATGTCCCTGGGGGAGCAAGAAGAGCATCGAGGGCGGGAACAGGCAACCGCTTGAAGACAGTGGTGGCCCGTTCCCCAATTGCAATAAAGCCCTCTGCTCCCATACTCTCTGCCCCTCCCAATCACTGTCAAGATGGGAAGACCCTCCCCACTCGGAGCTGAGTCCTCCCCCAAACCCCTACTCCCCCCTGCAACCGTCCGATGGTCTGGACTGCTGTCCGGGTCGAACTCCCCCAGGTTCTTTCCGGATCCCTTGGACCACCCCCCTCCCGGATCCCCTTAAAATTTTAGTTAAAAATCTTGATAAAAACCCCCTTAAACTCCTCTTTGAAGCATGCCATCTCTCAGGGTCCCACAACCCATCATCAAGAAACATCTTCTGTAAGGCAGATGGACGCTCGTGCGAGAGAGGGGAATCTCGCAGCGAGTAAATTTCTCCAAAAGTATATGCTGGCATACAAAGGGAAACGGTAGATTCGGACAATGGAGGGTGCCAGCAGGTGGAATTAATGAAGAGTTCAGTCGGCCTGTGGCAGGTCCCAAAGCCACAATTGTAATAATGATAGAGTAATCAACGGCGGCGACAGCAGAAGCCATAATAAGGTGGCGATGACAAGTCCAAAGTCCAAAGAAGGGAGGGCAGCCCAATGACAGTGGCGATGCACCCAAAACAAGAGTTTAGGCATGGTGACAAGGGCAGCTGCACCCTCTGCAGTGACAGGGGAAGCAACAGCCACAGCAGACCCCATAACCACGACCACAACGCCAGCAGGTCCACCGCGCTCACAGAGCCGAACTCGCCGAGTGGCAGAGGGGGGGTGAGACACGACATCGAAGCCCCCTTTCCCCCTGCCACAGCCCTGGTCTCACAATAAAACGAACAAGCACGAGCAGAGCCCAATTCCGACACAAGTTCAATCGGCCAGATTCACTCAGCTCAGCTCCGCTTGGCTCAGATCAGCAGAGAAACAGTCGAGTCGGCCCGGCCCAGCCGCCAGCGTCCTCTCACCGGTGTGTTAGATAGTCGGCTTCTCTGGCTTCTCCTCCTCCGTCCTCTGTCATTCCGAGCTGTATCCCGACGAGGGAGGGTGCCAACGCTCCACCGGCAGTTTCACCAAACGAAAAGGGGCCAAACGATGGCAAAAAAGCCCCATGGCCACCCAGCAGAGCCGAAAACCGTTCTGCACTAGAAGCTCAGAAACCAGCGAGCAGCCATCTTAGACATGCGCAGGGAGTGTCAACCAATATAAATCATTTAATTTCAAATCCAGTGAAAAAATTGATTTAAATTATTTTATTAAAACAAATTAATGGCAATTTTTATAAGAAGTTGCCTCAGACAAAATGAGTTTGATATGCCTGCTCTAGATAGTTGAATGCTCCAAAATAAATTCTAAACCAGGCCTGTACATGCAGCCTACCAAGCACCCTTGGACAGAGCACAGACTTTTTTTTTTAAAAAAGTAATAAAATCACCACCACTGCCCTGAAAGTCATGTTGCCTAATGCTTCCATGGCTTACCATGACCACGAACTCCAACACTGTAGATGCTCCTCTAGTCACCAAATAATTGATTAGCCCACCAGCATTCCTTTGAACCCCTTCATGGATTACTGCCTTGTCGTGGCGAAGGGGCTTGCATAATTCAACGAAGCTATGAGCTATGCCGTGCAGGGCCACCCAAGACGGAAAGGTCATAGCAGAGAGTTCTGACAAAACGTGATCCACTGGAGAAGGAAATGGCAACCCACTCCAGTATCTTTGCCATGAAAACCCTATGGACAGTACCAAAAGGCAATACAATATGACTCTGGAAGATGAGCCCCTCAGGTCGGAAGGCATCCAATATGCTACTGGGGAAGAGCAGAGGGCTAGTACTAGTAGCGCCAGAAAGAATGAAGCGACTGGGCCAAAGCCAAAAGGATGCTCAGCTGTGGATGTGTCTGGTGGTGAAAGGAAAGTCCGATGCTGTAAAGATTTTTTCTCCATAGGAACCTGGAATGTAAGATCCATGAATCAAGGAAAGCTGGACATGGTCAAAAAAGAGATGACAAGACTGAACATCGACATCTTAGGTATCAGCGAACTAAAATGGACAGGAATGGGTGAAATTAATTCAGATGACCATCAGGTATACTACTGCGGGCAAGAATCCCTCAGAAGAAATGGAGTAGCCTTCATAGTCAATAAAAGAGTAGGAAAAGCAATACTGGGATACAATCCTCAAAATGACAGAATGATCTCAGTTCGAATCCAAGGCAAACCATTCAATATCACAGTAGTCCAAGTCTATGCCCCAACCACCAGTGCTGAAGAGGATGAAATTGACCGGTTCTATGAAGCCCTACAGCACCTTATAGAACTAACACCAAAAAATGATGTCCTTATCATCATGGGGGATTGGAATGCTAGAGTAGGAAGCCAAAAGAAAACTGGAATAACAGGCAAGTTTGGCCTTGGAGTACAAAATGAAGCAGGGCACAGGCTGATAGAATTTTTTTCAAGAGAATACAATGGTCATAGCAAACACTCTTTTCCAACAACCCAAGAGACGGCTCTACACATGGACATCACCAGACGGTCAACACAGAAATCAGATTGACTATATGCTCTGCAGCCAAAGATGGAGAAGCTCTATACAGTCAGTAAAAACAAGACCAGGAGCTGACTGTGGCTCAGACCATGAGCTTCTCATTGCAAAGTTTAGGCTTAAACTGAAGAAAGTAGGGAAAAGCACTAGGCCACTCAGGTATGAATTAAATCATATCCCTGTTGAATATACAGTAGAGGTGACAAATAGATTTAAGGAATTAGATCTCATAGACAGAGTGCCTGAAGAACTATGGACAGAGGTTCGCAACATTGTACAACAGGTAGCAACCAAAACCATCCCAAAGAAAAAGAAATGCAAGAAAGCAAAATGGTTGTCTGAGGAGGTTTTGCAAATAGCTGAGGAAAGGAGGGAAGTGAAAGGCAAGGGAGAAAAAGAAAGATACGCCCAATTGAATGCAGAATTCCAGAGAATAGCTAGAAGAGATAAGAATGCCTTCTTAAATGAACAGTGCAAAGAAATAGAAGAAAACAATAGAATAGGGAGGACCAGAGATCTTTTCAAGAAAATTGGAGAGATGAAGGGAACATTTAATGCAAAAATGGGCATGATAAAGGTCCAAAATGGCAGGGACCTAACAGAGGCAGAAGAGATTAAGAAGAGGTGGCAAAATTACACAGAAGAACTATACAAGAATGAGCTTAACGTCCCTGACAATCACAATGAGGTGGTCACTGACCTCGAGCCAGACATCCTAGAATGTGAAGTGAAGTGGGCCTTAGAAAAGCTGAGCAACCACAAACTAGTGGAGGTGACAGTATTCCAGCTGAGCTATTCAAAATCTTAAGAGACGATGCAGTAAAAGTGCTACACTCAATTTGCCAGCAAATTTGGAAAACTTAACAGTGGCCACATGATTGGAAAAGATCAGTTTACATTCCAATTCCAAAGAAAGGCAGTGCCAAAGAATGTTCAAACTATCGCACCATTGCACTTATTTCACATGCTAGTAAAGTTATACTTAAAATCCTACAAGCTAGACTCCAGCAGTATGTGGATCAAGAACTACCAGAAGTACAGGCAGGATTTCAAAGAGGCAGAGGAACTAGAGATCAAATTGCCAAGATATGCTGGATCATGAAGAAAGCTAGAGAGTTCCAGGAGAAGCACATGCCCAAGATGGCGGACGTGCTGAGCTGAGCTCCGTGGTGAGTTCCCAGTTTTTGGCATCCACGGTGGTCTTTCAGGGTCCGATGGGTCCGCAGAGATGTTTTTTCTCTGTGTGAAGGTTTGAAGGGACGAATGACCTGAGAAGAGAGATTACCGGCATTTTCATTGGAGTTGCAGCCCTCCTTTTCGATTTCCATCTAAGAGCTTCGGCGTTTCCATCTGAGAGCTTCGGCGTTTTTTCGGAGGTCCCAGTGGAGTTAGGAGGAGCCGCGGCTTGGAGGGCTCTGAGTAATCGATCTTCAGAGCCGATAGAGCCGCGGCCTAGAGTGGCCTCCGGAACTGCCGTTTGCCTGAGGAATGCCATTTGCCTGCTGTTTGCTTGTGGAATGGAGGATGCCCGGCGTTGCTGTGGAGTGTCGGGCTGAGAGTTGCATGGGAGCGTCATGTCGTCATGGGAGCGTCATGTCGGCTTATGGTTTCTTCGCGGTCTGTTTCCATGGTCATCTGAGACTGCTTTACGCCCGTTTTCGGCAGAGGAGACCTATGGCTGGCGTTGGACTCTTAGACTGCTGGCGCTGTGTGTTGCTGGCTGGACGACACGGGTTAGCTCGTGCCTTTTACATTCTGGCCATCTGGACTTCAGTTGCCTGTGCTGGGTCCATCCATCTGTTGCTCAGCCTCTCCTGCTCTCCCTGCTATGAGAAGAACTGTGCTCTCCAATTTGATCATTGTCACCTCCAGGTTGCTATGCCTGGGAACTGCTGCTCTTCTTCTCTTTCCCCCTATGAACCCACTGGACTCAGAAGGTCTGTGTCGAGCTGCTGTGAGAGGGTGGCTCGGATGTACCATCACCTATACCAACCTATGCCATCTGCTGCCTCTCTAGAGGTGAGAGTTCTAGGGAGGTATGCCTCATTTGGGTTGGTATTCCGTCCGCTCCAAGATGGATTTGAGCCCTCCGTGAGAGGGAGGTGCCCAACCTACTTTGGAAGTTACCTGAAAGGTACCCAGCTCAGTGGCAGGGAGCTGGTGGACTGGACATTTTCGACCTTCCTTTGTACATCTTCCTGATTGGTCTGCCTATGGGACTGCCTGACTGGACCTACCCGGAAAATGGTCCGTTTGTTCTATTCTAGCACAGACTTGTTTGCGCTCAGGGGTGCCCCCCCTTCCTGGGCGCGACCCGCCTTTGTTTCCATCGCTCGTCTTGATGACGGGCCCAATTATTGGGATCCCGAGAGATGGTTGGGCAGGGACAGTAGCCTCTATCATAAATTTAATAAGAGGCCTCTATTGCGCTTTTTAGCAAAAGTTTTTGTGGGGTTAGGAAGGGGGGTGGGTTCACAGGTTTGGTTGGAAACTGGGGGGGTTCCATCAACCGTTACTCAGACCAGGCCTGAGATTGATCGCGCCGTGACGGGGCTTGGGTTGGGTGCCTACGGGGCCCCGGAGCGGGGTGTGAGATTGCCTATTCCCACAGAGGGCCGTATCAACATCTGGGAGCGCGTCCCCGCTGTCTCCAAGCGGTGATGCGCTCCGACCCCCTGGTTCCGGCCCGGGGTACCGGGAGTGAGGGTGAGCAGCCACCTGAGCTCAGGCTGGTGTATTTCAATGCCAGGTCCGTAACGAATAAGGCTCCTCTCATTTGTGAGTTGGTTGAGGAGGAGCATGCGGACCTGGCTTGCATTACGGAGACCTGGTTGGGCCCAGAGGGTGGTGTCCCCCTGGTTGATCTTTGCCCATCAGGTTTCCGGGTGCTGCACCAGCCTCGGGCTCAGGGTAGGGGCGGTGGAGTGGCAGTAGTGGCGAGGGAGACCTTATGTCCGCGGGAGGCCACCATGGTCCAGATAGTCAGGTGTGAGTCCCTCCTCCTGAGATGTGGCCCTAGAGCTCAGTTGGGCTTGCTGCTGGTGTACGTTTAGCCTAGTCGCGTAGCAGCAGCCCTGCCTGAGCTTCTCAATATCCTCTCAGAGTTGGGGGTTGAGTTCCCCAAACTTATAGTTTTGGGTGACTTCAACCTACCATCCCTGGGGGGATCATCTGAGTTAGCTCGGGAGTTCATGGCTTCCATGACGGCCATGGACCTGATGCAGGTTATTCAGGGCCCAACTCATGGGGGGGGTCACACGCTCGATCTGGTTTTTCTATCTGGACGGTGGTTAGATGATCTTGGGGGGGGTTCCCCAACTATTACACCCCTGTCATGGACCGATCATCATCTCCTGCGGTTGGTCTTCCGTTTTGCCACTCCCCGTCGTGGGGTTGCTGAGCCAATAAGATGGTTCCGTCCTAGGCGCCTGATGGACCCTGAGCGGTTCCAGACGGCGCTTGGGCCCCCACCTGCCTCCTTTGCTCGCAGCTCGGTCGATGCCCTAGTGGAAGCCTGGGAAAGGGCAGCCACAGAGGCACTCGACCAAGTTGTACCCATGCGGCCCTTGACCCGGCGCAGATCCCAATGGGCTCCATGGTTCTCCATGGAGCTCCGGGAGATGAAACGTCGGAGACGGGGCCTAGAGAGCTGTTGGAGATCCAGCCGATCCGAATCCGACCGGTTACGACTAAGGTCATTTACGAGAACTTATCTCGCGGCGATGAGGGTGGCAAGGTCTAACCACTTCTCCACCCTCATCGCGTCCGCAGATAATCGCCCGGCCGCCCTGTTTAGAGTAACTCGCTCTCTCCTTAATCGGGAGGTGAGGGAGGACCCCTTGCAGGGTCGAGCCGAGGAGTTTAGTCGATTTCTGTCGGACAAAATTGCTCGGATCCGGACCGGTCTGGACTCCGACTGGGCAGAGTCTGATGATGAGGATACGGGCAGCCTTGTCGATTTAATCTGGGAAGAGTTCAACCCTGTGACTCCTGAAGAAGTGGACAAGATCATGGGGAATCTGAGTTCCACCATGTGTTTGTTGGACCCGTGTCCCTCCTGGCTGACTTATGCGGCCCGGGATGGGACACGAGGCTGGCTCCAGGCAGTGATTACTGCCTCTTTGAGTGAGGGTAGCTTTCCCGCTGCCTTGAAGGAGGCGGTGGTGAGACCCCTCCTCAAGAAGCCTGCCTTGGTGGACCTGTAAAAAGGTTAAAGCTTTTTGGATTAAAATCTGGTGGAATATGCAGAAGATATTTAAGCAAAGGATAAAGTTTTGTCCGCAGTTGTTCTTATTGGGCATAATTACAGATACTACTGTTGTGGACACCAAGTTGATGCTGAACTTAATTACGGCAGCAAGACTTTCAGTAGGGCAATATTGGAAGAAGGAGGAACTGCCGACTATAGAAGAATGGACTCTAAAAGTTTCTGACCTGGCAGAAATGGCAAAGATTTTGGCTTATTTGAAAGACCATTCGCAACAACGTTATATTATGGAGTGGAAAAAGTGGATTGATTATATCCAGAACAAATATGGGACCAAAAAGTTTCATTTAGCATTTGTATAAGTTTTTTTATGTGATATTAGTATTGCTTGTAGTCATTTCATATGAGCTAGAGTGCGATAGACTTAATAGTATATTGTTGTTAACATATGGTTGTTTATGATTGTTTTTACTTTTATACCTTGTATTTAGCTCTGGGAAGTCGGGGAGGGGGGAGGGGGGAAGGGCGGGGAGGGTTAGGGAGGGTTAGGAAGGGTTGGGTGGAGGGAGGGGGGGAGGGATTGTTAAAGATAAAATGTATTGTAAAACTTTTCAATAAAAAAAAAAGAAGCCTGCCTTGGACCCAGCAATATTAAACAACTTTTGTCCGGTCTCCAACCTTCGCTTTCTGGTGAAGGTTGTTGAGAGCGTGGTGGCGCAACAGCTCCCTTTGTTCTTGGATGAAGCTGATTATCTAGACCCGTACCAATCGGGTTTCAGGCCCGGGTACAGCACGGAGATGGCATTGGTCGCGCTGGTGAATGATCTCTGGCGGGCTCGGGACATGGGCTGCTCCTCTGTCCTAGTCCTTTTAGACCTCTCAGCGGCTTTTGATACCATCGACCATGGTATCCTGCTGCGATGTCTCAGGGGGTTAGGAGTGGGAGGCACAGTTCTCCAGTGGTTCTCCTCCTACCTTCTGGGACGCTCGCAGTCGGTGTTGGCAGGGGGGCAGAGATCGACCTTGAGACCTCTCATTTGTGGAGTTCCTCAGGGATCGGTTCTCTCGCCTCTCCTGTTCAACATCTACATGAAGCCGCTGGGTGAGATCATTCGTGGTTTTGGAGTTTGGTATCATCAATATGCTGATGATACCCAGCTTTTTATTTTGACCCCAAACCACCCCAGTGATGCCCTCGACGTGATGTCCCGCTGCCTGGAGGTGGTCCGGGTCTGGATGGGGAGGAACAGGCTTCGACTCAACCCTGACAAGACTGAGTGGCTGTTCGTGCCAGCATCCCGGGAAATTCCGATTATCCCATCTCTGGCCATGGGGGGTGAGCTATTACCCCCCATAGATAGGGCACACAACTTGGGGGTCCTTCTAGATTCACAGCTCTCTTTAGAAGAGCATATCGGAGCTGTGACTAGGGGGGCCTTTGCACAGGTTCGCCTGGTGCGCCAGTTGCGACCCTATCTAGACCGGGATGCCTTGCGTACAGTCACTCATGCGCTCGTGACTTCTCGTCTAGACTACTGTAATGCTCTCTACATGGGGCTGCCCTTGAAGTCCACTTGGAGACTCCAACTGGTGCAGAATGCAGCCGCACAAGTTGTGCTGGGGGTTTCCCGATACTCCCATGTTACACCTTTGCTCCGCGAGCTGCATTGGCTGCCGGTTTCCCTCCGGGTGAGGTTCAAGGTGTTAGTGATGACTTACAAAGCCGTACATGGCATGGGTCCGGATTACCTACGGCAACACCTGCGGCCGGTGTCAACTTCCCTCCGTCCAGTGCGCTCCCACAGAGAGGGCCTCCTCAGGGTGCCTCCGATCAAAGAATGTCGATTGGTGGCCCCCAGGGGGAGAGCGTTCTCTGTGGGTGCGCCAGACCTATGGAACCGCTTGCCGGTTGAGCTCCGGACGGCCCCCGACCTTCGCTCCTTCCGGCGCGATCTCAAAACCTTCCTTTTTGAACAAGCTGGCCTGGCCTGATGGGATGGGGTTGGGTTTTATAAATCGGTTTTAACTTTTTAATGTGTACTAATTTATTTACGGGCATTGCTGTTTAATTACTTTTTAATCTTTGTATCCTGTTTTTTATTATGTATTTCCCTGTTCACTGCCCTGAGTCCTTCGGGAGAAGGGCGGTATACAAATTAAATTAATAATAATAATAATAATAAAAACATCTACTTCTGCTTCATTGACTATGCTAAAGCCTTTGATTGTGTGGATCATAACAAACTGTGGCAAGTTCTTAAAGAGATGGGCGTACCAGACCATCTTATTTGTCTCTTGAGAAACCTATATGTGGGCCAAGAAGCAACAGTGAGAACTGGACACGGAACCACTGATTGGTTCAAAATTGGGAAAGGAGTCCGGCAAGGCTGTATACTGTCGCCCTGCCTATTTAACTTATATGCAGAGCACATCATGAGAAAGGCAGGGCTAGATGAATCAAAAGTTGGAATTAAGATTGCCGGAAGAAATATCAACAACCTAAGATATGCAGATGATACCACTCTAATGGCAGAAAGTGAAGAAGAACTAAAGAGCCTCTTGTTGCGGGTGAAGGAGAGTGCAAAACCTGGGTTGAAACTGAACATTAAAAAAACCAAGATCATGGCATCCGGCCCTCTCAGTTCCTGGCAAATAGATGGGGAAGAAATGGAGGTAGTGACAGATTTTATTTTCCTGGGCTCCAAGATCACTGCAGATGGGGACTGTAGCCAAGAAATTAAAAGACGCTTGCTCCTCGGGAGGAAAGCCATGGCAAATCTAGACAGCACACTAAAAAGCAGAGACATCACCCTGTCAACAAAAGTGCATATAGTCAAGGCTATGGTCTTCCCAGTTGCAATGTATGGCTGTGAAAGTTGGACCATAAAAAAGGCTGAGCGCCAAAGAATTGAAGCCTTTGAACTATGGTGCTGGAGAAGACTCCTGCGAGTCCCTTGGACTGCAAGGCGATCAAACTGGTCAGTCCTAGAGGAGATCAACCCTGACTGCCCTTTAGAAGGCCAGATCCTAAAGCTAAAACTCAAATACTTTGGCCACCTATTGAGAAGGAAGGACTTACTGTAGAAGATCCTAATGCTGGGAAAGATTGAGGGCAAGAGAATAAGGGGACGACAGAGAATGAGGTGGCTGGATGGAGTCAGAGATGCAGTAGGCATGAGCTTAAATGGACTCCAGAAGATGGTAGAGGACAAGGACAAGAGGTGAAGGCCTGGAGGAACGTTGTCCATAGGGTCGCGATAGGTCGGACACGACTTCGCAGCTAACAAAAACAAAATTCCTTTGCAGACCACAAAGATTTTTAATTTATCAGTGTGGGCCTTTCCCTTCTACAAGTTGCACAGACCTCTTCTAGATTTTCCTCTTGCCTTTCCGAGTCAACTCCTTGGTCTGTCATTGAGCAAGAATTTACTTTGTAGGGAAGCATATTATCATTTGATGTATATTTAATATATGTTCTACCTTTATTTACCGATTATATAATATTTGTATGCAATCCACATGGTGAGGTTTGGGGCAACTTACAATATTTTTTAAATCATAAGATTAAAACATAAAAGCAGGGCTTTTTTCCTCATAGAAGGCTCAGAATGGCATTCTGGCACCCTTTTTGCACAAAAAAAGCTTTTTCACAAGCTGTGCTACTCCCTCTATTGGCTTTCAAAAGCCTATCGGTTTTTGAAAGCCATTAGGAATTGCTGAGCATGCCAAAAGACCTGGCCAGCAAACCTTACACCGGCAAGTTGTCTGCAGCGAAGGCGAGTTGTCAGGAACTTTGCATCCCTCCCTGCTGCCCAACTACACCATCTCAACTAGGTAAGTAAGAGAGGACAAGGAGTGGGAGGTGGGTTCTGCGGAGTCCATGTGCACTCCTTTCTTGTGCTCACCCATGTCAGCCAGGCTGGTGGCCTACCTGGTGCTGGACCTGTGCCATTGTCGCCTCGCCCTGCGTGCCTAAGTAGCCACCCTGCATCGCCTGGCCTGCACCGCCTCTGCCGCCCGCACCGCCCAGCCCCGCCATATAGAGTGGGCCCCGCTGCTCCCACAGCACCAGCTGTGCTGGCTCCGGCCCAGGGGGGCAGCCCGCCCCCAATGCCCCTCGCACCCATGACCACAGCAGCACCGCCCCCCGCCCCCCCGCCTTCTGCACCCACCAAGATGAGAGTTCCAGCACCTTTTTTTAGAAAAAAGCACTGATTATTATTATTATTATTATTATTATTATTATTATTATTATTATTATTATTATTATTATTATTATTTCAAGATAGTTTCTTGGCTTCCTCCCTTTTCACTTAATTAATTTGTAATTTTGTAATTATTTTTTTCTTTGGAGGACTAGTTGGGGAGATCAGCCCTCTATCTTATTCCAAAATTACCAAAACCTCTGCAAAAAATTACATTCCAATTTAATTACTTTCCTTAAATCACTCTATCTTGTATTAGAAAACAGTTTCTTGGCTTCCTCTTTTCTTACATTTATTAGTTTTTTTTATTCTTATCTATAGAGGACTAGTCATAGAGATCAACCTCCTGCCTTATTCAAGGATTACCAAAACTTTTTTTATTTCTTTTACTCACCAAGATGCCTGTTGCAATTTCTCCCATCAGTGGAGAAGCATAAAACCTCGTTGAATTCGGGCATTCAGGTTCCTCAGACATGGATCCCATCACCGACAATGAAGCACAGGAGTCTTCCAGGTCAAACACCTAGGAGCGCTCTAAGATTCAGTCATCGTCGGTTTTGTCCTGCTGAGAATTGAAGGCTCACCGGGACCATAACAGGGGTCTTCGAATGTTTGGGGAGAGCCATTGTGGCTTCCACCACATTGGGAACCAGGTTGTAAGATTTCCCACTTAGCCCCACAATTGCCTCAGTGTTACTCAGGAATTTAAAAGAGCCAAAAGAAACTCCTGAGCCGAAGTTTCAGCAAAAAATTGCAACTTTATTTTGATCAAAACAGAGAGGGGTTGCCCGATTCCTCTTCGTGGCTGGTAGGGGAATGAAGGCAACAACCAGGAAAGATGTCTTGCACCTTTTATACCTTTCCCAAACAAAAAGATCAAGTCTTTGTATCAGGAACGAAAAGGTACAGAAAAATAATTCCAAGATGATGACTCATACACAGCAACCCAGGCTCCATCCATAAATCTTTTTCCCCCTCCCCTTACTGTGCTCTTTTCATGTAAGCAATCTCCTGTATGTTTAACATGAGGCTTTTACTTTTCCAATATACATAAACCATCTGCTCAGGCAATTGACTACAAAATAATGATTACAAAATAACAAAACAATGATTACATGATAACACTACAAGTATCAATATAAAATGGTTACTATATATAAAATAGCTGCTAATGTCAACACTGCTAACATCGGATGTTCTTGCTCTGACAATATATGAAGATGCAGCCATTTTCTCTTTAACCTGTGTGTTACTTTTAGAGTTAGAATTAGATGATGCTTGGGGGGAGGAGGAAGAATGTGTATGGGGATTAGTTAAACATAACAACAGCACAGTAGAGTATTTTTCAAGGTTGTTTGAAATAAGAGATGATAAGAAATGGTGGGTTGGAAAACTGGAGGGAAGATTTAAATTTCTTTTTTTATTAAAGAGTTTTACAAAAACATTTTACAATATATCCCCAAATCCCTCCCACCCCAACCCCCCCCCACTTCCCCCCCACTTCCCAGAGCTAAATACAGGATTATAGTTACAATAATCATATTCTAAATAAAAATTATGCATAATATACAATTAACCAAATTCATAATGTGCTTTAACTCCCCTTTAACATAACTACAAACAACGTACCAATAACAATATCCCACTAAAATCTACTCATAAGCTAAATGGAACTTTTTAGTCCCATATTTGTTCTGAATATAATTTATCCATCTCCTCCAAACTGAAATATATCTTTCCTGTGAATGATCTTTCAAATAAGCAGAAATCTTAGACATTTCTGCAAGATTCGAAACTTTAAACACCCATTCTTCTATAGGGGGCAAACTATCCTTCTTCCAATATTGTCCCACCAGTAACCGTGCTGCTGTTATCATGTTCAACATCAAGTTAGTTTCTTTAACATCACAATCTACAACAATACCCAATAAAAACAATTGCAGAGAAAACTTTATCTTTCTCTTAAAAATCTTTTGAATGTTCCACCAAATTTTGATCCAAAAAGCTTTTATATTTCTACAAGTCCACCACATGTGAAAATAGGTAGCTTCTAAACTACCACATGTCCAACATTTAGACTGTAAATTAGGATACATGTTGGACAACTTCTTGGGATCCAGATACCATCTATAAAACATTTTATAAAAATTTTCTCTTAAATTTTGAGCCTGAGTAAATTTAACATTTCTGACCCAAATTATCTCCCAGGTGTCCAATGAAATTGGTTCCTGAATATTTTGTGCCCACTTTATCATACAGTCTTTAACCAGTTCCGTTTCCGAATCCAATTCAATTAAAGCATTATATATCCTCTTTATAAGTGCACAATTTAAATCTCTAATTTGTTTTACTAAATTTTGATCTGTAATTGTGATGCCAACCTTTTGATCTGACTTCCACCTAGCTTTCAATTGGGTATATTGAAACCAAGAGTAACTTATGTTTTCTTGTCTTAACTCCTCTAATGATTTAAGTTGCCAATCATTCCCTCACAATCTAAGTAGTTCCTTATAAGAAACCATATCCATACTCACTCCCATAGATACGCCCTCTATCGCGTGTCCAGGAATTCCCCAAATCGGTATTTTATAATTTAACTTATAATAATATTTTTTCCAGACACGCAATAAAGCACTTCTAAGAAGATTTAAATTTCAAACTAATTGGAGACTGTGATTTATGACGGTTAATTAGAGGAGGGAATTGTGCTTTAATACTATGTGTTTAGGGGAGGAGAATTCAGATTTTGGGTTCGACCATGTACGTGCTGATGCTTTTTGAATAAAGATTCTTTAAGGTAAACAATGCCTCAAAGTTCTTTGAAGAGTATCATCTGTCAGAAGCATGACATCTAAACATACTAAAATCATAAGCACAATGAAATCCCTTCAATATTTTTTGTTGTCCTACAAACCTAATTGAGCCATAGTTCCTGATAGGAGATGGGTCATTTTGTACGTTTAGAGGAACTGTCAGCTGACAGACTTTGAAAACTGATTTTCAAATTAAAGTGCTATCTCAGAGCTCTTGATAACCTTTTTATGTCACGTGTTATATAGCAAAGGCCTTACAGTAGGGGTCTCAAACTACCGGCCTGCGGGCTGGATTAGTCATGCTGAAACTGCAGCCACCCCATTGCCGGCAATGGAAAAAAAAGTTGCGATATGTCTCAAAACGTCACGTGACATTGCTAGTTTGACACCCCTTCCTTACAGTATGCTTGAAAACTACACAGCCTAGACTTTTGAGCCTTATTAGTAAAGGCTGTCATGGTATGCCAGATTTACAAGGACAATTCAGAAATAATCCTCCATTTGGTTATCAATGACAGATACTCGCAGATACAGAACTTTTATTATACACATTAGAAAACTACAACATTACATTACTTTTTCACATAATCGCCATTCAAATTGAGGCACTTGTCATAATGTCTTACAAGGTTTGAAATTCCTTAGTAGTAGTTGCTCGGCACCAAATCTGGGCTGGGGGGTGTTGATCAAAACCATGTCAACAGAACCGCTTCAAAAGTTATTGGTGCATCTAGCAGTGTGCGGGCAAGCATTATCGTGAACGAACACCACACCGGAAGTGGTGCCATAGAAAATCCTTCCAAATGTAAAGATGCCAAAGGAGTACTGCTAGTGAACTTCCTGGAGCGTGGTTTTACCATCAATTCAGAAGTCTACTGTGAAACATTACGAAAACTCTGACAAGCCATCCATAACAAGAATTGGGGCATGCTGACTTCTGGTGTGGTGTTGGTTCAGACGCAGATGCCTATACACCAGAGGTCCCCAACCTATGGGCCATGGCCCACTATCGGGCCGTGGTCTCTTGGCCACCAGTCTGTGTGAGTAGCTGGGCATGCTCACACCTCTGTGCCACTGTTGCCGCTAGTATTGCATTGCCATGAACTTTGTGTAGGTGGTGGAAGCACCGTGAGTGGCAGCATTTCCACGAACTTTGTGTGGGCAGTGGCAGCAAGCCCCGCGTGCTGGCAGTAGCATCGCTGCAAACCTGGCAGTGGTGTCACAAGCCTCACACCGGCACCAGCATCGCTGAGAACCTTGTGCGCATACTCACAGCCCCGTTTGCATGGTGTGCATTCTTGTGGCCTGTTTGTGTGCATACTCGTGGCCTATTCGTGCACGTGCACATGTAGCCACATTCACGTTTGCACATGCGCACATAAGGAACCTGCCCCTCCCTTCTCCCACCAGGCTGCCAACCCAGAAAAGTTGGGGACCCCTGCTGTACACTAACGCTCAAAGTTTGGGGAACAAACAGTGTGAACTTGAAATACTAGTACACGAGGTCAAGTATGATATAGTGACCATAACCAAAACTTGGTGGGATGAAACTCATGACTGGAATATACTGATGGAAGGATGCAAACTGTTCAAAAGAAACAGACCTAGTGTCATGGTTCTGACTAACACTTCAAAGAACTTTCAGCCATTGTTTATCTTATAAAGTACTTAATCGTGAAAACAAAGCGTCGGCACAGCATGGTGGAATGCCAAGATCTGAATTCCCCTCCCTTCAGCACATAATATCTGGCACAATTCCCTCCTCCAATTAGCAGTCATAAATCACGTTCTCCAATCAGTTTGAAGGGCAAAGCTTCCCTTCCGTTCTGTAATGAGCTATTTCTTATCTTATTAAAAACAACCGGGAGAAACATTCTCCCTCCTCCCCCCAGCTTCATCTAATTCTAAAAGCAAAACAATTTAAAGGAAAAGGCTGCCTCTTATATTGTCAAAGCAAAAACATCCAATGTTTGCAGCGTTGACATCCGGCCCCCCTTACATAAAGGATAGATCCTGTAATGTAAACAAAATCATATGTCAGGGATTATCTCTTGGTTTTGGGTTTTTTTTCATGAAACCTTTTGATGAGTCGGTAGATTTGTTTTGAGGAACAATTTAGTCAATTGTTGTGCAGATGGGAGTCCTTTACAGGTGATAAAGTGAGCCTGCTTCGAAAACAGATCTATAACAGTCCAGATGACAGTATTTCCTCTACTGTTGGTTATTTCTTCCCATGGTTGAGAAGGGTCTGCTACCGACTGCAGTAGCCCAGGGGTTTTCCCTGGAATTCTTTTCATGGTGGCACATACGGTACAACTCCTGACATAGTTTTCTACATCTCGTTTTAGCCCTGGCCACCAAAATTGCCAGCAGATGAGGTGTAGAGTTGTTAAATATCCAAAGTGTCCAGCCTGTTTTACATCATGGCTGTGTTTGAGAGCATTGAGATGGAGGGATTCAGGCAGATACAGTCCCCCCCCCCATGTATGCCAAACCATCCCTGCATGTTAGGGAGGTTTGATTATCTTTGAACCATTGATCAGTAAGGAGCTCTCGTTTTATCTTCTTTGCTCCAGGGTCATCAGGATTAGGGGTTCTGCGAGGTGTGAGTGTTGTGATTCCATGCTAGCCTGTGATCCTGACAGCTGAATCTGGGGAATCTGAGGAGGAGGAGGAGGGGCCTGGGGAGCCATCGGAGTTGGAGGAAGGCTCTGATGAGCTCCAAGACTTACATTCTAGTTAGGATCCTGGACCTTCCACCCATGCTCAGGATGAGACACAGCTGGGTAGGGAGGGTGGGTCAGACTTGGAGGATGCACAGCTGGAGGACCTGAGAGACACCCGCAAATGAAGACAGGACAGGAGAGTAGGCCAGAGAGAGGCAATGGGATGACTCTGGAGAAGGCTTTGACAAGCCACACCTTGAGGACTGAATTATGAAAGGGGAATGTGTGGGCGGTGCTGATTGCTGAATGAAACCATTGTAAAGTACTTCATGGGATCATGTTCTGTTGGTATTGCCAGCGAATAATTTTCTGTTTTGCATTGTGTTTCGTGTGGACAATTTTCTCCATTTGGATTGTGTTTTGTTGCCTTTGTTTTTGGACCATTTGGCAGGTTTGTTACCAATATTAAAATGGGTTTGTTTTCTTCTGAGTCTCCAGCCTACTTGTCAAAAGGGGTTTTGTCCTTGTGCATTTAACAAGAACGTACATAGGCTGGGACAGAACAGTGAGTTGTCAGCAGGTTGTGAACTGGTGATAATTGCCTCATTGACCTCTTCGTGTTCGCTTTTATACTGGGGCAATCGGGATAACGCATCAGCTAAGACGTTTTTTCCTCCTGGTATGTACTTTAGAGTGAAGTTGAAACAATTAAGTACTGTGCCCTCCACACTTGTTTTGGGGACAGTTTGTGGGGGGTCTTCAGTGCCTCTAGGTTTTTGTGATCTGTCTATACTTCAAATGGCACCTTGCTCCCTTCTAGATAGTGTCACTAGTTTAACAGGCTCCACTTAATAGTGAAGGCCTCCTTCTCCCAGATTACCCATCTCCTTTCGCTTTCAGTGAATTTTTTAGAGGTGTAGGTGCAGGGTTGTAGGACTCCACTTTTGTTCTTTTGCAGTAATACAGCTCCGACTGCAACGTTACTGGTGTCAGCTTGGATTACAAAGGGCTCCCCTGGGCATGATTGCTTTAGGACTGGTTCAGCAGCAAATAGTCTTTTTAAATTCTCAAAAGCTGTTTGACAGCTCTTCGTCCAAGCAAGTGGTTGGCTGGTCGCAGCTTCCCTCCTCCTTTGCCTGTTTTCAGTAGTTCTGTAAGGGGTAGGGCAATCTTGGCAAAGGAGGGGATGAATTGGTGATAAAAGTTGGCAAAACCTAAAAAGCTCTGAAGCTGTTTGCAAGTCTTTGGGGGCTGCCATTCAATTATAGTTCTCACTTTTGCTGGGTCCATTTCAATGCCCGCATTCGAAATTCTATAGCCAAGATAATCTAATCGGGTTTGGTGAAATTCACATTTTGACAATTTGACATAAAGTTTGGCATTCAATAGTTTCTTTAACACTTCTCTCATCAGTCTTATGTGGTCAGTCATATTCGTACTGTATATCAGGATGTCATCAAGATACACTAGAACTCCTTTGTATAAATGATCATGTAGGACATCATTAATCAACTGCATGAATACTGATTGGGGCCCCTGCAGTCCGAATGGCAGGAGATTCAAGCAACCGAGACGAAAGCTGAGTTTTCCAAAACGGTTTAATAAGCAAAAGCAAACGATCTCCAAACGGAACAAAGCCAGCGTTGGCTGCTACCTGCATCCAACACTGTTAAATACACATTGCAGGTACACACCCACGCCCCACCCGGTTGCACCCACCTCCGCCCATCCCCTACTTAACCCCCGCTTCTCCCAAACAACTCCCTTTGCGACACGCCCACCACCCATCACCCTCCACCTCCCAGCTGAATCCCCTCGCGCACGCTCGTCCCGACGCCGCTCGACGCCACCCCCACACCCGTCCCTGGACCCGGCAACCAAATACAACTTCACCCTGCCGCTTGCTGTCCCTATGCAAAGCTGGCGAGCCCCCAGTCCTCTTGTATGGGAAACGGCCTCCGCTGCCGTGGGCCCCGTCCGCCAACGCCGCAAAGGCCAAATCAACAGCTGGTCTAGGCCCAGGAGCCTGCGAGGCCACCGTAGCCGGCAGGCAGGGGAGGCTGGGCCTAGGACCCTGCGAGGCCACCGTAGCCGGCAGGGCTGGGCCGGGCTGCACGACGCACACGCGCATCGTAGAAGCTCCAGCCGGCTCGGCGTGCACAAGTGGGGAAGGGCAGATGTCAGCCGGCCGTCATTGCTGCCGCAGCCGTTGGGGTGTTCTTTCGGTCCGGTGCCAGGTGCCAGGTGAATGTCGCGTCTGTGGTGCCGCTGGGCGTTGCGCCCACGGGGCGCGACTTGCCGCCCCTCCTACCAGGGCCCCTCCTGCAGGGGAAGACATAAGAGGTAAGCAATCATCCACCCAGTCCGCGGTGTTCCCCTGTCCTCCCCTTGGCTTATCAGGGTGCAGTCGGTGGAATGCCCGCAGCAACCGAGGAGCATGTACAGCTGCGTCTCTTACCCATGTCGCTTCCTCCACAGGATATCCCTTCCACCTGATTAGGTATTGGACACCCCCCCTACGAACCCTGGAGTCAAGGACCTCTTGGACCTCATAATGGTTGTTATGAGTGGGTCCAGGCCCACCCTCCCCCACTGCCGTTGAGGCTGTGGTGGCAGGCTTCAGTAGGCTGCTATGGAACACTGGGTGAAGTTTGCCTAAGATCTTTGGTAGCCGTAGCCGTACTGTTACGGGGTTAATTACCTGTACCACCCGGAATGGTCCGATGTATTTAGGCCCCAGCTTTTTACAGGGAACCTGGCTACGCAGGTACTTAGTAGACAGGTAGACCAGGTCCCCCACCTTCGGGACTGCGAACACTCTTCGCTTCTTATCAGCCTGCTCCTTATTCGTTATCGCAGCCCGCTCCAATGCTTTTCTCACCGCACCCCAGGCCCCCTCAATCTGCCTCATCCATTCCTGTGGCTGACAGGGATCCTCGTGCCCTGGGCTGCATTCGGGGATGGGGACAAAATCGTTACCCATAACCACTTTGAAAGGGGAAAACCCCGTACTGCTATGTACAGCGTTGTTATATGCTACTTCCGCAAACGCTAAAAGGTCCACCCAGTTGGTTTGCTGGTACGACACGTAGCAACGTAGATATCGCTCAACGGCAGCATTGGCTCGTTCTGCTGCGCCATTGGTGCTAGGGTGGTACGCCGTACTGAGTCCTTGGGTTGACCCGATGAATTTAACGAATTCCTTCCAGAACCGTGCCGTAAATTGAACTCCTCTGTCCGAAATGATACGGCGTGGCACTCCATGCAAACGGTAGACGTGGGTTACAAAGAGCCAGGCCAATCGACGTGCTGAGGGCAACCCCTTACAGGGGATAAAGTGGGCCTGCTTAGAAAATAAGTCCACCACCGTCCAAATAACGTTATGGCCCTTGCTGTCGGGTAACTCAACAATGAAGTCCATGGCTATGTCCTGCCATGGACGAGTAGGGTCAGCTACCCTCTGTAGGAGGCCCAAAGGTTTTCCCACCATAGGTTTTGTGGTGGCACAAATGTGGCATCGCCGTACATAGTCCTCCACCGTTTTTGCCATTTGCGGCCACCAGAATTGCAGACGTGCCAAATGCAGGGTTTTCAGAAACCCATAGTGCCCAGCTTGCTTGGTGTCGTGGCACCGATACAGCACTCGCTCCCTCAAAGGGGCTGGTACATAAAGTCGGGTCCCATGCCAGGCCAAACCATCACGCATGGCAATGAATTCTGGGTGGGCCTGTAGCCAAGTATCCCCCTGAAGGGTCTTCCGAAGCTCTTCACAGAACTCGTCCTGTGCTGCTAGAACGGTGTCCCCCTCCTGATCTGAACCTCCGGTAGGCACGAGCGCTTGTACAACGTCCTCCCTCTTCCCTTCAAACTGTGGCATACGTGACAGCGCGTCCGCCAGGAAGTTCTTCCCCCCCGGAACATATTTTAATGTGAAGCGGAATCGACGGAAGTACAGTGCCCACCGTACATGTTTGGGGGATAGCCGTCGGGGTGTCTGCAACGCCATCAGATTCTTATGATCCGTCCACACTTCAAACGGGTGGACAGCCCCCTCCAAATGATGTCGCCACAGTTCCAATGCCCAGCGTACCGCAAAGGCCTCCTTCTCCCATATTGCCCAGGCACGCTCTGCAGGAGACAACTTTTTAGACGCATAAGCGCACGGTTGAAGCACCCTGTCGTTGTTTCGTTGGAGAAGGACGGCTCCGAGGGCAACATCGCTTGCATCGGCTTGGACCACGAAAGGCAGGGCAGGGTTTGGGTGTCGTAGAATTGGTTCTTTAGCAAAAAGAGCTTTTAACGTATCAAAAGCTCGTTGGCATTCTGCAGTCCACCCCACCCGTAATCCAGGACGTGGTCGTACGGTTAGTTGTCGTGTGCGAAGAAGGTCCGTAAGTGGCAGGGCTATGGCCGCAAAACAGGGTATGAATTGGCGATAAAAGTTCGCGAAGCCTAAAAACGCTTGTAACTGCCGCCGTGTCCGCGGGGCCTGCCACTGCTGGATGGCCTCCACTTTCTTTGGGTCCATTTCTACCCCCCCTGCAGAGATTCTGTACCCCAAATAGTCAAGTCTCTGCCGGTGGAACTCACACTTGGATAGTTTCACAAAGAGCCGTGCGTCCCGCAATTTCATTAATACTCGCCTAACCAAGGCGACATGCTCCTCCATCGTCTCGGTGTAAACCAGGATATCGTCCAGGTAAACCAGGACCCCACGATATAAGAATTCATGCAAGACCTGGTTTATTAATTGCATGAAAACGGCGGGAGCACCCTGTAGCCCAAACGGCATCACCCTAAACTGGAAACTACCCAAAGGGCAGTTGAACGCCGTCTTCCATCCGTCCCCTGCTTTGATTCGAACACGATAATAGGCCTCCCTGAGGTCCAGTTTGGTAAAGACCCGACCCTTAGCCAGGTGGGCCAACAAATCTTTCATTAGTGGGAGCGGGTAAAGGTGCTCAACGCACACCGCGTTCACACCGCGATAGTCCACGCACAGTCTAAGCCCACCATCCTTTTTCTCACGAAACAGCACGGGCGCCGCCATTCTAGACCGTGCTGGCTGGATGAATCCCCGCTCCAGGTTCTTGTCGATGTACCGCCGAAGTTCCTGCATCTCTTTCGGGGACATGGCGTACATCCGGGGTTTTGGTAACCTAGCACCTTTTTCCAGCTCAATGGCGCAGTCCGTAGAGCGATGGGGTGGTAGCGTGTCGCACTCCCGTTCATTGAAGACGTCCAACAGGTCGGAGTATTCACGGGGAACCTGAGCCTCCTGCGCTAGCCCACCCGCACAGACCCTCTCCCGTTCCCCCGTGTGTAGTGGTCCCAAGAATGCGTGCTCTCGCGGAGGTTGTGGGCCCAACCCCAACCGGAGATGGCGGCTACCCCCCTCCCACCAGATCGTAGGACCCCACCGATCCAACCATGTGAGTCCCAAAATGACCGCCTCGGTCATAGAAGGCACCACTATAAACCGTAAAGTCTCCCAGTGATCACCCATTTCTAATCGGATTGGTTCAGTGACGTGAGTAACAGGTGCCCCCCCCAAAAGAGACCCGTCCACCTGCTGAAAGCGTAGTGGGCTGGTTAGTTGCTTCACCGTGACCCCCAGTCTTGCCACCACCGCTTGGCTCATTAGGCACCGTGTGCTACCTGAGTCTATGAGGGCTTTATAAGCCGTCCTCTGACCGGTGCGGGGACTGACCAGCACCACAGGGAATACAAAGGGACAAACCGGAGCACTTACCATCGGATCTTCGTCTAGATCTTGTTCCTCTGGACTCTCGTACGGAGGAGGCTGTGTTTCTACCGGCGTCTCCACCCGAACAGGAGCAGCTGGTCTGGAAACATCTCCGCCTAGTTGGTGAGCGGCCCGTGTCCGCTCCATGGATCTCCGAGTTCCGGTCCCCCGTGCTGGGGAAACAGGGGCTGGCTGGGCAGGAGGCAAAGGGCAATCGACTGCCCGGTGTCCTGGCTGGTCACATCTGAAACACCTCAGAGCAGCCCGTGCTGGCTGGGAGGAAGGCCGTGTAGACGCTGCTACAGATGGCTCTGCCACTTTCGTCTTTTCGGCCGGCCGTCAGCTTCCAGAAGGAGATTCAAACCGGCCTCGCACGTCCTGCAAACCCACGTCCAGCTCCACGGCCACACGGTACCACTCCTGCAGTCGTGCTGGAACGCCGCGGACCACACAAGCTCGACGGAGAGCCCCGTCCATGCCAGCCCTAAAATGGTGGACAAGAAGACGCTCCGGCCACGAACGCAACTTCCCGGCCACCTTACGGAACTCCCTCACATACTCCAGCGCAGATCGGCCTCACTGCCGTAGAGAAAGGATGTCGGCTTCGGCCCGCTGCACCCGGGAAATGTCCTCGAAACGAGCCCGCAACGACTCCAACAACAGGCCAACATCCCCAAGCTCCCGAGCATGGTCAGTGTATAAATCGGCTGCCCAAGCCGCTGCCTCCCCTTGCAGGCAGGCTGTTACTGCCACCACCATAGCTCGCTGGGACACGTAAGCCTGGGCATACTGATCCATATGTCCTATCACCTGGCCCAGGAACATCGCCAGGCGGTCAGGGTGGCCATCATAAGTAACTGACAAAGGTGGAGGTCCCCATGCCACTCCGGGTCCCCACGAAGCCACTTGCGGGCCCAGCACAGGAGAGGCTCCAACTAGCCGTGTTGTCGACTGCCCGGGCCTGTCGTCCGTCCCTGACCACAACCCTGCAGCACCTCGCCCGAGGCCTACAGGAGCAGAGCCCTCACGAGGCAGGCCCAGACCAGGTTGGTTCAGGTGGGATGGCACATCCAAAGGCGGGGCCCCGGCAGGGGACCATTGGCTCTGTTCCTGGCCACCAGCTTCCCCGAACCTGGTTCGCAGAATGTCCATAGTCTGATTACCAGGGGTGGTGGAATAACTCCACTCCTCCCCCTCGTCCTCCACGAGGCATCGCTCCCTCCATACCGACGAAGGACCCCTCAGCCGAGGTTCGTGAGCCTCCTCATATCCTCTTTGGCCCAGGGCAAGACCCGGCCTCCTCCCTCTGCCGTGGCTCTGGGCCCCTGCCTCCCTTGGCTCCACCAAGCGATCCTCGAGCAACGATGGCCGCTGCCTAGGCCGTACCGCCGGGAGCACGACCTCTCCCACATCCATTGTTCTGGGGGAGGCTACACCAGCCCCGGCCCCCATCTCAGGCCCAACCTCCTTCTCCAAAGCAGCCGCCGAGGCGGGCCCCTGCGATCCCTCCACCATACAACTCACCCACTTGTCGCTCGGAAGGGAAAAGTGAAAGGGTGAGCAACGCTGGCTTTCTCTCAAACCTCGTCCGGAGAGCAGGAGATTCAAGCAACCGAGACGAAAGCTGAGTTTTCCAAAACAGTTTAATAAGCAAAAGCAAACGATCTCCAAACGGAACAAAGCCAGCGTTGGCTGCTACCTGCATCCAACGCTGTTAAATACACATTGCAGGTACACACCCACGCCCCACCCGGTTGCACCCACCTCCACCCATCCCCTACTTAACCCCCGCTTCTCCCAAACAACTCCCTTTGCGACACGCCCGCCACCCATCACCCTCCACCTCCCAGCTGAATCCCCTCGCGCACGCTCGTCCCGACGCCGCTCGACGCCACCCCCACACCCGTCCCTGGACCCGGCAACCAAATACAACTTCACCCTGCCGCTTGCTGTCCCTATGCAAAGCTGGCGAGCCCCCAGTCCTCTTGTATGGGAAACGGCCTCCGCTGCCGTGGGCCCCGTCCGCCAACGCCGCGAAGGCCAAATCAACAGCTGGACTAGGCCCAGGAGCCTGCGAGGCCACCGTAGCCGGCAGGCAGGGGAGGCTGGGCCTAGGACCCTGTGAGGCCACCGTAGCCGGCAGGGCTGGGCCGGGCTGCACGACGCACGCGCGCATCGTAGAAGCTCCAGCCGGCTCGGCGTGCACAAGTGGGGAAGGGCAGATGTCAGCCGGCCGTCGTTGCTGCCGCAGCCGTTGGGGTGTTCTTTCGGTCCGGTGCCAGGTGCCAGGTGAATGTCGCGTCCGTGGCGCCGCTGGGCGTTGCGCCCACGGGGCGCGACACTTATGTGGTCAGTCATATTCGTACTGTATATCAGGATGTCATCAAGATACACTAGAACTCCTTTGTATAAATGATCATGTAGGACATCATTAATCAACTGCATGAATACTGATTGGGGCCCCTGCAGTCCGAATGGCATGACTTTGAATTGGTAGCTTCCCAAAGGACAATTAAAGGCAGTTTTCCACTTGTCTCCCTCTTTTATTCTCACCCGGTAGTATGCCTCTCAGGTCCAATTTCGTGAAAATACTCCCCTTAGCTAGGTGGGTTAACAAGTCTTTCAGGAGGGGGAGGGGGTATTTGTTCTCCACACTCACTGCGTTGAGTCCTTTATAGTCTATGGCAGGGGTCAGCAACCTGAAACAGCAAAAGAGCCACTTGGAACCGGTTCTGTCACACACAGAAAAAAAGTGGGAGCCGCAAAATGTGCCCGCGCGTGCGTGCACGCACGCGCATGCACAGAACAAGGCAAAACGTGCACCAGCCCTGCCCCCGTCCACCTCTAGTATGGATGGCTCTGCCGTCCTGGCTTTTCCTCCCTCAGAAAAAACTGCTCTCCCCCCGCCCTGCACTCTCTCTCTCTGGGACTTTTTTCTTTCCGCCTTTTGTGAAGCTTCGGGATCAGCTCTTGCCCTGGATCGCTTGCACTGCGCCGATCCTCGGCAGCCCCGATGCCCACGTCGCATTGTGAGCCACGCCACCTAGTGCCGCCAGCTTACCAGGGGGGACTCGCAGGCCGAGCCGCACGAAGACGAGGAAGGAAAAAGCCTTTCAGAGGATCTCGCCTGGGATCCCCTCGGAGGCAACGCCGAAGGAAGTGTCACGAGCGTCTCCCGCAGCACGGCTCCCCTGAGCCGGGAGGCACCTGCACAGTAGCGGCAGTTCTCCCTGGCGACGGGCGCTGGGTTGTGGCAACGCCTTCAGCTCAGGCGCCGCTGGAGCCACCCGAGCGTCCTGCCCCTCCCCCCGGGGCCTCCAAACCTCCGATGCCCCATTCTCTCAATGGGAATGGGGCGGCAGAGGTTCGGAGAGCTGCTGCCTTCGTCTGCGTTTCTTTTGGGGCTGAAAGAAACGCGGACGAAGGCAGCAGCTCTCCAAACCTCCGCCGCCCCGTTTGGAGAGCTGCTGCCTTTGTCAAACATGGACGAGCGCATGAGTGTACTGATGATACCCCACCCCAAAACCACGAATGATCTCACCCAGCGGCTTCATATAGATGTTGAACAGGAGAGGCGAGAGGACCGACCCCTGAGGAACTCCACAAACGAGAGGCCTCGAGGCCGACCTCTGTCCTCCTGCCAACACCGACTGCGAATGAGCCAGAAGGTAGGAGGAGAACCACTGTAAAACAGTGCCACCCACTCCCAACCCCCTGAGGAGCCGCAGTAAGATACCATGGTCGATGGTATCAAAAGCCGCTGAGAGGTCTAATAGGACTAGGACAGAGAAGCAACCCCTGTCCCGAGCCCGCCAGAGATCATTCACCAGTGCGACCAATGCCATCTCCGTGCTGTACCCGGGCCTAAAGCCCAATTGGTAGGGGTCCAGATAATCCGCTTCCTCCAGGAACAGAGGAAGCTGATGAGCCACCACACTCTCCACAACCTTTGCTAAAAAGTGAAGGTTGGAGACCGGACGATAGTTATTCAGAATGGCCGGGTCCAGGGCAGGCTTCTTGAGGAGGGGCCTCACCACCGCCTCCTTCAAGGCGGCGGGGAAGCTGCCCTCTCTCAAAGAAGCAGTTATTACTGCCTGGAGCCAGCCTCGTGTCCCCTCCCGAGCTGCATAAACCAGCCAGGAGGGGCACGGGTCCAGTAATCAAGTGGTGGAACTCAGCCCCCCCATGATCCTGTCCACTTCTTCCGGAGTCACAGGATCAAATTCTTCCCAAGTAATATTCCCAAGTCCGCTCAATTCCCCATCGTCAGACTCTGCCCAGTCGGAGTCCAAGCCGGCCCGAATCTGAGCAATTTTATCCGCCAGATATTAACTAAATTCCTCGGCATGACCCTGCAAGGGCTCCTCCCTCACCTCCTGATTCAGGAGGGAGTGAGTCACCCCAAACAGGGCAGCCGGGCGATTATCTGCAGACACGATGAGGGCAGCGAAGTAATTAGACTTCGCATCCTCCATCGCTGCGAGATAAGACCTCGTGAAGGTTCTTAGTTGCAATCAATCAGACTCAGACCGGCTGGACCTCCAATGGCTCTCTAGGCTCCGTCTCCGACACTTCATCTCCCGGAGCTCCATGGAGAACCATGGTGCCCGCCAGGATCTGCGCCGGGTCAGGGGCCGCATGGGAACAACGCGGTCGAGTGCCTCCATGGCCACTGTTCTGTACCAGCCTGCTACCGGCCCTGCAGAAAAGGCAGGGACAACCCCTTTTACAAGAAGGCAAGAGGCTGGAATTACGCCTGCCAAATTTATTGCTACAAAAACAAATAGAACAAGACACGAACCAAGAAACAGGAGCTATTCAAGTGGTTGCCTTCAGCAAACCAGCCCTCCCACGCATTCCCCCTTAAATACAGTTCAGGGCGTGGCTTCTCTCTGCCTCCTTCCGAGGAGCCCCATTGCCTTCCTCTGTTTACTCCTGATTGACTGCCTCCTGCGTCGGGCATCCTTGAACAGGGCCAGCTGTGGGTCATCTTCATCCATGCTGTCAGGCTCACACAGCTGGGTCTGCGTCGTGACCAGATGAGAGGGGCCTGGCTGAGGGCTCTCATCAAGCTGTCCAATCCCCTCAGCAAGCTCTTCAACACCCCCCTCCTCCTCCTCCTCTGAGTCGTCCGGCCCAACTGCCAAACCCACAGGCTGACCCTGAATCACAACAGCCAACCTTTCCCAGGCTTCCACTAAGGCATCGACCGGGCTGTGAGTGAAGATGGCAGGCACAGATCCAAGCACCTCCTGGAACCGTTCAGGGTCCATTAGGCGCCTGGGACAGAACCACCTGGTCGATTCCGTAACCCCACGACGGGGGGGGGGGTGAAGTGGAAGGCCAGCCGCAGGAGGTGATGATCAGTCCATGACAGGGGAGTAATAAATGGAGATCCCCCTCCCAGATCATCAAGCCACCGTCCAGATAGAAAAATAAGATCGAGTGTGTGACCCCCCTCATGAGTCAGGCCCTGAATTACCTGGGTCAGGTCCATGGCCGTCATGGAGGTCATGAACTCCCGAGCCAACCCCGACGAACCTCCCAAGGATGGCAGGTTAAAGTCCCCCAGAACCATAAGTCTGGGGAACTTAACCGCCAACCCAGAGAGGGTGTTGAGGAGCTTGGGCAGGGCTGCTGCTACACAGGTAGGCGAAAGATACGCCAGCAACAAGCCCAACTGAACCCCAGGGCCAAATCTCAGGAGGAGCGACTCACAGCCGAAGTGAGGGCGCCAAGGCAGTCTTGAGGTGTCTGGAGTCTCCGCTGGGCTGGGTCCAGCCTGATGACCAGATAAGCTCTCTTAACTGCTTAGGTTTTTCCTCCAGTTGGGAATTATGCCAAAACTCATATTCCCACAGCATGCCTATGTGATCCAGTTGAATTTTTCTCTCTTTGGCTGCTGGTCCCGGTCTGTTCTGCTGTTGGTGGTAGGGAACTGGGCATTTTGCTGCTTGATGTCCCTGCTGTCCACATTGGAAGCACTTGATTGGCGGGCCTGCAGGTGGCCTGGGACTTTCAGCAGTCGCAGCAGTTGGAGGTTTTCAGGTGGTGGTTGCCGTTTGGGTTGCTCTGGTTTTGGCTCGGCTTCAGGTGGGGGAGGCTTCTTATAGCAGGTGAGCTGAACGTCTAGTCCAGGGGTCGGCAACCGGAAAAAGGAAAAGAGCCACTCAGAACCGGTTCCATTACACAAACAAAAAAGTGGGAGCCGCAAAAAGTGCACGCGCGTGCGTCCACACATGCGCATGCGCAAAAAACATTTTGTGCATGCACAAAAAACATGGGAGGCAACTGCACGGCGACGGGTCTCCCCTTTGGAGAGGTGCGCACGCACCTCCGCCCGAACGGAGTTCTCGGCACTAGTGGCTTTTGTAAAGCAGGAATTGCTTCCAGCGGAGTCTTTTCCCTTTATTTTTTTTTACAATAAGTTTCTCCTCCCTCTCCCCTCCCTCAAAAATAGAGGGACCTGGTCCGAAGCACTAATTAGAAACATCATTTGAGCAATAAACTTAAACACTTTTGAGCAAATAATGCCTGCGGAAAAGAGAGGGAGCGAGCCAGCAAGCTGGTCCTCGCCTACAGCGGCCGGGCCCCGGTGGCTTTTAAAAGCCCGGGGCCTCGCTGGGAATGGAATTTTTAAGGGAGGGCTGTGAGAGGGAAAAAGGAGGATTTTCACCTGGAGGTTGCGGGGGATCTGGCAGCTTTCCAAACACGGCGCCATTGTCCCTTTGGGCGGAGGTGCGCGCGCAGCTCTCCAAAGGTTTGGAGAGGTGTGCGCGCACCTCCGCCCGAAAGGGGAAGTGGCGCTGCTCGTTTGGAAAGCTGCTGCGGCCCGTTTGCAAAGCTACCGCCTTTGAAGGAAGGCAGCAGCCTGGAAACGGGCTGCAGCAGCTTTCCAAATGCGGCACCACTGTCCGTTCAGGCGGAGGTGCGCGCGCACCTCTCCAAACCTTTGGAGAGCTGCGCGCACACCTCCACCCGTTCGGAGAGGTGCGCGCGCAACTCTCTAAATGGGAGGCGCCACTCTCCATTTGGAGAGGTGCGCGCGCACCTCTCCAAACCACCACCATCCCGTTCAGAGACCTGCCGCGCTCGTCAAACATGGACGAACGCGGCAGCTGTGCAAACGGGACAGCAGCGGTTTGGAGAGTGCGCGCGCATCTCTCCAAACCGCCGCCGTCCCATTTGGAGACCTGCCGCGTTCATTCATGTTTGACGAGCGCAGCAGACCTCCGAATGTGACGGCGGCGGTTTGGAGACGTGTACACGCACTGTCCAAACCGCCGCCGCTAGTTGGGAGACCTGCCGCGCTCGCCAAACATGGACGAACGTGGCAGCTATGCAAACGGGCCGCGGCAGCTTTCCCAACAAGCGGCGCCACTGCCCGTTCTGGCTGAGGTGCACGCGCACCTCTCCAAAGGTTTGGAGAGGTGCGCGCACACCACTGCCCGTTCGAAGAGGTGCACACGCATCATGTGACTGGGAACCGCAGGAGATGGCTCAAAGAGCCGCATGCGGCTCCGGAGCCGCGGGTTGCCGACCCGTGGTCTAGTCTTACCACTGCCTGGTACAATTCTTGCAGCTGATCAGGTACTGCTCGATAGATGCAGGCCTGAGAGAGGTGGTCGTTCAACCCTTCCCTGAAGTGATGGACTATGGACTGCTCAGGCCACCTCTCTAACTGACCGGCTAACTTGCAAAACTCTCATACGTACTCCAGGGCAGGCCTGCCAGCTTGTTTTATCTTATGGATTTGTTCTTCTGCTTTGAGGGCAGTGGATGGGTCCTCAAATCTTTCTCTCAGTCCTAGGAGGAAGAGGTGGGGGTCCTCCAATTTGGGGGCTTGCTCATTATATAAATTGTTCAGCCATTCAGATGCCTCTCCCTCTATGCTGGACACAATCACATCGACCATAGCGCCTGGGTCTGGGTAGAGATAGGCCCAGTGGTTCAAATGAGAGTGCACTTGGTTGAGAAAAAAAAATCAGCTTCCCTGGGTCCCCATCAAAGGTTGCTCTGAAAGGTGGAGCAATCATTGGCTGATGGGGCCCCCACTGTGGCTGCTGCACCCCAAGTTGCTGCTGGCCCCACCCTGGCTGCCAATTCAATGGTTGCTGGGCTCCCCACTTTGGCTGTTGCACCCCCCAGTTGCTGCTGGCCCCACCCTGGCTGCCAATTCAATGGTTGCTGGGCTCCCCACTGTGGCTGTTGTACCCTCAGTTGCTGCTGGCCCCACCCTGGCTGCTGCCTCATACCCAGGGGTTGCACGTTCAGGGGCTGTGGCCACCACCACCCCGCTATTGTTGCAATGCCAGCAGTTGTGGCCTCCTGAGTTGCCGGAGGTCTCCCAAAGGTTGTTGTCTGGGTGGGGGCTGCTGTTGTTCTCCCTGCTGTTGGTCAGCAGGAAATTGTGGTGCCCTCTGCTGATGTAGGCCCCTCAATGGTTGCTGGCTGGGTGGGGGTAGCTACCATCCCTCCTGCTGTTGGCCTACTGGGGGCTATATTATCTTCAATTGCTGTAGGCCCCCTTGTGGCCTCAGAAGGGGTTGTTGCTGGATCTCCCTCATTTGCAGGGCCCTGAGCAGTTGCTGTACATTTGAGGGTGGTGACCAACCTCCTTGCTGCAGTCGTCCTCCCACCAGTTGCTGATCTTCTGGCTTCTTCACTACCCCAACTTGCTGCAAGGCCTCTATTAGTTGCTGGAAGCTCAGAGTTTCTTACCCTTCCACCTGCAGGGGCTGCCATACTCCCCATTGCTGCAGGGGCCCCCGAATGGGTGATTGATATGCATGCCGGTCTGGGGATTGGCTGTCCCAGCGACTGCCCAGGCACTCATCTCACCGGCGGTGACTGGAGCTTTCTTTGTGGGGCTGGAGGCCCTGGCAGGGGACTTCAGGGGCTGGAAGGCTGTCTGATTTGCGAAGGAGGGGCTGGGGGTTTCTCTCAGCAGGAGTTGTTCTCTGCTTCTCATTTCTCATGTACATTTCTCATGCACGTGATCAAAGCCAAAATCTGAATTCTCCTCCCCTAAACACATAATATCAAAGCACAATTCCCTCCTCTAATTAACAGTCATAAATCACATTCTCCAGTTAGTTTGAAATGCAGATTTTCCCTCCAGTTCTCCAACCCACCATTTCTTATCATCTCTTATTTCAAACAACCTTGAAAAACACTCTACTACAATATTGTTACGTCTAACTACACATTCTTCCTCCTCACCCCCAGTATTATCTAATTCTAACTCTAAAAGTAACACACAAGTTAAGGGTAAAATGGCTGCATCTTCATATATTGTCAAAGTAAGAACATCCAATGTTAGCAGCATTGACAAGGGCCTCCTATACATCTTGAACAGGAGGTTGGACTAGAAAGACCTCCAAGGTCCCTTCCAACTCTGTGTCATGGTTCCGATAGATGAAACCAATTAAAAGAAGTTCAAGGCAAATATTACTTCCTTAAAGAACATTTTATTTAGGAAACAAAGTATTGACACTTACATAGTTGAACCCAAGACTAAAGTTTCCTTCCCCCTATACAAAGTAACAAGTTGCAATTCCCACCCCAGAGAGGCTGTCATAAATCACATTCACCAATTATTCTAAAACACGGGCTCTCCTCCCAACTTTTCAACCCGCCAAAACTTTATCTGACATTGACCTTGATTCTCACCCAGCTGCAATTGTTATGGCTAACAGAAAACAGTCGACTTCCGGGTGGCAAGGCTCCATCGATGGCAGCCGTTTTGACCGTCAGCCCCGTTGTTTTCCGTTGAACCGCGAAAACAGCGACAATCAGCTGTTTTGCGGTTCGGAAACCCCCCCTTGGGAAAAGAGGGGAGGGGAGCATTCAGGTAGGGGTAGAGCTCCCCTAGATCCCTAGAATTGTTATTCTGGGGGTTGAAGGGTGAGAGCCCCCCCGTAGCCTGAATTAGCTCCGGACTCGGGGACTTCTCTGTTCCAAGGCTTTGGAACAGAGCAGGATGCTGCAACCATCCCTGCAATCAACATTGTATTTTGGATTACTTGGATGCAGGCAGAGCTGTGCAGGAGAATTTTGAAACAGCAAGTATATGATCTTTAACTCCGGTTTATACTAAAAGAAAGGAAGAAAGATGGCGCAGGAGTGAATTGTTAGTGAAAAATAAAAGGACAAGGAATATATTATAAAATATAAAGACTGAAAAGGAAGAAATCGGGTTTTTTAAAGTCACTCTGTGCAAAATATTTGAAATTGGTTTAAAAGTGAACTTAAGGATTTGTATATTTAATAGGGGAGAAACAAAGTTGCAAGCTGAGTGGAAAAGTGAAAGTGCGCAACGAAGATTAATTGGGTGTCAAAATGGCCTCTAAATCAGCTAAAGCTTCTGCTCCTAGAAGTACTGGTGCATCACCAGTTCAACATTCTTCATAACAGGCACTGATGCCACCCCCTGCGGTACCTGCACCTGCATTAACATTAAAAGATTTACAAGATGCTTTAAAAAATCAATCTCAGCAAATATTTGAACTTATTAATGAGAAGAATAAAGAAATATGAGAGGACATTTTAGTGGCCTTTCAGGGGCTGGCAGTTTGCATTGAGCGTTTGGATGAACGTGTGGAAGAGGTGTATCAAAATCATTTGAGATGGGATGCTAAAATGTCAGAAGCTGAGAATAAAATAGATAAGACTGAGGACGAGGTGGTTATGATACAATATAGAGATATGGAGTTTGCTTTGAGGATAAGAGGATTGAAAGAGGATCCAAAGGAAAACTTGAAAGTGTTACTGGCAGAAGCCCTGGAACCGATTTTGGGCTGTCAAGCAGAAGAAATTATAAGGGATATAGATAAAATATTTTGTGTTAATTCTTGGATTGCCAGGCAAAGGAAACTACCTAGAGATGTGGTTGTTTATTTTACAAAGAGATCGATCAGAAATGTGATTATCCAAGCTTTTTATCACAATAGATTTAAAGTTGCTGATCAAGAAGTTTTAATTTTGAAAGAAATTCCACCGAGAATTTTAAGGAGAAGGAAAGAATGTACTTTTTTGGCAGATGAACTAAAGAAACGTCAGCTTCAGTTCAGATGGGAGATACCAATAGGCTTGGTGGTGAATTATTCAGGCACGAGATACCGTCTCAACACAGTTTTGAAGGCACGAGACTTTTATTCTAATATATTGAAAGCAGGTTCTCTGCCATCCCCAGAATTTAAAGGAAGGAAGGAAGATGGAGGGCGACAGACACAAATGGAGAGTACACAGGGAGATGAAGAAGTCATTTCGCAGATGGTTAAAGAACTTCAGCAAACTTTGGAAACTGTGCAGACTCAGGCATCGTTAGAAGAGGTTAAGGAACAAAGAATGACACGGGCTGCAACCAGATGAATAAGACAAGAACAAGAAGAACAGAAATCCACAATTATATCTCAAGAATCTACTTATAGTGAAGCGCTCTGAAAGCTTCAGGTCGCAAAGGATGGCGACAAAGTTTCTAACCTGGAATGTTAATGGCTTAAACTCCCCGCAAAAGAGAAGGAAAGTATTTCAGTATTTGAAACAATTTAAAAATGATGTTGTGTGCTTACAGGAAATGCACATTCGTGTATCAGACCAAAAATATTTGATAAATTCCAGACTGGGTGTACAGTTTAGTGCATCTGCTTCAGATAAGAAAAATGGAGTAGTTATTTATGTAAAGAAGAATTTAACAGCCAATTTAATTGAAGCTGATAAACAAGGAAGATATGTTATAATTGAAGTTTTAATAGAAGGCAAGAAAATACTTTTAGTTGGACTATATGCACCTAATCAACAACAAGGAGAATTTTATAAACTTTTACATAATAAAATAATTCAATGGGATTATAAATCATGTATTTTGACGGGAGATTGGAATGGAGTCTTGGATGCACAGAAAGATAAAAAAGGTATTTTTAAAAGTACTCCGAATCATGCCAGATTGCCTAAATCTTTTTTTGAGATGAAAGATGATTTGGAATTGAGAGACGTTTGGAGAGAACGAAATCTGGAAGAAAAAGATTTTACCTTTTTTTCTGATCGTCATCAATCCTTTTCTAGGATTGATTTTGTATTAACTACTAATGATTTTTTTCTACGGTCAAGAAGATTAAGATATGTCCAAGAACTTTATCAGATCATAGTCTGGTATGGTTGGAATTAGATAAGGAGAGGAAAGATAGAAGATCTTGGAGATTAAATGAAAATTTGTTTAGATATCAAGAGAATGTGGATGAATGTAAAAAACAGTTGACAGAATTTTTTAATATAAATATGCATAAGGGTACTCCTATTGAAATAGTTTGGGATGCAAGTAAAGCCTATATGAGAGGAGTGTTAATATATTTGAATAATAAATATAGACGTAGATTGGAATACAAGCGTAAAGAGTTAGAGGAGGAAATCAAGAGGAAAGAGAAGACTAACTTTGAACCCATCTGATAAGAGGGTGAAGGAAGCAATTACTTTGTTAAGAGGTCAGTTTAATATGTTGATGGCAGATCAAGTGGCATCTAACCTGCGGTATGTTAAACACAATACTTTTTGTAATGCTAACAAGCCGGGTAGGTGGCTAGCTTATTTGTTAAGGAAAAAACAAAGGTCACGTAATATAGATAAGATAGAATATAAGGGTAAAGAGATGTTTCAGCAAAATTATATTAAAAAGGCTTCTGTTGAATTTTATTCTAAGTTATATGCCGGGGATAGAATTCAAGGTTTAGATATAGATAGATATTTACAAGAAGTGAATATCCCTGTACTTACACAAGAGCAAAGGGAAGGGATGAATCAATTGATAAATGATGAAGAAATTATTTTGGCAATTAAACAGTTAAAAGTGGGTAAAGCATCAGGAACAGATGGCTTGACTGTTTATTATAAAGATTTACAGCTAGAAATGGTGGAACCTTTAAAAGAATTATTTAGAACAATCCAATCTGGAGGAGAAGTGCCTCCATCGTGGAAAACAGCTTTTTTTTTATTGAAAAGTTTTAAAGTACAGTTTTCCTTTAAAAAACCCCCCTTCCCCCTCCCTATACCCCCCTACCTCCCCCCAGCCTCCCTCCCTCCCCCCCTCCCTCCACCCCCCCTCCCCCCCCGACTTCCCAGAGCTAAATACAAGGTATATATATATAAAAAGGCAATCATAAACAACCATATACTAACAACTATAAGTTCTAAAATCCATCACTCTCTAGCTTATATAGGATAAAACACACCTTAACAATATTAAATATATATAAAAAACTAGAATAAAAAAAGAAAGAGAAACGAAAGAAGACTTATTCGAATGCTACATAAAACTTCTTAACCCTATACTTGTTCTGGATAAACTCAATCCATTTTCTCCATTCCATAATATAACGCTCTTGCGAATGATCTTTCAAATAGGCCGAAATCTTCGCCATCTCTGCCAGGACGGAAACCTTTAAAGTCCACTCTTCTATGGTCGGCAACTCCTCTTTCTTCCAATATTGGCCTATCAAAAGTCTTGCCGCCGGAAAACAGCTTTTATATCGTTGATTCCAAAGGAAGATCAAGATCTTACCCAAACCAAAAATTACAGACCAGTATCGCTTTTAAATACTGATTATAAGATATTTGCAAAAATTTTAGCAAATAGATTAATGAAGGTTATGCAGCAAATGATTCATAGTGACCAAACAGGATTTATAAGTGGTAGACAAATGAAAAATAATGTGAGACATATTGTAGATTTATTGGAATTTTTGGAGAGAAATAACCAGGTCTCTGCGGCGCTGATTTTTTTGGATGCTGAAAAGGCTTTTGATCAATTGAATTGGCAATTTTTATTTAAAGTATTAGACAAGATGGAGTTTGGGGATGGGTTTTCACAACCTATTAGAGCAATATATCAGAAGCAAACAGCTCAAATAATAGTTAATGGTAGTTTGACAGAAGCATGTAATATTGAAAAGGGTACACGACAGGGGTGCCCACTGTCACCTTTGTTGTTTGTTTTAACACTGGAAATATTTTTGATTAAGATACGTGATTCAATTAAAATTAAGGGAATTAATATAAGAGATCAAGATTATAGACTGAGAGCGTTTGCGGATGACCTGGTTATTACATTAAGTCAACCGACTCAGTCGGTTGTAGACCTGATGGAGATAATATTGTTATATGGAAAAGTTTCTGGATTTAAGATAAATACGCAAAAAAATAAAATATTGCCTAAAAATATGACCACAGAACAAAAGGTTTTAGAAAAATTAACAGGATTTGAAATAGTTAAAAAGATTAAATATCTGGGGGTATATCTTTCAGTTTCAAATGCGAAATTATATAAAAATAATTATGAATTGTTATGGTTAAAAATACAAAAAGAGTTAGATAGTTGGAAAAAATTACAATTGTCTTTATTGGGAAGAATCGCAGCAGTGAAAATGAATGTTTTACCAAAATTTTTATTTTTGTTTCAAATGATACCAATACTTAAAAAAGATTCAAATTTGGAAGAATGGCAGAAAGGTATTAATAAATTTGTTTGGGCAGGGAAAAGACCAAGAGTAAAATTTAAGATAATGCAAGATGTACGTGAAAGAGGCGGTCTTAAAATGCCCAATTTTAAATTATATTATGAGGCTGCGGCTTTATCATCAATTAGTGATTGGTTTAATCTAACACAAGGGAGATTACTGAATATTGAGGGATCTGATTTATTATTTGGTTGGCACGCATATTTATTGTATGATAAGAAGGTGGATAATATTTTTAAGACACATATAATAAGGTATGCCCTGTTGCGAGTTTGGAAAAAATATCGACATAAGCTAAATTATAAAATACCAATTTGGGCAATACCTAAACATGCAATAGAAAATATAAGTGTGGGATTTAAACATGATGTGACTACATATAAAGAGATTCTTAGAATGGAAAGGAATGTATGGCAATTAAAGCCATTCAATATTTTAAAAGAAGAAAGAATAGTGCAGACTTGGTTTCAGTATGGTCAGTTACAAGCTAGATGGAAGGAGGATCAGAAAATTGGTATTTCGACAATCGATGAAAATTTGGTTAAACAAATAAGAGATCAAAGTCCAGCGCATATAAGGAGGATATATAATGCACTGATAGAAATAGATTCAGAAATGGAACTTGTTAAAGATTGCATGATAAAATGGGCCCAGAATTTTCAGGAGCCCATAGCGATGGATATCTGGGAAAAGATATGGGTCAGAAATGTGAAATTTACACAGGCACAAAATTTAAGAGAGAATTTTTACAAGATGTTTTATAGATGGCATTTAGATCCAAAAAAATTAGCATGTATGTATCCGAATTATCAGCCTAAATGTTGGAGGTGTGGTTGTGATGATGCAACTTATTATCATATATGGTGGACTTGTAAAAAAGTTAAAGCTTTTTGGATTAAAATTTGGTGGAATATGCAGAAGATATTTAAGAAAAAGATACGGTTTTCTCCACAGTTATTTCTGTTGGGTATTATTACAGATTGTACTGTTATAGATATTAAATTGATGTTAAATTTAATTCTGGCAGCAAGACTTTTTCCAATATTGGAAGAAGGAGGAACTACCTACTATAGAAGAGTCCACTCGACTTTAAAAGTTTCAAACCTGGCGGAAATGGCAAAGATTTCAGCATATTTGAAAGAACACTCGCAACAGAGATATATCTTGGAACGGAGAAGATGGATTGATTATATTCAGAATAAATATGGGACTAGAAAGTTTCATTTAGTATATGAATAAGTATTAGTATTATATGATGTATTATTAATTAGTTATTATTATTTAGTTATTTAGTTATGTTAAGAGGAGTTAAAGTGCGATAGAATCTAAAGTGTCTTTTTTTAGTTGGGTAGCATATTTTAGCTTAAGTTGGTCAAAGTTTATACCCTGTATTCAGCTCTGGGAAGTTAGGGGGAGGGGAAGGGTGGGAAAGTGGGGGGGAGGGGGAGGGAGGGAGTTTATGTTTTTAAAAATGTATTTTAAAACTTTTCAATAAAAAAAGAAAAGAAAAAGAAAACACTCAAGGAAAGCAAAAGGTAAAATGGCTACAGTTTCTCATTTGTTGCAGTGCTGACATCCAGCCTCCCTTAACAGAAAGGAGAAGTCCTCCAAATCAAACTAAAGCATAAGTTAAGGATTTCCCCTTGGTTTGTTTGGATGTTCATCAAATAATTTACAAATAAGTCTATCAGCTTTTATATCAGTACACTTTACCCAAATAGCCTCTTATAAGGGGTAGCCCTTACACTGCACCAAGTATTGCAATTTCCCCTTGTACAATGTAGCATCGAGAATGCGTTTCACTTTGCAATGAGTCTCCCCAGCCACCAAAAGGGGACCAGGAGCTTTCTCGGGAGGGGGTCTTAAAGTTGATTCTCTGAAAGGTTTCAATAAGCTGCAATGAAATACAGGGTGAATCTTCCCTAAAAGCCGAGGGAGCTTTAATTCTACAGTAACTGGGTTCAAAATTTGCACTATGGGGAAAGGGCCCAGGTATTTTGGTCCCAATTTTTTGCTAGACAATTTGAGTCTTAAATATTTCGTGGATAGATAAACCATTTTCCCCACCCAAAATGACCTCTTGGGTGCTCTTTTCCTATCCGCTTGTTTTTTATATGTTTCTGAGGCTTTTTTCAAAGCTTTATTGGCATTGTCCTACACTTCCTTCCTAGCTGACACCCATTGATCTAAAGTCTGAGAGGCAGGTGGTTCTTGGGGGTATTTTTTTTTAAACAAGTTTATTAGTTTTTCAAATTACAACCTATATATTTAGAAAGCATCATGATACCTGGGTAGTCATCAATTGAGTAACAGAGTTTTCAATACATAGTGTCAATGCTGCAAAAATTGACATGTTTTTGCACTGACAATATAAGAGACAGCCTGTTATTTTAATTGCTTCATTTGGGAGGGAGGAATCACCCGGAAGTTGTGATAAGATTGCAAAAAGCTGCGTACAGGATGGGAAGTGAAACCTCATATGTAAAACTAATTGGATAATGTGATTTATGATGTGTAGATAAGGGCGAGGAAAGTGTGTGTGTTATGATGGGTTTGGGGGGAGGAGATTTCAGATTCTGGCATCCCTCCATGAATGCCGATGTTTCGTCTCATTACTAAGACTTTTTAGATAAATAATATGCCTGCAATCTGTTTGATTTGTCTCATTCATCGGAACCATGACATCATGCCAGAATCTCTTTTCTTCCAAAGGGGGGTCCTGAACCCCCGTCGCTGTCTCCGGTAAGAGAGATAAGCTGGCAAAGATTTAGGGAAGAATCCTCAAAATGGAGAGTGAAAGCCTGGTTGCTGGCAAAACTTCTGAAGAGGAAATAATAAATAGTTTTCTGTGGGAAGATGAATTTGGGCCGATCTCCAAACATCAGCAGATAACTGAGCTTATCTCGTTGTCAAGCTGGAACCGCTCCAGTAGAGAATACAGAGGCCAGACTGTGCGGCAAGGGGCCTCAGAAGCAGAATGGGGAGGAGATGTCATATCATCAACCACTGAGAATCTGGGTGAGTGGAAAACCCTGTCTGCAGATCAGACTGCCTGCTAGACCCAGGAGTCCCCTGCCAAGCCCTCCAGACCCATAGAGACAGAGGACCCCAGCCTGTGGCCTCTACAGCAATGGGAGGTTTGGAAGCCCCAACAAGTGAAAGGCCAACAACCTCTGAGGTTACTCCAGCTAATAGAAGCCTTGCAGCAGCTGGGGGTGGTGCAGAAGCCTGGAGATCAGGAGCTGGTGGGAGGACAACAGCAAGGGTGGCACAGCAGGACCCAAACGTGCAACGTCTGAATGTGCAGCAGTACCCATGGGGCCAGCAGCAGTGGGGGCCATGGCAGCCATTAAATCAGCAACCAGAGTGGGACCAGCAGCAACTGGAGAGACAACAACAGCAGTGGGGGCCCCAGCAATCAATAATGAGCCCACCCTTCAGAGCAAACTTTGATGGGGACCCAGAGAAACTGATTTTCTTCCTCAACCACGTACACTCTCATTTGAATAGCTGGGCTCATCTCTACCCGGACCCAGGTGCTATGGTCGATGTGACTGCGTCCAGCCTAGAGGGAGAAGCTGTCAAGTTTCCGACATATGGGCTTTTCAAGTGAGTCTGAGGCATTGTTTACTTTAAAAGTCCTTTATTAGCCTAATACAACGGCAAATGCTTGCTCGAAAGAAGCTGGAATCTGAAATCTCCGCCCCTTGCACAATATATTAAAACACATTTCTCCACCTTTCTAATTTTGTCATTAATCATACTCTCCAATTAATTTAAAGAATCAGTTTCTCTTTTGCTAGAAGACCACCAAAGCCTTATCTTCTTTAGGGAGAAAAATGGCCTTGAAAAGTGCAATCTTACTCATTCCCCCTCCTAACCTTAAACTAAAACAATACACGTCTTAAAGCAATATACAAGTTTAACATATGAAACGGCTACTTCTTCATCTCTTGTCAAGCAATAACATTCGATGTTAGCAGCGTTGACATAAGCATCCGAATGGTTGAACAATTTATATAACGAGCAGGCCCCTGAATTGGAGGACCCCCACCTTTTCCTCCTGGGGCTAAGGGAAAGATTTGAGGACCCATCTGTCACCCTCAGAGCGGAACAGCAAATCCATAAGATAAAGCAAGCTGGCCAGCCTGCCCTGGAGTACGTGCGGGAGTTTCGAAAGCTGGTCGGTCGGATAGAGAGATGGCCTGAGCAATCCATAATTCATCTTTTTAGAGAAGGGTTAGATGACTACTTTTCTCTGGCATGTATCTACCTGTTGTGACTCAGGGCCAGCCTGTGGGTCCGACAGCCGGGTCCGATGTATCGGAGGACTCAGATGTGGGGGAGGAGGGAAACGAACCGGCTGATGATGATTTGGAGACTTTGCAGAGTCCTCAGCCGGGAACCTCTTCTCAGCTGTGTGAGCCCGAGAGTGCGGAGGATGATGACCCACAGCTGGCCCTGTTCAAGGACGCCCGACGCAGGAGGCAGACGAGCAGGGACAAACAAAGAAAGGCTATGGGACTCCTCGGGAGGAGGCACAGGGAGACCACGCCCTGAGCTCTCTATAAAAGAAGTGTTTGGGGAGGGGCTGGTTGCTGAAAGCAACTTTTCCGTTTGAGAAGTCAAGCTCTTGTATTCTTGTAACAGTGTAATTAAAACTTGGCAGAAGCCTTTTGGTCTTGGACGCTTTCCAGACTCTTCTTTTGATTAGGGGTGCGAGAAGAGGGCTGGTTCAGAACAGTTTGCTTTCAGCCACCCACCCCTTAATACTACGATGGAGCAGCTTCTTGCCGAGAATGCCCAGCTCAACCAGCAACTCACCTTGCTGGCCACTCAGGTGGCACAACTGCAGGCTCAGGTACATGCTGCCCCCCCACCCAGGAGGAAATGTCAGATAGCTATGCCGGATAAATTTGCTGGTAAACCAGAACTGTTTCCTGCCTTCCTGGGACAATGCCAGCTTTATATCAGCGTGAGAGCAGCTGATTTCCCCACTGACCGAGATAAGGTGGGATTCGTATTGAGCCTTCTGTCGGGAGATGCAGCTCGTTGGGGCACGCCTCTGTTGGCACAGCCTAGCCCTTTGTTGGATAACTTTGGGGGGTTTTGTGACCATATGCGCCTCATGTACGAGGACCCGATTAAGGCGCAGACGGCCACCCGACGCCTGAAAGCTTTGAGGCAGGGTCAGCGCCCTCTACAGGCCTATATCAGCGATTTCCGGCTGCTTAGCCAGGATTCCGCCTGGAATGAGGCTGCGCTCGTGGATGCCTTTCAGGATGGCTTGTCAGAGGAGATGTTGGATGAGCTGGCCCGCGTGGACATTCCCTCAGACCTGAATGGGCTGATCCATCTTTGTCTGCGGATCGATGCCCGGCTGCAGCAGCGTAAGAGTCGCCGTGCCACCCCACAGACCCCTGCCGCCCCTGTTGTGCGTGAGCCCCCAGTCCAGAGGGAGGAGCCAATGGAGCTGGGTGCCGCCAGGTCCCGTCTATCGGTGACGGAAATGGACAGACGACGATCGGAGGGGTTGTGTTTTTACTGTGGGGACCCTGGACATTTGGCTGCTTCTTGCCCGAAGAAGCGTCAGCGGGCGTCAGTGACCAAGCCTGCCCCGAGAAAGTCCCCTGCTTTGCTATCGGGAAACGGCCCGAGCCCGATCTAGACGGTGTGAAAGATCGGGCGACCCACAACATCCACACCGAGCGACGTTGTTCCGACGGTGCCTGTGAACCTCCACGGCATTTGATTTTGGAGGCACGTCTGATCCTTCCTGGCAAGCCAGAGGGGATTCCGGTCCATGCCTTAATTGACTCTGGGGCTACCACTAACTTTATGGATTCGGCCTTTGTGGCCAAATGGGCTGTTCCCCAGTGTCCAGTGGATCCGCCCATGCTTGTGGAGACCATCGATGGTCGAGTGCTCCTGTCCGGGCCTATCACGGCCGCCACGCAACCCGTGTGTATGGCCATCAGTACCCATGTGGAGGCCATTCAGTTCTACGTCACTTCGGATCTGCACTTCCCCGTGGTCTTGGGACTGGCGTGGCTCCGGGCGCATGATCCACAGATCTATTGGTCTCAGAACTTGGTCACCTTCCCAAGTTTGCAGTGCGTGGACCACACCCGCCATATCTGTGCCGGCCAGGTGGAGGGTTCCCCAGGGGTTTCCTTGCCTCCCGAACTGTCCGACTTTGCTGACGTGTTCAGCGAGTCAGAGGCGGACCAATTACCCCCGCACAGGCCCTACGACTGCTCCATTGACCTAGTCCCTGATGCGCCTCTCCCAGTGGGGCGTTTGTACTCCATGTCGGAGCCCGAGTTGGCTGCATTGCGGGACTTCCTGACGAAGAACTTGGCTCGTGGTTTCATCCGGCCCTCGTCCTCGCCAGTGTCTGCGCCCGTGCTCTTCGTCAAAAAGAAGTCGGGCGAGTTACGGCTTTGCTGTGACTACCGGAAACTCAACGCTATCACGGTGCGTAACCGCTACCCGCTGCCCCTCATCCCCGAGCTCTTGGACCGACTCCGGGAGGCTAAGATCTTCATGAAACTGGACCTGCGTGGAGCTTACAACCTCGTCAGGGTTCGGCCGGGTGATGAGTGGAAGACGGCGTTTGGTACTCGCTATGGACATTTCGAGTACACGGTGATGCCGTTTGGCCTGACCAACGCCCCCGCTGTGTTTCAGCATTTTATGAATGACATCTTTCGGGATCTGTTGGACCAGTTTGTTGTGATTTACCTGGACGACATCCTGATTTACTCCCCGTCGCGTGAAGCGCATCATCAGCATCTCCGTCAGGTCCTGCAGCGCCTCCGGAAACATCGGCTGTTTGCCAAGTTGGAGAAGTGCCAGTTCTACCAGGTGACCATTGATTTCTTGGGTCACCGCATTTCTCCTGAGGGCATCGCCATGGAACCGAGTAAAGTTGAGTCGTTGCAGAGTTGGCAACCCCCGCGTCGCGTGACGGATATTCAGCGACTTCTTGGATTTGCCAACTACTATCGGACATTCATCCCTGGCTTTGCTGCCTTGACAGCCCCCCTCACCCGGCTCCTGCAGAAGAAGACTCGGTTCCAGTGGAACGCCCCCGAACAACAGGCGTTCCAAGCTTTGAAGGACGCCTTCATGAAGGAGCCCATCTTGAAGCATCCTGACCCGCAACGGCCGTTTGTCGTGGAGGCGGACGCCTCCGACATTGCCATTGGGGCCGTGTTACTCCAGGCAGCGACGCCCAACGGTACCCTTTTCCCTTGCGCGTATCACTCACGGAAATTGAATCCCTCGGAGCGCAACTATACCATCTGGGAGAAGGAGCTGCTGGCCATCAAGGCGGCGTTCGAGGCTTGGAGGCATCATCTGGAGGGGGCGCGGCATCAAATCGAGGTCCGGACGGACCACAAGAATCTGGAAAGCCTGCAGACCGCTCGGAATTTGAACCAACGCCAGATCCGGTGGTCCCTCTTCTTTGCGAGGTTTGACTTCCGGGTGCGGTACATACCAAGCGGGCACAACCAGAGAGCGGATGCTCTGTCCAGGAAGCCCGAGTACACCCGAGTGGAAGACAAGCTTCCGCCCAGGACCGTGATCCCCATCGAGTCTTTTGCTGCGGTGCGGGAGCCGGTGGATATACGGGCTCGGATCCGGGAGGCGCAGCAGCAGGAGGCGTGGGTGGCTCAGCGGAAGGAAGAGGTGGGGCCAGATTCGCCTTGGTCGGTCACGGATGGACTCCTGTATTATCGTGACCGGCTCTATGTTCCAGGAGGGCCACTCAGGGGACTCATCCTCAGCCAGTGTCACGATAACCCGGCGGCGGGGCATTTTGGCCTGTTCAAGACCCTGAACCTGGTCTCCCGTACCTTCTGGTGGCCCCGAGTCTGACACAACGTCCAGTCCTATGTTACCTCCTTTATCCCATGCAGGCAGGCCAAGTCAGCGACAGGGGCCCCGCCTGGATTACTGCAGCCTTTGCCGACACCCAAGAGACCCTGGGGGGCTGTGTCCATGGACTTTCTGACGGATCTACCCCCATCCTCCGGCTTCACGACAGTGTTTGTGGTGGTGGACATGTTGACCAAGATGGCGCACTTCATCCCCTGTCGCGGCTTACCGTCAGCTCGCGCCACTAGTCGCATGTTCATCCAACAGGTGTTCCGGCTGCACGGCCTTCCCGATAGAGTCGTCTCCGATAGGGGGGCCCAGTTTACAGCCCGCTTCTGGCAGGAGTTGATGCGGGCGTTGGACATTAAGGTTTGCCTCTCGTCCGCGCATCATCCTCAGACCGACGGGGGTACCGAGAAGGTCATCGGCAGTTTGGAGCAGTATCTGCGCTGCTACGTTAACCTGCAGCAGGACAATTGGGTGGACTATTTGGCCATAGCCGAGTTTGCCTTTAACAACTCGCAGCACACCTCCACGCAGATGACACCGTTCTTGGCCAATGTGGGTTATCACCCTCGGTTTTTCCCCCTTTCTCCCGTGGACTCACCGGAGCCGGCAGCGAACGAATTCATGGCGGAGTTACAGGCGATCCATCGGTTGGTGCGACGGCAGCTGGAGAAGGCCAAGGCCGACTACAAGAGGTTCGCCGATCGGTCGAGAAGGGATACGCCTCCATTATCGGTGGGGGATCGGGTCTGGCTGTCCACCAGGAACCTACCATCCACTCGGCCGGCGAGGAAGCTGGACCACCGTTACCTTGGACCGTTCCCAGTCGAGGCCGTCATCAACCCGGTCGCCTATCGTTTAACTCTGCCACGTTCCCTGCGCGTGCACCCCGTCTTCCATCGGTCCTTGTTGGTCCCCGAACAACCGGCTTGTCCACTTCGCCAAGCGGAACCTCCCCCATCAGGACCTCGTGATGGCGACAGCACCCCCGAGTACGAGGTCGCCAGCATCAGGGATTCCCGCTGGCTGAAAGGTCGCTTCCAGTACCTGATCGAGTGGAAAGGGTACGGGCCGGAGGACTTCACATGGGAAGACGCGACCGCCGTTCATGCCCCTGCGTTGGTGACTGCGTTTCACGAACAGTTCCCATCCCGACCGCATCCGGATCGGCAGACCCGGGGGAAGGGCCCTGCGGTGCGGGATAGTGTTGTGACTCAGGGCCAGCCTGTGGGTCCGACAGCCGGGTCCGATGTATCGGAGGACTCAGATGTGGGGGAGGAGGGAAACGAACCGGCTGATGATGATTTGGAGACTTTGCAGAGTCCTCAGCCGGGAACCTCTTCTCAGCTGTGTGAGCCCGAGAGTGCGGAGGATGATGACCCACAGCTGGCCCTGTTCAAGGACGCCCGACGCAGGAGGCAGACGAGCAGGGACAAACAAAGAAAGGCTATGGGACTCCTCGGGAGGAGGCACAGGGAGACCACGCCCTGAGCTCTCTATAAAAGAAGTGTTTGGGGAGGGGCTGGTTGCTGAAAGCAACTTTTCCGTTTGAGAAGTCAAGCTCTTGTATTCTTGTAACAGTGTAATTAAAACTTGGCAGAAGCCTTTTGGTCTTGGACGCTTTCCAGACTCTTCTTTTGATTAGGGGTGCGAGAAGAGGGCTGGTTCAGAACACTACCGATCTGTGCCTGACCAACTGCATGAATGGTACCAGGCAGCGGTGAAATTAGATGTTCAGCTCGCCCGCTATAAGAAGCCTCTCCTACCTGAACCCGAACCAAGGTGAGAACAACCTGAATGGCAATCACCCCCACGAAGATCTCCAACTCTTATGTGTTATGATGGGTTTGGGGAGAGGAGATTTCAGAGTCTGGCATCCCTCCATGAGTGCCGATGTTTCGTTTCATTACTAAGACTTTTTAGATAAATAATATGCCTGCAATGTGTTTCGTTTGTCTCATTCATTGGAACCATGACACATAGTTCGGGTTACATTATCATAGCATCCTTCTCTATTTCCCTCAACATTCAATACAACGTATTTAAACTAACAAATTTCTAGGAATAGCATAGTCAATTAAAGAAGATTTTGTCAATCCAATTTCAATAAGGTATATCTATATCCTGTTATTAAATTTTATCTAATTTTGATGTTAATTATAGTATCCAAGTTTGACCTTTAACATCCCAAATAGTATTCACAACCCAAAGTTCCCTTATCTTATTACACCAAAAATTGTATCATCTAACATACACCCAATATTTAAATAGCTAGCTTCTACCTAATAAACATATTTCATATCCTAATACATCATAAGTTACCAATCGGAGAGTCTATATTTATCAATCTACTTCTACTTATACCAGAATTTTAACATCAAACATAGGATCCATAAGCCAAATTCCCATTATATCAATATATAAATTTATAATATTTGTAATAAGTTTAGTAAATACTTAAACATATTTTAATTCTATCTCATGAATGTTTTCTATTTCAGATCCTAATGTCACTAATTACTAACAAAATGACCTACAATAATTCTCTAGGAATTCATATTTTAAATCTAACTAGGTTTCTTTTTTTGCCAGTCGGGTTTCCAGACCCAGGGCTTTAAATTGCCAAGTAGGTCTTCATTTGTTCACATGTATATTATTTGCACCAGAGGAGGCCATCCAACCATCAGTAATATACAAAGGTTGAACCATTTATAGTCATTATATTGTTGCCATGTTAATTCCATTCCATTTGCTCTGACATCTTTGTCTGTGGTTCAGTCTGGATTCTTCTTCCAACTGGGTTGATCTGTTTTGAATAGAAAATCTTATCCAGTTTTATAGTTGGTAATTGACTGTCCAAGCTTTCAACAGGTTGTCTTTCTTGGTCTTCAGCTTCCTCTATATTGGCATCACTATCTTGCATGTAGTGTACTTCTGAAATTGTAGGCTCCTTAGAGAGAGTCAGAAGTTGAGTGTTAAGTTTTTCTCTAGTTTGTTGTTGGTCTTTAAGATTGTCTGTCATAGTAGTGGTTCCTTGTACTTTAAAAATTGTAGGTTCTTTGACTTCCGGTTTTCCATGCCAGCCGTCATGGACGTCTGGAGGATGGCTCTCGTCTTCCACGTCCAGATTCACATCGCTGGGGGGTCCTAAATGGACCAAATAGCTGCCTTGGAGGGGCGACCAGATAGAAGGGGCTTTTGCAGAAATGTGGGGGAGCCGCAACCCCCCCGTTAGTGCCTGCATTCCCTTCGTACTGGCAGATGAAAGACTGGCCATAGTAATATGGCCAGTTACTAGGCTGCAGACAGCCGAAGTCATACTTACCATCAGGCAACATTAAAGCAGCGTGGAAGAGATGGGGGTAAGATTCCTTTCTTATACCTTAATCTTCTTCTTTTCACCTAAACAAGCTGTTAAGTACTTTCCCCCCTGTGGAGAGGGAGGGGGGAATTCAACCCTCCCTTTAAATCAGCGGCGAGCAAGCCCAGGGGTGTTTTTTTTTAAAAAAACCTTTAAAAAAAGAAACAGACTAAAAGAAAAGAATTTTCAAAGTACTTGGGGGACACCCAGTGGCTAAACTTGAAATTGCAATCTGACTTTCTCTTTAAAAAAAATTAAGAAAATATTTAAGGAAAACAAGATAAGATTAACCTTGAACACCAAATGTGAAGCTTCATCATGGAAAAGTTTCAAAAACAAATCTATGCTATGTGGGAAATATCTTACCAAACTTATCAGTTCCTCTCTACAGCTGGCGATGAAATAAGAGCTTTTGGAAAATAATTAGAAAGCATCTTAAAGAAACAAACTCAAACTTTGACTACAACTAATATTTTATCGGGACAGAACTTAACAGAAGAAATTGAACAATCAAATACATTGGCAGAAGAATTAAATATTCAACAAATACAGTCTTTTGAAGTTCATAATGGGAAACAAGTGGAAAAAAATTATTCAGACCAGGACAATTATATCAAGAGGTGAAAATGATGAGAAGATTTGGTGCTGTTGATAGCCTCTTCAATCCTTCAAAAATGGAGACTGGAGCGCCACATCGATATGATGTAACAACACAAGAATACTTTGATGACCCTGAGGCAAAGAAGTGAAAAATGACATGGCAAAGGAAGAAAGCAAGAATAAGATTGAAGAAATATGGACATTTTTAAGAGGCCTGAAATAGATAATGTCAAAATAGACAGGATTGCACTTGGATTATGAGAGATTGTTTTGATGAGTAGATAAAAATACTGACTAATAAAAAAACCCACAGAAGTATGAATATGAATAAGCTTTGCAGCTGGGACGATTGCTGGATGCTTTTGGCTCTGCGGAGATATGAACAGGGGGTGGGCGTCCTTTTTGGTGGCGTGGAGACCCCTTCTCTGTTTTGGACGGCCTGCTGGGCCAAATACTGGCTGAGATGTGCCCTTGTTGTCTGGACTGCTGCTGGGCGCTTTCTGCTGAAGATGGTGGCTTGATGGCTTGAGGGCTTGTGGACTTTCCGTGGCATGGCCCTGGTGCTCTGTTCGGTTGGAGAGGCCCTGGTTCGAACCCCCTGGATTGGCTGACGTATACTGTTTTTGGCACGAAGGACTGCCTTCTTAATGCCTGGTTGGTTGGAGCAGGGTGGAATATGAACATTTGTCCCTACTCCTAAGGCTTCCTATTGCCAGTTGATATGGTACCGGGATCAGGCCGTGGTGAGAGTGCGGTCTGGATTGTTCATCAACCACCCACTGATGTGAGAGATCAGTGGGATGGGTTTCCCTGGCACTCTGGACTCAGTCCACCCTAGGTGGGCTTTCCTCAGCGGCGGTGAGAGAGTGGCTGCGGTTGCTCCACCTGGTTGACTCGGGTGAGAGCCGAGTTGAACTGAGTTGGAGGACTGAGATATATATCCTGGTCCTATAACATCATCATAGTCATATAATTGTTCATTTGGTTTATTGCCCTATGCAGTTTTTATTATGTTATGGCCCGTATTCAATATTCTAGAACGGACTTGTATGCTCTCAGGGGGGCTCCTCCCTCCTGGATATGACCTGTCACCATGTCCCTTACTTCCCTTAAGGACGGGCCCAATTGTTGGGACCCCAAGAGGTGGCTAGGCTTAGATAGGGGCCTCTGGTGGAAATGCATTAAGAGGCCCCTGGTATGTTTTTTAGCCAGTTGTTTTAAAGGGTTAGGGAGGGGGGGAATGGGAGGGAGGGGAGGGAATTGGGGTGTGTTTAATCAACCGGCTGTCAGTCTGGGCCTACAATAGTTCCTGGTGAGATGGGGTTGGGGGCATGGGCTTTTGGTTCCGTTGGTATTGGGGTGGGGTTGCAAATCCCCACGACAATTGGGAATGGCAGCAGGTGGTTACATGGAGGGCCGTATCAATATCTGGGACCGCGCCCCCGCTGTCTTTGAGCGGTGGCGTGTTCCGACCCTCCGGTTAGTACCCTTTTATCCGGGGGTGAGGGGGACCAGGACCCTGAGCTCAGACTTGTGTATTTTAATGCCAGATCCATTGTGAACAAGGCTCCACTCGTCCGGGAATTGATCGAGGAGGAACACGCAGATCTGGCATGCATTACGGAGACCTGGTTGGGCCCAGAGGGCGGTGTCCCTCTGGTTGAATTGTGCCCTCCGGGTTTCTGTGTGCTACACCAGCCTTGGGCTCAGGGCAGGGGCGGTGGGGTGGCGGTGGTTATACGGGAGATCTTATGTCTGTGGGAGACCACCGTTGTCCAGATAGGCGGGAGTGAGTCCTTCCTCATGAGATGTGGCCTTCGGGCTCAGTTGGGCCTGTTGCTAACATACCTGGTGCCCAGCTGTGTAGCAACAGCCCTGCCCGAGCTGCTCGACACCCTCTCAGGGTTGACGGTGGAGTTTCCCAGACTCATAGTTCTGGGCGACTTCAAACTGCCTTCCCTGAGAGAGTCGTCAGAGTTAGCTCGGGAGTTCATGGCTTCCATGACGGCCACGGACCTGACCCAAGTAATTCAGGGCCCAACTCATGGGGCGGGTCACACTCTCGACCTGATTTTTCTATCTGGGCAATGGTTGGATGATTTGGGAGGGGGCTTGCCAACTATTGTCCCCCTGTCATGGTCCGATCATTATCTCCTGCGGCTGGTCTTCCGCTATGTCACCCCCCTGCTGCTGGGCTGTGGAACCAACCAGGTGGTTCCATCCCAGGTGCCTAATGGAGCCAGAACGGTTCCAGATGGTGCTTGGGTCTTTACCTATCTCCCTCACTCACAGCCCGATCGATGCCTTGGTGGATGCCTGGGAAAGGGCGGCCACCGAGGCACTCAACCGTGTTCTACCCTTGCGACCCCAAACCCGACACAGATCCCGTTGGGCCCCATGGTTTTCTGTGGAGCTCCGGGAGATGAAGCGTCGGAGATGGGGTCTAGAGAGCGGTTGGAGGGCCACCCGGTCTGAATCTGACCGATTGCAGCTAAGAGCCTTCACAAGGTCTTACCTCACTGTGATGAGGACGGCGAAGTCTAATTACTTCGCTGCCCTCATCGCGTCCGCAGATAATCGCCCAGCTGCCCTGTTTAGGGTGACTCGCTCTCTCCTTAATCGGGACCAAGATGCCCTACGCACAGTCACCCATGCACTCGTGACCTTCCGGCTAGACTACTGCAATGCTCTCTACATGGGGCTGCCCTTGAGGACCACTCGGAGGCTTCAACTGGTGCAGAATGCAGCCGCGTGAGTTGTTATGGGAGTTTCCCGATACTCCCGTGTAACACCTCTTCTCCGTGAGCTGCATTGGCTTCCGGTTGCCCTCCGGGTGAGATTCAAGGTGCTGGTAATAACCTATAAAGCCCTAAATGGCTTGGGTCCAGATTATCTAAGGGAACACCTGCAGCCGGCATCAACTTCCCATCGTCCTGTGTGCTCCCACAGGGAGGGCCTTCTCAGGGTACCGCCGGTTAAGGAATGCCGGCGGGTTATTCCCAGGGGAAGGGCATTCTCTCTGGGCACGCCGGCCCTATGGAACCAACTTCCCATGGACCTCAGGACTGCCCCCGACCTTCGCTCATTTCGCCGGGACTTGAAAACCTGGTTCTTCGAGCTGTTTGGCCCAGACTGAGGGGTTTTAATTTAATTTAATTTAATTGGGTTTTAGTTTAACTTCAGGGACTGTAATTTAATTAATAGTTTTAACTGATTTTAATTTTGTATGCTATGTATTTTAATTTTCCCTGTAAATTCCTACGGGAATTTTCCCTATTCCGATGGGAATAGGGCGGTATATAAATTTAAATAATAAATAAAAATAATAAATAAATATTAACATTGAAATATTGAGCTCTTCAAATGACATGGATTAAGATGTATATATGTTAAGAATGATAGAGTGTAAGTAATATATTTGAATGTAGTGACATGAAAGGATGTATTAAATGTTGAAATGGAAGAAATTTTGGTTAATCTTTAATATGTGGAAACTATAAATGAGAAATAAGAACACTATATTGTCCTCTTCCCCTTCCTCCTCCTTGCAATTGGTATCCTAATGACTACCATTCTAATATTGTACTACTAACATTGATATGGAAATGAGATACATAAGAAGTGTATTTACATTACTAGGTATCGGAGAAAATTGGGTAAAGGGAAAAGAGGTTATTTAGCAATATGAAAATGAGAAATTTTAAACGTTTAATTTTAATATCAATGTAAATTTAAAGCTAGAAAAATATATAAGGTGTTTGATGTTTTCTCTCTCTTTTTTTAAGATGGAATGTTAAAATATACAGGTGAAACTCGAAAAATTAGAATATCATGATATTATATGCTTGCAGGAAACGCATATTCGTGTAGCTGATCAAAAATATTTGATAGACTCTAGATTGGGTATACAGTTTATTGCATCTGCTCCAGAAAAGAAAAATGGTGTAGTTATTTATGTGAAGAAGAATCTGGTAGCCAATCTAATTGAAGCAGATAAACAAGGAAGATATGTTATAATTGAACTCTTAATAGAAGGAAAGAAAATACTTTTAATTGGACTATATGTACCTAACCAACAGCAAGGAGAATTTTATAAACTTTTACATAACAAAATAATTCAATGGGATTATAAATTGTGTATTTTAATGGGAGACTGGAATGGAGTGCTGGATACACAAAAAGATAAAAAGGACCTTTTAAAAGTACACCTAACCACGCTAAATTGCCTAAATCCTTTTTTGACATGACAGACGATTTGGAACTGAGAGATGTTTGGAGAGAACGAAACATGAATGAGATTTTACTTTTTTTTCCTGATAGACATCAATCCTTTTCTAGGATTGATTTTGTATTAATTACTAATGATTTTTTCTAGGGTTAAGAAGATCAAGATATGTCCAAGAACCTTATCAGACCACAGTCCAGTATGGATGGAATTGGACAAGGACAAGGGAGATAGGAGATCTTGGAGGTTAAATGAAAACTTGTTTAGATATGAAGAAAATTTGGAAGAATGTAAAAAACAAATGAAAGAATTTTTTGTTATAAATATGCATAAGGGTACACCCATTGAAACGGTTTGGGATGCAAGTAAAGCTTATATGAGAGGAGTGTCAATATATTTGAATAATAAATATAGACGTAGATTGGAATATAAGCGTAAAGAATTAGAGGAGGAAATAAAGATGAAAGAGAAGGCTTTTATTTTGGATTCATCTAATAAAAGGTTGAAAGAAGCAATTAATTTGCTAAGAGGGCAGTTTGATATGCTGATGGCAGATCAGGTGACAACCAATGTACGATATGTCAAACATAATACCTTTTATAATGCTAATAAGCCAGGTAGATGGTTAGCTTATTTGTTAAGGAAAAAACAAAAATCATGTAACATAAATAAGATAGAATATTAGGGTAAAGAGGTGTTTCAGCAAAATCTTATTAAAAAGGCTTTTAGTGAATTTTATTCTAAATTATATGCAAAGGACATAACTCAAGGTTTTGTTCTGTACCAGCCTACTACCGGCCCTGCAGAAAAGGCAGGGACAACCCCTTTACAAGAAAGCAAGAGGCTGGAACTAAACCTGCCAAATTTATGGACACAAAAGCAAACAGAGCAAAACAAAACACAAACCATGAAACAGGAGCTATTCAAACGGTTGCCTTCAGCAAAACAACCCTCCCACACATTCCCCTTTTAAACAGTTCAAGGCGTGGCTTCTCTCTGCCTCCTTCCGAGGTGCCCCATTGCCTTCCTCTGTTTACTCCTGATTGACTGCCTCCTGCGTCGGGTGTCCTTGAACAGGGCCAGCTGTGGGTCATCTTCATCCACGCTGTCAGGCTCACACAGCTGGGTCTGCGTCATAACCAGATGGGAGGGGCCTGGCTGAGGGCTCTGCAGAGCCTCAAGGCTATCCTCAGCAAGCTCTCCAACACCCCCCTCCTCCTTCTCTGAATCATCCGAACCCACAGGCTGACCCTGAATCACAACACTATCTCGCACCGCAGGGCCCTTCCCCCGGGTCTGCCGATCTGGATGCGGTCGGGATGGAAATTGTTCATGAAAAGCGGACACCAAAGCAGGGGCATGAACAGCGGTCGCGTCCTCCCAGGTGAAGTCCTCTGGTCCGTAGCCTTTCCATTCAATCAGGTACTGGAAACGACCTTTCAGCCAACTGGAGTCCCTGATGCTGGTGACCTCGTACTCGGGGGTGTTGTCTCCATCATGAGGTCCTGATTGGGGAGGTTCCGCTCGGCGGAGTGGACAGGCCGGTTGCTCGGGGACCAACAGAGACCGATGAAAGACTGGGTGCACGCGCAGGGAACGTGGCAGAGTTAAGCGATAGGCGACCGGATTGATGACAGCCTCGATTGAGAAGGGTCCTAAATATCGGTGATCTAACTTTCTCACAGGCCATGTTGACGGTAGGTTCCTGGTGGACAAACAGACCCGATCTCCCACCGATAGTGGAGGCGTATCCCGCCTTGACCGATCAGCAAACCTTTTGTAATCGGCCTTGGCCTTCTCTAACTGATGTCGCACCAATCGATGGATCGGCTGTAACTCTGCCATGAAGTCGTTCGTTGCCGGCTCCGGTGAGTCCACGGGAGAAAGGGGGAAAAACCGGGGGTGATATCCCACATTGGCCAAGAACGGTGTCATCTCTGTGGAGATGTGCTGCAAATTGTTGAATGCAAACTCAGCTATGGCCAGATAGTCCACCCAATTGTTTTGCTGCAGATTGACGTACCAGCGCAGATATTGTTCCAGAATACTGATGACCTTCTCGGTTCCCCCGTCAGTTTGAGGATGATGCGTGGACGACAGGCAAATCTTGATATCCAACACATGCATCAACTCCTGCCAGAAGCGGGCTGTAAACTGGGCCCCCCTATCAGAGACGGCTCTATCAGGGAGGCCGTGCAGCCGAAACACCTGCTGAATGAACAGGTGGCGCGGGCTGACAGTAAGGCGCGACAGGGGATGAAGTGCGCCATCTTGGTCAGCATGTCCACCACCACATACACTGTCGTAAAACCAGAGGATGGGGGTAAATCTGTCAGAAAGTCCATGGACACAGCGCCCCAGGGTATTTTGGGTGTCGGCAAGGGCTGCAGTAATCCAGGCGGGGTCCCTGTCGCTGACTTGGCCTGCCTGCATGGGATGCAGGAAGTGACATAGGACTGGACATCGTGTCGGACCCGGGGCCACCAGAAGGTACGGGAGACCAGGTTCAGGGTCTTGAACAGGCCAAAATGCCCCGCCGCCGGGTTATCGTGACACTGGCTGAGGATGAGTCCCCTGAGTGGCCCTCCCGGAACGTAGAGCCGGTCACAATAATACAAGAGTCCATCCGTGACCGTCCAAGGAGAATCTGGCCCCACCTCCTCCTTCCGCTGAGCCACCCACACCTCCTGCTGCTGTGCCTCCCGGATCCGAGCCCGTATATCAACCGGCTCCCGCACCGCAGCAAAAGACTCGACGGGGATCACTGTCCTGGGCAGAAGCTTGTCTTCCACTTGGGAATATTCGGGCTTCCTGGACAGAGCATCCGCTCTTTGATTGTGCCCACTAGGTATGTACCGAACTCGGAAGTCGAACCTCACAAAGAAAAGAGACCACCGGATCTGGCGTTGGTTCAAATTCCGAGCGGTCTGCAGGCTTTCCAAATTCTTATGGTCCGTCTGGACCTCGATTTGATGCCGTGCTCCCTCCAGATGATGCCTCCAGGCCTCGAACGCCACTTTGATGGCCAGCAGCTCCTTCTCCAAGATTGTATAATTGCACTCCGAAGGGTGCAGTTTTCGTGAATGGTACGCGCAAGGGAAGAGGGTACCGCTGGGCGTCATTGCCTGGAGTAACACCGCCCCAATGGCAATGTCGGAGGCGTCTGCCTCCACGACAAACGGCCGTTGCAGGTCAGGATGCTTCAAGATGGGCTCCTTCATGAAGGCTTCCTTCAAAGTCTGGAAAGCCCGTTGTTCTGGAGCGTTCCACTGAAACCGAGTCTTCTTCTGCAGGACCCGGGTGAGGGGGGCTGTCAAGGCAGCAAACCCAGGGATGAAAGCTCGGTAATAGTTGGCGAACCCAAGAAATCACTGAACATCCTTCACACGGCGTAGGGGTTGCCAACTCTGCAAAGACTCAACCTTACTCTGCTCCATGGCGATGCCCTCAGGAGAAATGCGGTGACCCAGGAAATCGATGGTCACCCGGTAGAACTGGCACTTCTCCAACTTGGCAAACAGCCGATGTTCTCGGAGTTGCTGCAGGACCTGATGGAGATGTTGATGGTGCACTTCATGTGACGGGGAGTAGATCAGGATGTCGTCCAAGTAGATCATGACAAACTGATCCAACAAATCTCCACGCAAGTCCAGTTTCCTGAAGATCTTAGCCTCCTGGAGTCAGTCCAAGAGTTCGGGGATGAGGGACAGCGGGTAACGATTGCGCACTGTGATGGCGTTGAGTTTCCTATAATCGCAGCAAAGCCGCAATTCGCCGGACTTCTTTTTAACGAAGAACACGGGTGCAGACACTGGCGAGCACGAGGGCCGGATGAAACCGCGAGCCAAATTCTTCTCCAGAAAGTCCCGCAATGCAGCCAAAAATTGCTGATATAGCCCTGTAGGGGGCGTTAACCCTGCCTCAAAGCTTTCAAGCGTCGAGTAGCAGTCTGCGTCTTTATAGGGTCCTCATACATCAGACTCATATGATCACAAAACCCCACAAAGTTGTCCAACAATGGACTAGGTTTAGCCAGCAGAGGCGTGCCCCAATGAGCTGCATCCCCCGAAAGAAACCCCACCTTATCCTGGTCAGTGGGGAAATCAGCTGCTCTCATGCTGATAAAGAGCTGGCATTGTCCCAGGAAAGCAGGAAACAGTTCTGGATTGCCAGAGGGGGAAGTTTACGAGCCACGGGACAGCTGATTGTCACCGTCTCCACGGATCTAACGAAGCCTCAGGACGGACGGCCAGAGAAAAGCCGCCATTCGGCGCGGCGTTGCCACCAGAAGTCCCAACTATCTAATTCTTTTTGTATTTTTAACCATAACCTATATGCGGGCCAAGAAGCAACAGTGAGAACTGGACACGGAACCACTGATTGGTTCAAAATAGAATTGCTAAAGCAGAAAATAAAATTGAAAAAACTGAGGAGGAGGTGATTATTTCACAATATAAAGAAATGGAATTTGCTTTGCTCCCATCTTGGGATGGGATCCTAAGGAGTTATTAAGGGAGGTGGAAAAAATTTTCAGGGTCAATTCTTGGATTGCGAGGCAGAAAAATTTACCTAGAGATGTAGTGATCTATTTTTCTAAGAGGTCACTTCGAAATGCAATCATCCAGGCCTTCTATCAACAGAGATTTCAAATTGCAGATCAAGATATTATAATTTTGAAAGAAATACCTCCTAAAATGTTGAGAAAAAGGAAGGATTTTGGTTTTTTGTCTGATGAGATTAAAAATCGACAAATTCAGTTCAGATGGGAGATACCTATTGGAATAGTGGTAAATTATGCAGGATCACAATATAGACTTAATACAATTGCAAAGGCAAAAGATTTTTATACCTTTGTCCTGAAAGCAGGTTCACCACCATCTCTATTACTCAAAAGAGTGGAAGAAGATAAACAACAAGTTGAAGGGGCATCAGCACAGTTTGTTGGAGAGGCACAATTGGCTGAATCTACTGAACAGAGTTTGCTGTTAAAGGGTGATCCAAAAGAGCAGAGAATGATGCGTGCTGTGCACAAACGGAAAGAAAAGGAGCAACTGAAACAGAAGATACACTCTGGGCCTATGATACAAGGCCCTGTTACTACGGAGCCGGTGGGAGGGGAGCGACCAAAGAGACCAACTATGGATCTTCAGGTGGCATTCCAGAGGTTCTAGATCGCTGAGGATGGCGATAAAGTTTTTGACATGGAATGTTAATGGCTTAAACTCACTGCAAAAAAGAAAGAAAGTGTTTCACTACCTGAAGCAACATAAAAATGATATTAGGCATATGGTGTTAGCATATGATGTTAGGCATATGGTGTTAGCCTACAATGTTGGGTTGAAAATATATTAACCATAATGCTATGTCTTTAAGAAGTTAATTGGCCAATGGGTGTGTAAGTGTTCTCATGGCTATAAGAGGAAGCTAGGAACGTAGCTTCTCTCTCTCTCTGAATTCACTGATCTCTACTATTACTGTTTTTGCTCTGCTGTTGGTTTACTACTGTTGTAACCTGAACTGTGTATTGACCTCTGGACCGGTAAGAAGACTTTGTAGTTTGGATTACTCTTTGGACTGTTGCTATTGTTTATGACCTGGACTGTTTATTTGTGACTGTGCATTTTTGTTTTTACACCACCCTCAAAGTAAAATACTTTTTGCTTTTACAACTCAGTGTACTCCTGTGTGTGACTCTTGCTGCTCTCAGTACCCTTCCTTGTCTGTGCAACTCTTTGGTAGCACAAGGAGACCTCTGCACAACAAATTCCTTAACAGTTTGCCTACAAGAAACTCATATTTGTGCAAAAGTATTTGATTAATTCCCAGTTGGGACTACATTTTATAGCATCTGCTCCAGATAAAAAGAGTGGGGTGGTTATTTATCTAAGAAGAGACTTATCTGCTACATTAATTGAGTCTGATCTATAGGGAAGATATGTTATTATTGAACTATTGCTACAAGGCAAGAAAATTCTCATTATTGGATTATATGCTCCTAATCAACAGCAAAGAAAGTTTTATAAGTTTTTACATGATAGATTAACCCAATTGGATTATAAATCTGTTATTTTGATGGGTGATTGGAATGGTGTTTTGGATTCAAGCAAGGACAAGAAGGGGTCTTTTAAAAATTCTCCTAACTATTCTAGATTACCTAAAGGGTTATTTGACTTGAAAGATGACTTGGAATTAAGAGATATTTGGCGGGAGCGAAATTTGGAGGACAGAGATTTTACTTTTTTCTTGGACAAGCGTCAATCGCTTTCTAGAATTGATTTTTTTTTAATTACTGGTGATCTTATTTCCAGAGTCAAGAATGTCAAGATTTTTCCTAGAACATTGTCAGATCATAATCCTGTATGGATGGAGCTATTTAGGGAAGATGGGATAAGAAGATCTTGGAGATTGAATGAAAATTTATTTAGATATGATGTACTTTCAGAGAAATGTAAAGATTATTTGAGAGAGTTTTTTGTTTTGAACATGCATAAAGGAACACCGATTGAAATGGTTTGTGATGCTAGCAAAGCTTATATGAGGGGGATTCTGATTCATATGAATAATGGTCATAGGCGTAAGCAGATGCAAAAACGTAAAGAATTGGAAGAAGAGATTAAATTGAAGGAGAAAGCTTTTATTTTGAATCCATCAGATAAGCGATTAAGGATTTCAATAAATTTGTTGAAAGAGCAATTTAATATGTTAATGGCGGATCAGGTTGCAACTAATTTGCGATATGCGAAACATAATACTTTCTGTAATGCAAACAAGCCTGGTAGGTGGCTAGCTTATCAATTAAGGAAAAAACAGAAGTCACGTACCATAGAGAAAATAGAATATAAGGGTAAAAAAACATATCAACAAAATTTGATTAAAAAGGGTTTTTTTGGATTTTTATGAAAAGTTATATGCTAGCGAGAATATACAAGCTTTAGATATAGATAAATACAGGAAGTGCATATTCCTATGCTTTCATATGAACAACGGGAAGGGATGAATTGTTCAATTACTTCTGAGGAAATTATATTAGCAATTAAACAGTTAAAAGTGGGTAAGGCTGCTGGTAAAGATGGCTTAACAGCAATTTATACAAAACCTTACTTGCAGAGTGTTGTGATTCAGGGTCAGCCTGTGGGTTCGGCAGTTGAGTCGGACGATTCAGAGGAGGAGGAGGAGGGGGGTGTTGAAGAGCTTGATGAGAGCCCCCAGCCAGGCCCCTCTCATCTGGTCACGACGCAGACCCAGCTGTGTGAGCCTGACAGCATGGATGAAGATGACCCACAGCTGGCCCTGTTCAAGGACGCCCGACGCAGGAGGCAGTCAATCAGGAGTAAACAGAGGAAGGCAATGGGGCTCCTCGGAAGGAGGCAGAGAGAAGCCACGCCCTGAACTGTATTTAAGGGGGAATGCGTGGGAGGGCTGGTTTGCTGAAGGCAACCACTTGAATAGTTCCTGTTTCATAGCTCCTGTTTCATGGTTGGTGTCTGTTTTATGTTAATAAATTTGGCAGGCTTTATTCCAGCCTCTGGCCATTTGTAAATGGGTTGTCCCTGCCTTTTCTGCAGGGCCGGTAGCAGGCTGGTACAGAACAGTTTGCCTTCAGCCTCCCACCCCTTACTATTATTATGGAGCAGCTACGTGCTGAGAATGCCCAGCTCACCCAGCAACTCACTTTGCTGGCAGCACAGGTGGCTCAACTGCAAGCTCAGGTCCATGCTGCACCCCCACAATCACCCCCACCCAGGAGAAAATGCCAAGTTGCGATGCCGGATAAATTTACTGGCAATCCAGAACTGTTTCCAGCTTTCCTGGGACAATGCCAGCTCTTTATCAGCGTGAGAGCAGCTGATTTCCCCACTGACCGGGATAAGGTGGGGTTTGTGTTAAGCCTTCTTTCGGGTGATGCAGCTCGTTGGGGCACTCCTCTGCTGGCTCAACCTAGTCCATTGTTGGACAACTTTGTGGGGTTTTGTGATCATATGCGTCTGATGTATGAGGACCCTATAAAGACGCAGACTGCTACTCGACCCCTGAAAGCTCTTTGGCTCACGGTTTCATCCGGCCCTCGTCCTCGCCAGTGTCTGCACCCGTGCTCTTCGTGAAAAAGAAGTCGGGCGAATTGTGGCTTTGCTGCGATTATAGGAAACTCAACGGCATCACGGTGCACAATCGTTACCCGCTGCCCCTCATCCCCGAATTCTTGGACCGACTCCGGGAGGCTAAGATCTTCATGAAACTGGACCTGCGTGGAGCTTACAACCTCGTCAGGGTTCGGCCGGGTGATGAGTGGAAGACGGCGTTTGGTACTCGCTATGGACATTTTGAGTACACGGTGATGCCGTTTGGCCTGACCAACGCCCCCGCTGTGTTTCAGCATTTCATGAACGACATTTTCTGGGATTTGTTGGATCAGTTTGTCGTGATCTACTTGGATGACATCCTGATCTACTCCCCGTCACATGAAGGATGTTCAGCGACTTCTTGGGTTCGCCAACTATTAGCGAACTTTCATCCCTGGGTTTGCTGCCTTGACAGCCCACCTCACCCGGCTCCTGCAGAAGAAGACTCGGTTCCAGTGGAACGCTCCAGAACAACAGGCTTTCCAGACTTTGAAGGAAGCCTTCATGAAGGAGCCCATCTTGAAGCATCCTGACCCGCAACGGCCGTTTGTCGTGGAGGCGGACGCCTCCGACATTGCCATTGGGGCGGTGTTACTCCAGGCAACGACGCCCAGCGGTACCCTCTTCCCTTGCGCGTACCATTCACGAAAATTGAACCCTTCGGAGCGCAATTATACAATCTGGCAGAAGGAGCTGCTGGCCATCAAAGTGGCGTTTGAGGCCTGGAGGCATCATCTGGAGGGAGCGCGGCATCAAATCGAGGTCCGGACGGACCATAAGAATTTGGAAAGCCTGCAGACCGCTCGGAATTTGAACCAACGCCAGATCCGGTGGTCTCTTTTCTTTGTGAGGTTCGACTTCCGAATTCGGTACATACCTAGCGGGCACAATCAAAGAGCGGATGCTCTGTCCAGGAAGCCCGAATATTCCCGAGTGGAAGACAAGCTTCTGCCAAGGACAGTGATCCTTGTCGAGTCTTTTGCTGCGGTGCGGGAGCCGGTTGATATACGGGCTCGGATCCGGGAGGCACAGCAGCAGGAGGTGTGGGTGGCTCAGCGGAGGGAGGAGGTGGGGCCAGATTCTCCTTGGACGGTCATGGATGGACTCTTGTATTATCGTGACAGGCTCTACGTTCCGGGAGGGCCACTCAGGGGACTCATCCTCAGCCAGTGTCACGATAACCCGGCGGTGGGGCATTTTGGCCTGTTCAAGACCCTGAACCTGGTCTCCCGTACCTTCTGGTGGTCCCGGGTCCGACACGATGTTCAGTCCTATGTCACTTCCTGCATCCCATGCAGGCAGGCCAAGTCAGCGACAGGGACCCCGCCTGGATTACTGCAGCCCTTGCCGACACCCAAAATACCCTGGGGCGCTGTGTCCATGGACTTTCTGACGGATTTACCCCCATCCTCTGGTTTTACGACAGTGTATGTGGTGGTGGACATGCTGACCAAGATGGCGCACTTCATCCCCTGTCACGGCTTACCGTCAGCCCGCGCCACTAGTCGTATGTTCATTCAGCAGGTGTTTCGGCTGCACGGCCTCCCTGATAGAGCCGTCTCTGATAGGGGGCCCCAGTTTACAGCCCGCTTCTGGCAGGAGTTGATGCATGCATTGGATATCAAGATTTGCCTCTCGTCCGCGCATCATCCTCAAACTGACGGGGGAACCGAGAAGGTCATCGGTATCCTGGAACAATATCTGCGCTGCTACGTCAATCTGCAGCAAAACAATTGGGTGGACTATCTGGCCATAGCTGAGTTTGCATTTAACAATTCGCAGCACACCTCCACACAGATGACACCGTTCTTGGCCAATGTGGGATATCACCCCCGATTTTTTCCCCTTTCTCCCGTGGACTCACCAGAGCCGGCAGCAAACGACTTCATGGCAGAGTTACAGGCGATCCATTGATTGGTGTGACGTCAGTTAGAGAAGGCCAAGGCTGATTACAAAAGGTTTGCTGATCGGTCAAGACGGGATACGCCTCCACTATTGGTGGGAGATTGGGTCTGTTTGTCCACCAGGAACCTACCGTCAACACGGCCGGTGAGAAAGTTAGATCACCGATATTTAGGACCGTTCCCAGTCAAGGCTGTCATCAATCCGGTCGCCTATCGCTTAACTGCCACGTTCCCTACGCATGCACCCAGTCTTTCATCGGTCTCTGTTGGTCCCCGAGCAACTGGCCTGTCCACTCCGCCGAGCGGAACCTCCCCAATCAGGACCTCGTGATGGAGGCAGCACCCCCGAGTACGAGGTCGCCAGCATCAGGGATTCCCGTTGGCTTTAAGGTCATTTCCAGTACCTGATTGAATGGAAAGGTTACGGACCAGAGGACTTCACCTGGGAAGACGCGACCGCTGTTCATGCCCCTGCATTGGTGACCGCTTTTCATGAACAATTTCCATCCCGACCGCATCCGGATCGGCAGACCCGGGGGAAGGGCCCTGCGGTGCGGGATAGTGTTGTGATTCAGGGTCAGCCTGTGGGTTCGGCAGTTGGGTCGGACGACTCAGAGGAGGAGGAGGAGGGGGGTGTTGAAGAGCTTGATGAGAGCCCCCAGCCAGGCCCCTCTCATCTGGTCACGATGCAGACCCAGCTGTGTGAGCCTGACAGCGTGGATGAAGATGACCCACAGCTGGCCCTGTTAAAGGACGCCCGACGCAGGAGGCAGTCAATCAGGAGTAAACAGAGGAAGGCAATGGGGCTCCTTGGAAGGAGGCAGAGAGAAGCCACGCCCGGAACTGTATTTAAGGGGAAATGCGTGGGACGGCTGGTTTGCTGAAGGCAACCGCTTGAATAGTTCCTGTTTCATAGCTCCTGTTTCATGGTTGATGTCTGTTTTATGTTAATAAATTTGGCAGGCTTTATTCCAGCCTCTTGCCGTTTGTAAAGGGGTTGTCCCTGCCTTTTCTGCAGGGCCGGTAGCAGGCTGGTATAGAACACAGAGATGGTAGAACTTTAAAGGAACTATTTAATAATATCCAGTCTGGAGGGGAGGTGCCTCCATCCTGGAGAAGGGCTTTTATATCGTTGATCCCAAATGAGGATCAAGATCTTACTCAGCCTAAGAATTATAGACCTATATCGCTTTTAAACACAGATTATAAGATTTTTGCAAAAATATTGGCAAATAGATTAATGTTAGTTTTGAAACAAATGGTTCATACTGGCCAGTCTATATTTATAACTGGAAGATATATGAAATATAATGTAAGACAAATAGTTAACCTAATTGAGTATTTGGATAAGAATAACCAAGTCCCTGCAGCATTGATATTTTTGGATGCTGAAAAAGCTTTTGACCAGTTGAATTGGCAATTTTTATTGAAAGTTGTGGACAAGATGAATTTTGGGGATAAATTTTTGCAATCTATTAAGGCCATATATCAACAACAATCGGCTCAAATTATAATTAATGGGGGATTAACAGATGCATTTAAAATTGAAAAAGGTACAAGACAGGGGTTTCCCCTGTCACCATTACTGTTTGTCTTAACATTGGAGATTTTATTGATTAAAATTCAGGAATCAACTAAAATAAAGGGAATAAAAATAAAGCAGAATGACTATAGGTTAAGAGCATTTGCGGATGACTTGTTTGTTACATTATCCCAACCGATTCAATCGGTTATAGATTTGATGGAAATCATAATTCAATATGGGAAAGTTTCGGGTTTTAAGGTAAATAATAATAAGACTAAAATATTATCTAAAAATATGACTATGAATGAAAAGGAAATGTTAGTAAAATTGACAGGTTATGAAATAGTGAAAAAGGTTAAATATTTGGGAGTATATATTACAGCTTCTAATGTAAAATTATATAAGAATAATTATGAGAGGTTATGGTTAAAAGTACAAAAGGATTTAAATAATTGGAAAAAATTGCAATTATCTTTGTTGGGAAAAATTGCAGCTGTTAAAATGAATGTTTTACCAAAATTTCTCTTTTTGTTTCAATTGATACCTATTTTGAAAAAGGATGCTAATTTGGATGATTGGCAGAAGGGTATTAATACATTTATTTGGGTGGGGAAAAAACCGAGAGTTAAACTTAAGATTTTACAGGACGCTCGGGAAAGAGGGGGACTTAAGGTGCCTAATCTGAAACTATATTATGATGCAGTGGTTTTAACACTGGTTAGTGATTGGCTCAATTTAACAAATAAAAGTATACTTTATCTTGAGGGATGGGACTTATTATATGGGTGGCATGCATATTTGATTTATGATAAAAAAGTTGCCAAGGCTTTTAAATCTCATATTTTAAGAAGTCCTTTATTGTGTGTTTGGAAAAAGTATTATTATAAATTGAATTATAAAATACCAATTTGGGGGATTCCTGGACACGCAATAGAGGGTGTATCTATGGGTGTGAATTTAGATATGATTTCTTATAAGCAATTACTTAGACTGGTAGGGAATGATTGGCAATTAAGGTTGGTAGCTGAGTTTAAACAAGAAAATATCGTACAGTCTTGGTTTCAGTATACCCAATTGCAAGCTAGGTGGAAGTTAGATCAGAAGGTTGGTTTGACACTGATGGATGAAAATTTGGTAAAACAGATTAAAGATCAAACTCGAGCACATATAAAGAGAATTTATAATGCTTTAATAGAATTAGATTCGGAAACGGAATTGGTGAAAGATTGCATAGTAAAGTGGGCTCAAAATATTCAAGAATCGATCCCATTGGATTTTTGGGAGGTAATTTGGGTTAGAAATGTAAAATTTACTCAAGCCCAAAACTTAAGATAAAATTTTTATAAAATGTTTTATAGATGGCATTTGGATCCTAAAAAGCTGTCTTGTATGTATTCCAACTTACAGCCCAAATGTTGGAGATGTGGTAGTTTGGATGCTACTTACTTTCATATTTGGTGGACTTGTAGAAATATAAAAGCTTTTTGGATTAAAATTTGGTGGAACATCCAAAAGATTTTCAAGAGAAAGATAAAGTTTACTCCACAATTATTTTTATTGGGTGTTATTACAGATGGTGATACTAAAGAAATTAATTTGATGTTGAATTTGATAACAGCTGCAAGGTTATTGGTAGGGCAATATTGGAAGAAGGATTGCCTGCCTACTATAGAGGAATGGATGCTTAAAGTGTCAAATTTAGCAGAAATGGCTAAGATTTCTGCTTACTTGAAGGATCATTCACAAGAAAGATACATTTTGGTTTGGAGAAGATGGATAGATTATATTCAGGAAAAATATGGGACTAAAAAGTTCCATTTAGCTTATGAGTAAACTTTAGATTGTTATAATTTAATTTTTTTTATAAGTTGGATATTCTTAGAGTGTTTGTAATCATGTTATAGGCGGGTTAAAGTGTATTATGTATTTGGTTATGTAGATAGTTGATCAATGTTAGTTAGTTTATGATTATTATATATTTCTAACCCTGTAATCAGCTTTGGGAAGTGGGGGAGGGGGGTTTAGGGGTGGGTTGGGGATGGGATAATATTGTAACTTTTATAAAACTCTTTAATTAAAAAAAAGAATTAGATAGTTGGAGGAAACTACAATTGTCTTTATTGGGAAGAATTGCAGCAGTTAAAATGAATGTTTTACCAAAAAAAATTTTTTGTTTCAAATGATACCTATACTTAAAAAAGATTCAAATTTGGAAGAATGGCAGAAAGGCATTAATAAATTTATTTGGGCAGGGAAAAGACCGAGAGTAAAACTCAAGATAATGCAAGATATACATGAAAGAGGTGGTCTTAAATTGCCCAACTTTCAATTATATTATGAAGCTGCGGTTTTATCATCAATTTTGTTGTTGTTAGCTGCGAAGTCGTGTCCGACTCATCGCGACCCTATGGACAACATTCCTCCAGGCCTTCCTGTCCTCTACCATCTTCTGGAGTCCACTTAAGCTCACGCCTACTGCTTCAGTGACTCCATCCAGCCACCTCATTCTCTGTCGTCCCCTTCTTCTATTGCCCTCGATCTTTCCCAGCATTAGGCTCTTCTCCAGTGAGTCCTTCCTTCTCATTAGGTGGCCAAAGTATTTGAGTTTTAGCTTCAGGATCTGGCCTTCTAAAGAGCAGTCAGGATTGATCTCCTCTAGGACTGACCGGTTTGATCGCCTTGCAGTCCAAGGGACTCGCAGGAGTCTTCTCCAGCACCATAGTTCAAAGGCCTCAATTCTTTGGCGCTCAGCCTTTCTTATGGTCCAACTTTCACTGCCATACATTGCAACTGGGAAGACCATAGCCTTGACTATACGCACTTTTGTTGACAGGGTGATGTCTCTGCTTTTTAGTGTGCTGTCTAGATTTGCCATGGCTTTCCTTCCGAGGAGCAAGCGTCTTTTAATTTCTTGGCTACAGTCCCCGTCTGCAGTGATCTTGGAGCTCAGGAAAATAAAATCTGTCACTACCTCCATTTCTTCCCCATATATTTGCCAGGAATTGAGAGGGCCAGATGCCATGATCTTGGTTTTCTTAATGTTGAGTTTCAACCCAAGTTTTGCACTCTCCTTCTTCACCCGCAACAAGAGGCTCTTTAGTTCTTCTTCACTTTCTGCCATTAGAGTGGTATCATCTGCGTATCTTAGGTTGTTGATATTTCTTCCGGCAATCTTAATTCCAACTTTTGATTCATCTAGCCCTGCCTTTCTCATGATGTGCTCTGCATATAAGTTAAATAGGCAGGGCGACAGTATACAGCCTTGCCGGACTCCTTTCCCAATTTTGAACCAATCAGTGGTTCCATGTCCAGTTCTCACTGTTGCTTCTTGACCCGCATATAGGTTTCTCAAGAGACAAATAAGATGGTCTGGTACTCCCATCTCTTTAAGAACTTGCCACAGTTTGTTATGATCCACACAATCAAAGGCTTTAGCATAGTCAATGAAGCAGAAGTAGATGTTTTTCTGGAACTCCCTAGCTTTCTCCATGATCCAGCGTATGTTGGCAATTTGATCTCTAGTTCCTTTGCCTCTTCGAAATCCTGCCTGTACTTCTGGTAGTTCTCGATCCACATACTGCTGAAGTCTAGCTTGTAGGATTTTAAGCATGACTTTACTAGCATGAGAAATGAGTGCAATGGTGCGATAGTTTGAACATTCTTTGGCACTGCCTTTCTTTGGAATTGGGATGTAAACTGATCTTTTCCAATCCTGTGGCCACTGTTGAGTTTTCCAAATTTGCTGGCAAATTGAGTGTAGCACTTTTACTTCACTGTCTTTTAAGATTTTGAATAGCTCAGCTGGAATACTGTCACCTCCACTAGCTTTGTTGTTGCTCAGCTTTTCCAAGGCCCACTTCACTTCACATTCTAGGATGTCTGGCTCGAGGTCAGTGACCACCTCATTGTGATTATCAGGGATGTTAAGCTCATTCTTGTATAGTTCTTCTGTGTAATTCTGCCACCTCTTCTTAATCTCTTCTGCTTCTGTTAGGTCCCTGCCATTTTGGTCCTTTATTATGCCCATTTTTGCATTAAACGTTCCCTTCATTTCTCCAATTTTCTTGAAAAGATCTCTGGTCCTCCCTATTCTATTGTTTTCTTCTATTTCTTTGCACTGTTCATTTAAGAAGGCATTCTTATCTCTTCTAGCTATTCTCTGGAATTCTGCATTCAATTGGGCATATCTATGTTTTTCTCCCTTGCCTTTCGCTTCCCTCCTTTCCTCAGCTATTTGCAAAGCTTCCTCAGACAGCCATTTTGCTTTCTTGCATTTCTTTTTCTTTGGGATGGTTTTGGTTGCTACCTGTTGTACAATATCGTGAACCTCTGTCCATAGTTCTTCAGGCACTCTGTCTATCAGATCTAATTCCTTAAATCTATTTGTCACCTCTACTGTATATTCAACAGGGATATGATTTAATTCATACCTGAGTGGCCTAGTGCTTTTCCCTACTTTCTTCAGTTTAAGCCTAAACTTTGCAAGGAGAAGCTCATGGTCTGAGCCACAGTCAGCTCCTGGTCTTGTTTTTACTGACTGTATAGAGCTTCTCCATCTTTGGCTGCAGAGCATATAGTCAATCTGATTTCTGTGTTGACCGTCTGGTGATGTCCATGTGTATAGCCGTCTCTTGGGTTGTTGGAAAAGAGTGTTTGCTATGACCATCGTATTCTCTTGACAAAATTCTATCAGCCTGTGCCCTGCTTCATTTTGTACTCCAAGGCCAAACTTGCCTGTTATTCCAGTTATCTTTTGGCTTCCTACTTTAGCATTCCAATCCCCCATGATGATAAGGACATCATTTTTGGGTGTTAGTTCTATGAGGTGCTGTAGGGCTTCATAGAACCGGTCAATTTCATCCTCTTCAGCTCCGGTGGTTGGGGCATAGACTTGGACTACTGTGATATTGAATGGTTTGCCTTGGATTCGAACTGAGATCATTCTGTCATTTTGAGGATTGTATCCCAGTATTGCTTTTCCTACTCTTTTATTGACTATGAAGGCTACTCCATTTCTTCTGAGGGATTCTTGCCCGCAGTAGTATACCTGATGGTCATCTGAATTAAATTCACCCATTCCTGTCCATTTTAGTTCGCTGATACCTAAGATGTCGATGTTCAGTCTTGTCATCTCTTGTTTGACCACGTCCAGCTTTCCTTGATTCATGGATCTTACATTCCAGGTTCCTATGGAGAAAAAATCTTTACAACATCGGACTTTCCTTTCACCACCAGACACATCCACAGCTGAGCGTCCTTTCGGCTTTGGCCCAGTCGCTTCATTCTTTCTGGCGCTACTAGTACTAGCCCTCTGCTCTTCCCCAGTAGCATATTGGACGCCTTCCGACCTGAGGGGCTCATCTTCCAGCGTCATATCGTTTTGCCTTTTGGTACTGTCCATAGGGTTTTCATGGCAAAGATACTGGAGTGGGTTGCCATTTCCTTCTCCAGTGGATCACGTTTTGTCAGAATTCTCGGCTATGACCTGTCCGTCTTGGGTGGCCCTGCACGGCATAGCTCATAGCTTCATTGAATTACGCAAGCCCCTTCGCCACGACAAGGCAGTAATCCATGAAGGGGTATCATCAATTAGTAATTGGTTTAATTTAACAGAAGGAAGATTATTGAATATTGAGGGACATGATTTGTTATATGTTTGGCATGCATATTTATTGTATGATAAAAAGGTGGATAATATCTTTAAGACACATATATTAAGGTATGCCATGTTGCGAGTATGGAAAAAATATCGATACAAGTTAAATTATAAAATACCAATTTGGGCAATACCTAAGCATGCAATAGAAAATATAAGTCTGGGATTTAAATATGATGTGACTACATATAAAGATATTCTTAGACTGGAGAGGAATGGATGGCAATTAAAGCCATTTAATATCTTAAAAGAAGGGAAAATAGTACAAACTTGGTTTCAGTATGGTCAGATACAAGCTAGATGGAAAGAAGATCAGAAAATTGGTATTACAACAACAGATGAAAATTTGGTAAAACAAATTAGAGATCAAAGTCAAGCGCATATAAGAAGGATATATAATGCATTGATAGAAATAGATTCAGAAATGGAACTTGTCAAAGATTGTATGATAAAATGGGCCCAGAATATTCAAGAGCCAATAACAATGGATGTTTGGGGAAAAATTTGGGTCAGAAATGTAAAATTTACTCAGGCTCAAAATTTAAGAGAGAATTTTTATAAAATGTTTTATAGGTGGCACTTAGATCCTAAAAAATTAGCATGTATGTATCCAAATTATCAGCCTAAATGTTGGAGGTGTGGTTCTGAGGATGCAACCTATTATCATATGTGGTGGACTTGTAAAAATGTTAAAGTTTTTTGGATTAAAATTTGGTGGAATATGCAGAAGATATTTAAGAAAAAGATAAGGTTTACCCCACAGTTATTTTTATTGGGTATTATTACTGATTGTACGGTTATAGAAATTAAATTGATGTTGAATTTAATAAGGGCAGCAAGACTTTTGGTTTCGCAATATTGGAAGAAGGAGGAACTGCCTACTATAGAAGAGTGGACTTTAAAAGTTTCAAACTTGGCAGAAATGGCAAAAAATTCAGCATACCTGAAAGAACAATCGCAACAGAGATATATTTCGGAATGGAGAAGATGGATTGAATATATTCAGAATAAATATGGGACTAAAAAATTTCACCTAGCATATGAATGAATATTAGAATTATAAGATGTACTATTATTTATCTATGTATAAGGGGAGTTAAAGTGCGATAGGATTTAAAGTGTATTCATAGTTGGTTGGCATATTTTAGTTTAAGCTTGTTATTATTATTATTATTATTATTATTATTATTATTATTATTATTATTATTATTATTATTATTATTTATTAAATTTATATACCGCCCTTCTCCCGGAGGACTCAGGGCGGTGAACAGGGCATATAAATAGAAATACAAAAGTTAAAAAAGGATTAAATAATTGGCCAATTAAAACAATCACAATATAAAACCCATTAAAACCCTAACGTTCCCCCATCAGGCCAGGCAAGCTTGTTCAAATAAATGGGTCTTTAGCCCGCGCCGGAAGGAGCGAAGATCCGGTGCCGTCCGGAGCTCAACCGGCAGTTGGTTCCATAAAGCCGGGGCGCCCACAGAGAAGGCCCTCCCCCTGGGGGCCACCAGCCGGCATTCTCTGACTGGAGGCACCCTGAGGAGGCCCTCTCTGTGGGAACGCACAGGGCGGAGGGAAGTCGAGGCCGGCAGCAGGTGGTCCCCGAGGTATTCCGGACCCATGCCATGTAAGGACTTAAAAACCATCACCAAGACCTTGAACCTCACCCGGAAGACAACTGGTAACCAATGCAGCTCGCGGAGCAAAGGTGTAACATGGGAGTACCGGGAAACTCCCAAGACAACTCTCGCGGCCGCATTCTGTACCAGTTGGAGCCTCCGAGTGGTCTTCAAGGGAAGCCACATGTAAAGAGCATTGCAGTAGTCCAGACGAGAGGTCACGAGCGCATGAGTGACCGTACACAGGGCATCCCGGTCCAGATAGGGGCGCAACTGACGCACCAGGCGAACCTGAGCGAAAGCCCCCCTAGTCACGGCTACTATGTGATCTTCCAAAGTAAGCCGTGAATCTAGGAGGACTCCCAAGTTGTGAGCCCAATCCACGGGGGGTAAAAACCCACCCCCCATAGAAAGAGATGGAACATTTTGAATGTCCCGGGATGCCGGAATGTACAGCCACTCGGTCTTGTCAGGGTTGAGCTGAAGTCTGTTCCTCCCCATGCAGACCCGAACCGCCTCCAGGCAACGGGACATCACATCGAGGGCATCACTAGGGTGGTTTGGGATTGAAATGAAAAGTTGGGTATCATCAGCGTATTGATGATACCCAACTCCAAAACCACGAATGATCTCACCCAGTGGTTTCATGTAGATGTTAAACAGGAGAGGCGAGAGGACCGATCCCTGAGGAACTCCACAAACGAGAGCCCTTGGGGTCGACCTCTGCCCTCCTGCCAACACCGACTGCGAGCGTCCCAGGAGATAGGAGGAGAACCACTGAAGAACTGTGCCTCCCACTCCCAATCCCCTGAGACACCGCAGCAGGATACCATGGTCGATGGTATCGAAAGCCGCCGAGAGGTCTAATAGGAGTAGGACAGAGGAATGTCCTCTGTACCGACCCCTCCAGAGATCATTCACCAGAGCGACCAATGTAGTCTCCGTGCTGTACCCAGGCCTGAAGCCCGATTGGGACGGGTCTAGATAATCCGCTTCATCCAGAACCAGAGGGAGCTGATGCGCCACCACACTCTCAACAACCTTCGCAAGAAAGCGAAGGTTGGAGACCGGACAAAAGTTGTTTAACACAGCTGGGTCCAAGGCAGGCTTCTTGAGGAGAGGTCTCACCACGGCCTCCTTCAAGACAGTGAGGAAATTACCCTCACTCAAAGAAGCAGATATAACCGCCTGGAACCAGCCTCATGTCCTCTCCCTAGCTGCATAAGCCAGCCAAGAAGGGCACAGGTCCAATAAACATGTGGTGGAGCTCAACCTCCCCATAATCCTGTCCACTTCCTCAGGGGTCACAGAGTCAAACTCCTCCCAGATAACATTGACAAGACCGCCCGTATCCTGATCGTCGGACTCTGCCCAGCTGGAGTCCAAACCGGTCCGAATCCGAGCGATTTTATCCGACAGATGTTGACCAAACTCCTCGGCACGACCCTGCAAGGGATCCTCCCTCACCTCCTGATTAAGGAGGGAGCGAGTCACCCTAAACAGGGCGGCCGGGCGATTATCTGCGGACGCGATGAGGGCAGAGAAGTAATTACACCTCGCCGCCCTCATCGCTGCGAGATAAGACCTAATATAGGTTCTTAGTCGCAACCGGTCGGATTCAGATTGGCTGGACCTCCAACAGCTCTCTAGGCCCCGTTTCCGACGCTTCATCTCCCGGAGCTCCGCAGAGAACCATGGAGCTCGTTGGGATCTGCACCGGGTCAGGGGCCGCAAGGGTACAACTCGGTCAAGTGCCTCAGTGGCTGCCCTTTCCCAGGCTTCCACTAAGGCATCCGCCGAGTTGTGAGCAACGGAGGCAGGTGGGGACCCCAGCGCTGCCTGGAGCCTATCAGGGTCCATTAAGCGCCTGGGGCGGTACCATCTAGTTGGTTCCGCATCCCCACGGCGGGGGGTGGCAAGACGGAAGACCAGCCGCAGGAGGTAATGATCGGTCCATGACAGGGGCATAATAAATGGAGAGCCCCCACCAAGATCATCAAACCACCGTCCAGATAAGAAAACCAGGTCAAGGGTGTGGCCTCCCTCATGAGTTGGCTCAGAAATTACCTGCGTCAGGTCCATGGCCGTCATGGAAGCCATGAACTCCCGAGCTAACTCAGATGACCCTCCCAGGGATGGTAGATTGAAGTCACTCAAAACTATGAGTTTGGGGAACTCAATCACCAACCCAGAGAGGACATCGAGTAGCTCAGGCAGGGCTGCCGCTGTGCGACTAGGCGAAAAGTACACCAGCAGCAAGCCCAACTGCGCCCCCGGACCAAACCTCAAAAAGAGAGACTCACACCCGACTATCTGAGGAACGGTGGTCTCCCGCGGACATAAGGTCTCTTGTTAGAGGCAATACCCTGCTTTCAGCTCTGGGAAGTTGGGGGGGAGGGGGGGAGGGGGGATGTGGGGGGAGGGAGAGGGATGGAGTATACTTAAAATGTACTGTAAAACTTTTCAATAATAAAAAAAGAAAAATTAGAATATCGTGCAAAAGTTCATTTATTTCAGTAATGCAACTTAAAAGGGGAAACTAATATATGAGATAGACTCATTACATGCAAAGCAAGATAGTTCAAGCCGTGATTTGTCATAATTGTGATGATTGTGGCGTACAGCTCATGAAAACCCCAAATCCACAATCTCAGAAAATTAGAATATTGTGAAAAGGTGCAATATTCTAGGCTCAAAGTGTCCCACTCTAATCAGCTAATTAAGCCATAACACCTACAAAGGGTTCCTGAGCCTTTAAATGGTCTGTCAGTCTGGTTCAGTAGGAATCACAATCATGGGGAGGACTGCTGACGTGACAGTTGTGCAGAAAACCATCATTGACACCCTCCATAAGGAGGGAAAGCCTCAAAAGGTAATTGCAAAAGAAGTTGGATGTTCCCCAAGTGCTGTATCAAAGCACATTAATAGAAAGTTATGTGGAAGGGAAAAGTGTGGAAGAAAAAGGTGCACAAGCAGCAGGGATGACCACTGCCTGGAGAGGATTGTCAGGAAAAGACCATTCAAAACAAGCAGATGAGGGAGGATATAGTGCTTGCACTTCAGGGCTTGGCTGCACATATTGAATGCCTGGATGTTCATGTGGATTCAGTGATGGAGTATGTTGAGAATTTGGAAAATAAAATTATCAGTGTTGAACAGAAAGTAGACAGAGCAGAGATTAAAATTGACAGAACAGAAGATGAAGTCACCATTTCACAATATAGAGACATGGAGTTTGCATTGCGTATAAGAGGTTTGAAAGAGAACCCCAAAGAAAATTTGGAATGGGAAGTGGTGCAAGCAGTGGCTCCTGTCTTGAAATGTGAACCTGAAGAATTAGTTAAAGAGATGGATAAGACATTTAGGGTTAATTCCTGGATTGCCAAACAGAAAAATTTACCTAGAGATGTAGTGATTTACTGCTCCAGGAGATCAATTAGAAATGCAATTATCCAGGCTTTTTACCGGGAAAGATTCCAAATTGCAGGCCAAGATATTATAATTTTAAAGGAGATACCCCCAAAAATTCTTAGAAAAAGGAAAGACTTCGCCTTTCTGTCTGATGAGCTTAAGAAGCGACAAATTCAGTTTAGATGGGAAATACCCACTGGAATTGTGGTGAATTATGCAGGGACGAGGTATAGGCTGGATACAATTTTAAAAGCAAAAGATTTTTATACTAAGATCCTTAAAGCAGGCTCACCATCGTCTCCTCGAGTTAAAAGAACAGAAGTAAGACAGGAAGATAAACAACTGAGTGAAGGGGCAATGTCACTGCCTCTTGAGGAGATGCGGCAGGCTGACACTATGGAGCAGAGTTTGGCGTTAAAGGAAGACCCGAAAGAACAGAGGATGACTAGGGCTGCATATAAGCATAAGGAAAAAGAGCAAAAACAGAAGCTTGTATCTGGTTTAACTACGCAAGATGCGGCTGTTTCAGAGCCTGTGGGAGGAGCACGCCCGAAGAGAGCAACAGGTGATCTTCAGGTTATGTTCCAAAGGCTCCTGGTCACCAGAGATGGTGAAGTTCCTGACATGGAATGTTAATGGCTTAAACTCACCACAGAAAAGAAAGAAAGTATTTTATTATTTGAAACAACATAAAAATGACATTGTTTGCTTACAAGAGACTCATATTGCATTAAAGGACCAAAAGTATTTGGTTAATTCCTGGTTGGGAACACATTTTGCAGCTTTTGTTCTGGACAAGAAGGCTGGAGTGGTCATTAAGAAAAGATTTTTCGGCTAGATTAATTGAATCGGACAAACAAGGGAGATATGTTAGTATTGAATTGATGTTACAAGGAAAGAAAGTTCTTCTTATTGGATTATATGCTCCAAATCAACAACAGCAAAAGTTTTTTAAATTTTTACATCAAAGACTAATTGAATTGGATTACTAATCTGTTATTATGATGGGGGACTGGATTGGAGTTTTGGACTCATCTGAAGACAAGAAGTATCTTTTAAAAACCCTTCTAATTATTCGAAATTGCCCAAAGCCTTTTTTGATTTGAAGGAGGATCTGGAGCTAAGAGATGTATGGCGGGAAAGGAATATGAAAGACAGAGATTTTACTTTTTTTCGGATAGACATAAATCTTTCTCTAGGATTGATTTTATTTTAATTACTACTGATTTTTTCTCTAGGGTTAAGAACGTTAAGATTTTTTCCCAGGACATTGTCGGATCATAGTCCTGTTTGGTTGGAGTTTTTTTTGCTGAAGATGGTTATAGAAGATCTTGGAGATTGAAAATTTATTTACAAATGAGGTGTACTTGCAGAAATGTAGAGAACATGTGAAAGAATTTTTTGTTATAAATATGCATAAAGGTACATCGATGGGAATGGTTTGGGATGTTAGTAAAGCTTACATGAGAGGGGTCTTGATTTATATGAATAATGCTTATAGGCGTAAGCAAATGCAAAAACATAAAGATCTTGAAGAAGAGATTAAATCTAAGGAGAAAGATTTTATTTTGAATCCATTGGATAATAATTTAAGGACCTCGATACATTTATTGAAAGAACAATTTAGTATGCTAATGGCTGACCAAGTAGCAACTAACTTGCGTTATGCTAGGCATAATACTTTTTGTAATGCTAATAAGCCTGGTAGGTGGTTGGCTTACCAATTAAGGAAGAAACAGAAATTACATATTATAGATAAAATAGAATATAAAGGAAAAGAAGTTTATCAACAAAAGTTGATTAAGAGGAGTTTTTTAGATTTTTATTCGAAATTATATTCTAGAGAAAACATACAAGCTTTAGATATAGATAAATATTTACAGGAAGCACATTTTCCTAGACTCTCAAAAGAACAACAACTTGAGATGAATCGCTTAATAACATCAGAGGAAATCTCTTTAGCTATTAAACAGTTGAAAGTTGGCAAGGCCCCGGGAACAGATGGATTAACAGCAATTTATTATAAAATGTTGTTGGTTGAAATGATTGAACCTTTAAAGATGTTGTTTAATGAAATTCAGACTGGAGGAGCAGTTCCTCCATCTTGGAGGACAGCCTTTGTATCATTGATTCCGAAGGAGGATCAAGACCTTACTCAACCTAAAAATTATAGACCTATATCACTTTTGAATACAGATTATAAGATCTTTGCTAAAGTATTGGCTAACAGATTAATGCAAGTTTTAAAGCAAATGATTCATAGTGATCAATCGGGATTTATATCTGGAAGGTATATGAAATATAATGTAAGACAAATGTAATATTCTAATTTTCTGAGATTGTGGATTTGGGGTTTTCATGAGCTGTACACCATAATCATCACAATTATGACAAATCACGGCTTGAACTATCTTGCTTTGCATGTAATGAGTCTATCTCATATATTAGTTTCCCCTCTTAAGTTGCGTTACTGAAATAAATGAACTTTTGCACGATATTCTAATTTTTTGAGTTTCACCTGTAAAATATACTAAAGTATTGAAAAATATAAGAAAACTATTATATGATTGATGGATAGCAATGAGAAGTATGTTAATTTAGATAAGAGATAGTATGTATTAAAGGAAATAAGAGAGAGGAAGTATTGGTTACAACAATTTGGAGATTTGTAATAATATGTATTGTCTGAAATGGAACTATTGTAACCCAGATACCACGTTGCTTTTTAAAGATACTACTGTAATATTGGAATAATAATAATAATAATAATAATAATAATAATAATAATAATAATAATAATAATAATAATAATAATAAGAAGAAGAAGAAGAAGAAGAAGAAGAAGAAGAAGAAGAAGAAGAAGAAGAAGGAGGAGGAGGAGGAGGAGGAGGAGGAGGAGGAGGAGGAGGAGGAGGAGGAGGAGGTTCTTTGAGTAAAGTCAGGTTTTGGATATTAGTTTTTTCAGTACTTCGTTGTTGTTGCTTATATTCCTCTGTCTCAATAGTAATATCTTCCAATTTTGTTATATTCTCAAGTGTAAATTCTTTAGTTGCAGTCTGGGTTTCAATTTGTGACTTAAGGTTGGCATGTAAATTATTAAATCTGGACATAGACATCTCAGTGACTCTGTAGATTGTTTCAAGTATAAGGTTATAGTCAAGCGAGGTTTGTGGCTGATCCTTCTCCATTTTGTAATAATTATAAATAGTCGTTGGTGGAGGCTATTTTTCAAACAAAAATCAGTAAGTGTCCACTTCTACAAGTCTAAGCCAAATTCATCTACAGCTGTTTCAGGTTTTTATCTTAATGTCAAGGTCAGTCCAAAAATCCTTCTACCGCTGACTGGAGAGACCTCTCCCCCACTCATCACCCCTCCAGGGTGTCTTTCGACTCCTTTACAGGGGCCCCCCAATGAAGAAATCCAGGCGATGTGAGGAGCAATTCCTTTGTACGTCTGGCTGCACCGAAATCTGGAACCAGAAGCCCATTCTTGGGGGTATTCAGGCATTGGGATGAAGTCCCTTCCAGTGGCGATTTTAAAAGGCGTGAATCCGGTGCTACTGTGGACAGTGTTGTTTTAAGCCACTTCAGCGAAAGGGAGGAGGTCAGTCCAGTTCATTTGTTGGTAATCTCTTCCTGTGGTTGGGAAGGATCAGCAACAAGCTGTAAATGTCCAGGGGGCTTCCCTTGAATTCTTTTCATGTTAGCACAGACTGCACAGTTTTTTACTTAGTTCTCCACATCTTTCTTTAATCCTGGCTACCAAAATTTTCTCCAAATTAAATGCAGCATTTTCAAGTAACCAAAGTGGCCAGCCTGTTTTACATCATGGCTGCGCTGGAGCACTTAGAGTCTGAGTGATTCAGGGAAATATAATTCTGCCCCCCCCCCTTGTAAGCCAATCCATCCCTATGGGTAAGAAGGGTTTGATTGTCCTTAAACCATTGATCATTGATCAGCTCTTGTTTTAACTTCTTTGTTAACGGATCGTCAGGGCTAGGAGATTTTACAGACTGGGGTCTCTGGGGGGTTATCTGAGAAATAACTTGTGGTGGCGACATAATGGAATCAATGACCTGCTCACGCTGGTTTTTATAATGGGGTAATCTAGATAGGGCATCAGCTAAGAAACCCCCCCCCACCCAGTATATACTTAAGGGTGAAATTAAAATGATTAAAGTACTGTGCCCAGTGTACTTGTTTGGGGGATAGTTAACAGGGAGTTTTCAATGCCTCTAGGTTTTTGTGATCAGTCCATACTTCAAAAGGCACCTTGCTCCCCTCTAGGAAATGACGTCACATCAGTAAAGCCCATCTAATTGCAAAGGCTTCTTTCTCCCAAATGGCCCATCTCCTCTCTGTGTCAGTGAATTTTTTTGAAGTGTAAGCACAGGGCTTTAAAATCCCGCTATGATTTTTTTTGTAAGAGTACTGCCCCTACAGCTACATCGCTGGCATCGGCTTGAATCACAAATGGTTCCTCTGGGTAGGAGTGCTTTAAGACTGGCTCAGCAGCAAAAAGTCTTTTTAAGTTCTCAAAAGCGGTTTGATATTCCATAGTCCATTGCAGTGGCTGTCCAGTTTGCGGCTTCCCCACTTCTTTGCCAGTTTTTAACAGTTCTGTCACGGGTAAAACAATCTCAGCAAATGAAGGAATGAATTGACGGTAGAAGTTTGCAAATCCCAGGAAGCTGTGTAACTGCTTTCGTGTTTTTGGAGGTTGCCATTCAATAACAGCCTTCACTTTTGTTGGATCCATCTTGATGCCTTTGCTGGAAATTCTATAGCCTAAGTAATCCAAGCACATCTGATGAAATTCGCATTTTGAGAGTTTGATGTAGAGCTTAGCATTTAGCAGTTTTTTCAGCATGTCTTGCACTAAGCTTATATGCTCTGTCATAGTCTCTGTATAGATTAAGATGTCATCAAGATACACCAAAACACCTTTGTACAGGTGATTGTGTAACACCTGGTTAATCAGCTGGATGAACATAGCGGGAGTACCTTGTAGCCCGAATGGCATAACCTTGAACTGATAGCTACCCAAAGGGCTGTTAAAAGCAGTTTTCCATTCATCGCCTTCTTTTATACTCACATGGTAGTACGCCTCTCTTAGATCTAATTTGGTAAAAATCCCCCCCTTTGCCAGGTGGGTTAATAAGTCTTTCATTAGAGGAAGGGAGTGCATATTCTCCACACTCACACAGTTGTGCCCCTTAAAATCAACACAGTGCCTGAGTGACCCATCTCTCTTTTCCCTGAACAATACTGGGGCCACTACTTTGGATTTGGCTGGCTCTATGAATTCTCTGGCCAAATTCTTGTTGATGTATTGCCGCATTTCCTCCACCTCGAGAGGGGGGTCATGGCATACATTTTCGGTTTTGGCAGTATAGCTCCTGGTAGAATTTCAGTGACACAGTCATTTGGCCTGTGGGGTGGCAGAACATCACATTCCTTTTTGCTGAACACTTCTGCCAAGTCTCAATATTCGCTGGGAATGAGTGGCTCTCCTGGGAGGGGGATGGTGGCAATTTTTATTGTATCGGCTGGTGGCTCCATCTCACCGCTAACGTCAGAGGAGGAACTGGGGGGAGATGGCCCTATGGGCAATCTCAGGTCCTCATCCCTTTTTCCTACCAAATAAAGGTGTCAACGCTGCTAACATTGGATGTTCTTGCTTTGACAATATATGAAAATGCAGCTATTTTCCCCTTAACTTGTGTGTTACTTTTAGAGTTAGAATTAGATGGTGCTGGGGTGGGGGGAGGAGGAAGAATGTCTATGGGAATTAGTTAGACATAACCACCTAATAGTAGAGTGTTTTTTCAAAGTTGTTTGAAATAAGAGATGATAAGAAATGGCTGGTTGGAGAACTGGATGGAAGATCTGCATTTCAAACTAATTGGAGAATGTGATTTATGACGGTTAATTAGAGTAAGGATTTGTGCTTTGATATTATGTGTTTAAAGGTAAAGGTAAAGGTTCCCCCGCACATGCGTGCTAGTCGTTTCCGACTCTAGGGGCCGGTGCTCATCTCCGTTTCAAAGCCGAAGAGCCAGCGCTTGTCCGAGGATGTCTCCGTGGTCATGTGGCCGGCATGACTAGACGCCAAAGGCGCATGGAACGCTGTTACCTTCCCACCGTAGTGGTCCCTATTTTTCTACTTGCATTTTTACGTGCTTTCGAACTGCTAGGTTGGCAGAAGCTGGGACGAGTAACAGGCGCTCACTCTGTTACGCGGCACTCGGGATTCGACCCGCCAAACTGCCGACCTTCTGATCGACAAGCTCAGCGTCCTAACCCACTGAGCCACCGCGTGTTTAGGGGAGGAGAATTCAGATTTTGGCTTTGATCATGTACGTGCCAATGTCACGCTACTGAAATAAAGATTCTTTAAGGTAAACAATGCCTCAAAGTTCTTTGAAGAGTTTCATCTGTTGGAACCATGATGAAAGGGTCTCCACTTGTCTAACCAAGCTAGACTGAGAATCACTGCTTCAGTCATTTTTGGAGCCACCACAAATCGGATGAATTACCAATGTTCACCTATTTCTAGCTGCACTGGCTCCGTTAGGTGGGTGATTAAAGTTCCTCCCATCAAAGACCCATCTTCCTGTTCAAATTTCATAGGTTTGGAGAGCAATCTCACCTGAATGCCCAGTTTGAGAGCAATCGACAGGCTGATAATGCATCGTGAGCACCCCAAGTCTACTAGTACTGTTGACGCAGAATTAGGGGACAGTATAGGAAATATCTAGGTTGGCAGAAGCTGGGATGAGTAACAGGCGCTCACTCTGTTACGCGGCACTCGGGATTCGACCCGCCAAACTGCCGACCTTCTGATCGACAGGCTCAGCGTCCTAACCCACTGAGCCACCACGTCCCCAGCTTCTGCCAACCTAGCAGTTCGAAAGCACATAAAAATGCAAGTAGAAAAATAGGGACCACTATGGTGGGAAGGTAACAGCGTTCCGTGCGCCTTTGGCGTCTAGTCATGCCGGCCACATGACCACGGAGACGTCCTCAGACAAGCCCTGGCTCTTCGGCTTTGAAATGGAGATGAGCACCGGCCCCTAGAGTCGGAAACGACTAGCACGCATGTGCGGGGGAACCTTTACCTTTACCTTTTTTTTTAGGAAATATCAATTGTGAATGTGCAGATGGTCCTACTGTCTTTGGGCTCTTGAAAAGTCCTGGATGCAGGGTCATGAAAGGCCAGCAAGGAAAATACTCAATGTCCTAACCCAGGGCTTTTCAACCAGTGGTACGGGTACCACCTGTGGTACATTGGCACCTGGCAGGTGGTACGTGACCATCCTAGAAAAGTGGTAGCAGGGGAGGGAAATGAGCTGAACCGGTGGCAGCACCGCATACGCCTGAGCGAGAGATGGCTGGAGCTGCAGGGCTGTCAGGGCTCAGCAGAAGCGCCAGGACCAGCACTTCTTCGGGTCTGTCAGGGCTCAGTGGAATCACCAGGATCAGAGCCAGGCTCCAGCTGGAGCTCGGCGCTGATCCTGGCGCTTCTGAGCCCAGAAGCAGCGCTGATCAGCTGGAATGTTGCAGCATCTCCATGGTCTTGTGATTTACATTCAGATGCTTGGCAACTGATTCATATTTATGTCGGTCACAGTGTCCCAGGATCATGTGAAGAGACCAAAACCTGCTGCAACCACCCAGCAGACGGGGTGAATAAAACCAAATACCCCCCAACACACACACACACCCTTGCTGCCAATCCACAACAGAAATGCTCACAACAATGAAAACCTCGGACAGGAGGAAGAGCACTGCCGGGCAGGCAGGCAGGTGACTTGCTTGGCTCTGGCTTGAGAAGCACATTTTCCAGTGCCATTGTAACTTCGAACAGTCACTAAGTGAACTGTTGTAAGTTGAGGACTACCTGTACTTCATCACTTTTTTTCCTTTTTTTTGGTCATCACGTTTTTGAAACCCTGCTAGGCAACTGGTGGTACTCGGATGTTGCCATATCCTAAAAGTGGTACAATGGGTGAAAAGGTTGAAAAGCCCTGTCCTAACCCACCCAAGAACATACAATATCTTTAGGGAAACACCCAAAAGGGAACATGTTTGTTACTTTTGCTCTCATTTAGAGGAGCCCGTCTTTTTGTTCAGCTGAATAAAAATGTAAAGCTTGAAGGCAACTTTTGGTTTCCTGTATTTTTACCAGCAAAACCTCAGAACCTGCATACCATTTTTGGTGAGCCAGCCAGGAGAGGTGCTTGGTTGGTCCTAAGGAGGCTCAGGAAAGGGGAAGGCATCAAGTGCACTCCAGGATTTCCTGGCAGTGCCCCCACTTCTTGACTCTTCATTGTGGTTTTAACAGGAACCAGTTTTTTTCTTCTTTTTGGTTGCCTTTTACTTGATTCTTGCGTACTCAGGAGGGCTGAAGATAAGGTAGGATACACAGATATACATTACTTTGTTGCACTGGCTTGCTTGGGGTGTGTGTGTGTGTGTGTAAACGTGTGTCTGTTTCCTTGAATTATTTCTCACCATTGACCAGAGCTGGGCGGAAGGATTAATGCCAGCCACACCTAGCCCCCCCTCTTTTTGGGGGTTCTGGGGGCACCTAGAAATCAAGGGGCATTAATCTTGTACTCTCGTGCTCCAACGGGTTGTGAGTGGTGTGTGGTTTGAGGTTTGTGGTTTTTGTTTTTTTGTTTTTCTGGACCTTACATGTGAATAAGCAGGTGCTTAGAGCCTGTGGGCTGTGGTGACCTTCCACGGCACTGCCTTTTCCTGCTTTAGCTTCTGCTCCACCACCCATGAGGGGATCTACTCCCTCACAGGGCAGGTAGCTGTTAGGAGGGGGGACACTGATGAGGTCCTGGTTCATACTCCCTTCTCCACATCTGATCTTTATGTACGGGAGGACTGATTGGGTTCTTACACTGACACCCCACACAAATATTCTGAATTGGTTCTGTCTACTAACTAACCATGCTGGATGTCTTTTTAACAACAGAGGAGGGGCATCTGGTAGGCAATGCTACTAAAAGGAAGGAGGGTCCTTGATCTGCAACTTAAAGGTTTCCAAGATATTATTGTCACTGCATTGCAGATTTCCCTCCCTAAACAGGAAATGTGGGCATAATTTATGATGTTCATCAGTTGCCAGCTGAAAGTACCAGTGACTTCCTTGAGTGCTCCAGATGTTAAGTGTGAATTACAGAAGGTGGAGGGGACTTCAGGTGATAATAGACAAGTTGTTGGAAGGAGCGTATAAAGCCTACATGACATGGCCAGAAGTGATAACCAGGTGGGCTGAAAAGGGTGAAAAACAATAACACAGTATTGTTTTGCTGGCTTAAGCTCTGTAACAGGTGCCCTGGTGCGCGGCTTTTCAACCTTTCCCCCCATTGTACTGCTTTTGGGATACAATATCAGTTACAATATTTGAGAATACACCCCCAAAACTCTTATGCAAACACAATGCATCATGTCAGTTGTAGGACAAATAACATGAGCAAGCATTTTATTTCCTCCCTGGATACAATTCCTGCAGCTGCAGAAAAAGCAGGAAATGTGGAAAAAAGAGGATGTGCATTTCCTTGCTGTAGACAGTGCTTTTTTGTAAAAAACAAAACCAAACCAAAAAGGTGCCGGAACTCACACACGTCACACAACCCGCCTTGCCTACCCTACAAGGTTCCATCCAAAAAATGGTGCCAGGACTCCGTTCTGGGCATTCTATGACAAAAAAAGCCCTGGCTGTAGAACAAAGGGACAGTGAGTAACTTAGACTTAAGAGGGAAAAGTAAACTAAAGATAAATAAGAAGTTTCTTCTTCTTAATTTCCTAGCTTGGTTCCCCCCCACCTTTCAGTTGGATTGATTACTCCTATCGCCCAGGGATGGGAATAACTTTTTGATGCAGTTTTTGTCTTGTCTTTGTCTCTGTCTTGTCATAGGTCCTGGTGTGTTTGGGGTTAATACTGTTGTTGGTTTTTCTGTGTGTGGAGGGCAGACCTGTCAGCTTTCTGTTGGTTTGTTCATGGTTAATGCTTATCTTTTCCTTCATGTTTCTTGGCTGTCTGACCAGGACTGTTAACTGTGGCAGGCGGGGGAGGAAGAGAGAGGGGAGAGAAAAAAAACCTCTTCCCTGGTGCTTTTATTTTTCGGCTTGCCTTTCCTGAGAGAAGGGGGGGTTGCAGCAGCCTTTTGTATTGTAATAGTTGGTTTCTGGGGCTAGGTTTTCTACTTTTTCATCCATGCTGGCTCAGGGATTCTGGGAACTGAGGTCCACAAGTCACAAGAGGGCCAAGGTTCCCTGGCCACCAAGCCCTGCCCTAGTGGAAGGGGGAGAAAGTGGGACTTGCAGAAGAGGATGGTGAGGAGTGGTAGGGGCCCTTCAAGAGAGAAATGGGATGATGTCACCCAGATTCCAGGCACCCACAGACCACCCACTGCAGTCTTTTGCCCTGGGACAGGACCGGTGTTGTATATGCATGACATTTGGCCACTGGAGCAGGGAATGTCTTTTATGTTCCCTTCTTAACTGTCCTATAGGGTACTGTTCCTCAACCATGCTCTGGATAGAAAGGGGGGTGGGTTGAGGGGCTGGAGACTTTATCTCCCTGCCTTTATGGATGATTCTTCCTCTTCACCCCTGATGCAAGTCAAAGTAAGAGAAGAACAATACCCTTTTTGGTTGGTAGAGGAGCATCACATTCAGTATTAATTAAGCCCCTTGGAGACCCTTCCTCGCAAATGTTTCAGGTCTTTGGGGCCAATGGCCCTTCTGTGTCAGCTGCAATACTCGACCCTTTGGAATGCTTTATGGGTGGTATTGGCCTTACTCATCTTTCTTTCCCTTTCAGACTGCCCTATGCTCTTTTAGGATGTATTTGCTTGCTACATTACAAGCCACCATCTTTGCTCTAATGGGTAAGCCCCTATATCAGGCCACTACAGGCATGGATAAAGAACCCTTTGTGTGGAACAAGGATTGTCAGGTGGCATTTGATAACATTCAAACTGCTTTAATCAGTGCTCCGGCCCTTGGCATTCCTGCTGTCACTGAACCATTCCCCTTGTATTTGGCTAAAAGTAAAGTGGTGACTGCTGGGTTCCTTACTCAAACCCTTGGTACCTAGTCTCACCCTGTAGCCTATTTTTCCAAACAATTGGATCCTGTTGCTGAAGGATGGCCAGCGTGCCTTTGGGTGGCTGCAGTGCCATTCTTCTTTTGGGGCTGCTGAACAATTAACCTTTGGGGCTCCTATCACAGTGGAATCACCCCATTCCATTCAGGATTTGTTAGCATCCAAGGGGGGGCATTGGCTTACAGCCTCCTGACTGGAACGGTATCAGATAGCACTCCTTGACAACTCACAAATTCATATAGAGTGCAGTAGCAGGTTCAATCCAGCAACCTTTCTACCCCAACTGGATAGTGATCATAATTGTGTATAAACTATTACAGAAGTATTTTCTCACCGGCCAGATCTACCTGACCCGCCATTGGAGGAAGTGGACAGGGACCTGTATACAGACGGCAGCAGTTTTATGGGACAGGGAGAAAGGCTAGCTGGCTATGCTGTGGTCACATTGGACCAGATAGTGGAAGCAGCAGCTCTCCCTGCAAGTACTTCAGCTCAGGAAGCTGAACTCGTTGCCTTGATGAGGGCCTTGAAAAGTCAGAAGGTGCGGTTAATATATTTATAGACAGTAAATTTGTGGGAAGGTTTGTGTTATACGTGCACGTGGAGCATTATAGATGGAGTGTGGTTCAATCAACGCTCCTATTAAATTTGGACGGGTCATGCATGTGAAGGCCCATGTTAGGGTTGGTACTGTACATGGAAGAGGAAGTGCCTTGGCCAACCGCACCTTAAAGTCTGCCGCTTCAGGTCCGCTGTCCCCTTGGTATATGGGTGCACTTGTACCCTCACGTTTGCCTGTGCTGGCTCCAACATATATGCACTGGATGGGCACAGAGCTTCTGAACTAGGTGCTGTTTATCGTGGATGTAGGCTGGAGAAGGATGGGAAGTGCCTTCTCTCAAAACATGCAATATGGGCCCTCTTACGAAACTTGCATGCCAGCACTCATTGGGGTTACAAGGCCATGGCTGAGTTTCTTATAATGGACTATAACAGGGATCTATAACAGGGCCCTCACAATGATCAGGCGATGTGTGATTTGTGGATGTAATGACCTGTGGAAATTATTAAGTTCCCCTTGGGGAGGCTTGGGACTGGCCAGGATCCTGCTAGTTTTGGGGAATTTGATTTTACTGAGTTGCCATGGACATGGGGTTTTAGCTACTTGCAGGTTTTTGTGGATGCTTTCTCTGGAGGGAATGAGGCCTTTCCCTGCCATTATCCAGCAGGAAATTCAGGCCCTGGGTATTGTTTGGTGGTTTCATCTGTCCTATATTCTCCAGTCTTCAGTACACATGGGGAGGCCTGTTTCCATTTAGGATGGTGTATGGTAAGCCCTTTCTTTCTCATTTGCCTTATCCACTTCCCTCCCTGTTGTTGGAGACCAGGCCCTCAGAGGATGTATACACTCTCTTGCTAATGATGTTTCTTCCGTTTCTCAAGCTGTTCAAGCCCTCCATCATCCAGGGGTGGATCATCCACTCCATCCTTTCCTTCCTGGTGTTTGGGTGATTGTCACATCCTGGACTGCTTCTGGCCCTTTAGCTGACTGCTGGACAGGGCCCTTCGTTGTTCTTCTCGCTACCTACATGGTGGTCAAGGTTGCTGGATTTCATGCTTGGATTCGTCACGCTCGTCTTCACTCTTCTTCACCACATTCTGACACTGACGACTGAGTTGTTTGGACTGTGGCCCCTGGTGCTGAGGAAGACCTTGGGCTGAAACTTCTGTTTGAGGGCCAACGCTGATCTGTATGCTGGGACGTTTTGGTCATTGTAATACCTGTGTCTGCCAGGCTTCTATACAGGTGATTTCTTCTCGCTGGCTTCCTGCTTACTTACATCGCGGGTGTCACTTCTCTCTCTCTTGGCTGACATCTGGTTTTTTTGTTTGGGTTGTTCATCCTTTCTTTTTTTAGTACTCTGTCTTGTTTTTCTTTCCCTACTCCATGCTCTCTTTTGTGGGGGGGATTATGGGCGGTGGTCAGGTTCAATTATGGGAGGTGGTCCCCAATTTCCCAGTCCCTGTTTGGTGAACAAGCTATAGGTTGCAAATGGATATATAAAATAAAGAAGGGTGTAGATGGGACTGTTACCCATAAGGCACGTTTGGTTGCACAAGGTTTTGCCCAAACTACTGAGGATTATGACGAAGTGTTTGCACCCAGTCTGAGGGCAACTACTTTAAGAGCAGCTTTAGTATGGGCGGCTACAAACCAATATATGGTTAACCATGTAGATGTTGAAACTGCATATTTACATGCTCCATTGCAACATACTTTTCAGGATACATCCTGATCTCATCATAGTTAGATGGCTCTACACTAACTTGACATATTACACTTGCTTCATAGCGATCAGGTGGACGTCTGATGCACGTTGAACGCCAAGGAATTACAGGGCTTTGAATTTCTGACTCCTTTCCTTCCTCTGATTCATCTTTTATCTCCCCTATCTCCTCTTCATCTTTTATAATTACAGGAGATGTATTATCATTACTAGTTACGTTATCAGAAGAGTCCTCAAACACTAGAGGATCAGTATTAACAGTTCCTTGCTCTAACCTATCCCAACCAACGTGCTCAAGGAATTTGGCACCTGCACTGTTATATACATTGGTTGTGCCCTGTTCCCAGAAACGATAGGATCTGTGATTAGCTTCATAACCTACGAAGTATAATTGCCTAGCCCTATGTTGGCCTTTACTCCTGAGTTGTGCAGGAATGTGGACCCAAGCTGGGGTGCCAAACATGTGCAGGTAATCAAGGTTTGGTTTTCTACCATGCCATATTGTGTATGGTATTTTACCGGTAGAAGTATTAACAACTATATTCAGAATATGGTTTGCACATTTTGCTGCCTCCCCCCACAGTCTATCTGTCAAGCCAGAATCTTGTAACATGGTTCTCATCATGGCTTGTAACGTTTGCCCACGTCTCTCAACAAATGCATTATGTTGAGGCCTATAAGGGGCTGAATGTTTATGCTCAATGCCAGTTGATTCAAGCATATCAACAAAGCGCTCGGGACCCTGAGAGATGGCTGGGCAGGAACAGGGGCCTCAGATATAAATTTAACAAGAGGCCCCTGGTTACTTTTTTAGCCAAATTTTTGTAGGGTTAGGGAGGGGGGAGGGTTGTGGTTGGTTGGAGATGGGGGGTAATCCACCAACTGTTGTTCAGGCCAGGTCCAGGATAGATCGCGTAGAGAGGGAGCCGGGGTCGGCCACCTCCGGAGCTCCGGAGCGGGTCGTGGGATTGCCTATTCCCACGACGATAGGGAATGGCAGCAGGTGTAAGATCAGAGGGCCGTACCGACCTCCGGGAGGGCATCTCGCTATTTACAAGCGGTGAGGTGCTCCGACCCTCGGTCTTCGACCCGAGGTCCCGGGAGCGGGGACGTGCAGCCACCTGAGCTCCGGCTGGTGTACCTGAATTCCAGGTCCGTCGCTAATAAGGCTCCTCTCGTCCGGGATCTGGTCGAGGGTGAGCATGCGGACCTGGCCTGCATCACGGAGACCTGGTTGGGCCCAGAGGGCGGTATCCCCCTGGTTGATCTTTGCCCACCAGGCTTCCGGGTGCTACACCGGCCTCGGACTCAGGGTAGGGGTGGGGGAGTGGCTGTGGTTATGAGGGAGACCTTATGTCCGCAGGAGGCCACCGTTCTTCAGATAGTTGGGTGCGAATCTCTCTTATTAAGGTTTGGTCCTAGGGCACAGTTGGGCTTGCTGCTGGTGTACCTTTCGCCTAGTCGCGCAGCAGCAGCCCTGCCTGAGCTTCTCGATATCCTCTCAGGGCTGGTGATTGAGTTCCCCAAACTTATGGTTTTGGGAGACTTCAATCTACCATCCCTGGGAGGAGCATCTGAGTTAGCTCGGGAGTTCATGGCTTCCATGACGGCCATGGACCTGACGCAAGTAATTCATGGACCGACTCATGAGGGAAATAGGCAATATCGTTGGCAGCCGTTACCTTTTTCTATTTTGAGAGAAATTAGGAAAAGTATAACTGAGAAAGGACTGCATTCCTCCTTTGTGCAAGGAACCATAGAAGGGATATCTACAGGATATAATATGGTTCAACAAGATTGGAAGGATTTGTGGAGAATGCTTTTAACACCGGCACAGTATGTACTTTGGGATTCTGAATATCAGCGTAACACTATTGTAGCTGGAAACAACTCTGGAGGAGCTTACACTCCAGATCAAGTTTATGGTTCTGGTCGATTTACCACTGTTCTACAACAAGTAGGAGGAATTCCTGATGTTGCTTATCCTGTAATTGGCCATTGTGTGATAAGCGCGTATAAAAAGGTACCTTAGTCAGGCAAACCCACTAAGTCTTTTACTAATGTCCGACAGGGGCCAACTGAGCCTTATCCAGAATTCATTGATAAATTGAAAGAGGCTATTGAGAAACAAATTGATAATGCAGAAGCAGTTCAAGAACTTTTGTTGAAATTGGCTTATGAAGCTGCAAACGCAGACTGTAAAAAAACTCTAACTAATATAGTGAGTCAGCCAACTTATGGAATAGCAGATATGTTAAGAGTATGTTCCTCTGTGGGAACAGGGGTGTGGAATATGAGTGCTTTAGCTAACGCTTTGCAAAAAGGAAAATTTGGTCAACAAACGGGTAATTGTTTCAACTGTGGGAAACCTGGTCATTTTAAGGCACAATGTCGAGCTCCATGAGGAGGGAATAGTGTTGGAAGTAGACAGGGAAATAATAAATCTGGAGTTCGCCCGAAACAGCCTTGTCCAAGATGCAAGAAGGGATTTCATTGGGCAAACCAATGTAGAAATGTTAAGACTTCAGGAAACTGGGATGCGGGCTAGCAGCTAGCCCAGGAAGTAAAGCTGCTTGTTGCCAAAATGAACAAAGTTATAAGGGCAACATTGTACCTATTTGTGAAAAATTGTCTGTTCAGAACATTCCCACAGCCACCAAGGGTAGTGCAGGTATAGATTTGATTAATCAGCAAGATATTAATTTGGATTTTCCTGACATTGTGACTTGTATGCCAACTCAACTTTGGGGACCATTGCCAAAAGAAACAGTAGATTTAATCCTTCCTCGTTCCTCAGCAGCAAAAAAAGGGTTTCACATAATTCCTGGAGTAATTGATTCGGACTATTTAGGACAGATTATGATTCAAATAATGGTGAAAATTCCTCAATTGGCAAGAAAAGGGGACTCCGTGGCTCAATTAATACTACTTTCTTATGTAACACCTGGAGGGAGTTCTGATCGGATTCGAGGAACTGGAGGGTTTGGCTCTACAGATACTGTAGATCCTCAAATCTTAGCTATTATAAAAAAATTTACAGAAGGAGAAACCTAGGCAAATTTGTTTTATTAACGGGAGGCCTTTTTCTGGAATTTTAGATTCTGGAGCTGATGTGTCAGTCATAGCTTCATCTGACTGGCCCCCGGAGTGGCCAGCCATTTCTGCACTGTCTGTGTGGGGTGTGGGTGGCTTTCAAGCTGCTCGCCAAAGTCAGCATTGGTTGCAAGTGACAACGGAAAGAGGAAACAGAACAGCTAAATTAAGACCAGTGATTTTGCCAATTCATGTTAATTTATGGGGAAGAGGTTTGTTAGAACAGTTTGATGCAGTTATAAAATTACAAGATTAAAATGAACATCACAAAAACAGTTTTACCACTAGAATGGGATCTTTGTTAAAACAAGAGCATTTTTCTCTTCGTTCCTTAATTTCAGTGTGGCCTCTTTCTGATGCTCTTACAGTATTTACTGATGGAGGTAAACAGTGGGGTGCTGTAGCCTGGCAGGAAAAAGGCCAATGGAAAACGAAAATTACCCCTCCTCAGAAGTCTGCGCAAAGGGCAGAGTTAGCCGCAGTAATTTTGTCTTTGCAACTATTTAAAAATCAAGCATTTAATTTAATTACTGATAGTTTGTATGTTGCTAATGTTATTCAGAATCTTTCTCATGCTTATGTTTCTCCCAGTGTGGAGGACAATTTATTTTCTCTTTTTCTTACACTGCAGCAGTTATTAGCTAGCCGAAGTTACTATTTACATGTGTCTCATTTTAGAAGTCATCAATCATTTCCTGGATGGCTTTCAGAAGGCAATGCAGTGGCAGATGCAGCTACAGCAGAGGTTGCTTTGGCGGCCACAATTACACCATGGGAGAGTCATTCTTATTTTCATCAAAATGCAAAAGCCTTGTGTAAGCAATTTGGAATCTCTATGTCAGAAGCCACAGCCATCATTAAGCAGTGTACATCCTGTGGTCAGAATGTTTTCGGTCCTTCTATGGGTGTCAATCCCAGAGGATTGAAAGCAAATGAAATTTGGCAAATGGATGTTACTCAATATCCTCCTTTTGCTCCTTGGAAATATTTACATGTTTCTATTGATACGTGTTCTGGGTATATTTTTGTTTCTCCTCAAAGAGGAGAAAAAGTGAAACATGTGATCAATCATTGTATTAGAAGTTTTTCAATAATGGGAAAACCTGTACAAATTAAAACGGACAATGGATCTGCATATTGCAGTGCGGCTTTTGCGGAATTTTGTAATAAATGGGATATTTTGCATAAATTTGGTATTCCTTACAATTCTCAAGGTCAAGCAATAGTAGAAAGAGCAAATAGGACATTAAAGGAGGCTCTTGACAAACATAAAAACAAAAAAAGGAGGAACTGTGACTAATTTACCAGTGTTGCAGGAATGGTTATCTTTAACTTTATTTACTTTAAATCATTTAAATATTTCAAAATTAGATTCAGTTTTGGACTCCACAGCTGTGGAACGACATTTTGGTCAACAGTTAGAGGTGTAAAAGGCTAAAGTTTGGTATAGAACTCCACCTGATCCCATTTGGCATGGTCCTGTGCCTTTGTTAACATGGGGGCGAGGATATGCTGCTGTGCTTGCTCCAACAGGTCCAGTCTTGATTCCAGCCAGGTGTGTTTGACCATATCATGAACCCATGGCATCAAGGGTTACACGATCCTATTCTGGATTTCCGAAAGAATCAAAAGATAACAATCAAAATGCCAAAGGAAATTCCACCTCAGGATGAACAATCTGTATCGCATAAGGAGAAAACTCTTGGAAACGATGTGGAGAAAGAAATTAAAATTGAAATGTTTGTTAATTTTATATGTATAATATTTGGGATTTGTTTAGGTATGTTGTGTAATGAAGTCAATGTTTATTCAGTTCAATTGGGGAAAAAAGGAACCGGAGCAAGGAGCCTGGAGAAATAATATATATGTGTTGCACCTTCAATCTACAAAACGAATGAGTTGCCATTTGGTTGTTTAAGAAACAGAAGAAACATGAACTTTGGTCAAAGTCCAATAAGCTGAAGGATTGAAACGCAAATGGCAAGAGAACTTATACCACCATCGGGAGTTGCCATGAATTATAGAGATTTGCATATATTTGAATCATTGGATTGTAGCTATGTTTCATCAAACTATCAAGACTTTAAATTGTTACATTAGAGAAGTTGTATTGCGGAATCGCATGGCTTTAGATATTATGTTAGCTGCAAAAAGAGGGGTGTGTGCTTTAATTCATAGTCACTGTTGTGTTTATATTTCTGATTTTCATGTTAATATTACTCATACAATTGATGTTATGGAAAAGATGGTTAAAGAAAAATTCTTTAGTTTATACTGGCTCTGCAGTGACAAATCCATGGGATTGGTTATGGTCTTGCCTACCTGATTTTGGATGGGTGCGACAAATTGTCCCCATCATAATTGGAGTTATGTTTGCTGATTGGTTTGTGCTGTTGTATACAATGCTTACCAAACTTATGGTTTATGTGTAGGCAGTTACGAAAGAGGTGTTATACGCCTACAAACTGTTGAATCAACATAAAGATCTGTATGGCAGTTAAACAAAAAAGGAGGAGATGTAGGGAAATTATTGCAGGCTGCAGCCATTAGAATAAGCGCAGCTGAAACAATTGTTTTTCAGTCTCCTGAAGATGAGCTATAATGAAACCACCTGTTCAGCTCAAGGTCAATCAGTTAATTGTTAGCTATTAAAATGCAGCTGACATAACCAAGGGGGGGGGGATATCATGCAGGTTCAGAGGCAATGGGAAAGTAGGATTTTTTGTTGTACACGAGCTCAATCCAATGAGTGTTTTTCCTTGTAAATAAAAGAGAGCTTTGGACATTGCTCTGGGTTCTCATCCCGAGGCAGGAAAGACTCTGTCTTATTTTCATGAGAGACCACCACACTTTTTTCACATTTGCCCAGACACTTTGGAAGGAAATCACCCACTGATCTAAAGTTTTGGATACTGGTGGTTCCTGGGGGTATTCAGGCATAAGAACAAAATCTCACCTGATAGCAACTTTGAATGGTGTGACACCTGTGCTACTGTGCACAGTATTATTACACTCTACTTCAGTGAAAGGCAAAAGGTCTGGCCAATTAGACTGCTGATAGTTGACATAACACCGGAGGTATTGCTCCACCATCGAGTTCGCTCATTGAGCTGCCCCATTAGTATTCTAATGAAAAGCCGATGAAAGCCCCTGAATAGACCCACTGAGCTTGACAAATTCCTCCCAGGATCTTGCAGTGAATTGAACAACACCCCCCCCCCCGGTCTGAGATAATCCACTTAGGAGCTCCGTGGAGCTGATATATGTGCTTCAGAAGCAACTTAGTTTCTGGGCAGGAGGGAGTCCGGAACAAGCAATGGAATGAGCTTGTTTGGAGAAAAGATCTATCACAGTCCATATTACAGTATTTCTCTTGCTTTTGGGCAACTCTACTATAAAATCCATAACTATTTCCTCCGAAAGCTGGGAGGGGTCAGCTACTTGTTGCAGCAAACGTGGGGTTTTACCAGGGCATCTTTTCATGGTTGCACAAGTAGCACAGCTTTTCACATAGCTCTCAATGTCTTTTTTCATCCCCAGCCACCAAAACTGTCTTCGCACCAAATGTAATGTTTTTAGAAACCCAAAGTGACTGGCCTGCTTTGCATCATGGCTACGCTGAAGGGCTTGGATCCTAAGGGTACTTGGGAGCTACAGCTTAGAGCACTTCCAGGCTAGCCCATCCCGAAGTGTTAATAGAGATTTATTATCTTTGAACCAGGTGTCAGTTTCTAATTGCTCTTTTCGCATTCGTGCCTGAGCCCTGGTGGTTATTTGAGAAACTGATTGTGGTAGAGGAATGATGGAATTGATAACTTCCTCTCAGTGACTTTTCAACTGGGGCATTCTAGACAAAACATCAGCCAGAAAATTCTTCCCACCTGAGAAATAATTTAAGGTGAAATTAAAATGGTTGAAATACTGAGCCCACCGGACTTGTTTCAGGGAGAATTTACGGGTTTTTTTCAATGCATCTAAGTTTTTTTGATCAGTCCACATCTCAAAAAGTACTTTCCCCCCTTCTAAGAAATGGTGCCATATCAGTAATGCCCATCTCACGGCAAAAGCCTCCTTCTCCCAAACAGCCCATCTCCTCTCTGTTTCTGTCAGCTTCCTGAAGGTGTAGGCACAGGGTTGCAAGTCCCCTCTGTGATTTTGTTTTTGTAAGAGGATGACACCCACGGCCACATCAGTTGTGTCGGCCTGAATGATGAACTGCTTTTCAGGATCAGTGCTTGAGAATAGGTTCAGCTGCAAATAGTCTTTTTAGGTTTTCAAACACCACTTGGCATTCTAAAGTCCACTGTAAAGGCTGACAGGGCTGGGGTTCCCCCCCACTTTGCCACTTTTTAGTAGGTCAGTGATCAGCATCACTATTTTTGTGAAAGAGGGAATGAATTGGTGGTAAAAATTTGCAAACCCAAGAAAGCTTTGGAGCTGTTTTCAGGTGCGTGGGGGTTGCCACTCCAATAAGGCTTTAACTTTTGTGGGGTCCATCTCTATCCCCTCATTGGAAATCCGGTACCCTAGATCAGGGGTGTCAAACTCGATTTCATTGAGGGCCACATCAGGGTTCTGGTTGACCTTGGGGGTCTGGGGTGGGTGTGGCCTGGGTGGGCATGGCCAGCTCAATGTCACTCATTGGGGGTGCCTGTGGTGGCTCAGGCAGGTCTGGGGGGATCCATTGTATCCAGCCGAGGAAGGCGAGACCAGGGTGAGCACCATACCCTTGTCTACCAGGAGGAGCCTTGCTGTCCATCTAAGGCCATGCAGAGGACCCCTAGCAATGCAAGATGCCCAGAGCCCTGGGCAGTGGAGGCCAAGTGCCCAGTCCAGCTTTTCCCAAGGGGGTGCCTGGCTGCTCTTACCTTCTCCTTAAGGCTGCTGCTGATTGGGAACTTCCGGGGCTGAGGTCACAGCAGACAAGCGGGTCCTGGAATATCTCTTCAGATCGCAGCTTGTTTTCCCAATACTGTGTGGCTCTACATAGCCATCGCCAGCTGGGGATCAGCAGGCGAAGAAGAGAGGACGCTCGGCAATTGCAGGGAACTTGCAAAATCCCTGCTTAGCAGTGAGAAATCCTCCCGTGGTGCCGGTATTGAGAGAAGGCACCTGAAGAATGGCTGCCCTGGAGCTGTGACTCAGCAATTTAGAAGGAAGCTACTGATGTTCCAGGCAGAGTTAAGAGTGAATATCAAAAGAGAATGAGAATCCCCCCCCTCGTTTGTTGATTGTTTGAGAGGTGAGCAGCATGAAGTATTATCCAGCCTTAATTGATTAAAGCGGCAGACAACAATAAAGACTTTTAACAATAGCCGCCTTAGAGAGACTCACAGGCTGATTTGAGGATTCCAGTTACTTCTTTGGTGTTCTTCTTCGATGGACAGACTCTTTCTTTAAATTTTGATAAGTGTTTTTTTTCTCCTTTTGAAATATCTGGGATCTGGATGGTGACTTGTTAATTCATTAATGCATAACAGCCTAGAGACCCCCTTTTCTATTTGATCTGGCATCGGGTTTTTTTCTTTCTGCTTCTTTCTTGGAGGTTTAACATCGTAACATTTGTCAGTAGAGAAGAGAAGAGGAACTGAACTGAACTGAATTGGACTGCCACGCTCCCTTGAAAAATAAGGAATTTAAATATACTGAACTGGGTTACATCCCCCTTTTTTGAATATTGGCTTATTCATATTATTACTTATTTCCTTTCTTTTTTGCCATTGATAGGGCCTATTTACTATATTCTCTCTATATTTTCCTTTTTATGCCTTATATAATAACAACATATTTAACCCCTACTTTAATAAACTTAGAGAAGAAATTGGGTGATTAGGATAATATTGAGAGTACGAGGTGCTTGGGGAGGAGTCTTGGAGATTGAGTAAGTGTAGGCTACTTTGGAAGAGCACCAAAGAATAATAGAAATGGTAACCATAACAACTTTTGCCAAGAAGAAGACCATAGTGCCTGTGCCCACACAGTTCCCGTCAACTACACCCCTGACAGCTCACAAATTTCCAGATGAGACAGTGACAGGGAATAAAGACGCTTTATCTATACAGGGAGTTCAGGATATGTTTAAGTCACTTCAAGACTTAATGTTGAAAAATCAGGAGACTACAGCTATAGGATTTGAGGAGTTAAAGAGGGAAATGAAGGCTGAGATGGGTAACCAGATGGAAGGCTTAAAGGGAGAAATAAGGAGTATACATACGAAGCTCCAGGAAATGCAGACAATGGTAGTGAGTCAAGAGGAACGGATCCAGGTGGTAGAAACGAGAATGGATAAGACAGATGTAAAAGTGGAAAGTATGGAACACCGGCTGGTGATAGCTAATAAATGCCTGGAGGATGAAATAATTGCCCTTGAATTAGATAAATCTGCCTTCTTCCTACGTTTACAAAACATTGAAGAGGACCGAGAGGAGCATTTGGAAACTATTGTGACAGAGATTTTGGCTGGAGTGCTTGAGGTGAACCCACAAGAGATGTTGAGGGATATAGATGACGTATTTCGGGTTTACACTAGTTATGCACGTCGAAACAAACTCCCGAGAGAGAGATATGTCTGACTGAATAAAACATCAGTGCGGGAGCAGGTCCTAAGGAAAGCAAGAGAGAAGACTATATCCTTTAAAGGAAGATCAGTAATTATTCTTAAGCAGCTACCAAGAAGAGTGAGAGATCAGAGGAAAAAATATGATTTCCTAACAAGTCAGTTTAGGAAATTTGACATTCGCTACCGATGGCTGATTCCAGAAGGATTGGCTTTTATGTGGCAGGACAAGAGATATCGTATTGATAACTTACAGGATGCCCATGTATTTTTTGAATCTCAGTTCAATCAGGAGAGTGAGGAGGAGTTAGAAGGCAAAAGCCAGGAAGAAGTTCAATTGGATTCCAAAGGGAGAAGCGGAGGATTAAAAGAAAAGAAGAGTATAGATAAGGAAGATACTGGGGAATTGGGAGGCTCGGGCCCTCAAATGGAGACACGGTTAGCAAAAAAAATAAAGAATACAGCGAAGCAGTGACATTCAGGAAGAGGTTCGCCTTTTTTCTGTTAATATTAACGGTCTTAATGCTCCTACTAAGAGGAAAAAAACTTGGTCCAAACTTTGTAAATTAAAATATGATATAATTTGTATCCAGGAAGTCCATATCATTAAAAGTCAACAGAATGTACTAGAGTGTCCAAAATTGGGGGAAGTTTTTGTGTCCCTGGCAGAACAAAAGAAAAGGGGAGTAGTGATTTACGTCCGGCGAAATATTGAGGCCCACTGGGTGTATTCAGATACAGAAGGTAGAGTAGTGATGGTAGAACTTCGATTGGCTCAGAAGAAGATCTTATTGGTAAATGTGTATGCACCAAATTGTAATCAGTGTGCCTTTTTTCAAGGTTTATATAAAGTAATAGCAGGGTTAGAATACGAGCATATATGCATCGTAGGAGACTTCAATGCAATAGTAGATGTTGATAAAGACTATACCCCGGGGCAACGTTTACTTAAAGGGGTAAAAAGAACATTGCCTAAGGTGTGGGATCAAGTGAGGGAGGAATTAGGTATATGTGATATATGGCGAGATTTCCACAGGGAAGAGAGGCAATATACTTATTTCTCTCCCAGGCATCATACATGGACCCAAATTGATATGATATGGGCATCCCATGAATTGAAAGAGATGGTTAGGGAAATAGAGATTACGACTAATGACTGGGCAGATCACAGCCCGTTAGTTTTGGTTTGGAAAGGAGAAAAGAAGAGGTATAGATGGATAATGAGAACAGCTCTTTTAAAAGAAGAACAATTCAAAAACTTATTGAACCAGGAAATGGGATACTTTTTTGAGGAGAACAGAAGGGAAGATACACCAATTCAAATTATATGGGACACTGCGAAAGCAGTGATTCGAGGGATAGCAATTAAGTATTCGGCATATAAGTGGAAGAAAGAGAGGGTTAAGAGATTGGAGTTGATGGGAATGTTGACAGAGGCCGAGGAGGCTCTTCAGAAAGACCCATCCTCAGTAATAGCGAGGGAGAGAAAAGATATTACGCGACACGAGATTTCCCTCCTGGATCAACATGAATTAGCAGAGAAAATTCAAAGGAATAAACAATTTTTTTTGAACATGCCAACAAGGCTGGAAAATGGTTGTCCTATAGGCTTAGGAAGCGAGCAATCGTGAGAAAAATAGAATGGTTACAGGATGGGATGGGAAATATGGTGGGATCAAATGATCAAAAGAAAAAGGTGATTCAGGAATTTTTTTACTGCATTGTATAAGAAAGACCCAATTTTAGAAGAAAGGATTGGCAGTTACTTAGAAAGGGTGGATTTACAGGAGGTTCCTGAGAATGTAAAACAAATTTTGAATTCAGAGATCTCAGAAGGGGAAATAAAGGAGGCAATTAGGAAACAATCGAATGGGAAAACCCCGGGAATGGATGGACTCCCGGCGGAATTATATAAAGAAATGTTGGAAATGTTTACTGGCCATTTAAAAGATTTATTTAATGAGGTTTTGAGTGAAGGGAAAATACCCCAGTCATGGACAGAGGCTTATATATCTTTGATCCCAAAGGAAGATTCAGATCGTACCTTGGTTAAAAATTATAGACCCATTTCACTATTGAATGCAGATTATAAAATTTTTTCCTCAATTCTGGCGGGCAGGCTTAAAGTTTTCTTAAGAGAATTTATACATCCAGATCAGAATGGTTTTCTTCCAAATCGGCAAATAAGAGATAATTTGAGAATAGTGATGAATACGTTGGAATATTATGAGATGCACCCTAGCAAACAGTTGGCAATGATGTTTCTTGACGCTCAGAAAGCATTTGACATGGTTAGTTGGGAATTTTTAATATGTCAGATGATTAAAATGGGATTTGGACCAAATTTTGTAAGAGCTATACAAACAATTTACACTACGCAATCTGCCCGAGTATTATTCAATGGTGAAATGACTGGGAAAATTGATATACAAAAAGGTACGAGACAGGGATGCCCCCTTTCACCTCTACTGTTTATTTTGACTTTAGAACCACTATTGATTATAATTAGGCAAAATAATAATATTAAAGGATTAAAAATAAATGATCAGCAATATAAGCTTCAAGATTTGCTGATGACTTAGTTTTTATTTTGGAAGACCCATTGGAATCAGGCCCTAAATTATTGGAGGAAATTAGTGCCTTTGGAGAAGTAGCAGGTTTAAAGATTAATCGAGATAAAACTAAATTTTTGGTAAAGAATATTGGAACTGAATCCAAGGTACAATTACAAGAGGTGATGGGGATCCAAATAGTTAAAAAAGTTAAATATTTAGGTATTTGGCTATCTTCAAGGTGTCCATCTATAAAGGAATTAAATTATCAAAAATTGATGACTGAGATGGAAAAGAAATTAGACAGCTGGAAAAACATTCAACTCTCAATCCTAGGACGAATTGCAGTGATTAAGACCCATATTTTGCCAAAGTGGTTATACCTATTCCAAACTGCTCCTGCAAAACTAGATAAGAAATTTTTTAAAAAACTAGAACAGATAGTTGGTAGATTCATATGGAATAATCGAAAGCCGCGTATTAAAAGAAGAACGCTGCAGGAGCACAAAACAAGGGGAGGACTGGGGCTCCCACATTGGGAGCTGTATTACCATGCCTCTGCCTTGGCTTGGATTAGGGACTGGGTTGTGTTATCTAGAAGGAGGGTGTTAACTATTGAAGGATATAACTTAACGCAGGGATGGCATGCCTATCTCTGGCCAAGGAAGGATAGTCAATATAAAGTTTTCTCTAATCATTATATTAGGGATGTATTGATAAACTCTTGGCGTATGGTGAGAGGGTGGATCTATACAAAAATACCTGGCTGGTTTACTCCTTTGGAAGCTGTAACTTATTCAACGTTACACAATCCAGACAGAAACTATAGGTATAAAGATCTCATAGATCTGAGAGGCAATCTTAAATCCAGGGAGGAGTTACATTCTGGGGGTATAGAGTTGGATTGGTGGTCGTATTCTCAAATGAGCTCAAGGTTTAATAGGGATAAGCAGGAATTTGGAATCAATATAATCCCACAAGAATTAGACAAGATTTTATGGGGAAGTGATGCTAAATTTTTATCTAAGACCTATAATCTACTTTTGTTCCATGGGATGGAAGGGGGAACAATAAATGACGTAATGATTGCCTGGGGGAGAAATATTGGTCGCACTATAGAATTAGAAGAGTGGGAACAAATTTGGAAGAAAAATATAAAATTAACGTTAGCAACGGCATTTAAAGAAAATATGTACAAAATGTTGTATAGATGGTACTTAGCTCCCGCACGAATTTCAAAAATGTTTCCCAATGCAAATGACAAATGTTGGAAATGTGATTCTGCCAGGGGCACTTTCTACCATCAATGGTGGACTTGTCCAAAGGTTAGGCGTTACTGGACCAATATAAAAAATTGGTTATTTCAAATAACAGGATATGATCTTCAATTGGACCCAGCTATTTTCCTCTTGGGGATGAAGCCACAAGAAGTACCAAAAAATATTTGGTATCTAGTAATACATATTACAACAGCGGCGCGTATGATTTATGCGCAATATTGGAAGACGATGGAAATCCTAACGGACTATCAAGTAATAGAGAAAGTATTACTATGCGCAGAGTCAGATCGAATGACATATATTCTCAAAGGGAAAAGTGAATCACTTTTCAATAAAAGTTGGGACTCCTGGTATTCATGGTTACAAAATAGAATATTTAATCTCAACGGGGGAAATACCAGATGATTGTGTATTATTATTTGAGGTATAGAATCTGGAGATATATACAATTATAGATTTCTAATATTTGGTAATTAAAGGTTACTTAGCCTGGGATGCACAAGAAAAAGAAATTAGGGGTAGTATTACACTCCCCGGTCCTGTCTAATGTTGTTGTTTTTGTTTTTTTTGGTGTCTAGGATGTTTTGATGTTTTTCTATTTGATGCACTTTTCAGTATGTTGTAACAATGTTCTTGTTTTTTTATTTAAAATTTGTTTAATAAAATTTAAAAAAAAGAAAAAAAGGCTACTGCTGATTGGCTCACTCTCTTTGGCCAAGTTGCTCGTGGTGTGTGCAGGAGGGCAATATGTGTGGGTCAGAGGGAAGCCCACTCACTCTCCCCATGAGGAGACCCAGATTTGTAACCAAAGCATCCTCAGCAATAGGATGGGAGACCACCAGTAGAGGTCAGGAGGAGGGGACAAGGGGATGGCGAAAGGGCAGCAGGGCTGTTGGTGGCCAAGTGCTAAGGCAGCACTTCCCTCAGACCTTTCCTCCCTCTCATTATAACCTTCCTTCCTTCCTTTCCCCCATTTCTTCTTTTTCCTTCCCTCTTCCTTCTCCTTTTCTTCTTCTTCCTTCCTCTCTTTCCTTCTTTTTGTTTGTCTTTCCTCTTTCCTTTTCTCCTTTCCTGTCCCTTCTTGGATGCTCAAATGCAAAAGGGGAAACATTTCTCGATGGCTCCTTGCCTTGTGATCAAATGCCACTTTTGCTAGTAGTTTGTGGCCACTTAAAAGACTGAGAACAAACCAGGCTCAGTTTATCCCATGCTTGCATTTGGTGGGGGCGTCCACAGGCAACAGTACAGCAAAACTGTCAAAATGGTGGCTGTGATAGTTGATCAGAGCTCCTCTGTTTTTTTATGTGCAACAGCTTTAGCATTTAGGAACAGAGGTAAGTTAGCTGCTTTTCCATTAATACATAATCCTTAAAAGAGCTCTCCTGCAGGGACACAGCCATGGTCTAATTCAGACTGGAAATCTAGCAAAGGAAAATATTTTTCCCCACTCTGCTTTGTTCTGTTTTCCCCACTGGAAATGGCTATTTGCAACAAACAAGGAGGGGATACTTTCCTAAGAGTTCACAATTCAAGAATAACAATGTTAACTTGGATTGCCAATAAAGTCCTGTCTGTGACAAAAGAGAACACAAAATTGCTTTCTCCTTTGAGCCCAAGTCTCAATGGATCCAGGATTGAAGCAGAACTGTGTGAACTTGCTTTGGTTACAAAGCTGGGTCTCCTCGCAGGGAGATTGAGTGGGCCTCCCTCTCCCTCTGACCCACACATTTTGCCCTCCCGCACACACCATGAGCAAATTGGCCAAGGAGAGCGAGCCAATCAGCAGCAGCCATGAGGAGGAGGTAAGCACAGCCAGGCGCCCCCTTGGGAAAGACTGGACTGGGCGCTTGTCCTCCACTGCCCAGGGCTCTGGGCAGCCTGCATCACTGGCGGTCCTCTTCATGGCCTGAGAGTGACAGCAAGGCTCCTCTGGTAGACAAGGGTATGGTGCTTGCCCTGGTCTCGCCTTCCTCAGCTGGAGACAATGGATCCCCCCAGACCTGCCAAGGCTACCACAGGCACCCTGACATGAGTCACGTTGAGCTGGCCACGCCTATCCCCACCCCACTATGCCCACCCCGGCCATGCCCACCCTGGCTACACCCACCCCGGCCCAAGGTCAACCAGAACCCTGATGCGTCCCTCAATGAAATCGAGTGTGACACCCCTGTGCTAGACATTCTATCCAGTGGAACTACCCTGGTAAGTGCAGAACTCAGTCTTTCAGGATTATTAGCATTATTGGCAAATGTGAAGTTTTCTATCAATATCAGCATTTGTTCAACAGGCTTTGAATTTTGGCTTTGAAAATCAAAGTAATTCTTGAATAGTTTCATAATTTCATAAATGCAGTACTAAGTATGAACTTGCCTGGTTTGAGCCTTTTCTTTTTTTCACCTCTATAATCCAGAGACTGTAACTTGAAGTCTGGTAGCATGGGGTTGAGAGGTGGACTGATAGTTAATAGAATATTTTCCCCAACAATTTGTTTCCATTTTAGAAATCTAGACTGCATTGCCTTATTCATTCCTGGATAGTCCTGGAAAGTTGCTGAGCTCTGAAGAATTAAATACTATTCTGCTCCTATGGATTTTGGTTAATAACCTGAGATTATCAGTGGGCCTTTATCCCACATACCTGTATATCAACCTGTTAATTCATCTGGCTTGATTTCTCCCATCTCTCTCCTGCTGCTCACAAGCTAAAACACTGGTGGAATGGGTGAACCCTGATGCTGAGAGAAACATTCCTATACTGTATAGTGGATCATAACAGTTATGTTGGTGGGATTTTCCTTCTTGCAGTCTTCATTATTGTTCTTTGTGAAAGGAATAAAGTATTCAGAAATTTCTAATGAGTCTAAAGGTTGAAGCAGAAGCCAACTGAAGATCAGAAATAATAATATATATCTTATCTAAGCATTGATAGGTACAAATGTGAAAAGCAGAAGTTACAAATCGTAAGAGGAAATATCGAAACAGACTGTGCTAACAGAAAATTAGATGGTGAAAGATAGGATATGGACAAAGGGGTTTCCTGGAACATGGGAAGGACAGTGGTTTTAGGTGGTCTGGATAGTTTATCGGATGATTAGGAAAGGGGCGTTGAGTGCGATAGGGGAGAGGGGAATCTGCGTCGGGGATAGGATATAAAAATGTGTCAAACAGCTCTGTAAGGTGTGGCTGAACTCCTGTGTGTGTTTCAGTCCACCAAGCCTTTGCAAACGCTTCTTTGAAATAAAACGTTGTTGCTGGAATTCCAAGTGAGTTTGTTTGTTTTGGGATCTTGAGCCACGTTCCAAACATTTGGAAGGTAGATGAAACCCTGGTCAGGGAAGTCTGACTAGTGTGGGAAGAATCCAGAGAAATAAATATTTTGGGAAATGTTAAAAAGGCAAAATATATTTAACCAAAGGAATAATGGAGAAGATCTTTTAAAAAAGACAGAAACCAGCCCCAGCCCCTAGGCAGAGGGCAGCTTTTAGGAATGCAAATTCAATAATCCATTCAGGAAGGTTGGAGCCAGGAAGCTGGAAATTAGAAAGACAAAGACACCTAAAATGTACATTGTTGTTGTTGTTGTTGTTAGTTGCGAAGTCGTGTCCGACCCATCGCAACCCTGGTAGTTCTCGATCCACATACTGCTGGAGTCTAGCTTGTAGAATTTTAAGCATAACTTTACTAGCATGAGAAATGAGTGCAATGGTGCGATAGTTTGAACATTCTTTGGCACTGCCTTTCTTTGGAATTGGAATGTAAACTGATCTTTTCCAATCCTGTGGCCACTGTTGAGTTTTCCAAATTTGCTGGCAAACTGAGTGTAGCACTTTTACTGCATCGTCTTTTAAGATTTTGAATAGCTCAGCTGGAATACTGTCACCTCCACTAGCTTTGTTGTTGCTCAGCTTTTCTAAGGCCCACTTCACTTCACATTCTAGGATGTCTGGCTCGAGGTCAGTGACCACCTCATTGTGATTATCAGGGACATTAAGCTCATTCTTGTATAGTTCTTCTGTGTAATTTTGCCACCTCTTCTTAATCTCTTCTGCCTCTGTTAGGTCCCTGCCATTTTGGTCCTTTATCATGCCCATTTTTGCATGAAACGTTCCTTTCATCACTCCAATTTTCTTGAAAAGATCTCTGGTCCTCCCTATTTTATTGTTTTCTTCTATTTCTTTGCATTGTTCATTTAAGAAGGCATTCTTATCTCTTCTAGCTATTCTTTGGAATTCTGCATTTAATTGGGCATATCTTTCTTTTCACATGGACATCACCAGTCGGTCAACACAGAAATCAGATTGACTATATGCTCTGCAGCCAAAGATGGAGGAGCTCTATACAGTCAGTAAAAACAAGACCAGGAGCTGACTGTGGCTCAGACCATGAGCTTCTTGTTGCAAAGTTTAGGCTTAAATTAAAGAAAGTAGGGAAAAGCGCTAGGCCAGTCAGGTATGAATTAAATCATATCCCTGTTGAATATACAGTAAGGTAAAGGTAAAGGTTCCCCCGCACATGCGTGCTAGTCGTTTCCGACTCTAGGGGGCGGTGCTCATCTCCGTTTCAAAGCCAAAGAGCCAGCGCTTGTCCGAGGACATCTCCGTGGTCATGTGGCCGGCATGACTAGCACGGAACGCTGTTACCTTCCCACCGTAGTGGTCCCTATTTTTCTACTTGCATTTTTACGCGCTTTCGAACTGCTAGGTGGGCAGAAGCTGGGACGAGTAACAGGCGCTCACTCTGTTACGCGGCACTCGGGATTTGATCCACCAAACTGCCGACCTTCTGATCGACAAGCTCAGTGTCCTAACCCACTGAGCCACCGCGTCCCTTCGAATATACAGTAGAGGTGACAAATAGATTTAAGGAATTAGATCTGATAGACAGAATGCCTGAAGAACTATGGACAGAGGTTCGTGACATTGTACAACAGGTAGCAACCAAAACCATCCCAAAAAAAAAGAAATGCAAGAAAGCAAAATGGCTGTCTGAGGAAGCTTTGCAAATAGCTGAGGAAAGGAGGGAAGCGAAAGGCAAGGGAGAAAAACATAGATATGCCCAATTGAATGCAGAATTCCAGAGAATAGCTAGAAGAGATAAGAATGCCTTCTTAAATGAACAGTGCAAAGAAATAGAAGAAAACAATAGAATAGGGAGGACCAGAGATCTTTTCAAGAAAATTGGAGAGATGAAGGGAACGTTTAATGCAAAAATGGGCATGATAAAGGACCAAAATGGCAGGGACCTAACAGAGGCAGAAGAGATTAAGAAGAGGTGGCAAAATTACACAGAAGAACTATACAAGAATGAGCTTAACGTCCCTGATAATCACAATGAGGTGGTCACTGACCTTGAGCCAGACATCCTAGAATGTGAAGTGAAGTGGGCCTTAGAAAAGCTGAGCAACAACAAAGCTAGTGGAGGTGACAGTATTCCAGCTGAGCTATTCAAAATCTTAAAAGACAGTGCAGTAAAAGTGCTACACTCAATTTGCCAGCAAATTTGGAAAACTCAACAGTGGCCACAGGATTGGAAAAGATCAGTTTACATTCCAATTCCAAAGAAAGGCAGTGCCAAAGAATGTTCAAACTATCGCACCATTGCACTCATTTCTCATGCTAGTAAAGTCATGCTTAAAATCCTACAAGCTAGACTTCAGCAGTATGTGGATCGAGAACTACCAGAAGTACAGGCAGGATTTCGAAGAGGCAGAGGAACTAGAGATCAAATTGCCAACATACGCTGGATCATGGAGAAAGCTAGGGAGTTCCAGAAAAACATCTACTTCTGCTTCATTGACTATGCTAAAGCCTTTGATTGTGTGGATCATAACAAACTGTGGCAAGTTATTAAAGAGATGGGAGTACCAGACCATCTTATTTGTCTCTTGAGAAACCTATATGCAGGTCAAGAAGCAACAGTGAGAACTGGACATGGAACCACTGATTGGTTCAAAATTGGGAAAGGAGTCCGGCAAGGCTGTATACTGTCGCCCTGCCTATTTAACTTATATGCAGAGCACATCATGAGAAAGGCAGGGCTAGATGAATCAAAACTTGGAATTAAGATTGCCGGGAGAAATATCAACAACCTAAGATACGCAGATGATACCACTCTAATGGCAGAAAGTGAAGAAGAACTAAAGAGCCTCTTGTTGCAGGTTAAGAAGGAGAGTGCAAAACTTGGGTTGAAACTTAACATTAAGAAAACCAAGATCATGGCATCTGGCCCTCTCAATTCCTGGCAAATAGATGGGGAAGAAATGGAAGTAGTGACAGATTTTATTTTCCTGGGCTCCAAGATCACTGCAGATGGGGACTGTAGCCAAGAAATTAAAAGACGCTTGCTCCTGGGGAGGAAAGCCATGGCAAATCTAGACAGCACACTAAAAAGCAGAGACATCACCCTGTCAACAAAAGTGCGTATAGTCAAGGCTATGGTCTTCCCAGTTGCAATGTATGGCAGTGAAAGTTGGACCATAAGAAAGGCTGAGCGCCAAAGAATTGAGGCCTTTGAACTATGGTGCTGGAGAAGACTCCTGCGAGTCCTTTGGACTGCAAGGCGATCAAACCGGTCAGTCCTAGAGGAGATCAATCCTGACTGCTCTTTAGAAGGACAGATCCTGAAGCTAAAACTCAAATACTTTGGCCACCTAATGAGAAGGAAGGACTCACTGGAGAAGAGCCTAATGCTGGGAAAGATCGAGGGCAATAGAAGAAGGGGACGACAGAGAATGAGGTGGCTGGATGGAGTCACTGAAGCAGTAGGCGTGAGCTTAAATGGACTCCAGAAGATGGTAGAGGACAGGAAGGCCTGGAGGAATGTTGTCCATAGGGTCGCGATGGGTCGGACACGACTTCGCAGCTAACAACAAAAATCTTTCTTTTTCTCCCTTGCCTTTCGCTTCCCTCCTTTCCTCAGCTATTTGCAAAGCTTCCTCAGACAGCCATTTTGCTTTCTTGCATTTCTTTTTCTTTGGGATGGTTTTGGTTGCTACCTGTTGTACAATGTTGCTGTGAGGTGTTCTCACAATGAATCGTTAAAGGTGCTTCCAAGCAAAGGCATCACGCAGAGATGCAATCATATTAGCTTTATTCATGATACATCAAAGAGAAAGAAATACTTGGCATGAAAGCATTCATACCTGCATGTAAGAGAGAAATAAAATAAAACAAGCTAGCATTACATGACTAAAAGAAGGACTAAGAGCTAGGAGAGGAGAACTGGAACTAGAAACTAGAACTAGAAGTAGAACAAAGAGCAGCCCCTCGTGCAGAGGTATTTATGGGGGGTCTTGGTCCCTCCCTGACCATAAAACACTCTCACCAATGGGGCTGTCGGGGTCCGAGACCCTTGGCTCATCAGTGGAAGCAAAGAAGCCTCTTTGCCTCAATCTGATGACCCTTTTGGGGAAGTGCCAATGGCTGGCACTAAACATCTAACAATTCCCCTTCTTGCCAGCCAATGACAGGGACCAGTGAATGTATGTAAGGGGCGAGCAGGTGTCATAGACATGCATGAAAACATTCAGAAGGCCAAACACAAACGCTTACACAGAAGGTTGTGCCGGTCAATGGGAACAGGCTTGGTAAACAGATCAGCTATCTGGTCAGCTGTATTACAGTGCTCAACATGTATAAAACCCTCTTTCGCAAGGTGCCTGACATTTTTATAGCGTATGTCTATGTGGCGAGATCTAGAGCCTACTGCATAAGCGCCCGAGATTGCAATTGCGGCGGTGTTGTCCTCTAGAATTTGTATGGGCAGAGGAGGAGATGCCCAGATGTTTGTTATCAGCTCATTGAACCAAGTAAAATCATTGGCCGTGTCTGACAGGCTGGCAAATTCAGCCTCGGCCGTGGAGCAAGAAATAAATTTTTGCTGCCTAACATGCCAATGTATTGGGCAGCCATTTAGCAATATGAGGAAACCGGAAGTGCTCCGTCTAGTTTTGGTGTCGCCAGCCCAGTCTGCGTCTGAGAAAGCGGAGAGCTGGGCCGTCTTCCCCTTCTCTGGTTCTAGCATAAGGAGGGCATCAGCTGTGCCCTTAAGGTATCTAAGCACCCTTTTAACAGCAGTCCAGTGGAATTCCTTTGGGTGTTCCACATGCCTGGACAATAGATTCACAGCTAAAGCTATGTCAGGTCTGCTCCAATTGCTGATGTATAGCAAGGAGCCAATCACAGATCTGTAAAGCGTGTTATCTGTGAACTCAGGACCGTCCTTATGGGTGTGGTTGTAAAAGTCGCTTTGCATTGGGCTATGCGTAGGATTAGATTCTGTCATTTTGCATTTGGCCAGTAATTCCTCTATCTTTTCTTTTTGAGATAGAGCGAACCCCCCTTTAGTGGCCAAAATATGCACACCCAAGTACTTGTCAACCCGCCCCAAAGACTTCAGAGTAAATTTTTCTTCCAGGGCCTTGGCAAATTCATCACACCCTTTCTTGTTAGGCCCTACATATAATAGGTCGTCCACATAAACTAACACCCGTTCAGTGGTTCCCTTGGAATTGCGTGTGAAAACACATTGATCTGCATGAGATGTGGTGAAACCAACTTGTTCTAAACTCTTTCTAAGACAGTCATACCATAATTTCCCTGACTGCTTGAGTCCATATAACCCTTTGTGGAGCAACCATGTATTTCCCCCTTCTTGCTGGTAGCCAGGTGGGGCCCTCACGTAGATCTGCCGGTCCAAGTTGGCGTGGAGGTAAGCCGTCTGGATGTCGAATTGGAAGACTTCCTCTCCCAGAGCGGCTGCAGTCACGAGGGCGGCCTTGACGCTCTCTACCCGGACGGTTGGAGAGTAAGTCTCCGAGTAGTCTTCCATATAACGCTGAGCGAAGCCCTGGGCTACCAAACGGGCCTTATACAGGTAGAGACCATTGGCAAGTGGTTTGGCCTTGTAAACCCACCTTGTGTTGTGACTCAGGGCCAGCCTGTGGGTCCGGCAGCCGGCTCAGATGTCTCGGATGACTCAGATGAGGGGGAGGAGGAGTGTGTGGGAGACGAACCGGCTGATGATGGTTTGGAGGCTTCGCAGAGCCCCCAGCCGGGGCCCTCTTCTCAGCTGTGTGAGCCCGATAGTGCGGAGGATGATGACCCACAGCTGGCCCTGTTCAAGGACGCCCGACGCAGGAGGCAGTCGAGCAGGACCAAACAGAGAAAGGCTGTGGGACTCCTCGGGAGGAGGCACAGGGAGGCCACGCCCTGATCTCTAAATAAAAGGAGTGTTTGGGGAAGGGCTGGTTGCTGAAAGCAACCCTTCCGTTTGAGGATTCAAGTTCCAGTGTTTTTGTTTCTTGTTCTGTTATTTGAGTAATAAATCTTGGCAGACGCTTTGCAGCCTCAGACGCTCTCCAGTCTCTACTGTTTGAACAGGGGTTTGCCTTATTGCAAGGCCGGTAGCAGGCTGGTTCAGAACAGTTTGCTTTCAGCCTCCCACCCCTTACTACTACGATGGAGCAGCTTCGTGCCGAGAATGCTCAGCTCACCCAGCAACTCACTTTGCTGACAGCTCAGGTGACTCAACTGCAAGCTCAGGTACATGCTGCACCCCCACCCAGGAGGAAATGTCAGATAGCAATGCCGGATAAATTTGCTGGCAATCCAGAACTGTTTCCTGCCTTCCTGGGACAATGCCAGCTCTTTATCAGCTTGAGAGCAGCTGATTTCCCCACTGACCGGGATAAGGTGGGATTCGTGTTAAGCCTTCTGTCGGGGGATGCAGCTCGTTGGGGCACGCCTCTGCTGGCACAACCTAGCCCTTTGTTGGATAACTTTGGGGGGTTTTGTGACCATATGCGCCTCATGTACGAGGACCCAATTAAGGCGCAGACTGCCACCCGACGCCTGAAAGCTCTGAGGCAGGGTCAGCGCCCCCTACAGGCCTATATCAGCGATTTCCGGCTGCTTAGCCAGGATTCCGCCTGGAATGAGGCTGCGCTCGTGGATGCCTTCCAGGATGGCTTGTCGGAGGAGATGTTGGATGAGCTGGCCCGCGTGGACATTCCCTCAGACCTGAATGGGCTGATCCATCTTTGTCTGCGGATCGATGCCCGGCTGCAGCAGCGAAAGAGTCGCCGTGCCACCCCACAGACCCCTGCCGCCCCTGTTGTGCGTGAGCCCCCAGTCCAGAGGGAGGAGCCAATGGAGCTGGGTGCCGCCAGGTCCCGTCTATCGGTGACGGAAATGGACAGACGACGATCGGGGGGGTTGTGTTTTTACTGTGGGGACCCTGGACATTTGGCTGCTTCTTGCCCAAAGAAGCGTCAGCGGGCATCAGTGACCAAGCCTGCCCCGAGAAAGTCCCCTACTTTGCTGTCGGGAAACGGCCCGAGCCCGATCTAGACGGTGTGATAGATCGGGCGACCCACAACGACCACACCGAGCGACGCCGTTCTGACGGTGCCTGTGAACCTGCACGGCATTTGATTTTGGAGGCACGTCTGATCCTTCCTGGCAAGCCAGAGGGGATTCCGGTCCATGCCTTAATTGACTCTGGGGCTACCACAAACTTTATGGACTCGGCCTTTGTGGCCAAATGGGTTGTTCCCCAGTGTCCGGTGGATCCGCCCATGCTAGTGGAGACTATCGATGGTCGAGTGCTCCTGTCCGGGCCTATTACGGCCGCCACGCAACCAGTGTGTATGGCCATCAGTTCCCATGTGGAGGCCATCCAGTTCTACATCACTTCGGATCTGCACTTCCCCGTGGTCTTGGGACTGGCGTGGCTCCGGGCGCATGATCCACAGATCTTTTGGTCTCAGAACTTGGTCACCTTCCCAAGTTTGCAGTGCGTGGACCACACCCGCCATATCTGTGCCGGCCAGGTGGAGGGTTCCCCAGGGGTTTCCTTGCCTCCCGAACTGTCCGACTTTGCTGATGTGTTCAGCGAGTCAGAGGCGGATCAATTACCCCCGCACAGGCCCTATGACTGCTCCATTGACCTAGTCCCTGATGCGCCTCTCCCAGTGGGGCGTTTGTACTCCATGTCGGAGCCCGAGTTGGCTGCATTGCGGGACTTCCTGACAAAGAATTTGGCTCGTGGTTTCATCCGGCCCTCGTCCTCGCCAGTGTCTGCGCCCGTGCTCTTCGTCAAAAAGAAGTCGGGCGAGTTACGGCTTTGCTGTGACTACCGGAAACTCAACGCCATCACGGTGCGTAACCGTTACCCGCTGCCCCTCATCCCCGAGCTCTTGGACCGACTCCGGGAGGCTAAGATCTTCACGAAACTGGACCTGCGTGGAGCTTACAACCTCGTCAGGGTTCGGCCGGGTGATGAGTGGAAGACGGCGTTTGGTACTCGCTATGGACATTTCGAGTACACGGTGATGCCGTTTGGCCTGACCAACGCCCCCGCGGTGTTTCAGCATTTTATGAACGACATCTTTCGGGATCTGTTGGACCAGTTTGTCGTGATCTATCTGGACGATCCTGATTTACTCCCCATCGCGTGAAGCGCATCATCAGCATCTCCGTCAGGTCCTGCAGCGCCTCCGGGAACATCGGCTGTTTGCCAAGTTGGAGAAGTGCCAGTTCTACCAGGTGACCATCGATTTCCTGGGTCACCGCATTTCTCCTGAGGGCATCGCCATGGAGCCGAGTAAAGTTGAGTCGTTGCAGAGTTGGCAACCCCCGCGTCGCGTGAAGGATGTTCAGCGACTCCTTGGATTTGCCAACTACTATCGAACATTCATCCCTGGCTTTGCTGCCTTGACAGCCCCCCTCACCCGGCTCCTGCAGAAGAAGACTCGGTTCCAGTGGAACGCCCCCGAACAACAGGCGTTCCAGGCTTTGAAGGACGCCTTCATGAAGGAGCCCATCTTGAAGCATCCTGACCCGCAACGGCCGTTTGTCGTGGAGGCGGACGCCTCCGACATTGCCATTGGGGCCGTGTTACTCCAGGCAACGACGCCCAGCGGTACCCTTTTCCCTTGCGCGTATCACTCTCGGAAATTGAATCCCTCGGAGCGCAACTATACCATCTGGGAGAAGGAGCTGCTGGCCATCAACGCGGTGTTCGAGGCTTGGAGGCATCATCTGGAGGGGGCGCGGCATCAAATCGAGGTCCGGACGGACCACAAGAATCTGGAAAGCCTGCAGACCGCTCGGAATTTGAACCAACGCCAGATCCGGTGGTCCCTTTTCTTTGCGAGGTTTGACTTCCGGGTGCGGTACATACCAAGCGGGCACAATCAGAGAGCGGATGCTCTGTCCAGGAAGCCCGAATATACCCGAGTGGAAGACAAGCTTCTGCCCAGGACAGTGATCCCTGTCGAGTCTTTTGCTGCGGTGCGGGAGCCGGTTGATATACGGGCTCGGATCCGGGAGGCGCAGCAGCAGGAGGCGTGAGTGGCTCAGCGGAAGGAAGAGGTGGGGCCAGATTCGCCTTGGTCGGTCACGGATGGACTTTTGTATTATCGTGACCGGCTCTATGTTCCGGGAGGGCCACTCAGGGGACTCGTCCTCAGCCAGTGTCATGATAACCCGGCTGCGGGGCATTTTGGTCTGTTCAAGACTCTGAACCTGGTCTCCCGTACCTTCTGGTGGCCCCGAGTCCGACACGACGTCCAGTCTTATGTCACCTCCTGCATCCCATGCAGGCAGGCCAAGTCAGCGACAGGGGCCCCGCCTGGTTTACTGCAGCCCTTGCCAACACCCAAGAGACCCTGGGGGGCTGTGTCCATGGACTTTTTGACGGATCTACCCCCATCCTCCGGCTTCACGACAGTGTTTGTGGTGGTGGACATGCTGACCAAGATGGCGCACTTCATTCCCTGTCGCGGCTTACCGTCAGCTCGCCCCACTAGTCGCATGTTCATCCAACAGGTGTTTCGGCTGCACGGCCTCCCCGATAGAGTCGTCTCTGATAGGGGGGCCCAGTTTACAGCCCGCTTCTGGCAGGAGTTGATGCGTGCGTTGGACATTAAGGTTTGCCTCTCGTCCGCGCATCATCCTCAAACTGACGGGGGTACCGAGAAGGTCATCGGTATCTTAGAGCAGTATCTGCGCTGCTACGTTAACCTGCAGCAGGACAATTGGGTGGACTATTTGGCCATAGCCGAGTTTGCCTTTAACAACTCACAGCACACCTCCACGCAGATGACACCGTTCTTGGCCAATGTGGGTTATCACCCCCGGTTTTTCCCCCTTTCTCCCATGGACTCACCGGAGCCGGCAGCGAACGACTTCATGGCGGAGTTACAGGCGATCCATCGGTTGGTGCGACGACAGCTGGAGAAGGCCAAGGCCGACTACAAGAGGTTCGCCGATCGGTCGAGAAGGGATACGCCTCCACTATCGGTGGGGGATCGGGTCTGGCTGTCCACCAGGAACCTACCATCCACACGGCCGGCGAGGAAGCTGGACCACCGTTACCTTGGACCGTTCCCAGTCGAGGCTGTCATCAATCCGGTCGCCTATCGTTTAACTCTGCCACGTTCCCTGCGCGTGCACCCCGTCTTCCATCGGTCCTTGTTGGTCCCCGAACAACCGGCTTGTCCACTTCGCCAAGCGTAACCTCCCCCATCAGGACCTCGTGATGGAGGCAGCACCCCCGAGTACGAGGTCGCCAGCATCAGGGATTCCCGTTGGCTGAAAGGTCGCTTCCAGTACCTGATCGAGTGGAAAGGGTACGGGCCGGAGGACTTCACATGGGAAGACGCGACCGCCGTTCATGCCCCTGCGTTGGTGACTGCTTTTCACGAACAGTTCCCATCCCGACCGCATCCGGATCGGCAGCCCCGGGGGAAGGGCCCTGCGGTGCGGGATAGTGTTGTGACTCAGGGCCAGCCTGTGGGTCCGGCAGCCGGCTCAGATGTCTCGGATGACTCAGATGAAGGGGAGGAGGAGTGTGTGGGAGACGAACCGGCTGATGATGGTTTGGAGGCTTCGCAGAGCCCCCAGCCGGGGCCCTCTTCTCAGCTGCGTGAGCCCGATAGTGCGGAGGATGATGACCCACAGCTGGCCCTGTTCAAGGACGCCCGACGCAGGAGGCAGTCGAGCAGGACCAAACAGAGAAAGGCTGTGGGACTCCTCGGGAGGAGGCACAGGGAGGCCACGCCCTGATCTCTAAATAAAAGGAGTGTTTGGGGAAGGGCTGGTTGCTGAAAGCAACCCTTCCGTTTGAGGATTCAAGTTCCAGTGTTTTTGTTTCTTGTTCTGTTATTTGAGTAATAAATCTTGGCAGACGCTTTGCAGCCTCAGACGCTCTCCAGTCTCTACTGTTTGAACAGGGGTTTGCCTTATTGCAAGGCCGGTAGCAGGCTGGTTCAGAACACCTTGTGCCAATGACTTTCCTCTCCTTTGGAGGTTGCTGGGGGGTGAAGACCTTAAGTTGTTTTAAGCTCTGCATTTCCTTCTCCATCGCGAGCTGCCATTTCTCTTGCTCTTCGATGGGCAGCTCCTGGATGTCAGAGAAGGATTTTGGGGTGACCACAACGCTGTTGACAGACGCGATGTGGCCAATGTCAATTCTCTTTGGCGGGACCCCTTTGTTGGACCGCTTTGACCTCCTTACCTTCTGCCACTCACCGCTGTTTTCTTCTGCAGGTTTCTGAGGTGTCGCTGGGGGTGAAGACGGTGTGTCTTCCTCCATGGGACTGGACGCATCTTCGTCTTGTTCCTCACTTTCGTCGGTGGCAGGGTACGAGGTCGCCTCTGGTGATGTCGCGGTCGGTGTGTCCTTGCTGGGTCGGTTGGCATATGGGCTCAGATCATTTGAGTGGATCTGAGTCCAATTGGAGTCCTCTTCGAAAGAGGCAAATTGGGAAGTCACAGGCCTGCCCCCTTCTCCCAGGAAACGATAGGCCTTGGAGCCAGGAGCATAGCCCAAGAACCTTAGTCTCTGGGAAACAGATCTCCCCTTCTTCCGCAGCTGCTTGGGGATGTGTACCCATGCATAGGAACCAAACACGCGCAAATGTCCCAGGTTTGGTTTCCTACCGTGAACCAGGAAATATGGGGTCTGGTTCACAACACTGCTCCAGGTGCGGTTTAAAGTGTAATTGGCGTAATGGACCGCCTCTCCCCAGTATGATTCTGCGACACCCGCGTCTGCAATCAGAGTACGCATCATGGTTTGCAGAACTCCAATTCTTTTCTCAGCTACACCATTCTGTGAAGGGGTGAATGGTGCAGTTAGAAAATGGCGGATGCCCTTACGCCTTACCCAGTCCTGGAACTTCTGAGACATGAACTCAGCCCCGCGATCGCTCTGCAATTGTGCGATCTTGGTTTTGTACTGGGTCTCTACGAAGTTGTACAGTGACTTTATCAAAGGCTTCAGATTTTTCTGTGAGAGTATACACGTGACCGTAACGTGAAAAATCATCAACAGCAGTGAGAAAATACCTTTTCTTTCCTAGGGATGGTGTAAAGGGCCCAACCAAATCAACATGTACTAGTTGGTACGGGTATTGGGTCTTACGCAGTGACACCTTTGGTATAGGGGCAGCCTTCCTCTTTGTTTTCTTGCAAATGGCACAGTCCAGAAACACGTCACAGTCCTTGAGCTGGACTCCCTCAGCAAACTCTCCCATCTTTTTAACTACAGGGAAGCTTGCATGTCCTAGCCTTCTGTGCATGAGGTGGACGCACTTATTGTGAATTGGCTTCCCCATTGAGACTCTCTTGGCTCTGGTTGCTTTGAGTGGTGCTGTAGGTGCCTGCTGAGATTCAGACTCCTTGCCCACACTGCCCTTGGAAAGCCTTGGGGCAGGCTGTGGTGGCTTGGGAGAAAAATATGGTAAGCCATTTATTATGGTAATATTTCCAATGACCCTCTGGTCCCGGGTGACATGACCTCCCCCCTTGCGAAATAAGACTTCCACTTTGTCATCGTCACACAATTTGGTGATGCTTAAAAGGTTGTTGGCTATGGAAGGCGCGTGTAAGACACCTTCAACTTTCCCAAGTCCAGGTACAGAAACAAACCCCTCACCAACAATTGAAGCAGTATCTCCATTTGCCACTTTGACAGATGAGTTAATTTTCTTTAACCTTTTAAAACCTTGACTCATATTAGTAATGTGAGAAGAAGCTCCAGAGTCCAGTAACCATACGTCAGTGGAGCTATCAGCCATTGTTGTGGGGGTGAGGGAACAAGTATGCAGTGAATTTCCCTTGCCCCTGCCACGCCCTCTTCCATGCCCCTTGCCCCTTACTTGATTGGGACCACGTTTAGGGGCTTGATGTTGATGGGGGCAGTCTTTCTTGAGGTGCTCCTCAGAGCCACAGATGAAACACTTAAGTAGAGCATTAATTTGCTCTGAGTTGTGGCGCCCCTTTCTGGCTTGCTGAGTGGTGACTCTGGCGTATTCTCCATCATCCCGTCTCCTTCTATCTTCTTCGATCAGTCTCCCTGTGAGGTAGGACAGATTTAAGTCTTCCCTCTTGACCGCTTCGTGTGAAACAATGAAATTTCTCCAACTCCTGTCTAGAGAAGTAAAAATTATGGAGAGCATGTTCACATCAGTTACGGGAAAATCTCGGGAAATCAATTCTGCCCTGAGTGCCTTTAATTTTGCAAGATGTTCAGGCATGCTGGCACCAAACTTCAGTTTGGTTGTATAAAGCTCAGTTGTATATCTGGTGATGGAACCAATGGTATCGCTGTTGAATAAATTGTATAATAATTCCCAGACCTGAGCAGCTCTGAGACCTTCTGGGATGCTGGGGAACAAGTTATTGTCCAGCGAACTGAGCAGAGCAGAATAAGCCTGCAAGTGTCGCTGCTCTTCTTGACGTCCCCATGGGGGAGGGGGTGGTTTTCGAACCATTTGTAGAATCCCATTCTTTAAGAGATAAAGCTGTATATCTTTACTCCAACTGCTGTAATTTTCTCCCCCCAGTTGTAGTTTTTTAAAATCTCTAGGAAGATCTGTGGCTAGAAACTCAGACCCATATTCAAAGAAATCTGAGATGTCCAATGATGTAAAAGGGAGAGGGAAAGTGGATCCTATAGTGAAAGGGGTCCCTCTAGTGGTCGAGGAGGGAATTCTTTCTTGACTATTTAGTAACTCCAGATGGGCGTGCCCGGAAACCATGTGATCCGGGGGAGGGCGTTGTTGAGGATTTCTCCCTTCTTCCCATGAGGCATTGGGGGGGCGGAGCCCAGATTTACCAGCCCGGAGTTGCTTCAATGAATCCTCCCGAGAATTAAAGGCACATGGATTTTCAGCATTGCCTGGCTTGCCTGGCTGGTCCTGAAGACCTGAAGAGAAGGTGGGAGGCCACGGGGGTTGATTGTTGGGAGGCTGCAGGCTGGATTCCCCCTGGCAGTTAGGCCCTGGGGAGAGGATGGGAGGCCTTGGGGGGGGGTACCCCCGACGTCTGTTTGGCCGCTGTCTTGCTGGCCTCTAAGGCAGTGGCCAGGGCTTGCATGGCTGTCTGGAGAGCTGTTGTAACAGTTTTGGCTGGACAGACATCATTGTCATCATAGCACTTTAGGCTTTGTGGTGGGGAGAACTCAGGATTTTGCATGCTGTTTTGGCCGGAAGCCAGGGATTGCATGTCATTTCTGCTGTATGCCAGGGACTGCTGGCTATTTTGGCTGGATGCCAGGGACTGCTGGCTTTCCAGACTTAAAAGAATCAAGTCTTTGTTAGATTTAGTGGGGGCCGCCATCTTGTTTCCTGTGCCAGACGACGTGGGCGGAGCCATCTTGTTTCCGCTTGCCCCAGGAAGCTGTAGCTCACAGCTGGGCGGGGGGGTTCGCGCCAAAAGCCCTGGGGTCCCGGGGTCACTAAGGGTGGCAGGCGCCATATTTGGAGCCCTCGTGGCCATTAGGGAAAAACTCACCAGGGTTTCTGAGGCTTCCTGCAGGGTTTCCTGGGCTGCCCCGCCTTTCTCCTGCATTGTAAAGATCTCTTTAAGCAGCTCTTCACGTTCCTGTGCAGTCAGCTTACTCACGCGGCGTTTGGTTTCAGCCAGGTCCGTCTCTGCAGCATCTGAGCAGTCTTGGACAGTCTGCAAACCTTGTATGCTCTCCTCTGTGGCGTTCAGTTGTAGAGAGGCATGTGAAGGGGTCCTAGACGCTCTGCTGGATCCTCTGACGGAATGAAGGTCATTTATGCTCTCACCTGCAGCTGAGGTTGCTTCAGGGACTGAAGTCTTGGATGTAGGCAGGGACGCCGTCTTTGATCGATGACTCCTGGTCACGATAGTAGAAGTCCTGCCATCTGTTATAAATGGATTTGAGCTGGGTCTTCCAGACATCTTGTTGGCTAGTTCCTGGCTGGCTTGGAAGCTTTTCTTTAAACCATCCTCTGGCTACCAACTTGTGAGGTGTTCTCACAATGAATCGTTAAAGGTGCTTCCAAGCAAAGGCATCACGCAGAGATGCAATCATATTAGCTTTATTCATGATAGATCAAAGAGAAAGAAATACTTGGCATGAAAGCATTCATGCCTGCATGTAAGAGAGAAATAAAATAAAACAAGCTAGCATTACATGACTAAAAGAAGGACTAAGAGCTAGGAGAGGAGAACTGGAACTAGAAACTAGAACTAGAAGTAGAACAAAGAGCAGCCCCTCGTGCAGAGGTATTTATGGGGGGTCTTGGTCCCTCCCTGACCATAAAACACTCTCACCAATGGGGCTGTCGGGGTCCGAGACCCTTGGCTCATCAGTGGAAGCAAAGAAGCCTGTTTGCCTCCATCTGATGACCCTTTTGGGGAACTGCCAATGGCTGGCACTAAACATCTAACAGTTGCGAACCTCTGCCCATAGTTCTTCAGGCACTCTGTCTATCAGATCTAATTCCTTAAATCTATTTGTCACCTCTACTGTATATTGAACAGGGATATGATTTAATTCATACCTGACTGGCCTAGCGCTTTCCCCTACTTTCTTTAATTTAAGCCTAAACTTTGCAACAAGAAGCTCATGGTCTGAGCCACAGTCAGCTCCTGGTCTTGTTTTTACTGACTGTATAGAGCTTCTCCATCTTTGGCTGCAGAGCATATAGTCAATCTGATTTCTGTGTTGACCGTCTGGTGATGTCCATGTGTAAAGCCGTCTCTTGGGTTGTTGGAAAAGAGTGTTTGCTATGACCATTGTATTCTCTTGACAAAATTCTATCAGCTTGTGCCCTGCTTCATTTTGTACTCCAAGGCCAAACTTGCCTGTTATTCCAGTTTTCTTTTGGCTTCCTACTCTAGCATCCCAATCCCCCATTTCTTCTACATGAGCAAAGGATTGTTCATTGCTTATTGTTTCAGTAGGATGCTTATTCACTTCCGTGGCTTTCTTGTTCCCATTCGCTTACCATTATTCAGAACAACAGTTAATCTGAACAGCAGCCATATTTTGCACATGTTCGGAGACACATTTTCGGAGGGTTGTGTTCTGAACCAGCCCTCTTCTAACAAACCCCTTATCAGAAAGAAGAGACTGGAGAGCGTCCAAGGCTAAAAGGCTTCTGCCAAGATTTAATTACGCAGTTAACAAAAACACTAGAGCTTGTCTTCTCAAGCGGAAAAGTTGCTTTCAGCAACCAGCCCCTCCCCAAACACTCCTTTTATAGAGAGCTCAGGGCGTGGTCTCCCTGTGCCTCCTCCCGAGGAGTCCCATAGCCTTTCTTTGTTTGTTCCTGCTCGACTGCCTCCTGCGTCGGGCGTCCTTGAACAGGGCCAGCTGTGGGTCATCATCCTCCGCACTCTCGGGCTCACGCAGCTGAGAAGAGGTCCCCGGCTGAGGACTCTGCAAAGCCTCCAAACCATCATCAGCCGGTTCGTCTCCCTCCTCCCCCTCATCTGAGTCCTCCGATACGTCGGAGCCGGCTGTCGGACCCACAGGCTGGCCCTGAGTCACAACACTATCCCGCACCGCAGGGCCCTTCCCCCGGGTCTGCCGATCCGGATGCGGTCGGGATGGGAACTGTTCGTGAAAAGCAGTCACCAACGCAGGGGCATGAACGGCGGTCGCGTCTTCCCATGTGAAGTCCTCCGGCCCGTACCCTTTCCACTCGATCAGGTACTGGAAGCGACCTTTCAGCCAGCGGGAATCCCTGATGCTGGCGACCTCGTACTCAGGGGTGCTGCCTCCATCACGAGTTCCTGATGGGGGAGGTTCCGCTTGGCGAAGTGGACAGGCCGGTTGTTCGGGGACCAACAAGGACCGATGGAAGACGGGGTGCACGCGCAGGGAACGTGGCAGAGTTAAACGATAGGCGACCGGATTGATGACGGCCTCGACTGGGAACGGTCCAAGGTAACGGTGGTCCAGCTTCCTCGCCGGCCGAGTGGATGGTAGGTTCCTGGTGGACAGCCAGACCCGATCCCCCACCGATAGTGGAGGCGTATCCCTTCTCGACCGATCGGCGAAACTCTTGTAGTCGGCCTTGGCCTTCTCCAGCTGCCGTCGCACCAACCGATGGATCGCCTGTAACTCCGTCATAAATTCGTTCGCTGCCGGCTCCGATGAGTCCACGGGAGAAAGGGGGAAAAACCGGGGGTGATAACCCACGTTGGCCAAGAACGGTGTCATCTGCGTGGAGGTGTGCTGCGAGTTGTTAAAGGCAAACTCGGCTATGGCCAAATAGTCCACCCAATTGTCCTGCTGCAGGTTAACGTAGCAGCGCAGATACTGCTCTAAGATGCCGATGACCTTCTCGGTACCCCCGTCGGTTTGTGGATGATGCGCGGACGAGAGGCAAACCTTAATGTCCAACGCCCGCATCAACTCCTGCCAGAAGCGGGCTGTAAACTGGGCCCCCCTATTGGAGACGACTCTATCGGGAAGGCCGTGCAGCCGGAACACCTGTTGGATGAACATGCGACTAGTGGCGCGAGCTGACGGTAAGCCGCGACAAGGGATGAAGTGCGCCATCTTGGTCAGCATGTCCACCACCACAAACACTGTCGTGAAGCCGGAGGATGGGGGTAGATCCGTCAGAAAGTCCATAGACACAGCCCCCCAGGGTCTCTTGGGTGTTGGCAAGGGCTGCAGTAAACCAGGCGGGGCCCCTGTCGCTGACTTGGCCTGCCTGCAAGGAATGCAGGAGGTGACATAAGACTGGACATCGTGTCGGACTTGGGGCCACCAAAAAGTACGGGAGACCAAGTTCAGAGTCTTGAACAGGCCAAAATGCCCCGCAGCCGGGTTATCATGACACTGGCTGAGGACGAGTCCCCTGAGTGGCCCTCCTGGAACATAGAGCCGGTCACGATAATACAGGAGTCCATCCGCGACCGACCAAGGCGAATCTGGCCCCACCTCTTCCTTCCGCTGAGCCACCCACGCCTCCTGCTGCTGCGCCTCCCGGATCCGAGCCCGTATATCCACCGGCTCCCGCACCGCAGCAAAAGACTCGACGGGGATCACTGTCCTGGGCGGAAGCTTGTCTTCCGCTCGGGTGTATTCGGGCTTTCTGGACAGAGCATCCGCTCTCTGGTTGTGCCCGCTTGGTATGTACCGCACCCGGAAGTCAAACCTCGCAAAGAAGAGGGACCACCGGATCTGGCGTTGATTCAAATTCCGAGCGGTCTGCAGGCTTTCCAGATTCTTGTGGTCCGTCCGGACCTCGATCTGATGCCGCGCCCCCTCCAGATGATGCCTCCAAGCCTCGAACGCCGCCTTGATGGCCAGCAGCTCCTTCTCCCAGATGGTATAGTTGCGCTCCGAGGGGTTCAATTTCCGAGAGTGATACGCGCAAGGGAAAAGGGTACCGCTGGGCGTCGTCGCCTGGAGTAACACGGCCCCAATGGCAATGTCGGAGGCGTCCGCCTCCACGACAAACGGCCATTGCGCGTCGGGATGTTTCAAGATGGGCTCCTTCATGAAGGCGTCCTTCAAAGCCTGGAACGCCTGTTGTTCGGGGGCGTTCCACTGGAACCGAGTCTTCTTCTGCAGGAGCCGGGTGAGGGGGGCTGTCAAGGCAGCAAAGCCAGGGATGAATGTCCGATAGTAGTTGGCAAATCCAAGGAGTCGCTGAACGTCCTTCACGCGACGCGGGGGTTGCCAACTCTGCAACGACTCGACTTTACTCGGCTCCATGGCGATGCCCTCAGGAGAAATGCGGTGACCCAGGAAATCGATGGTCACCTGGTAGAACTGGCACTTCTCCAACTTGGCAAACAGCCGATGTTCCCGGAGGCGCTGCAGGACCTGACGGAGATGCTGATGATGCGCTTCACGCGACGGGGAGTAAATCAGGATGTCGTCCAGGTAAATCACGACAAACTGGTCCAACAGATCCCGAAAGATATCGTTCATAAAATGCTGAAACACAGCGGGGGCGTTGGTCAAGCCAAACGGCATCACCGTGTACTCGAAATGTCCATAGCGAGTACCAAACGCCGTCTTCCACTCATCACCCGGCCGAACCCTGACGAGGTTGTAAGCTCCACGCAGGTCCAGTTTCGTGAAGATCTTAGCCTCCCGGAGTCGGTCCAAGAGCTCGGGGATGAGGGGCAGCGGGTAGCGGTTACGCACCGTGATGGCGTTGAGTTTCCGGTAGTCACAGCAAAGCCGTAACTCGCCCGACTTCTTTTTGACGAAGAGCACGGGCGCAGACACTGGCGAGGACGAGGGCCGGATGAAACCACGAGCCAAATTCTTTGTCAGGAAGTCCCGCAATGCAGCCAACTCGGGCTCCGACATGGAGTACAAACGCCCCACTGGGAGAGGCGCATCAGGGACTAGGTCAATGGAGCAGTCGTAGGGCCTGTGCGGGGGTAATTGGTCCGCCTCTGACTCGCTGAACACGTCAGCAAAGTCGGACAGTTCGGGAGGCAAGGATACCCCTGGGGAACCCTCCACCTGGCCGGCACAGATATGGCGGGTGTGGTCCACGCACTGCAAACTTGGGAAGGTGACCAAGTTCTGAGACCAATAAATCTGTGGATCATGCGCCCGGAGCCACGCCAGTCCCAAGACCACGGGGAAGTGCAGATCCGAAGTGACGTAGAACTGAATGGCCTCCACATGGGTACTGATGGCCATACACACGGGTTGCGTGGCGGCCGTAATAGGCCCGGACAGGAGCACTCGACCATCGATGGTCTCCACAAGCATGGGCGGATCCACTGGACACTGGGGAACAGCCCATTTGGCCACAAAGGCCGAATCCATAAAGTTAGTGGTAGCCCCAGAGTCAATTAAGGCATGGACCGGAATCCCCTCTGGCTTGCCAGGAAGGATCAGACGTGCCTCCAGAATCAAATGCCGTGGAGGTTCACAGGCACCGTCGGAACGGCGTCGCTCGGCGTGGTCGTTGTGGGTCGCCCGATCTTTCACACCGTCTAGATTGGGCTCGGGCCGTTTCCCGACAGCAAAGCAGGGGACTTTCTCGGGGCAGGCTTGATCACTGACGCCCGCTGACGCTTCTTCGGGCAAGAAGCAGCCAAATGTCCAGGGTCCCCACAGTAAAAACACAACCCCCCCGATCGTCGTCTGTCCATTTCCGTCTCCGATAGACGGGACCTGGCGGCACCCAGCTCCATTGGCTCCTCCCTCTGGACTGGGGGCTCACGCACAACAGGAGCGGCAGGGGTCTGTGGGGTGGCACGGCGACTCTTTCGCTGCTGCAGCCGGGCATCGATCCGCAGACAAAGATGGATCAGCCCATTCAGGTCTGAGGGAATGTCCACGCGGGCCAGCTCATCCAACATCTCCTCCGACAAGCCATCCTGGAAGGCATCCACGAGCGCAGCCTCATTCCAGGCGGAATCCTGGCTAAGCAGCCGGAAATCGCTGATGTAGGCCTGTAGGGGGCGCTGACCCTGCCTCAAAGCTTTCAGGCGTCGGGTGGCCGTCTGTGCCTTAATTGGGTCCTCATACATGAGGCGCATATGGTCACAAAACCCCCCAAAGTTATCCAACAAAGGGCTAGGCTGTGCCAACAGAGGCGTGCCCCAACGAGCTGCATCTCCCGACAGAAGGCTCAACACGAAACCCACCTTATCTCGGTCAGTGGGGAAATCAGCTGCTCTCACGCTGATAAAAAGCTGGCATTGTCCCAGGAAGGCAGGAAACAGTTCTGGATTGCCAGCAAATTTATCCGGCATAGCTATCTGACATTTCCTCCTGGGTGTGGGTGCAGCATGTACCTGGGCTTGTAGTTGCCCCACTTGAGCTGCCAGCAAAGTGAGTTGCTGGGTGAGCTGAGCATTCTCGGCAAGAAGCTGCTCCATCGTAGTTGTAAGGGGTGGGAGGCTGAAAGCAAACTGTTCTGAACCAGCCCTCTTCTAACAAACCCCTTATCAGAAAGAAGAGACTGGAGAGCGTCCAAGGCTAAAAGGCTTCTGCCAAGATTTAATTACGCAGTTAACAAAAACACTAGAGCTTGTCTTCTCAAGCGGAAAAGTTGCTTTCAGCAACCAGCCCCTCCCCAAACACTCCTTTTATAGAGAGCTCAGGGCGTGGTCTCCCTGTGCCTCCTCCCGAGGAGTCCCATAGCCTTTCTTTGTTTGTTCCTGCTCGACTGCCTCCTGCGTCGGGCGTCCTTGAACAGGGCCAGCTGTGGGTCATCATCCTCCGCACTCTCGGGCTCACGCAGCTGAGAAGAGGTCCCCGGCTGAGGACTCTGCAAAGCCTCCAAACCATCATCAGCCGGTTCGTCTCCCTCCTCCCCCTCATCTGAGTCCTCCGATACGTCGGAGCCGGCTGTCGGACCCACAGGCTGGCCCTGAGTCACAACAGGTTGCCGATAGGAAATGCTCCTCCTTAAGTGCCTCAGGACCCTAGGTCGGTATTGATTACAGTTTCTAGGCAAGGGCGGAGCGCTGGAGAAGAATTAGGCTGTGGCTGCTGCAAGAGCGAGGCGGTCGCGGTGTTCCTTCGCCCAGTGGGTGAAGCCGTTTGAGCTCCCCCAGTCTCGCTGGACAGGAAGGGCTGCCGGAATCGGGCAGCATTGCAGTACTGCCTTTGCTGTCACCGGCGCATAATCGGATCCTGCAGAGCCAGCCCAGTTGCCGCCGAGGATTCTCTGGACGCGCCATGGCCGGGTAGCAGGAGCTGGTGGGTGAGGCCAGAATGCTGCGGGCGCCGGCTGTGGCGATGCGCTTCGCCATCCTCTTACAGCTGCTCGTTGGCCCCGGGTGGTCAGCTGTGGACGAGGCGCAGCTGGGCGAGCTTCCCATCCCGCAGAGTGAGTGGCTGCGAGACTGGTGAAAGGGCTGCGCCCCCGCAGGGAAAAAAAACTGGCTTTCGAGGCTCCGCTGGTTCTCCGCGGCTGGGGTGGGTGGGGCAGCTCGGAAGAATGGTCGCAGTGCCTTAAAATGCTTTGGATGGAGGGAGGCGGGAGGCTGAGATTGTAGCCTCTTCATCCTATCACGCTCTCGGTCAAGGTGAAGCGTGCCGGGCGGGCGGGTTTACATGCCGGGAGCTTTTACTCCCGTCGTTTTTTTGGGGTTCCGACTTTCTCTGCAAGTCAGATAGAGGAGGTTGGAGGCGGTTCTAGCAGAACGAAGGAGATGCGACACACGAGAGGAGAAAGGAAGTAAAATGGATAGGTCCACGCGGTTTTTTCCCACGCCCCCTTATCTTCTTGATATTGTTCTTGATATTGGAAGCCGCATTGTCGTCTTCTCTTGGAGGGCGCCCCTCCTGGACAAAGAAAGTCAAAATGGGGCAGGAATGGACCCGCTGCTTGCTAGGGGTCTGTTTGTGTATCCTCGCGCGACTGCAACCTGCACCTCCTAGGCGTGGAAGACGGGGGGGACAGGACAGGAGGACTGTCTATTTAAGATTAGGGTAAATCTTGATCTCTTCCTCCGCCCTATCTTATTTATTTTATTTTATTTTAATTTTTATTACATTTATATTCCGCCCTTCTCCGAAGACTCAGGGCGGCTTACAAGCTTAGCAGTCAGCCAGGGTAGCACCCCCCCTGCCCATCTCTTCCCTGATCCCTCACATCCTCCTTTTCTCCTCCCCCACTTTGCCCAGCCATCTTACATGGTAATCTTGATTTCCCTTACCCACACTGCCTCATCCAAGGTCTTTTTCTCCTATTTCCCTCTCCAGGACTTTTGTCTGCCCTTCTGTCCTTTCCTCTGATAGATATGCCTGTTTTCTCATCCTGCCTCTGAACCATCCACACAGATCAGCCTTCTTCCACCCAGATTCCTACTTGGTCCACACCCATTCGTTCTCTATATATCCTTTCTGACCTCTGTTGGTGTACCTGTTGATGCTCTAGCATTCTCTTTGTTTATCTAAAGTAGTTTTTATAGATCTACACACATACTTGTCTGAATTGTCACTAAATGTGTGAGCTTTTCCATTGAGCTTTATTATCTGAAATAAATATGACATTTCCGATTTCTGGTATTTAAACACACATGTAGGCTGAAGCTGTAAGTTTAATTTAATCTTAGCTATTTATATAACATTCTATCTTTCCGTGTCCAATCATTCTATCTCCCATTTAGTTTTGTTTCCTCTATCCATCCCTGTTTGATAGCCACAGTTATATTTTTCCAAGTGGCACAATAACTTAATTCTGGGTCCCAGTCCTTTTCTTCTTTCTTGGCACCATGTACAACAGGTAGGGGAGCCACATCTGGCCCTTTGGCTGTCCCTGTCCGGCCTGTGTGAGATGAATTGGAAATTAAAAATTAAATGTAAATAAGTACCATGCGCACAATACAACTGCATTGCTTTTATTTTGAAGGAGACTGCTATTATTATTTTTTTCAATTTACATATGTGCATGTGTGCGTGCCTATGCACCTTCACAGCCTTATTGGTATGGCCCTCCACAGCAGTCCCAGTTTCTCATGTGGACCCTTGGGAAAATTAATTGCCCACCCCTGGTTTATGGTCATTTATGGAATAGCACTGCAAAGCAAAGCATCTTCTTGTGCTGGTGGGAAATGGCAGCAATGAAAGTCCCTGGCTTTTAATAAACCCATGCTGGCTAAGTTAACACACCCACATGACACACCCACACCTGTGATGAGAGCAGGACACCCCCTCCTCACCCCAAAAGAGAAAATACCTTGGCAAATACAGGAAAAACCCAATACAAACTAGTCTGACTCAGCGTCAGGCTGAGGCTAAATAAACACTTAACGCACACTGGCTACAAAGTATCAAATCTAAACCACAGGAATGCAGAATCGGCTAACAACAATTAGGATTGACAGGATTAGAATAGAAACACTAAAAAGTACACAACAAATAATTACACCGTATCCCTCCTGGAGCAAAAATTAACACTTTTCAGACAGAATTGATAAAGGAATTAACCCAACAATAGACACTGACCAACAAATCAGAAAAGACAAATTTTAAACTCACGAATCAGAAATGACAATTTTGGAAACCATGAAAGGGTATAAGAACTCACATTTGAGGACCATTCTGTCTAGCTAGCTGCGGATTCATGTTGAATTGTCACACAACTTTAATCTCTGTGATTAAACCTCTTTTTCCAGTAGCTGGCTTCACGTTCTATTTGTTCTCTGTGCTGCTTGAGAGAATCCCAGCTGGAAGAGCCTGAACAGGGGAATTCCTCCCAACAATTACCTGGCAACCAATTAAGGGACTTCCAGCTCACCCAGCCACTGGACTGGGCCCGGAAGAGCCATCACCCAGCCAGCAGCGGACACCTTGTTCTACGGGGAAGTCTCCACGGACCCTGCCCAGTCGGCAGCGGTTATTAAAGGGAGTTTTTGAGTCTTGCACTCTAAGAGCTACCTGGAAAGAGGGTAAGTGCCACCAAATTTAAATTCCTAGATTCAAAGGGTCCAAAGAACGAAAGGAAGAGTGTGGATGTATGTGTGGTGCACCTTCCTCTGAAAATCAGCTGAATCTCACCCCCTCTGTATGCCCTCCAGCCGCACCCCAGCCTGCTGCTAGCTCCCCTGGAGCCGTGACCGGTAGGGCCTGGGAAAGCAAGGGGAGGACATTGGAGTGTGAGACCTTCTGAGAAAGGGAGAGCCGAGTGGGCAGTAAAAGTGTCGTAAAATCTTTTGTATTGGTAGACCGGACCCCTTTTGGAAACCTTTTTTACATTGGTAGACCAGGACCCCTTCTGCCAGTAATTTATAAGCAAAAGCCCCAAGTTAGGAAATTAAGCCCCGGGCTAGGAGTGTCCATTACCTCTGGAAAGCAAGCAGAGGTCCTCCCATACATTTGAAGTCCGCAAACAGTGCTGGTGAAAAGTGAAGGTAAAGCCAGTAAGAGAGCGTCCCGTACCTTCTGCAGGGGAGCAGAAGAGTCCTTGACAGACTCCTTTTTGGTCTGAAACCGTGGTGGTAGATCCCTAAAGGAGTGCACGTACTTTGTGAGGGATCCAGAGTGTTCAGCGGGCCCCTTTTTGGCATGAAAACCGTGGTGGTAGGCGAAAGTCTCACTAGGAGGCTTCAGTGCACTGGACCCGATAGAACCAAAGTGAACCCCTGCATCAGGAATAAGGGAATCATGGGGTGTTCAAGTTCAAGGGTCAAAATAGGCTCCCCAGTGAAAAGCTTGCTTGAAGCCTGGGACGGGAATCGGCTACCTGTCCAGGCAGGTATGAAAAAGAACCTGTTAAAGGAATTATGTAAAAAATGGGCTTTGCTTAAAGATGAGTGCGGAAAACAGATTTGGCCAGAAGGCGGCACATTTGAATTCAAAGCACTGAAAGCACTTAGATCCAGAATAGAACCAGCCCAGCTACCCTATTGGTATTGCTGGGCTGAACTGTCCAGATTAAAAAGCCAGGCTCAAATTGAGTTCAAAACTCAGCCTCCCTTAGACGACTCTGAACCAAAAATCATGCCCCCCCCTACTGAACAGGCCTGTACCTGGGCGATTGAGGGGCCAGGCTGAACATATTTTAACCCACACCCGCTTCTCCCCATCTGACTTGGTTGTTTGGAAAAAGGACACTCCTACTTGCCGATCAGACCCCCAATCGGTCATAACAACTATAAAATCAATTGTGGAAACTCACAATCCGTCTTGGGCAGACATGACCCAGCTATTACATGTGTTTTTAACAAAAGAGCTAATGAAGCTTTTTGAAAAAACTGAAGAGATAACCAGATGACCTATAATAATTACACCTGGGCAAGTAGCCCCTGCTAGAGTTGCCTGGCCCTTTAACTGCCCAGACTGGGACTATAACAATCAAAACCAATGGGACGAATATACGAGGGCTAAAAATAATTTAATGGAAGCCCTCCAGGAGATAGAGAAAAGGCCCCTGAACTGGTCTGAATTAAAAAAAAACAATGCAGAGGGACAAGGAACCCCCAGATGCTTTCTGGGTCTGTCTCTGAGAAGCCGGAGTCACATTTGCTGATTTAGACCTAGGCTGTCAAAAGGAGCAGAAAATTCTTGCTGCTGCCTTTGTTAATCGGCAAGTGATATCCAGGGGCACTTTCATAAGATACTCTCTAACTGGTTGACATTAGACATCTCAGAGTTGTGCAGAATTGCAAACTTTGTATTTGACCAGAGGGAAAAATTAGCAGAAGAAGAAAAAGAAAGAAAGGAAGCAGACAGAGAGGGGGAGAGGGAAAAGACGTGTAGAGCAGAAAGAAGGGAGGACTTACAAGCCTTTGCAATGTTAAACAAGGATAGTAGACAAAGGCAACACAGACCCCACCAGGGAAGGACAAAATGCCGGCAGTGCGAATTTAAAAGGGAAACGTTCTGCAGGCATTGCCTCCATTGTGGGAGGGAGGGACATTTTAGCAAAAATTGCTAGGGAGGTCAAAACAGGGAAAACCAGAATTGTCATAACGAACCAAGACCCCCCTTCCCTAGGGAAACCACACACCATCAGAACGAAGATAGAGACCGACCCCAACCCTAATGGGAGCAACAGGAACATGACATGTCCTGACTAGAAAGCGATTATAAGGCCACATTTCATGGGCTGGCTATTCCCTTAAAGGACGGCCCCGATGGAGAGCCCCTTTTCACAGTAACTATAGGGGGAAAGGCATATGAATGTCTCATTGACACTGGAGCCACCTCCTCTCTTATCACTATGGCACCCTTTAAAGATTCAATAGTGCCTGGGGCCAAGGATAACATAGTGGGAGTGGGAGGAAAAATTATCCCAGTTGAATTCACAAACAAGCTAAAAGTGGAAGTTTTCCCTTTTTCCCTAGAACACCCATTCACCGTTTGTCCCCAATCTCCCCTGTCCCTCATGGGCAGGGACTTGCTTTGTAAACTGGGGGCAACCATTAAATGCACTACAGAAGGGCTCCACTTAGACATCCAATTCAAACATGCACATTTTACCATGGTATGTTCAATTGAAAAAGAGATCCAGCTGCCTATAGATCTCAGAAGCCTACCGGCCTCTCTATGGGGATGGGATCCCACCAAAGTGGGATTACTGAAGGGAGCCACCCCAGTTACGATTCAGGTAAAGGCAGGATCACCACCATGCATTCCCCAGTACAAAATACAGCCAGAAGCAATAGAGCCCATTCAGAAGCTAATAACAGCATATCTAAAACAAGGGGTATTGCGCAAATGCACTTCCCCCTGTAACACTCCAATCTTTCCAGTTCGGAAACCCAAATTAGACAGCAAAGGAAAGCCCATTTATCATTTTGTACACAATATGAGAGCCATCAATAGTCATGTGGTAGCAAGAGCATCTATAGTACCAAACCCAGCCACCATAATCACAGACGTGCCAGCGTCAGCCACCCACTTTACAGTAGTGGATCTTTGCTCAGCCTTCTTCAGTATCCCTGTGGACCCTGCATCACAATACCTCTTTGCCTTCACATGGGACAAACAACAATACATCTGGACTTGGCTGCCACAAGGCTACACTGAGTCCCCCACCCTATTTTCCCAAATCTTAAAAGAAGACCTTGCTTCTATTTCCCTGCCACACAATTCTACTTTAATCCAGTATGTGGATGATTTATTATTGGCTTCTGAATCGGAGGAAAGTTGTAAGGCAGATACCTATCACCTATTGGAATGCTTGGGTAACAGAGGACACAAAGCCTCACCCTTAAAGCTACAGTACCTAAAAAAAGAGGTGATTTACTTAGGGTATATTATTGTCCCCGGGATTAGAAAATTAGCACCAGAGAGAGTTAAGACCATTTTAGGAATGAAACACCCACAAACAAAACGCCAAGTCCGTGCTCTATTAGGTGTCTTAGGATTCTGCCGCCCTTGGATTCCCTCCTTTGGGGAAATGGCAAAACCTTTACTGCAAAGGATCAACCAGATCCTATTTAATGGACAAAGGAATTAACAAATACCTTTCAAAGGATAAAGCAAACTCTAGCCTCGGCCCCCGCCCTGGGTCTCCCTGATTACAAAAAGCCTTTTTTCCTTTTTGTCCACAAATGTAAGGGTGTGGGTTCAGGGGTGCTGGCACAGAGATGTGGTCCAACACTCAGACCAGTAGCCTATTACTCTGTCCAATTGGACCCAGTAGCCAGAAGAACTGTTCTGTGCTTAAGAGCCGTGGCTGCCACCGTAGAACTAGTTAAACGATCAAAAGACCTGGTTTTAGGACAGCCACTTATTTTAAGAGTTCCCCACGATGTATTTGCAATACTCTTAAAGTCACAGACTCAGGCATTCACCCAACAACGTTTGGCCCAATATGAAGCAGAACTATTCACTTCAGAAAACATCACCTTTGAACGCTGCAACATGCTCAACCCAGCAACGTTATTGCCCGCTAATCTAGCAGACGAAGTATTACATGACTGCTTATACCTAGACCAAGACGCTGAACTACCATGTCCCAACTTAATAGATCATCCCCTTCCAAACGCAGACCTAGAATTGTTCACTGACGGCTCCTCCTACCTACTTGATGGGACCCGTGTAACAGGAGCTGCAGTTGTCTCTGCATGAGACAGTCTGGGCCTCTCCCCTGCCGCCGCGCTACAGTGCTCAAGCGGCTGAGCTTATTGCATTGAAAAAAGCATTCAAAATAGCAGAGAACCAGTCTGCCAATATATATACAGATTCCAGATACGCTTTTGGAGTCTGACATGCAACCGCCGCTCTCGGGAAACAGAGGGGTTTCTTAACATTCAATGGCCAACCAATTGCCCATGCTGACCTTATATCTGACCTATTGAAAGCTATCCAATTACCCTCATCCCTAGCAGTCATCCATTGTAGAGCACACCAGAAGGATGATTCAAGGGTCAGAAGATGAAATCAATTTGCTGATGTCACAGCCAAGTGGGCTGCCACTCAACCCCTGAAGGCATTCACTACCCTCCCTACATTACAATTAGGACCAACAGTACAATATCAAGATCTGTTAAAACCTGGGGAAATAAAAACTTGGGAAGAGAAATGTGAGGCAGTTTATGAAGAAGGATTTTAGTGGGTCCCAGATGGGAGGCCCATAGCTCCCAGACGCTTGCTACAACTAATCTGTCAGCAGCTACACTCCAAAGGGCACTGTGGGACACAAGCAATAGTAGATGCCATAAGGAGAGTGTGGTATGCCCCAGGAGTCTACAGTGAAGCAACTCAGATAGCCAAGACATGCCAAAGATGCCAAGCAAACAATGCTTCCTCAAGAAAAGCAACACACACAGGGGGGAGACCATGGGCCCAACACCCCTTTGAAAAACTCCAACTTGATTACATTTGACTCCCCAGAGCCAATGGTTACCAATACGTGCTAGTCTGTAGGGACCAGCTCACCCACTGGGTAGAAGCATACCCATGCCGCCATGACACTGCTCTAGAGACAGCAAGACACCTATTAAAAGAACCTATGCCCAGGTTTGGAGTCCCAAGCATTTTAGACATGGACAGAGGTACACACTTTGTGTCACAGGTAATCACACATGTCCTCCAAGTGTTGGGCATTAAACAAGACCTACACACACTGGGACAGCCCAGTTGCTCATGGGGGTGGTGGTAGAGAGACAGAATAGGGAATTAAAGACCCTCTTAGGTAAACTCTGTCAGGAGACGCACCTGCCCTGGCCCCAAGTACTACCCATAGCATTGTTCCTTAGAACCCGGACAAGGTGAGACATAGGCATCTCCCCCTTTGAATTATTGTTTAGTCATCCACCTGACACACTTAAAGGCCTAGACCCCCAGTCTCTTTGTTTAGAAAAGGGGGAGGTAGTCTTATCATCCTATCTTACTGCTCTACACCAACGGCTCAAAGAACTGTGGAAGCAAAGTCGCCTGACGCAAACGTTACCATTAGAAGAAAACCTACATCCTTTTGAACCAGGGGACTGGATTTGGATAAAGTCATACAGCTGCAAGTCACTGCAACAACCAAAGTGGAATGGGCCCTTTCAAATTCTGCTAACCACCCAGACAGCAATCAAGGTAGCTGAAAGGAATGCCTGGATCCATTGGACCCACATCAAACCAGCAGTCGTAGACCACAGCATTATACCTGAAGCAACACCAAAGGTTCCACCCTTGAGACTTTGAAAAAAACCCAGTAACCAAAGAGTGGACGCTAAAGACCCTTTTTGAAACTGAAACAAATGGGGGAGGGAATTAAGTTCATCTTTGTTAAATTCCTGTATATTATTTGTATTGTATTTTTTATTTGAAATGTACCTCTGGGTTCATAGAACCAAAATTATTCCCAGAAAAGGGTAATGTATGGGAATATTTAGCAAGGGAGGTGCTGAACACCACAGATTTTTGCCTTGCTGGGGGTAGGTCAGTAAAAGACATCTTGACCACATGCCTGATGGGAATAGCAATAGCCCCATGAGCCATCACTAATGACACCAAGTTAAGAGAGTTTCCACTCACAGCCTCATATTCCAATATTTTTGATTGGGGCACCAGTGCTGACATAAAAGACAACAGCATGTATATATTGCAGGTGGCAGCTGTAACCCAAGCAGCTACCTGCTTCACACTAACCGGATGCCATATGCCTAAGGTCTCAAATTGCTACAACCTCACTAACACTGAACTGGCCTGCAACAACATCAGGGCCATCACCTTTTCATACAGCCATATGAAACTTCCTACAGGATGGTTTTTGCTGTGTGGCTTAAAAGCTTATTCCTACCTGCCACCAAACTCCACAGGGGGCCCTTGCACGTTAGGGTGATTAACCATGTTAATGCCTTCCTTGCAAAGGTGGCAAAAGAGGAGCTTCCACACATTTCCTCTTGACTGTGACTCAAAGGCCCCCCTCCTCTCCAAGGCTGAATATGTTTCATTGGCTGTCTCTCTAGTGGGAGTGCCAGGGCTTGCAGCGCGAAATTCAAGGAACATAAACAGCATGGCATGTACCCTAGCTAAAAGCCTAAATGCCACCTCCCATGCCCTAGATGCCTTAAACAAGGAATTAAGGCAAGTCAGAGAAGCAACCCTCGAGAATAGAGCAGCTATTGACTACTTATTGTTAAGGCACAATCATGGCTGTGAAGAATTCCATGGGCTTTGCTGTTTCAACCTATCCGACCAATCTGGACTAATTGAACAAGATATCAAACATTTAAAAGAACTAGCACAGAACTAGCACAGAACTAATCATCCTGGGACCTTTCCTGGCTCTTCTTATGGTTACCAGACTTTGATTGGTTGAAAATTCTCATTGCTAGCATAATCACAGTCATAGTAGGTGGAGTCCTCCTTTGTTGCCTATGCCAATTAATTCCTTTAGGGATGAGATGCCTAAAGATCTGCACAACTCCCATCAGAGGCAAAGAACAGAGCAAGAAAACCTCTCTCATGATGTGCCAAAGTGACCACCACTACTGAGTATATGAACCAGTTGGGCTGATCACTAAAACACCAGTGATAGCCCAAAATGGGGGAACTGATGAGAGCAGGACACCCCCTCCTCACCCCAAAAGAGAAAATACCTTGGCAAATACAGGAAGAACCCAATACAAACTAGTCTGACTCAGCGTCAGGCTGAGGCTAAATAAACACTTAATGCACACTGGCTACAAAGTATCAAATCTAAACCACAGGAATGCAGAACCGGCTAACAGCAATTAGGATTGACAGAATTAGAACAGAAACACTAAAAAGTACACAAGAAGAAAATAATTACACCAGATCCCTCCTGGAGCAAAAATTAACAATTTTTAGACAGAATTGTTAAAGGAATTAACCCAACAATAGACACTGACCAACAAATCAGAAAAGACAAATTTTAAACTCACAAATCAGAAATGACAATTTTGGAAACCATGAAAGGGTATAAGAACTCACATTTGAGGACCATTCTGTCTAGCTAGCTGGGGATTCATGCTGAATTGTCACTCAACTTTAATCTCCATGATTAAACCTCTCTTTCTACGTTCTATTTGTTCTCCTCTGCTCTGCTTGTGAGAATCCCGGCTGGAAGAGCCTGAATGGGGGAATTCCTCCTAATACCTAAAGACATCCCTTAAACTCTGCTGAAGATGTTGCCTAGCATGGTAACGAAACATTTGGAAACCAACCCACAAGCTCGGAGAGCAAACCTTCACCCTCATCTTATACGTAACTATTAGTCCTCAATCCAGACCAGATGGTTTAAATCCCAGGGTAATGAAGGAGCTGGCAGATGTAATCTTGGAACCACTGAATGAAAGCTTTCAGAGCTTCTGGAGCATGGACGAACTACCAGAGGACTGGAAAAGAGCTGATGTGGTTCCAGTTTTCAAAAAGGGAAAAAGTGGATCCAGGAAACTACAGACCAATCAGCTTGACATCAATACCTGGGAAAATCCTGGAAAAAGTAATGAAGCAGAGCATTTGTGAGCACCTAGAAATGAACAAGGTGATTACTAGAAGATTACTGGGTTTGTTAAAAGCACGTCATGCCAAACAAGCCTTATTGTCTTCTTTGATAAAGTGACTAAATTAGGCCTTAGACCTTCAGATTTACGTCTGATTTGAGTGGAAAAAGCCTTAGAAATGGATGTGAGGAAACAATCGCCTGAGAAGTCACTGACTCAACCAGATAAACTTGATATTCTCTTATAAGAGATAAGAGAAATGAAAATAAATATAAATGAAATAAAGACAAATATAGAGGAGGAATTGAAGCAAATAAAAGATAAAATGGACAAGATGGAGGTAAAAATAACAGATCTGGCGAAAAAAGTCAGGATATGACACGAAATATTACAGAAGTGAAGACCCAGATGGGAGAACATGATAAGGTGTTAAAAAGTCAGACAACTATGATGCATCAGGTGAAAAGGGATTTGATTGAGATATGTGATCGTCAGCGCCGATCAAATTTATGTATACGTGGATATCCGGACAAAAGTGAAGAAAATGAAGCAAAATTGATTCAAGCAGTACTGGATTGCGCTACCTCGATCCTCCCAGATGTCCCCTTTACAAGATATGATATTGATGCAATACATAGAGTTGGCCCAAAAAGGTTTGGAAGAAAATTGCTGAGAGATATTGTGGTGCAACTCTGGTCATACGCAAAAAAGAGCAATTGACGTGCAAATTGCAAAACATGTCATCTATAATGTTTGGGGGGCATCAGATACATGTTTTTCCAGATTTATGCAATGAGACTTTACAATGGGGGAAAGAGATGCATCAAGTTTGACTTCCAGTTTGCCACGCAGCCACCATGGACAGCTGGGAGACTTACTCTTTCTTCCCCATTCAGTTTTGGATCACTGGGGGCCCCTGAAAAGGGCCAAAAGTCGCCCTGAAGAGGCATCCAGCAAGGAGGGGCTCTTTCTGGATAGCGGGAGAGCAGCAACTCTCCCGTTGGAACTGGCAATCCCTCCAAATCGGCGGATGAAAGGACTGGCCATAGAAATATAGCTTGTCCCTAGGCTGCAGACAGCCAAAGTCACACTCACCATCTGGCAACTTCAAAGCAGTGTGGAAAGGTCTGGGTGAGATCTACCTCTTATTTATTTATTTATTTATTTATTTATTTATTTATTTATTTATTTATTTATTTATTAAATTTTTATACCGCCCTTCTCCCGAAGGACTCAGGGCGGTGTACAGGGCAATAAATATCAAAATGTAAATACAAAAGTTAAAAAGTTAAAAAGAATTAAATAATTATGCCCAATATAATACAATAATAAAACTGTGTTAAAACTAAATCCAACCCCAAACCCATCAGACCAGGCCAGATTGTTCAAATAAATAAGTTTTTAAATCGCGCCGGAAGGAGCGAAGGTCGGGAGCCATCCGGAGCTCAACCGGCAAGCGGTTCCACAGGTCTTAAATCCTAATTGCTTTTTTGTACCTATTCAAGCTGCTAAAGTACTTTCCCCCCTGTGGAGAGGGAAGGGGGATTTTAGCCCTCCCTCTAGAAACAGTGGCTATTGAACATATAGGGGAGCTTTTTTTGAAAACGTTAATTGGATCCCAATTTGAACTTTATTTTCTAAAGCTTGTGGATTAAAAGATTTTTGATTATTTACTTTTTACCTTCTATTTTTATTTGGAAGTCTGGGTTTTTCCCCTTAAAATAGAAGAAAACCCCCCTGAAAGGATTGAAATAACTTTGAGATTTAAAGGAATTCCTTAAACTCTGGAGTGACATCTTGTGGCTAAACCTGAAATTGCAATTTATTATTCTTAAAGAAAAGAGACTTGGCTGACAGTTCAGAAAATAAGATAAGTTAAGACTCATGTGACCTTGAATACCAGCTGTGAGAGTTTTAGCTCTGTTTTTTATTTAATGGGGGGGGGGAACTGTAAAAGTTTTCAATTCAACTCATCACTATGGAAGACCAGGAACAGACCTTTTCTATGGAAGAAATGCAAAAACAAATTTCTGCTATATTGAAAATAACTTACCAAACTTACCAAACTCTTCTTACAGCTGGTGATGAAATAAGAGCTTTTGGAGAAAAATCAGAAAGCGTCTTAGATATGAAAACTCAAACTTTGACTATAACTAAAAATCTATCTATACAGATTACAACAGAAAAAATTGAACAATTAAATATTATCACAGAAGACCTAACTGCCCAACAAGTACAGACAATAGAAAATTCAGAAAATTCAGAAAAAAATCTGATAACTTGGATGGAGGAAAAAACCTGCTATATAAATCAGAAGGAATTTGAAGATCAAGAAGAGAAACAGATGGAAGGAAAGATAAACAGTCCAGGACAACTACGTCAAGAGGAGAAAACAAAGAGAAGATCTGGTAGTCCTGCCAGACCCCTTAACCTTTCAAAAATGGCAATTGGATGGTCATCTCAATATGACATAATAATACAAGAACTCTTTGACGATCCTGAAGCAAGGACACGGAAGATGACTTGTCAAAGAAAAAAAGCCAGAATAAGACTAAAGAAGAATGGAGTGTGGACATATGTAGGAGGTTTAAAATAGAATATATCTAAGTAGACAAGACTTGTATCTTGAATATGAGATATTGTTATGATGTGAAGATAAAGAAAAATGTTGGCTAATTAAAATCTAGATGCATGAATGTCAATAGTTAAAATGAGATATTGAGTTGTTTATAAAGGTTAGATAAAGATGATTAAAACATATATATGTTAAGAGTGATACAACGTAATATGTTTTGACGTAGTGAAAAGAATAAAATTATAAGCTTAACAATGAGAAAGTGGACATGAAGAAGAGAGAGGATGTATTAAATGCTGAAATGGGAGAAATCTTGGTTATTGAACGTATAATATTTGGAAATTATAATGAAAATAGCAATATTACATTGTATTCCTAATCTGTTGATATGGAAGTGAGATAGACAAGATACATATCTGGAACATTAGAGGTTGGGGGGAATTGTGATAAAGGGAACTGGGGTCATATAAAAATTTGGAAATGATAAATATTAAATGTTTATTTTAAATATTAATGAAAAACTAAAGCTGGGAAAACTTATAAGGTTATTGATGGTCCAAAAGATGGAATGTCAAAATAAATAAGACATGTAAAATTATTGATAAATGTAAGAAAGCTATTAAGTAGCTGATGGATGGAATAAGAAGTATATTAATTTAAACAAGAGACAGTGTATATTAAAGGAAAAAAGAGGAAATATTGGCTGTAACAGTTGGAGATTTGTATTAATACACATATGTACGTAATGGAATTATTGTAACCCAGACACCACGTTTTTCTTTTTTTTTTATTGAAAAGTTTTAAAAATACAGTTTTCCTTTAAAAAACCCCCTTCCCCCTCCCTCCTCCCCTCCCTACCTCCCCCCTTCCCCCCACCTCCCCCCCTCCCTCCTCCCCCCCCACCTCCCCCCAACCCCCCTCCCCCCCGGACTTCCCAGAGCTAAATACAAGGTATATATATATAAAAAAGCAATCATAAACAACCATATACTAACAACTATAAATTCTAAAATCCATCACTCTCTAACTTATATAGGATCAGACAAAACTTAGCATTATTAAATATATATAGAAGACAAAATAAAAAAAGAAAAAAGAAAACGAAAGAAGACTTATTCAAATGCTAGATAAAACTTCTTGACCCTATACTTATTCTGGATAAACTCAATCCATTTTCTCCATTCCATAATATAATGTTCTTGCGAGTAATCTTTCAAATAGGCCGAAATCTTCGCCATCTCTGCCAAGTCGGAAACCTTTAAAATCCACTCTTGTATAGTCGGCAGTTCCTCTTTCTTCCAATATTGACCTATCAAAAGTCTTGCTGCCGTAACTAAATTCAACATCAACTTAGAGTCCACAACTGTAGCGTCAACAATTATTCCCAACAAAAAAAATTGCGGACAAAACTTTATCCTCCGTTTAAAAATCTTCTGCATATTCCACCAGACTTTTATCCAAAAAGCCTTGACCTTTTTACATGTCCACCATATGTGAAAATATGTTGCCTCTTCATCACCACACCTCCAACATTTAGGCTGATAATTCGGATACATACTTGCAAGCTTTTTAGGATCTAGATGCCATCTACAAAACATTTTGTAAAAGTTCTCTCTTAGACTTTGAGCTTGAGTGAATTTTACATTCCTCACCCAGATCTTTTCCCACGTGTCCATTGTAATAACTTCCTGAATATTTTGGGCCCATTTTATCATACAATCCTTAACAAGCTCTGTTTCTGAATCGATCTCTATCAATGCAAGATATATCCGTTTTTCAAAGATATAATTGTATTATTGGAAAATTAATAAATAGTTTTTAAACAAGAGATGCATCAAGTTTGTCAAATATTTAAGAAAAATAACATTAACTACAGCTGGGGATATCCGCTTTTTTGAGATTTTCTTACAGTGGAAGGTTTAACAGAGTTGAAACAAAGGAGGAGGTGATGGAGAAATTAAGGGAGCATGGAATCATCAATAAAGAAGATCTACAGGAGAAAGGGAAGCTGGATGAAGCAACAGGAGTTACAAGTTCATTGTAGAGATAGTATATAAGTATTTGTAATTTTACAATATATGTTTGGGTGTAGAAATTAAGGGTAAAGATGGTCAAGGGAGGTGGAGTGGGTGACCAAAGTCTGTGCAGGGATGGCTCCTCTCCTGCCCCCGAAGGCCCGAAGCGGCGGAGAGGAGGAAGATCTCCTGAAGAAGGGAAGGGAGACAATATATACAGTATGTATATGGGTGGGTAAGAGGTCATTTATGTTTTGGGTCAATATGCTTACTTTGTAGTTTTAGTTTTGTAAGATTTATGTTAGAGCACATATGGAGACAAAAGGGAATATGTAATATAAGGAATAGATGAGGAAATCGTTGAAGGTAGCTACATGGAATGTACATGGTTTGGGGGAAAAATATAAATGAGCAAGAATCAATAAATCAATTAACAAAGAGAAAATAGATATTGTATTTTTACAAGAAACGCATCAAAAGTAAGAAGGGGTGAATGAAAGGTTATATTTGGCTGATGTATATGAAAAGGCATTTGGTACATTAAAAGCAAGAGGGGTAGCAATCATGGTAGCTAAAAGATGTGAATTTAAGATAAAAGCCATAAAAAGGGATGATATGGGAATATTTCTTATAATTCAAGGCTTGATCTATGGACAAGAGGTCACTTTAGCAAATTTGTATGCACCTAATACAAATCAAAGAGAGTTTTATAATAGGGTATATAAAGAGATAGAAGAAATAAAAAAGGTTACTGTATGTGATAATGGCAGGTGATTATAATATGATTATGGATATAGGAACTGATAAATTAATCCATCAAAAGAGGAAATAAAGTATAATAATACAGATTTAAGAAAATTTATTAATAGAAATAGATTAAAAGATTTTAGAGAGAATTACATGGCAATCAGAAGAGTTATACATACGGAAAAAAAATTAGTAAGGTGATAAATCAGCTATATTCAGAGAACAAGGCAAAATAGCCATAAATGATGGTGTTACAGAGACAATAACCTTAAGCCGGGGAACGAGACAGGGTTGCCCCTTATCCCCAGTTCTGTTAGTATTATTGATGGAGGTTTTGGCAAATGCAATTAGGAAAGATTCATTGATTGAAGGAATTGGTGTACATAAAAAAACAAAAATAAATTTATTTGCAGATGATACATTACTAACATTTCAAAATCCCATAGCTACAATAGAGACGGTCTATTCACATTTGAATGAATTTGGGAAATATAGTGGATTGCAAATAAACTGGGGAAAATCAGAAATGATGTTATATAACCATAGTAAAGAAGAAATGGAGGTATTGAAAGAAAAATATAAATTAAAAATAGTAGATAGTATGAAATATTTAGGTATTGACATCCCAAAAAATATTCAAGAATTAAAGAAGATAAATTATGAGAAGTTAAAGATATAAAGAAGGGACGCGGTGGCTCAGTGGGTTAGGACGCTGAGCTTGTCGATCTGAAGGTCGGCAGTTTGGCGGGTCGAATCCCGAGTGCCGCGTAACAGAGTGAGCGCCTGTTACTTGTCCCAGCTTCTGCCAACCTAGCAGTTCGAAAGCACGTAAAAATGCAAGTAGAAAAATAGGGACCACTACGGTGGGAAGGTAACAGCGTTCCGTGCGCCTTTGGCGTCTAGTCATGCCGGCCACATGACCTCGGAGACGTCCTCGGACAAGCGCTGGCTCTTCGGCTTTGAAACGGAGATGAGCACCGGCCCCTAGAGTCGGAAACGACTAGCACGCATGTGCGGGGGAACCTTTACCTTTTACTTTAAAGATATAAAAGATAAAATGGATAAATATGGAAAAGTAAAATTGTCATGGTTCGGAAGAATTGCAGCAATAAAAAAAAGTTTTACCAAAAATTAATTTTGGGGGGAATGATCCCAATTAAGTTTTCGGATCAAGAATTAAAAGAAATACAGAGATTGCTGGAGGTGTATTGCAATGGAGGCAAGAGAGCAAGAATAAGCAAAGCTTTATGGTAGGAACCATTAAAAAAGGGTGGGCTGGGTCTTCCAAATGTTAGAAATTATTGGGTAGCTAATCAATTAAGGGTGGTCCCAGATAGAGATTTATTATGGAGTGATATAGAATTGAAGGAATTAAGGGAAATAGGCAATCCTATAGAAACATATTGGTTTAAAAAAGGTATTTAAAAAAATTGTGAACAGAATTAAAAATCCCTTTTTTAAAAACTTGATAGAATTATGGAATAAATGGAGATATCGGTTAATGCCAGGAATTTCTCCTTTAACACCGGTAGTAGAAATGGAGAAATTCCCTAAGATTGAATTGAAAGATTGGATTAGTAAATTTAAAAAGAATCAGATATATAAATGGGAAGACTGGAAGAACAAGATAAAGAATATAATACAATTAAAGAATGTTTTATCAGATACTAAATTAAATTGGTTGAATTAGAGAAATGGATAAAAATGGAAGAAAAATTCGAGGTGAAAGATAGACAGTTAACAAAATTTGAAATGATTATAAAAGAAAGTGAGGAAAATGAAGAATATATAGGTAAAGGAAGAATTGGGAAAATATACAGAATATTAAATAGAAGATCAGGCAAAAGGTTTAAAATTAATCTGGGAAACAGATTTAGGAGAAATAAACGATAAAGATTGGAAAAAATATTTGGAACAGAAGAGTACTGTATATAAGAATATGTCAGTTAGAGTTAAGGAAAATGGGTATAAAGTGATGTGGAGGTGGCACCTAACACCATGTAAATTAAATAAAATAGATGTTAAATATACAAATATTTGCTGGCGGTGTGAGAAAGAGATTGGAACATATAAACATGTGGTGGGATTGCAATTGTAAATTTGATAATGGCAGCTAGATTAGTGATGGTTAAATATTTGAGACGGAATTGGGTTATTCAAAGAAATGAGTGGTATAATGAAATATGGAATATGGCAATAAAAGATAAATTAAAAACAGAAATTAAATTTAAAAAAGGGATGATTAAAGTAAATAATTATAATGAAATATGGGATGATTTTATAAAAACTGTCTTGGTGGAAGGCAAAGGGAATAAACCTGCTCAAGAATATATGCTGTTTTGAAGGAGATAAGGGCACAGTTAAAATACTGTATATTGTATATTGTTAGTTGTTATATGAGAAGAAATATAGGTAATAAAAATGGTCTCTAGGCGTGTGGGTGCACTGTAGTATTTGTACTTTATTATACTGTTTTTTACAGGTGAAACTCAAAAAATTAGAATATTGTGCAAAAGTTCATTTATTTCAGTAAGGCAACTTAAAAGGGGAAACTAATATATGAGATAGACTCATTACATGCAAAGCAAGATAGTTCAAGCCGTGATTTGTCATAATTGTGACATAATATGCTAACAACAAAAATAAGACATTAAATTCTATCGCACTTTAACTCTCCATAGTCATAATTATGTTACTAACAAATAACAAATAACTAATAATACATCATATAAAACCACTACTTATTCAAATGCTAAATGAAACTTTTTAGTCCCATATTTATTCTGAATATATTCAATCCATCTTCTCCATTCCACAATATATCTCTGTTGCGATTGTTCTTTCAAATATGCTGAAATCTTTGCCATTTCCGCCAAGTTAGAAACTTTCAAAGTCCACTCTTCTATAGTCGGCAGTTCCTCCTTCTTCCAATATTGCGCTACTAAAAGTCTTGCTGCCGTAATTAGATTCAACATCAACTTAGTGTCTATAACAGTAGTATCTGTGATAATGCCCAATAAAAACAATTGTCGACAAAACTTTATCCTTTTCTTGAATATTTTTTGCATATTCCACCAAATTTTAATCCAAAATGCTTTAACCCTTTTACAAGTCCACCATATATGAAAATACGTTGCATCCTCACCACCACACCTCCAACATTTGGGCTGGCAATTCGGATACATACTTGCTAATTTTTTAGGGTCTAAGTGCCACCTATAAAACATTTTATAAAAAATCTCTCTTAAATTTTGGGCCTGCATAAATTTTACATTTCTAACCCAGATCTTTTCCCAAGTATCCATTGTTATAACTTCTTGAAAATTCTGGGCCCACTTTATCATAAAATCTTTAACAAGTTCCGTTTCTGAATCAATTTCTATCAATGCATTATATATCCTTTTTATATGTGCTTGACCATGATCTCTAATTTGTTTTACCAAATTTTCATCAATCATCGAAAAACCAACTTTCTGGTCCTCTTTCCATCTTGCCTGTAACTGCCCATACTGAAACCAAGTTTGTACAATCTTTTCTTCTTTTAAAATATTATGTGGCTTTAATTGCCATACATTCCTTTCTAAACTTAAGATCTCCTTGTACGTAGTCTCATTATGTTTAAATCCCACATTTATATTTTCTATTGCATGTTTAGGTATTGTCCAAATTGGTATCTCATAATTTAACTTATGTCTATACTTTTTCCAAACTCGCAACAGAGCATACCTTAGTATATGTATCTTAAACACATTATCCACCTTCTTATCATACAATAAATATGCATGCCAACCAAATAACAAATCATAACCCTCAAGATTTAATAGTCTCCCTTGTGTTAAATTAAACCAGTCGCTTATCGATGACAAAGCAGCAGCCTCATAGTTGCCCCTTGATCTGCCAATAATAATAATAATAATAATAATAATAATAATAATAATAATAATAATAATAATAATAATAATAATAATAATAATAATAATTTTATTTATATACCGCCCTTCTCCCGAAGGACTGAGGGCGGTGAACAGGGCAAGAATAAAAAATACAAAGTTACAAAAGTTAAAAAAGAATTAAATATATGCCCACTAAAAACAGTAAATACAAATATTAAAATAACAATAAAAACCCCCACCAATCCCCCATCAGGCCAGGCCGGCTTGTTCAAATAAGAATGTCTTTAGATCGCGACGGAAGGAGCGAAAATCGGGCGCCATCCGGAGCTCAACCAGTAACTGATTCCATAGCTCCGGGGCGCCCACAGAGAAGGATCTCCCCCTGGGGGCCACCAATCGACATTCTCTGATCGGTGGCACCCTGAGGAGGCCCTCTCTGTGGGAACGTACAGGGTGAAGGGAAGTTGATGCCGGCAGCAGGTGTTCCCTAAGGTACTCCGGACGCCTGCCATGTAGGGCCTTAAACACCATTACTAGTACCTTGAATCTCACCCGGAAGACAACTGGCAACCAATGCAGCTCACGGAGCAGAGGTGTGACATGGGACTATCTGGAGACTCCCAACACAACTCTCGCGGCTGCATTCTGTACCAGTTGGAGCCTCCGGGTGGTCCTCAAGGGCAGCCCCATGTAGAGAGCATTGCAGTAGTCTAGACGAGAGGTCACGAGCGTGTGAGTGGCCGTGCATAAGTCATCCCGGCCTAGATAGGGCCGCAACTGGCGCACCAGGCGAACCTGGGCGAAAGCCCCCCTAGTCACAGCCACTATGTGATCTTCCAAAGTGAGCCGTGAATCTAGGAGGACTCCCAAGTTGCGAGCCCTATCTACGGGGGGTAATAGTTCAACCCCCATAGAGAGAGATGGAATATCCGAAATAACCCGGGATGCAGGTATGCAAAGCCACTCAGTCTTGTCGGGGTTGAGTTGAAGTCTGTTGCTCCCCATCCAGACCTGAACCGCCTCCAGGCAACGGGACATCACGTTGAGGGCATCACTGGGGTGGTTTGGGGTCGAAATGAAAAGCTGGGTATCATCAGCGTACTGATGATACCCAACTCCAAAGCCACGAATGATCTCACCCAGCGGTTTCATATAGATGTTGAACAGGAGAGGCGAGAGGACCGACCCCTGAGGAACTCCACAAACGAGAGACCTCGAGGTCAACCTCTGCCCCCCTGTCAACACCAACTGCGAACGTCCCAGAAGATAGGAGGAGAACCACTGCAAAACCATGCCTCCCACTCCCAATCCCCTGAGACGCCGCAGCAAGATACCATGGTCGATGGTATCGAAAGCCGCTGAGAGGTCTAATAGGACTAGGACAGAGGAATATCCCCTGTCCCGAGCCCTCCAGAGATCATTCACCAGTGCGACCAATGCCGTCTCCGTGCTGTACCCGGGCCTGAAACCCGATTGGTACGGGTCTAGATAATCTGCTTCATCCAGGACCAGAGGGAGCTGATGCGCCACCACACTCTCAACAACCTTCGCAAGAAAGCGAAGGTTGGAGACCGGACGAAAGTTGTTCAACACAGCTGGGTCCAAGGCAGGCTTCTTGAGGAGAGGCCTCACCACCGCCTCTTTCAAGACGGCGGGGAAACTACCCTCACTCAAAGAAGCCGATATAACTGCCTGGAACCAGCTTCGTGTCCTCTCCCGGCTGCATAAACCAGCCAGGAAGGGCACGGGTCCAATAAACATGTGGTGGAGCTCAGCCTCCCCATAATCCTGTCCACTTCCTCTGGAGTCACAGAATCAAACTCCTCCCAGGTAATATCGACAAGACCGCCCGTGTCCTGATCGTCAGACTCTGCCCAGTCAGAGTCCAGACCGGTCCGAATCCGAGCGATTTTGTCCGACAGATGTTGGTTAAACTCCTCAGCACGACCCTGCAAGGGTTCCTCCCTCACCTCTTGATTAAGGAGGGAGCGAGTCACCCTAAACAGGGCGGCCGGGCAATTATCTGCGGACGCGATAAGGGTAGCAAAGTGATTAGACCTCTCCACCCTTATCGCAGCGAGCTAAGACCTAATATAGGCTCTTAGTCGCAATCGGTCGGATTCGGATCGGCTGGATCTCCAACCGCTCTCTAGGCCCCGTCTCTGACACTTCATCTCCCGGAGCTCCGCAAAAAACCATGGAGCTCGACGGGATCTGCATCGGGTCAGGGGCCACAAGGGTACAACTCGGTCAAGAGCCTCCGTGGCTGCCCTTTCCCAGGCTTCCACTAAGGCATCCGCTGAGTTGTGAGCGAAGGAGGCAGGTGGGGACCCCAGCGCTGCCTGGAACCTCTCAGGGTCCATTAAGCGTCTGCGGCGGTACCATCTAATTGGTTCCAAACACCCACGGTGGGGAGTGGCAAAACGGAAGACCAGCCGCAGGAGATGATGATCGGTCCATGACAGGGGTGTAACAATTGGGGAGCACCCACCAAGATCATATAACCACCGTCCAGATAAGAAAATCAGGTCAAGGGTGTGGCCTCCCACATGAGTCGATCCCGAAATTACTTGCGTCAGGTCCATGGCCTTCATGGAAGCCATGAACTCCCAAGTTAACTCAGATGATCCTCCCAGGGATGGTAGATTTAAGTCCCCCAAAACTATAAGTTTCGGGAACTCAATCACCAACCCAGAGAGGATATCGAGAAGCTCAGGCAGGGCTGCTGCTGCGTGACTAGGCGAAAGGTACACCAGCAGCAAGCCCAACTGCGCACCAGGGCCGCATCTCAGGAAGAGAGACTCACACCCGACTATCTGGGGAACGGTGGCCTCCCGCGGACACAAGGTCTCCCTCATAACAACAGCCACTCCCCCACCCCTACCCTGAGCCCGAGGCCGGTGTAGCACCCGGAAACCTGGTGGGCAAAGATCAACCAGAGGAATACCGCCCTCTGGGCCCAACCAAGTCTCCATGATGCAAGCCAGGTCCGCCTGCTCACCCTCGACCAGGTCACGGACGAGAGGAGCTTTATTAGCAACAGACCTGGCATTCAAGGACACCAGCCGGAGCTCAGGGGGCTGCACATCCTCGCTCCCAGGACCTTGGGGCAGAGACAGAGGGTCGGAGTGCCTCACCGCTTGCAAGCAGCGGAGAGGCCTTCCCTGAGATCGATACGGCCCTCTGTTCCTACACCTGCTGCCATTCCCTAACGTCATGGGAATGGGTAGTCCCACGACCTGCCCTGGAGCCCCGGAGGCAACCGGCCCCCGCTCCTCCCCCCCGCGATCAATCCCGGACCTGGCCTGAACAGCGGTTGTTGGACTGCCCCCCATGTCCAAACAACCAAAAGAAATTCCCTCCCCCCTCCCTAACCCAACAAAAAAATTAACTAAGAAACTAACCAGGGGCCTCTTATTGAATTTATATCGGAGGCCCCTACCCCTGCCCGGCCGTCTCTCAGGGTCCCAGCAATCGGGCCCTTCATCGAGATTATAGTTGGCTAGAAAGGTGGGTCGCACCCAGGAGGGGGGGCACCCCTGAGGGCGAACAAGTCCGTGCTAGTATAGCAAATATAAGGCATGTCCAGATAGGTCCAGCAAGGCAGTCCCATAGTCAATCAGGAGGATCTAAAACGGAAGGTCAGCAATATCCAGTCCACCAGCTCCTCTGCCACTTGAGCTGGGTACCTTCTGGGTAACTTCCGAAACAGATCGGGCACCGCCCTCTCACAGCGGGCCCAGACCTATCCGGCAGCGGAACAGGATACAAACCCGGGAAAAGCATACCTCCCTAGATCTCTCACCTCTAGGGAGGCAGCAGATGGTATAACTGAGCCACCCTCTCACAGTGACTCAACTCCGGGACCTTCTGAGTCCAGTGGGGTCGTGGGGGAAAAGGGTTTGAGCAGCAATTGCCAGGCATAAAAAACCTGAAGATAACAAATGTTCCGGTTGCAGAGGTTCTTCTCCAAAGCGAGGAAGGTTGGATAACAAACGGGACCAAAACCAGCTGGCGAAGTTCAGCAGCTCGAGTCCAGCTGGCCCCATAAAACACGGGCGACATAAGATAACCTGTGCCGTCCGACGGCCAGCAACATGCACCGCCAACACTCCAACGCCAAGCCATGGGTCCTCTTGTCGAAACGGCCGTGAAACAGCCACCAAACAGCCACAACACTCCAGCTCGCCTCTCTGCCTGCTGCTCCACATCAACGCCATTGCATCCTCCATTTCACAGTCTTCCAGCGTTCCGGAGGCCACTCTAGGCTGCGGCTTTATCGGCTCCGAAGATCAGCTGTTCAGAGCCCTACAAGCCGCGGTTCCTCCCGGCTCCACAGAGGGCCTCCGAAAACGCTGGAGCTCACAAAGACGATCCAAAACGGAGGACTGCATAACCCAGAAAGGCATTGACCATCTCTCTTCTTCATTCTTCCATCTCACCAAACCCCAACACAGACCCTACGGACTCCCAAAAAACTCCAGGGATGCCGAAACAGCTGGAACTCTCCGCAGAGCTCAGCCAAGCACGTCCGCCATCTTGGGCATGCGCATTAACATATCAAACTGACCTCTTAATAAAGTAATTGCCTCTTTAATTTTCCCATCAGATGGATCCCGAATTAGAGCCTTTTCTTTTTCCTTAATTTCATCCTCTAATTCTTTCCTCTTAAATTCCAGTTTACGTCTATGTTTGTTATTCAAATATATTAATACCCCTCTCATATAAGCTTTACTTGCATCCCAAACCATCTCAATAGGAGTACCTTTATACATATTAATTTTAAAAAATTCTTTCATCTGTTTTTTACACTCTTCCACATTTTCCTGGTATCTAAACAAATTTTCATTTAAACGCCAAGACCGTCTGTCTCCATTATCTTTTTCTATCTCCAACCATACTAGATTATGATCAGATATAGTTCTTGGACAAATCTTGATCTTCTTAATCCTAGAAAAAAAATCATTAGTGATTAACACAAAATCAATCCTGGAAAAAGATTGATGCCTATTGGAAAAAAAAAGTAAAGTCTTTTTCTTGCAAGTTCCTTTCTCTCCAGACATCTCTCAATTCCAAGTCATCCTTCATCTCAAAAAAAGATTTAGGCAGTTTAGCATGACTTGGCGTACTTCTAAAAAGACCTCTCTTGTCCATTTGTACATCCAAGATGCCATTCCAATCTCCCATAAAAATACAAGATTTATAATCCCACTGAATAATCTTGCTGTGTAGTAATTTGTAAAAGTCTCCTTGCTGCTGATTAGGAGCATATAATCCAACCAAAAGTGTTTTCTTGCCTTCTATTAATAGTTCAATTATAACATATCTTCCTTGTTTATCTGCTTCAATTAAACTCGCTGTTAAAGTATTCTTAACATAAATAACAACTCCATTTTTCTTGTCAGGCGCAGAAGCAATAAACTGTGTGCCCAACCTAAAGTTTATCAAGTACTTTTGATCAACCGCTCTAATATGTGTTTCCTGTAGGCAAATAACATCATTTTTAAATTGCTTTAGATATTGAAATACTTTCTTTCTCTTATGTGGTGAATTTAAACCATTAACATTCCAAGTAAGGAGCTTTGTCGCCATCTTTTGCGACCTGAAGCTTTTGGAGCGCCTCTTCCAACATCACCTGCACTCTCTTTGGCTTCACTCCTCCCACTGCTTCACTATAAGTAAGTTTTTGAGATGAAATCATGGCTCTCTGCTGTTCTTGCTCTTGTCTCATTCGTCTAGCTGCAGCGCGTGTCATTCTTTGGTCTCTAACCTCCTCCGTTGGAACTGAAATCTGATCCACTCCAGTAGCTTTCTGGAATTCTCCATCTTTCAACTGCGTAACTCCTTCAGCACCTTGTATACTCTCACTTTGTGGTTGACGCTCCCCTTCACCATTCCTCCTTTTAGATTCCAGAAGTGGTAGGGGGCCTGCCTTCAAAATATTAGCATAAAAATCTCGTGCCTGTAAAACTGTGATAAGACGATATCTTGTGCCTCCGTGCATCACCACCATACCTACTGGGATCTCCCATCTAAACTGGATATCCCGTCTTCTTAATTCTTCTGCCAAAAAAGCAAATTCTTTCCTTCTCCTTAAAATTCTTGGAGGGATCTCTTTCAAAATTAAAACTTCTTGCTCTGCAACTGTAAATTTATTATTATAAAAGGCTTGAATAACCTCATTTCTAATTGCTCTCTTTGTAAAATAAACCACCACATCTCTAGGTAGCTTCCTTTGTCTTGCAATCCAGGAGTTGACACGAAATATTTTATCTATATCCACCATAATATCTTCTGCTGAGCGCCCCAGAATCTGTTCAAGAGCTTCTGAAAATACTTTTTTCAAATTTTCCTTAGGGTCTTCCTTTAAGCCTCTAATTCTCACAGCAAACTCCATCTCGCGGTACTGCACCAATAATAAATCATCATCCATTTTTTCCATCACTGTTTCAGCATCCATCATTTTGGCATCTAATCTGATATTATTTTGACTAAGTTCTTCCACTTTCTCATCCAAACGTTCAATACAAACAGCCATTCCTTGAAATGCAAGCAAAATGTCTGCCCTTATTTCTGTATTCTTCTCCTCAATAAGCTCAGCTAATTGCTGAGATTGTTTTTTCAAAGCCTCTTGCAAAACATCCTGCAGATCTTTTATTGTTAAAGCTGGTGTGGGTGCGGGTGCTGGAGGAGGGGGCATTAGAGCCTGTAATGAAGATTGCTGAACAGGTGAAGCCCCCGCGCTTCTGGGAACTTTAGTTGACTTAGCAGCCATTTTTACCCACTTAATTCTATTGCGCACTTTCACTTCCCGCACCACTTAGAAGTTTCCCACAAAGTTTACTGAGTTAAAGTTCAAATACTTGCTCTTGCAGCATTCTCCTGCACAGCTCTGCCTGCATCCAAGTAATCCAAAGTTCACTCTCTCTGGCAGGGATGGTTGCAGCATCCTGCTCTGCTCCAAAGCCTTGGAGCAGAGGCGCCCCAGAGTCCGGAGCAAACTCAGGCTTCGGGGGGGCTCATACCCTTCAACCACAAGAGTTTCAACTCTGGCGGTCTGGGGGAGCTTTACCCTGCCTGGGCGCTCACCCCCTCCTCTTCTCCCGAGGAGCGGTTTTCCGAGCCGCCAAACAGCTGATTGTCGCTGTTTTTGGCGGCTCTACGGAGACAGCGGGGCTGACAGCCAAAATGGCTGCCGTCAACGGAGCCTTGCCACCCGGAAGCCTCCTGCTTCAGATTAATCTAATTACTCACCTCAACACCAAAATTTTTCTCGGAGTCCAAAATACCTAAGCCATGACTTCAGATCCCAGAGCTGCAGCAACAACAGATGAACCAGACATACACACTCTCAGCAGGTGCCACAAAAGCATGGAAGGCGAGATGAGGAATTTAGTGGCCAATGTTCATCAGCTACTTCAAGTACAAGTCCTGATTCAACAAATGCCTCCACAGCAACCCCAGCAACCTGCCCCACCTGCCCAAGGCCAAGTGCCACTAGCCACTGCATTCATCCTCAAGTCTCTCAGCTGCCTACCACAGAGGTTTACTGGAGAGCCTGACAAGATAAGAACATTCCTAGCCCAGTGCAAAGTATTCATCAGCACCCTGCCAGGGGAGTTTCTGATGGACAGATGACAACTTTCCCTCAGCCTATTAATCGACTCTGCTGCCATATGGACACTTCCACTCATCAAGAGCAATGACCCTGTCCTAGATAACTTCCCAAACTTCCTCACCAGATTTAGAGAGCACTTTGGAGACTCTATTTGGGTGGAAACTGCTGATCAACACATCCGCAAGCTTCGCCAGGGCAATACCCCTATGAGGACTTACATGGAAGAATTCAAACTCCTTGCCCTTAATCTAGATTAGAACAAGCCAGTCCTAATATTGCAGTTCAGAAGTGGACTGAACCAGACCATTGCCAAACAACTCACCCAAAGAAGAATTCCCTGTACTATACAGGGCATCTACCTAGCCTCTATAACAGCTGAATCTTGACTCACAGAAATTCAGGCACACTTCAGCACTTCCTACCAGCTGCCTCCACAGCTACCGTACCTCCTCCTATTACCACTCCAAGTCTCCTGACTGCCCTGATTTTTGACAGTGAAGAACTGATACAGATTGGGGCAGCCAGACAAATCTCTGCTGCAGGAGAACAGCAATGACACAAGGAACTCGCCCTCTGTTTCTACTGTGGAGAACCTGTACACATGGTCAAGGATTGCCCTACTAGGCCTCCCAGAAGAGGAAACAGACAACCCAGCAATGTCTCCACTATTCACCAGTTGGGCTGAGCTCCGTAAGCTCCAGTTGTTGGCATCCCTTAGGAGCCCCTCAGGGGTCCTTTTGGGCCCTCTGGGCAGGGGATTTGGATTGCTAAATCCATGAGGCTAAATCCACGAGGCAAATAATGAGGTAGTTTACTGTTTTGTTTGTTCCCGTCTGCGAGTTGCCTCCTTCCATCTGCTCTCGTCTTCCACGGTGTTCGCTGTGCTCGGCTTTTTCGGCCTGCCGGTTTCTGCTGCCCCGGCATCTCCGGGCCTCTCCTGGGAGGCTGTGGTCGGCGGCGATGGTGTTTCCCGTTGTTTTGGGCCACCATGGGCTGTTGGAACAGCGTTGGAACAGCGTTGCCATCCTGAGCAGCTTTCGGGCGTTTTTGGCGGCGTCCTCGGCGTCCTCGGAGTTCCAGCTGATCGGCGCTTCCGGGAGAGGAGAGGAGAGCTTGTACGAGATGCCTGCGGACTATTCTGGCGGCGGCGGCAGCGGCGGTGACATTTTGTATTACTTGGCCTGCCTCGGGCCGCTTTTGGCGGCTGCGGCGTCTTCGGGCCGTTTCGGCGGTGGAGAAGACGACCGCTTGTTAGTTCGCTGGCAAGGATGTCCCCTGTGCTGGTTTCGAGCCGCTGCCGGCGGCTGAGGCGGCTATGGCGACTGCGTCCTCGGGCTGCTTTGGGCGGTGGAGAGGACAACCACGGCGACGGCGGCAGTGTTTGCACTTCACTCGCTTTGTTCCAGCCGCTTATGGTGATGGCGATGGCGGCGTTTTCGAGGCCCGCTGGCCCGTTCCATCGGCGGCGACGATGTCTGTGGCGATGGCGGCGACATGGCGGCGGCTGGCGTCTTTGTCTGGTCAGCGGTGGCCGTAGCAGTTCGGGCGGACTACCAATTTATTTATTAATTTTCCATCTGCCTCCTTTCTCCCCTTTGGACTGGGACGGACCTGGGCACAAGACACAGTGGGAGAGTGGCTTGTTTTACATCGGCAGCCCCATAGAGGTGGGAGCTCTATGGGTCATGCCCCACCCAGGGTGTACATTTTGGACCATCCCCGGGAGCAGATTCGCGACCCGTCATGAGAGGACGGGTTGTGGTCTGCCCCTGGGAGCACCCAACCGAGTGGCAGTAGGTTGGTTGATGGCCCAAATGTTCCACTCCTCACCCTTCGAACCTCCTATTGGACTTTGCAACCACGGGACTGCCTTCTCTGGACTTGTTCGGACTGTATGTATCGATACTCCAGCACGGACTTGTTCGCCCTCAGGGGTGCCCCCCTCTCCTGGGTGCGTCCCGCCTTCTTTGCCACTCCCAGTCTCGATGAAGGGCCCAATTATTGGGACCCTGAGAGATGGCCGGGTAAGGGCAGGGGCCCTCGATATAAATTTAATAGGAGGCCCCTGGTTAATTTTTAGTGAAATTTTTTATGGGGTTAGGGAGAGGGGTGGGGGGTAATGGTTGTCTGACTATGGGGGGTGGCCATACAACCGTGGTTCAGGCCAGGCCTGGGTCCGACTGCGTTGGGAGGGAGCAGGGTGTGGTTACATCCGGGGCTCGGGAGCAGGTCGTGGGACTACCGATTCCCACGACATTGGGGTATGGCAGCAGGCGCATGGACAGAGGGCCGTATCGTTACCGGGAGGGCCGTCTCCGCTGTTTACAAGCGGTGAGGCGCTCCGACCCTCTGTTTCTTCCCCGAGGTGCCGGGAGCGAGGATGTGCAGCCTCCTGAACTCCGGCTGGTGTATCTGAATGCCAGGTCCGTGATTAATAAGGCTCCCCTTGTGCGGGATTTGGTGGAGGGTGAGCATGCGGACCTGGCTTGTATCACCGAGACCTGGTTGGGTCCAGAGGGTGGGGTCCCTTTGGTTGATCGTTTCCCACCAGGTTTCCGAGTGCTACACCGGCCTCGGGCTCAAGGTAGGGGCGGGGGAGTGGCGGTAGTTATCAGGGAGACCTTATGTCCGCGGGAGACCACCGTTCCTCAGATAGTCGGGTGTGAGTCTCTCTTTTTGAGGTTTGGTCCGGGGGCGCAGTTGGGCTTGCTGCTGGTGTACGTTTCGCCTAGTCACACAGCGGCAGTCCTGCCTGAGCTACTCGATGTCCTCTCCGGTTTGGTGATTGAGTTCCCCAGACTTCTAGTTTTGGGTGACTTCAATCTACCATCCCTGGGAGGGTCATCTGAGTTAGCTCGGGAGTTCATGGCTTCCATGACGGCCATGAACCTGACGCAGGTAATTTCTGAACCAACTCATGAGGGAGGCCACACCCTGTTTTTTTTTATCTGGATGGTGGTTGGATGATCTTGGTGGGGGCTCTCCATTTATTATGCCCCTGTCATGGACCGATCATTACCTCCTGCGGCTGGTCTTCCGTCTTGTCACCCCCCCGCCGTGGGGATGCGGAACCGACTAGATGGTACCGCCCCAGGCGCTTAATGGACCCTGATGGGTTCCAGGCAGCGCTGGGATCCCCACCTGCCTCCGTCGCTCACAACTCGGCGGATGCCTTAGTGGAAGCCTGGGAAAGGGCAGCCACTGAGGCACTTGACTGAGTTGTACCCTTGCGGCCCCTGACCCGGTGCAGATCCCAACGAGCTCCATGGTTCTCCGCGGAGCTCCGGGAGATGAAGTGTCGGAAACGGGGCCTAGAGAGCTGTTGGAGGTCCAGCCGATCCGAATCCGACCGGTTGCGGCTAAGAACCTATATTAGGTCTTATCTCGCAGCGATGAGGGCGATGAGGGCGGCGAGGTGTAATTACTTCTCTGCCTTAATCGCGTCCGCAGATAATCGCCCGGCCGCCCTGTTTAGGGTGACTCGCTCCCTCCTTAATCAGGAGGTGAGGGAGGATCCCTTGCAGGGTCGTGCCGAGGAGTTTGGTCAACATCTGTCGGATAAAATCGCTCGGATTCGGACCGGTTTGGACTCCAGCTGGGCAGAGTCTGACGATCAGGACATGGGCGGTCTTGTCAATGTTATCTGGGAGGAGTTTGATTCTGTGACCCCTGATGAAGTGGACAGGATTATGGGGAGGTTGAGCTCCACCACATGTTTATTGGACCCGTACCCTTCTTGGCTGGTTTATGAAGCTAGGCTGGTTCCAGGCAGTTATATCGGCTTCTTTGAGTGAGGGTAATTTCCCCACCATCTTGAAGGAGGCGGTGGTGAGACCTCTCCTCAAGAAGCCTGCCTTGGACACAGCTGTGTTGAACAACTTTCGTCCAGTCTCCAACCTTCGCTTTCTTGCGAAGGTTGTTGACAGTGTGGTGGCGCATCAGCTCCCTCTGGTCCTGGATGAAGCGGATTATTTGGACCCGTACCAATCGGGTTTCAGGCCTGGGTACAGCACGGAGACGGCATTGGTCGCTCTGGTGAATGATCTCTGGAGGGCCCGGGATAGGGGATATTCCTCTGTCCTAGTCCTATTAGACCTCTCGGCGGCTTTCGATACCATCGACCATGGTATCCTGCTGCGACATCTCAGGGGATTGGGAGTGGGAGGCACGGTTCTTCGGTGGTTCTCCTCCTATCTCCTGGGACGTTCGCAGTCGGTGTTGGCAGGGGGGCAGAGGTCGACCCCTAGGTCTCTCGTTTTTGGAGTTCCTCAGGGATCGGTCCTCTCGCCTCTCCTGTTCAACATCTACATGAAACCGCTGGGTGAGATCATTCGTGGTTTTGGAGTTGGGTATCATCAATATGCCGATGATACCCAACTTTTCATTTCGACCCCAAACCACCCCAGTGATGCCCTCACTGTGATGTCCCGTTGCCTGGAGGCGGTTCGGGTCTGGATGGGGAGGAACAGACTTCAGCTCAACCCTGACAAGACTGAGTGGCTGTACATTCCGGCATCCCGGGACATTCAAAATGTTCCATCGCTTTCTATGGGGGGTGAGTTTTTACCCCCCGTGGATAGGGCCCGCAACTTGGGAGTCCTCCTAGATTCACGGCTTACCTTAGAAGACCACATAGTAGCCGTGACTAGGGGGGCTTTCGCTCAGGTTCGCCTGGTGCGTCAGTTGTGGCCCTATCTGGACCGGGATGCCCTGTGTACGGTCACTCATGCGCTCGTGACCTCTCGTCTTGACTATTGCAATGCTCTCTACATGGGGCTTCCCTTGAATACAACTCGGAGGCTCCAACTGGTACAGAATGCGGCCGCGAGAGTTTTCTTGGGAGTTTCCCGGTACTCCCATGTTACACCTTTGCTCCGCGAGCTGCATTGGTTACCAGTTGTCTTCCGGGTGAGGTTCAAGGTCTTGGTGATGGTTTTTAAGTCCTTACATGGCATGGGTCCGGAATACCTCGGGGACCACCTGCTGCCGGCCTCGACTCCCCTCCGCCCTGTGCGTTCCCACAGAGAGGGCCTCCTCAGGGTGCCTCCGGTCAGAGAATGCTGGCTGGTGGCCCCCAGGGGGAGGGCCTTCTCTGTGGGCGCCCCGGCTTTGTGGAATCAACTGCCGGTTGAGCTCCGGATGGCACCAGATCTTTGCTCCTTCCGGCGCGGGTTAAAGACCCATTTATTCGAACAAGCTGGCCTGGCCTGATGGGGAGTCAGGGTTTTAATGTTTGTATATTTTGATTGTTTTAATTTGGGCAATAATTTAATCCTTTTTTTTAACTTTTGTACTTTTGTATTTTTATTCATATGCCCTGTTCACTGCCCTGAGTCCTTCGGGAGAAGGGCGGTATAAAAATTCAAATAAACTAAACTAAACTAAACTAAACATTTAAAATAAGGAGCTCCTTCCCATTAAATCTGCATTCCAGCACTGGAGACACTTTCTGGAAGGCATGCACTTTCCCATAGAAGTCAACACAGACCACAAGAATCTACACACCCTGCAACAGACTAAGCCGCTTTCACTTGATGCCAGATGCTCTCTCTCGCAAACCACAATATTCTCAGGTTCAACAGACTCCAATACCAGCAACAATTCTACAGCCTTCGCATTTCCAGCCTTGACAGCAGCCACCATCCACTGAGATGTTGGAAGCTACCCAACTGTACCAGGACTTAATCCCCAGGATAGAGACGCTCACCCCATTGCCGGCAATGGAGAAAAACTCAGGATATGTCACATGATGTTACGTGACGTTGCGAGTTTGACATGCCTGTTCAAGACTTTCCAAGAAGCTAGATGCTAAATTTGTGGGACCATTCAAGGTTCTCTGACAAATCAACCCTGTAGCCTTCCACCTCCAATTACCTCCATCAATGAAGGTGCTTCCAGTCTTTCACTGATCCTTATTCTCCAAAGATGCCCCCCCCAAGCACACTAAGATCCAAGTGCCCCACTCCACCACCAGTCATAGTGGAGGGAGAAACAGAATATGAAGTGGAAGAGATACTAGACCCTAGGAAATGAGGCAAAGGCATTCAGCATTTGATTCATTGGAAAGGCTACCCTGTTGTGAATTGCTCCTGGGAAAACACACAGTATGTTTATGCCCCTGATTTGGTTCACCAATTTCACCAGTGCTTCTCTGATAAGCCACGGCCAACCAAGCTCCCAACCCCCCACCGAGGTTCACCTGAGGAACCTGTTGAAGAGGTTAACCAGCCCCTCTGGATTGCTCCGGGGGGAGGCGGGGCACCTGCTTACAATGGGCCTTCCACATGTTGCCTTCCCTTCCCGGGTAGGGGAGGGAGCATCTAACAAAGTTTGTGTGTTGCAGCAACCACCACCTGGCTTACCAGCTCCTTCAGATGAGGGGGAGGTGGGTTCCTTTGAAACTGCTTCCTTTCTGCCCTTGCCAAGTTCCCAAGAAAACATGGACTTCAAAGAATTGATGCAGGAGGGGGAAAGCGGCATTGAAGAACCCATAGAAGAGTAGGGAGGCCAAGGTGGAGTGGTGACTGATGTAGGAGGTGACCAGGCTGAGCCTGAGGGAGGGGTCAAATATGTGTGCCCACAAGTGATGTAAGTCCAGCCCACCTTGAATTCCATTGACTCTTGTAGACTGTGTTAGCGTACAATAAGCCTATATTCTTTTGAATTGCCTGGACTTTTGATTTCCTGCACTTGACAACCATTGGTGCATTAGAGAGACTCAAAATACACTTCAAGTAGTGGGATAGCACAACATCTTGGCCCTGTGACCATGGGAAAACCCAGGTTGTCAAGGCCCTCCTAAGTGGCAGCAAGGTCAGGGCCATCCAAATTTTGAGGTAAGGTCTAAAGGCATACTTCCTGGCTCCCATAAAATTTTCATCCAATAAGTATGGCAGGACTTCCTGTGGCAGAGATTCTGGCTTGGTTGGGAAGAATATTGCATGATAGGACTTCTATTTCCTGGAGGAAGGGATCCCAGTTTTTATAGGCAGCCACTAGTCGTACAGAAAATATCTTAGCCTTATGGAAAAATCAGCTCCTCCAACCATAGAATATGATAGATCTAATAAGTAGTAAATGCCAGCTTTTCAACTTTCATGACAGCGATTTTATGGTAGCAGCTGCTGAAGTGTTTGCAGGTGGCATTCAGGTCTTGGGTGCCACTTCTTTTCTAATCACCTCTGCGTATAGTGTCTTGTCTTCTTTCTTCCCCATGTGTAAAGGCTGTTCATTCTACCCAAGCTTTGGCCCCTCTAGAGCCTGGAAAAATAGATTCTTGTTGTTAGTTGCGATGTCGTGTCTGACCCATCGCGACCCCATGGACAACGTTCCTCCAGGCCTTCCTGTCCTCTACCATCTTCTGGAGTCCATTTAGGCTCACGCCTACTGCTTCAGTGACTCCATCCAGACACCTCATTCTCTGTCGTCCCCTTCTTCTCTTGCCCTCAACCTTTCCCAGCATTAGGCTCTTCTCCAGTGAGTCCTTCCTTCTCATTAGGTGGCCAAAGTATTTAAGTTTCAACTTCAGGATCTGACCTTCTAAAGAGCAGTCAGGGTTGATCTCCTCTAGGACTGACCGGTTTGATCGCCTTGCAGTCCAAGGGTTTCGCAGGAGTCTTCTCCAGCACCATAGTTCAAAGGCTTCAATTCTTTGGCGCTCAGCCTTTCTTATGGTCCAACTTTCACAGCCATACATTGCAACTGGGAAGCTACTTTAAAAGGAGTAAGTCCAGTATTGCTGTGCACAGTATTGTTGTATGCCACTTCAGCAAAAGGCAGCAGATCTACCCAGTTAGTTTGCTGATAGTTAAAATAGCATCTCAGGTATTGTTCCACCATTGCGTTCACTCATTCAGCAGCTCCATTCATACTCGGATGAAAAGCCAAACTGAGCCCCTTGGTGGATCCGATCATCTTCACGAACTTCCTCCAGAATTTTGCTGTGAACTGGACTCCTCGGTCTGATATAATTCTCCTGGGTGCTCTGTGGAGTTGGTAGATGTGTTTTAGAAACAGTTTCACCAGTTTCTGGGCAGAGGGAAGATCAGGGCAGGCTATAAAATGAGCCTGCTTTGAGAAAAGGTCAATAACAGTCCAAATTATGGTATTTCCACTATTTTCAGGGAGCTCAACGATGAAGTCCATTGCAATTTCCTCCCAGGGCTGGGATGGTTCCACAACCTGCTGTAACAGTCCAGGGGGCTTTCCTGGTGTTTTCTTCATGGCAGCACAAATTGCACAGCTCTTTACATAGCTTTCAATGTCCTTTTTCATTTTCATTTTAATGAGTGAAATAAATATTGGATCACCTATCAATCAGCAAGATTTCTGGCTCCCAGGTGTCTTTCATACAGGTAACGAGCTGAGATTAGGAGCACTCTCTTAAAGGGAATGCTCCTAATCTCAGTTTATTACCTGTATAAAAGACACCTGTCCACAGAAGCAATCAATCAATCAGATTCCAAACTCTCCACCATGGCCAAGATTAAAGAGCTGTCCAAGGATGTCAGGGAGAAGATTGTAGACCTACACAAGGATGGAATGGGCTACAAGACTATCGCCAAGCAGCTTGGTGAGAAGGTGACAACAGTTGGTGCGATTATTCGCAAATGGAAGAAACGCAAAATAACTGTCAATCTCCCTCGGTATGGGGCTCCATGCAAGCTCTCACCTCATGGAGTTTCAATGATCATGAGAACGGTGAGGAATCAGCCCAGAACTACTGTACATGGGAGGATCTTGTCAATGATCTTAAGGCAGCTGGGACCATAATCACCAAGAAAACAATTGGTAATACACTACGCTGTGAAGGACTGAAATCCTGCAGTGCCCACAAGGTCCCCCTGCTCAAGAAAGCACATGTACAGGCCCATCTGAAGTTTGCCAATGAACATCTGAATGATTCAGAGGAGAACTGGGTGAAAGTGTTGTGGTCAGATGAGACCAAATTTGAGCTCTTTGGCATCAACTCAACTCACTGTGTTTGGAGGAGGTCGAATGCTGCCTATGACCCCAAGAACACCATCCCCACCATCAAACATGGAGGTGAAAACATTATGCTTTGGGGGTGTTTTTCTGCTAAGGGGACAGAACAACTTCACCGCATCAAAGGGATGATGGACAGGGCCATGTACCATCAAATCTTGGGTGAGAACCTCCTTCCCTCAGCCAGGGCATTGAAAATGGGTCATGGATGGATGGGTATTCCAGCATGGCACTGACCCAAAACACATGACCAAGGCAACAAAGGAGTGGCTCAAGAAGAAGCACATTAAGGTCCTGGAGTGGCCTAGCCAGTCTCCAGACCTTATTCCCATAGAAAATTTGTGGAGGGAACTGAAGGTTTGAGCTGCCAAACGTCAGCCTCAAAACCTTAATGACTTGGAGAGGATCTGCAAAGAGGAGTGGAATAAAATCCCTCCTGAGATGTGTGCAAACCTGGTGGACAACTACAAGAAACATCTGACCTCTGTGATTGCCAACAAGGGTTTTGCCACCTAGTACTAAGTCATGTTTTGTGAAGGGGTCAAATACTTATTTCACCCATTAAAATGCAAATCAATTTATAACTTTTTTGAAATGCGTTTTTCTGGATTTTTTTTTGTTGTTATTCTGCCTCTCATTGTTAAAATAAACCTACCATTCAAATTATAGACTGATCATTTCTTTGTCAGTGGGCAAACGTACAAAATCAGCAGGGGATCAAATATTTTTTTCCATCCTGTAGCTTGCTGGATGAAACCCCTAGCCAGGGTTTTTGTCAATGTATTCTCTTAGTTTGTTCATCTCTCTGAGGATCATGCAATACAATTTTGGCTTAGGGAGTTTCGCTCCCGGCAGGATCTCTATTGCACAGTCAGTGGCTCGATTGGGGGGGGGGGAGAAGCATATCACAATCCTTCTCATTGAACACTTTGTCTAGGTCTCAGTATTCCTTAGGAATAAGTTGGACCCCAGGCAACCGCTCAATTTTCAAAGGCTCAGTTCGTCCATGTCCAGCTTTAGAGGAGGTGGTTTTCCTTTCCTGACCATTATGAGTAAGAGGAGAGGGCCCTTTTCCTAATCTCATGGTTTTCACCCTGTTTTCCCACCATATGGTAGGTTCCTACTTACCAAGCCAAGCCAACCCCAGGATTACAGTTTTGCTCATTTTTGGGATTACTACAAATTGGATAATTTACCAATGCTGTCCCATTTCCACTTGTAGTGGTTCAGTTAAGTGTGTTGCAGGTGACCCTCCAATTAATGACCCAAATTTCATGGCCATGGGCAATCATTTGGCTCTGATTCCCAGTTTAAGCACTGTTTGGAGGTTTATTAGGCATCGGTTGCAGCCTAAATCTATCAGGACGTCTACTTCTGTTTGGACCCCTATTTTAGGCACTATAGATTTAGCGGGGATGGCAAAAGGAAGGATGGCTTGACTTACCATCAGATCTTTTTTGCCTTCATTGTCACTGTCATAGGGGGCTGGTAGCTGAAGGTGTTCAACTGGAGTTCCCTCTTTTGCCTGTGGGGGGAGGAGACCTCGACAGTTTGGTTCTGATGTACCCAGCTTGACTTCTCTTAACCTCTCTGCTGTGGCCCTTTTAGCTTAGTCATGGTGGTTGGGGTGCTCCTCACTTGCAGAGCTGGTGCTAGGCACTCAGCCACCCGATGTCCTTTCTGGTCACACCTGAAGCACTTGATAGGGGGTCCAGCAGGAGCTCTGAGAGCAACAGCTACTGAAGCTGCTTCTGGCTGTCCAAACTGGCATTGTTCCTGGCTTTGCCTTGGCTTTGATTCAGGTGCACTGGGTTTCTTGTAGCGTTTAAGTTCAATGTCTAGGGTTACTGCCATCTGGAACCACTTGCGGATCTACTCAGGAATCCCCTGGTAGGTGAATGCCTGTAACAGGTCGCAGTCCAAGCCCTCCTTAAAGCAGTGGATTAGCAACTGCTCCAGCCACTGTCTTATTATTCCTGTGACCCTTCAGAACTCTCGAACAAACTCCTTCACTGGCCGGCCTCTCTGCTTTAGGTTGTGTATTTCCACTTTGGCTTCAAGGGCCTGGGATTCATCTTCAAACCTGGCTCTCAGCTCTTCCAGGAAAAGGTCTATGCTTCCAAGTTCTGGTGTGTCCTCATCGTGAAGGCTGGTCATTCACTCTGCAGCTTCCCTCTCTAGGTTGGCTGCCACTGTGTTCACCATCACCCTCTCATCAGGGTAGGCAGGAGCATAGCAGTCTAGGTGAGCCCATACCTGGTTCATGAAGAGTGACAGCTTATCCGGGTCCCCATCATGCTGGGTGCCAACCAGGTCGCTGTTACTGAGGCTGTGGTTGAGGTTGAGCCCATCTCTGGAACTGTCTTGGTTGCCCCAGTGGGCTTGCAGCTCGCTGCTGGCACGGGGGAGTTCACCTGGGTCCTGGGCTCGACACTGCTGCTGGTCTGGGAAGTGGTAAAGCTGCACAGGACATGATGGCTGGACTTAGGCTCCGACGGGCGGGAAGCGGTTGCATTGTCCTGGCTTCGGCTCCAGATGAGACCTTGTATCATGCAATCGGGGGTCACTTCTCTAATTTCCAACTGGTCAAATTTCTCCTTCAGCTTCTTGACTGAGTGCCCATGGACTGTGTCAGGTACTTCCATTCCGCCGACTCATCCCATCCTGCTACTCTCTTTACTTTCCACTTTGGTGTGAGAGATAGAGTGCTATGGGAAAAGACCAAGGGGAACTCAGCCTCAGCAGCCTTAAGGGTACTTTTGCATTGGAAGTCTTCCTCTGCTCAGTAAAGATCCCTGATGGCTAGAGCTTCCTCTCGCACTGCTGGCCTGTCAGACTTGTCCGCACGGATTTTTGGTCGAGCCCCATTCAGTGGAACTCCATCCCCAGTCTGGGCAGCTGTCCGTGTTCTATCTGCAGGGGTTGCGTTAGGTTTAGTAGTTGCTTCCCCTTTCTTCCTGGAATCTTCCCTGAGTCTTTACCATCCTCCCAAAAGAATCAGGTATACAGTCGGGGCTCAGGACCCCACAGATTACTCTTTGATAGCCTTATATCTTAGAGCAGTAAAAGGTTGTAGGAGAGTTGGTTTAATGTCATGGTTCTGACTAATGAAACCAAATAAATCAGAACTCTGAGGCTTGAAGTTTCCTCAAAGAACATGTTTATTGGATACATAATATCAGCACAGTCAAAAGTGAAACCAACTCTAAAACTCCCCTTAGGGATTCAATGTAACTAAATGTAACAATTCCCTCCCCTCTGCTATGCGATTGATCACTCAACCCAATAAAAGCAATTGGTAGGCTCAGCAGTTTCCAGTGACGTTGCAGCGACACGGGCACAGGGGAATGAGGCTTTGTTCCCCAAGTCTGATTTCTACCAGCTGTGGGGTCCATTAGGACCGAAAGTCACCCCATAGAGGCGATTGGCCAAAAGGCGAAACTTTGTAGATTGCAGGCCAGCAGTAGATGACCCGCTTGATCCAAAGTATCCCTCGGGATCAGCCAGAAGCCGTTGATCGTGGGAGACAATGAATACTAACAGCAGAAAGCAAAACAGCTGATCCGGGTGAGACTACTTTCCTTACCTCTCTACAAGTGAAAAATACTGGTTCTGGAAAAAAGCACTCAAAAGCAAGAAATCCCCAAGCTTTAGGGAGGGTTTTTTTTCTCTACCCCTCCCTCCTGAACTATAAGCAATGGTTTAAGCTGTGGGGAAATTAAAAATGACTTATAACAATATTGTGAAGATAATTGAGGGATAAAAGAAGGATAATTTGGGAAACTTTTGGATTTATAAATCTTTTTTTTTATTCCTTGTTTAGAAACCATCGGATTTTAACTTTTTACAGTTTGGTGGGAATGGACATCTAATGACATCTAGTGGCAAAATTGAGAACTACATTTAACCATGCTTTTTTTTATCTTACTAAGTTGTTTTGACTGGAGCTCTAAAACTTGGTTAGATGCCCAGAAAAAGCTTATAGTTTAAACTTTTTGGTGTCCTTGGAATCTATAGTCCTGAAGATTGTGGCTGGAAAAGAGAAGACTCTTTTTGTATTGTCCTTTTCTACAGGATGGATTACAGTTATAAATAAAAATTGTTTTTGAAGTCATCTGACTTCCCTGGATTACAAAACAGCTTGACCTGGAATTTTTACAAGCTGTTTTGACAGAGTGCATAACAAGAAATTTTTACTAACAGAACACTTTGGATTACAAATTTTTGTATATTTTTTCCTTTTTTCCTTTTGTTCTTTTTATTACTTATTATTATTTATTATTTACCTCTCCTATTTTTAGGAGCCTATTGGATTACAAATTCTGATTTACTTGGTGGATTATAAAGTATGATTAAAAGATAAAGCTGAGCATCCCTAATGTATCTAAAGTTGGAAAAAAAGTAACCTCTGCTCCCTCTACTGCTTCTGCAAGTCCAGTTTATCAGAGATCAATTGATACAATGCTCCAACAAGAAAAGGCTAATAACTTCCAAAAGGAAACTCAAACAATGTTACAATCAATTCAAGAGGCAATCACTACTCACATGATGGCTACAATGAGAAACCACAAGGAAATGAAAAGTGATCTTGATAAAATGAATAAAAAATTAATAACATGGACTCTCAATTTGAAAATTTTAAACAGATGATTACAGATAACCAACAAACAATCCAAAAAATAGAAAATAAATCAACTGAGGTTGACCAGAAATTAGAAGTCTTAAAAGATGAAAATCAGAAATTGATGCAAATAAATGGAGAACAAGAAGACTCGATAGCTGGGATGGAGATGGAAAGAGCCTCATACTTTTTAAGATTTCAAAATACAATAAGGAAGAGGATCACCTAAACTTGATAACAGAATTATTAGCAGATGCATTAGGAATTGGGAAACAGGAAATGGAAGGAGAATTAGATCAGATCTATCAAGTCAACTCAAACTATGCTAGAAGAAATAAAGCCCCCAGGGAAGTACTTGTTAGATTTCTCAAAAGATCTATAAGAGACGAGATTCTGAGAAGAGTAAGAGATGAACCTTTGAAATACAAAGAAAAAGAATTGTAGTTCTCAAACGAATCCCGAAGAGAATACCAGTTTCTAACTAGAAAATTAATTGAAAAAGGAGTGAATTTCAGATGGCTGATTCCAGAAGGGATTTTAATCTATTGGGATACGAAAAGATATAGATTGGATACGCTACCTAAAGCATTGGAATTCTATGACAATCATAGAGCATTTTGTTCTGAACCAGCCCTCTTCTAACAAACCCCTTATCAGAAAGAAGAGACTGGAGAGCGTCCAAGGCTAAAAGGCTTCTGCCAAGATTTAATTACGCAGTTAACAAAAACACTAGAGCTTGTCTTCTCAAGCGGAAAAGTTGCTTTCAGCAACCAGCCCCTCCCCAAACACTCCTTTTATAGAGAGCTCAGGGCGTGGTCTCCCTGTGCCTCCTCCCGAGGAGTCCCATAGCCTTTCTTTGTTTGTTCCTGCTCGACTGCCTCCTGCGTCGGGCGTCCTTGAACAGGGCCAGCTGTGGGTCATCATCCTCCGCACTCTCGGGCTCACGCAGCTGAGAAGAGGTCCCCGGCTGAGGACTCTGCAAAGCCTCCAAACCATCATCAGCCGGTTCGTCTCCCTCCTCCCCCTCATCTGAGTCCTCCGATACATCGGAGCCGGCTGTCGGACCCACAGGCTGGCCCTGAGTCACAACACATTTCTGGAAGGATGTGAGATGGCCTCACAAGATCGGTGGTTCGTTAAGGTGCTTCCAAGTAAAAAGAGCAGCACGCAGGGATGCGATCAGATTAAGCTTTATTAACGATAGAGTAAAGAGAAAGAGTTCCCTGGCATGGAGGCGTCCATGCCTGGATTGAGCTCATGGATCAGCAAGCAAGCAAGCAGAAGAGAGAACAAAGAGAGCAGAGAAGAGCAGCCCCTGAGCAGAGGTTTTTATAGGGGGGTCCTCAGCCCCTCCCTTACCAATTAACTCTCTCCAATGGGGCTGCAGGGGCCGGGGACCCCTGACCCACCAGTGGGAGCAAAGATGCCTCTTTGCTCCCATCTGATGACCTTTTTGGGGAACTGCCATGGCTGGCACAAAAACATCTAACAAAGGAGGTGATTTTGAATCTGGTACAAAGAAACAGGAAGAAATGGCAGTAGAAGGAGCAGTCAAACCAAGAGAGGAGGAAGAAGTTAAAAACACATACACAGAAGAAGGAGCAAGACCAAGAGATCAGAGACAAATAAGATCAACTAGAAGATTAAGACCTAGATATAATTGAAAGAGATGGAGAAGGAAAGTGGGATTTTGTCAATGAATATAAATGGATTAAATTCTCCCTCAAAAAGGAAAACATTCTTTACATGTTTACAAAAATTAAAAATGGATATAATTTGCCTCCAAGAAACAAGTATTAAGAGACAACACTATAAGTTGTTAGAACAACTGAAAATTGGTAAACTTTACTTTACGTTAGCACTTCAAAAGAAAAGAGGAATAGCTTTATACATTAAAGAAACAATGAACCCTAAACAAATCTATGCGGATGAAGAGGGGAGAATAATAATGATGGAAATAATGATGGATCAAACACAGATACTGATGGTAGCAATATATGCACCAAATGATAAACAGGAACAATTTTACCAAAAATTACATTAAAAAATATTAGAATTAAACTATCAAAATCTCTGCATAATGGGAGACTTCAATGCAATAACAGATGGAACTTTGGACTATAAAAGTGCTAAACAAGGGAGTAAAGGAGGAAATATATTACCTAAAGCATTTTTAAAAATGACAGAAGAACTCTGTATCCAAGGTATATGGAAAGAAAAAAATCCAAAGAAATTACAATATACATTTTACTCAAATAGACATAAATCATGGTCTAGAATTGATATGATGTGGACATCCTTGGAACTTAATACGATGATACAAGAAATTGAGATAGAAACTAATGTTTGGGTAGATCATAACCTAATAAAGATAACTTGGAGAGGAACCAAGAAAAAATTAAGATGGTCCTTGAACAAAACTATATTGAAAGAAAAAGAATTTATACAACTAGCGACAAAGGAAATGGATTTTTTTTTCAAAATAAGAAAGAAGATATTAATATTTCTTTATACACACACACACACACACACATAAGTTTTTTATTGATTTTCCAATATTACAATAATATCTTTAAAAAGCAACGTGGTGTCTGGGTTACAATAGTTCCATTTCGTACAAATACATATTATTACAAATCTCCAATTTATTATAACCAAAATTTCCTCTCTTTTTTCCTTTGATACATATTATCTCTTATCTAAATAAACATACTTCTTATTTTTATCCATCAGTTATTAAGTAGTTTTCTTACATTTATCAATACTTTAATATATTTTATATTTTAACATTCCATCTTTAAGACATCAAACACCTTATATATTTTTGCAGCTTTAATTTTGCATTGATATTAAAATTAAACATTTGAAAGTTTCTCAATTTTATATTTCTAGGTGACCTCCCTTCCCTTTACACAATTTCTAATATCTGGTAATATAGATACACTTTTTATCTATTTCATTTCCATATCAACCAGTTGATAAAACAATATAATATTCTTGTTTTTATTATAACTTCCACATATTAAAAATTAGCCAAAAATTTCTCCCATTTCAACATTTAATACATCCTTTCATCTTTTATATCACTACATCCACATATATTGATTACATTTATATCACTCTTAACATATATACATCTTAATCAATTTCATTTAAACAGCTCAGTATTTCAATTTAACAGTTAATATACATGATTTTTCGCTTCTTTGCTTCAGGGTAATCAAAGAATTCTTGTATTGTTATATCATATTGAAGTGGTCCTCCAGTCTTCCTTTTTGAAGGGTTGAGGGGTCTGATGAAAAAACCAAATCCTCTCATTATTTTCATCTCTTGATATACAGTAGTTGTCCTGGACTATATAATTTCTCTTCCATTTGTTTCTCATTTTTATCTTCAAGTGTCTGTGTTTGTTGAGTAGTTGATTCTTCCATCAATGTATTTAATTGTTCATTTTTTTCTGTTGTGTTCTGTCCCAATAAATTATTAGTTGTAGTCAAAATTTGAGTTTGCTTCTCCAAGACACTTTCTGGTTTTTTCCAAAAGCTCTTATTTCATCGCCAGCTGTAGACAGAAACTGATAAGTTTGGTAGGATACTTTCAATATAACATAGATTTGTTTTTGCATTTCTTCCATGGCGAAGTCTCACATCTGGTGTTGAAGGCTAGTCTTATCTTGTTTTTCTAAGGAGCCAGCCAAATCTCTTCTCTCGCTCTGTGTTTTTTTTAAGAGTATCAAATTGCAATTTCAATTGTAATTTCAAGTTTGGCCACTGAGTTTCCCCCGGCTTTAATATTTCTTGATGCACAGAAAGTGTTTGACAATGTAAACTTGCAATTTATGTTTCAGCAACTAGCGGAAATGGATTTTGGAGAAAACTTTGTAAATGTAATTAAAACCATTTATTGTAAACAAACAGCTAAAATAGTTGTAAATGGAGATTTTACAGAAAACTTTAACATTAAAAAAGGCACAAGACAGGGATGCCCACTATCTCCATTATTATTTATACTAACACTGGAAGTATTGAATAGAAACATCAGACAAGATATAGAAATTAAAGGAATGGAGATAAAAGATGAAAAATCTAAACTACAAGCATTTGCAGATGACTTGGTTTTTATATTGGAAGATCTGCTTGAAACAAGCACTAAACTTATGGAGAAAATAGAACAATTTGGAGAAGTGGCAGGGTTGAAAACAAACAGAGAAAAGACTAAACTGCTAACAAGAAATTAAACAGAAAAACAAACAAAAAAACCAACTAGCAAAAAAACCAAATCTTCAAATAGTTTAAAAAGTTAAATACTTGGGAATTTATCTAAAAGCAAGATGTGTAACAATAAAAGAAGATAATTACGTAAGATTGCTAAAACAAAAAAATTGGATCTGGAAAAATGGAAAGACTTACAACTTTCAATACTGGGGAGAATAGCAACAGTGGAAATGAATATCTTACCAAAAATACTCTTTCTTTTGTAAGGTTTTGCACTTTGCCTCACAATTGTTCCAGCATTACTCAGTAATTTAAAAGAGCCAAAGAAACTCCTGAGCCAAGGTTTCAGCAAGCAAACAACTTTTATTTTGATCAAAATTCTGTAAGACTGGGAAAAGCCTTTTTTGATGAACTGAATACAACAATACTGAAATTTATCTGGCAAGGAAAAAAAGCTAGAATTAGACTGAAAATGCTACAAGAAGCGAAAGAAAGTGGAGGATTTGGACTGCTGGACTGGATGTTATACTACCAAGCAACTATTTTAACATGGCTTAAAGAATGGATGATGCTTAGAGATAAAAGACTATTATTCCTTGAGGGGCATGACCTACAACTTGGCTGGCATGCCTTTCTGTGGTACGGGAAGAATAAAATTCATAGATACTTTCAAAACCACTTTATAAGAAATGCACTTCTTTTAGAATGGGAAAAAATAAAAGTAAAAATTTATATCAAGATACCTGGATGGCTTTCAACAATGGAAGCATTTGCTTACCCAAATTTAATTAATTACAACAAAGTTTTGACCTACAAAGATATCTTGGACAATGAAGGAAAATTGAAAGACAGACAAGATTTACAAGAACAAGGTATTGATCTATCATGGTGGCTATATTTACAAATCCAAACGAGATATGAAAAAGGTGTTAAAACAATGTGATTTTATAAAGAACAGACAGAATTTGACCAGATACTGATAAAAACAGATGAAAAGTTGATTAAGAAACTCTATAAATATCTGTTAAGCTTAAAGATGGAGGAAGAACAAGTAAAAGAAACAATGATAATATGGGCAAAGAACTTTGGATATAATATAGAGCAGACATGTCAAACTTGCGACGTCACATGACATCGCGAGACATATTGGGACTATTTTGCCATTGCCGGTAATGGGGTGGGTGTGGCTTCCGGATGACACGTCCAGCCCATGGGCTGGCAGTTTGACACCCCTTATATAGAATTAGAAAACTGGCAAAAGTTATGGGAAAGAAATGCCAAATTAACGAAAGCAGTGGCATATAAAGAAAACTTAAATATTTTACAGATGGCATATGACACCAGTGAGATTAGCAAAAAATGTTTAAAAATACTTTAAACAAGTGTTGGAAATGCAAACAAAGACCAGGTACTTATTACCATACCTGGTGGACATGCCCTAAAGCAAAAAGGTTTTGGTTAAAAATACATTTATGGTTGGAGAAAATGACTGAAAAACAAATAGACTTTAAGCCAGAATTATTTTTGTTAGGAATAATAGGAGCAAATTATGAGAAAGACTGTATATATTTAACTCTACGTGTACTAACTTCAGCAAGAATTGTATTTGCCAAACATTGGAAAAATGAAAATTTACTAACTGAAGAAGAATTAATTAAGAAAACTTTAGAGTGTGCAGAAATGGAGAGATTGTCTTTAAAGATAAAAGAAAGACAACTCAGTGTATTTTAGAACATGGGATAATTTTTATCAATGGCTAGAAAAACGAGTTAGAGAGAAAGGAATGTGATATGTAACTTTGAATATATATTAGCAAGAAGAAGACCATCGAGCGATTAATTAACATATTGTTTATGATAATTAATTACTACTCAATGTTTTTTTTCAAATACATGAACCCAGACATTATGCTGTTTGCTAAATATTGAGAATGTTTTTTTAAAGAAACCCTAACCGTAACTTTAACCCTGATCCCAACCTCAATCCCGTCCCCACTGTAATGTATTGGGATTTGTACCTGAGCTGATTCATGTGTCTGTTTGAATGCTGCTTAAGGTTGCTCAATGCTGTGCCTGTGTAATGGTCACTGACTAAGCCAGACTTGTTGTCTCCAAGAAGATCATTGGATGATTTGGGGCAGGAATGGGTTCCTTTAGTAGGCTGAAAGGAAGATAGACCACCTCAGCATTCAAGGAAACAAAATCTGAGGTGGCTGCTTGTTCGTACTGAACAACCCTAGAAGTGGCTTGTGGTCCGTACAGACTATGAACTGGCGGCCATACAAGTAGTCATGGAAGTTTTTAACTCCAGCCACGATTGCCAAAGCCTCCTTATCAATTTGCGTGTAGTTGCGCTCTGCGGATGACAGGGTTCTAGAATAGTAGACAATGGGAAACTGTTTCCCGTCAGCCGACAAATGGCTCAACACAGCCTGAACCCCATAAGGAGATGCATCACATGCGATGCATACAGGCAGCTTCTTGTTAAAATGTGTGAGGACTGAGTTTGAGGACAGCAGTGCTTTGACTGCCTTGAAACTCCTCTCGTGGATGCTGGTCCATTGCCACTGAGCCTTTTTGTCTAAGAGCCAGTGTAATGGCTCTGCCACTGCAGCCTTATATGGAAGGAATGCATGATAAAAATTCAGAAGGCCCAGAAAGGCCTGAAGCTCTCCTTTGGATTTCAGACTTGGGGCCTGCTGAATCGCTTTTAACATGGAGTCTGCCGGATGAATGCCATCGGCATTGATGCGGAACCCAAGGAACTCAGTTGACTCTACCCCAATCTTGCATTTTATTTTTTTTTAATTTAAGTCCCGCTGCGCGGAACCGCTGAAGGACAGCTTTAAGCAGTTCAGCCAGAATCTCTACAGATTCCCCAGCAATGAGAACATCATCAAAGTAGGGGCAGATTCCTGGAATGCCCTTGAGTGTGCGCTCCATTACTCCCTGGAACAGCCCTGAGGCTACAATCACCCCAAACTGTAGGCGCTTAACCTTGAAGTCCCCCCTATGGGTGACAATGGTTTGGGCTACTGCCGTGGTCTCGTCCACGTGCAGTTGTTGGTAGGCTTGTGCCAAATCTAACTTGGTGAACACGTGGCCTCGCAATGACGCCAAAATACAGTACGCGTGCTGTTGAAGTGCCCTGTTAATGGTGCACTTATAGTCAGCGCATATGTGCACTTCTCCATTGGCCTTAAGTGGCGTTACTATGGGGGTCTCCCACACCCCACTGTCTACGGGCTGCAATACCCCCTGTCTGACCAGCTTGTCCAGCTCTGTGTCGATTTTGGATTTGAGGGCGAAAGGCACTCAATGAGGCTTGATCCATATTGGCATTACCATAGGATCAAGCTTGAGGGCAATCAGAGGACCCTTGTACTCCCCTAGGCTTGAAATGAAAACATCGGCAAATTCTTGGCAGACTGAAGACAAGTCTGCCGCTTGTGTCTGGTGAATGCCGGTTACTTGAATGGCCAATGCCTCAAACCAATCGAGACCTATGAGGCTCATGTGTTGGCCTTCCACCACTACAACATCTAGTGGGCCTTCAAAATCTGTGGGTCTCTGGTGGAGGGGGGTGGGACTGGGGTGGATGCCTTCCTTCCCTACCTCTCTCCCATTGTCCATTCCTTCCTTTCCTTCCCTCCCTCTTTGTCTCTTCCTTCTTCCCTCCCTCCCTTCCATTGTCCCTCCCTCCCTCCCTCTCATTGTCCTTCCCCTGCTTCCTTCCTTCCTTCCCTCTTTGTCCCTTCCTCCTTCCCTCTTTCCCTCCCTCACTTCCATTGTCCCTCCCTCCCTCTCATTGTCCCTCCCTTCCTTCCTTCCTTCCTTCCTTCCTTCCTTCCTTCCTTCCTTCCTTCCTTCCTTCCTTCCTTCCTTCCTTCCCTCTTTGTCCCTTCCTTTCTTCCCTCCCTCCCTTCCATTGTCCTGCACTATGCTGGCCAGACCCCAGCCTGGTTTTGGCAGGCAGCGGCACAGGGTAGAACAACGGCTAATGACCCTCTTTTACCGGTCTACTATAGAGAGCGTCCTCTCGTATGGTATTGTGGTTTGGTATGCTGGTCTGACAGCCGCGGACAGGAAAGTATTACAGAGGGTAGTGAGCACAGCACAAGACATTGTGGGCTGTTCCCTGACACCACTGGATGACATCGCCAGGGCTCGTTGCCTTGGAAGAGTGAGGAAGATTCTCAGGGATGACTCACACCCTGGATGGTATCTCTTTATTCTCCTACCATCCGGCAGGAGATATAGGAATATAGCCAGCCGTACCAACAGTCTGAAAAATAGCTTTTATCCGTGGGCTGTTAGGCTTTTAAATGGGACATAATCTCTGTGAACTTATGCAGAATTGACTTGGGAGGCCGGTGTGTGGTGTAGTTGGTTCACATGGTGTGGTAGGATGGAGGGTTTGTTGTCACTGTGTGTTGGGGGGAGAGAGCACGGGGGGAGGCTCAGCTAATCTCAATGTACACATGTTGTACTTTGACAATAAAGGTTTATTTATTTTATTTTATTTATTTATTTCTTCTCACCACACGGAGAAGCTGGGTGAGGTGAGCCGGCAACATCATGGCCCTGCCTGTGCACATGCATAGGCAGAGGCAGAGGCAGAGGAGAATGCATGTGCCTCAGCCTCTGCGCGCACACATGCAGAGCCTGGATGTCGCCGGTTCACGTTGCCTGGCCACTCCGTGTGGTGAGGAGAATGCGCCACTGCCTGCCAAAACCAGGCAAAGCAGGTGCTCTACTAGGAGCCAGGCCCTCCTATTCTAAGTTTCTCCCCAACCGGTGCACCTCACACAACCTGCCCATCTCCCGTTTTCAGGCACGTACATTACAAACCAGCTACTTCTCTCAGTCATTTTTCCCCTACCGGAGCCCAGTGTTCAAGCCAGGTTTCCTGATCCTCTCTGTGTACATTGTTCTTCCCATAGCTCTCCCCAGCACTGTCGAGAAATGCCCATTTCTGCCCGCATTGCTACCATTCTCAAATTAATTTGCACCTGCCCAAAGGAAGAGAGCGACACTTTTCTCCCTCCTCCAAAGGAAGAGAGACAAACCTGCATCACCACCAAGTCACCCTGTTCTGTACCAGCCTACTACCAGCCCTGCAGATAAGGCAGGGACAACCCCTTTACAAGAAGGCAAGAGGCTGGAACTAAGCCTGCCAAATTTATGGACACAAAAGCAAACAGAGCAAAAACAAGACACGAACCATGAAACAGGAGCTATTGAAATGGTTGCCTTCAGCAAACCAGCCCTCCCACGCATTCCCCTTTTAAACAGTTCAGGGTGTGGCTTCTCTCTGCCTCCTTCCGAGGTGCCCCATTGCCTTCCTCTGTTTACTCCTGATTGACTGCCTCCTGCGTCGGGCGTCCTTGAACAGGGCCAGCTGTGGGTCATCTTCATCCACGCTGTCAGGCTCACACAGCTGGGTCTGCGTCATGACCAGGTGGGAGGGGCCTGGCTGAGGGCTGTCATCAGCAAGCTCTCCAACACCCTCAGCAACCTCTCCAACACCCCCCTCCTCCTCCTCTGAATTGTCCGACCCAACTGCCGAACCCACAGGCTGACCCTGAATCACAACACACCCTTCCTTCAGGCAAAGTAATCTCCTTGCAGTGCAAAACTGCGGGGCTCCATCTTTTGCAAAGGGCAGCGTGCACACCGCATCAGCAAAGGAGGAGAGCAGCCAAGCAACCTGCTACTCCAAACTACAAATACTGCTTCTTGGGATGGGGTGGGGGGACGGAGAGGAAATGTCTGGAAATCATGCAAGAACTTTTCCTCTGATTATTACTATTATTCTTCCAAGTTGCAAAGGAAAAGTAGAAACAGCCCAGCCACGCAGGTCAAGCTCCGCTCTCTCTCTCTCCCTTAATTCATCAGGAGCTCCGGTGCTTCTCATGCTTGCAGCAGGGAGACCGGCAGCTTTTCCACCGACCTGGGGCAACTTTGCAAAAAACAACAAAACAGCGTGGAGAAGCGTGGCTCAGCTGTAGCTGCACACGCCGATCTCGGGCTCCTGCCCAGCTCACTTGCTTGTGGAAAATATGCTGCTTGCTGAGTGAAGCCCCAGGATCAGCAGGCTACCCGACGCTGATCCTGGGGCTTCACTTAGCAAGCAGTATGTTTTCCGCAAGCGAGCTGGGCAGGAGCCGTTTGCTTGCTACCCCTTCCCCCCAAAACACACCACTTGCTCACTCACCCTTCCTTGCTCGCTGTTCCTCTGAAAACAGGTTGGTCTGCCCCTTTTATACCTTTTCTTCTCTCTGCCCTCCTTCTTTTCTCTTCCGGGTGCACCGGAAGCTCCAATTAGTATGTCACCATGTGGCAGACCCTGGGGATTCTGGCAAGCTCTGCAGCTCCAACTGATCTCCTCCAGGTCTGTCCGGCTCTGTTTTAACTGGTTCCCTCCCTCACTATAATTAGCAAGGCTGGGCTCACATACCACCAGCCATGTGCTCGCATACCACTGGTGGTATGCGTACCACAGTTTGAAAAGCCCTGGTCCAGATGACCGTATTTCCCCTACTTTCAGGTAGCTCTACTATAAAATCCATAGCAATTTCTTCCCATGGTTGGGAAGGGTCTGCCACCAGTTGTAATAACCCAGGGGTTTTCCCCAGAATTCTTTTCATGATGGCACATACAGCACAACTCCAGACATAATTTTCTACGTCCCATTTCAACCCTGGCCACCAAAATTGTCAATGGATGAGGTGAAGTGTTTTTAAATATCCAAAGTGTCCAGCCTGTTTTACATCATGGCCCTGACGGAGGGCGTTAAGGTGGACGGTCTCGGGCAAGTACAGCTTTCCCCCTTTTTAAGCCAAACCATCCCTGCAAGTTAGGGAGGTTTGATTGTTCTTGAACCATTAGTCAGTGAGGAGCTCTCATTTTATTTTCTTTGCCCCAGGGTCATTGGGGTTTTGTGCTCTTGAAGGCGGGACTCTGCACAGCATGAGTTGAGAAGCAGTTTGTGGAGTGGAAATAATTGCTTCATTAACATCTTCATGCTGGCTCTTGTACTGGGGTAGTCCAGAAAAAGCATCATCTAGGAATTTTTTCCCCCCAGTATGTACTTTAGGGTGAAATTAAACCAGTTAAACTATTGTGCCCATTGTACTTGTTTTGGGGACAATTTGCAGGGAGCTTTCAGTGCTTCTAGGTCTTTGTGATCAGTCCATACCTCGAAAAGCACCTTGCTCCCTTCTAGTGTCACCAGTTTAATAGAGTCCATTGGATCGTAAAGGCATCCTTCTCCCACACAGCCCACCTCCTCTTGCACTCAGTGATTTTTTTAAAAGTGTAGGTGCAGGGTTGTAGGGTCCCACTCTGGTTCTTTTCCAATAACACAGCTCCAACGGCCACATTGCTGGCATCAGCCTGAATCACAAAGGGCTTCCCTGGGCAAGGATGCTTTAAAACCGGTTTGACAGCAAATAGCCTTTTTAAATTCTCAAAAGCAGTTTGATAGTTCATAGTCCATGCTAATGGTTGGTCCAGATGTGGCTTTCCTCCCTCCTTGCCTGTTTTCAGTAATTCCATTAGAAGTAAGGCAATTTCAGCAAAGGAGGGGATGAACTGGCGGTAGAAGTTGGCGAATCCCAGAAAGCTCTGGAGTTGTTTGCAAGTCTTTGGGGGCTGCCATTCAATTACAGCTTTCACTTTGGTCAGGTCCATTTCAATGCCCTCATTGGAAATTCTGTAGCCAAGAAAATCTAGTCAGGTCTGGTGAAACTCACACTTTGATAGTTTAACGTAAAGTTTGGCATTAAACAGTTTCTTTAGCACTTCTCTCACTAGTTTTAAGTGGTCAGTCATATTTGTGCTGTATATCAGGATGTCATCAAGATACACCAAAACTCCTTTGTATAAATGATCATGTTGTACCTGATTGATCAGCTGCATGAAGACAGCTGGAGCCCCCTGTAGTCCAAACGGCATGATTTTAAATTGGTAGCTCCCCATGGGACAGTTAAAGGCAGTCTTCCACTCATCTCCCTCCTTTATCCTCACCTGGTAATATGCTTCTCTCAAGTCCAACTTAGTGAAGCCACTCCCCTTTGCCAGGTGGGTTAGTAAGTCCTTCAGGAGGGGGAGGAGGTATTTGTTTTCCATGCTCACAGCTTTCAGACCTTTATAATACACACAGAGATGAAGTGACCCATCTTTTTTTTTCTTTAAATAACACTGGGGCTCCCACGGCAGACCTGGCCCATTTTCTAAATCCCCTCGCTAGGTTTTTGTCCACATACTGCTGCATCTCCTCCATTTCAGGGGGGGACATAGCGTACATTCTCGGTTTTGGGAGTTTGGCTCCTGGTAACAGTTCGAAAGAGCAATCAGTGCATTGATGGGGAGGCAGGGTGTCGCATTCTTTCTCACTAAATGGCTCCGGTAGGTCCTGGTACTCACTGGGGATGACTGGCTTGCCTGGTTGAGACAAAGCAGCTATTTGTGCTAACTCATTGGGTGGGCTAGGTTCTCCTGTAACATCCATCAAGTTAAGAGGGGGCTTGGGTCCTATAGGTAACCTCACAGTCCTCATTCCCTTCTCCCACCAGATAAATGGCTTCCATTTGTCTAACCAGGCTAGCCCTAGGATCACGGCCTCATTTTCGGAGCCACCATGAAACAAATGAACTCCCAGTGCTCACCTATTTCTAAACATAGGGGTTCAGTCAATTGTGTGACTAAAGTTCCTCCCATTAGGGAGCCATCGGCTTGCTCAAACGTCATGGGTTTGGAGAGCAGCATTGCTCGTATGCCCATTTTCAGGGCAAGTGACAAGCTAATAACACACCAGGAGCATCCAGAGTCCACTAGTACTTTCAAATCTACCTGTGCCCTGGTCTTGGGGATTATGAGTTTGGCAGGTAGTTAAAATGGTGGAACGTGTTGACTCACCATCAGGTCGTTCTCTCCTTCGTTGTCATTGTCGTAGAAGGGTAGAGCGGCGGCAGGTCCGGCTTGGGTCTCAGCACTCTCCTGCGTGGGGGAAATGATTTGGGCAATGGGTTCCTGTGCGATCCAGTTGGATTTCTCTTTCGCCAGCTGCTGGGCTGGTTTCTTTCTCACTGGTGGTCCCAGTCTATTCTGCTGTTGAGGGTAAGGGACTGGGCAACTCGCTGTTCGATGTCCCTGTTGTCCACATCTGATCGGTGGGCCTGCAGGTGGGCTGGGATTTTCAGTAGCCATGGCAGTTGGAGGCTTTTGGGGGAGTGGCTGCCATTTGGGTTGATCTGGCCTCAGCTTGGCTTCTTGTGGAGGTGGCTTCTTATATATGGCAAGCTGGGCATCCAGTCTTACTGCTGCCTCTGCACCATTCTTGCAACTGATTAGGGACTGCTCGATAGACACAAGCTTGGGAGAGGTGGTCATCTAGTCCCTCCTTGAAGTGATGGACTAGGGATTGCTCTGGCCACCTCTCTATTTGGCTGGCTATCTTACAAAACTCTCGTACATATTCCAGTGCAGGCCTGCCAGCTTGTCTTATCTTGTGGACTTGCTCCTCTGTTTTGAGGGCAATGGATGGGTCCTCAAACCTTGCTCTCAGTTCTAGGAGGAAGAGATGAGGGTCCCCCAACTCAGGTGCTTGCTCGTTGTATAAATTGTTAAGCCACTTGGATGCTTCCCTTTCCAAGCTGGATGCAACCATGTTGACCATAGTGGCTGGGTTCAAGTAGAAATAGGCACAGCGGTTCAAGTGAGAATGCACCTGGTTGAGGAAAAAGATCAGCTTCTCTGGGTCTCCATCGAAGGTTGCTCTAAGAGGTGGCGCCATCTGTGGTTGCTGCGCTCCCCAGGGAGCCTGCATTCCTGGTGGTTGCTGGCCTCCCCACTGTGGATGTTGCACCCCCAACAGTTGCTGGCCTCCCCATGGTAGCTGCTGCATCCCTACTTGCTGTAGGCCTCCCAGCGGTTGTTGCACATTCGGGGGCTGTTGCCACCCCCATGGCTGTTGCTGCATTGCTGGCGGCTGTGGCATCCCCAGTTGCTGTATGACCCCCCAATGGTCTCAGAGGCTGCTGAAATGGCATCCCCAGTTGCTGCGGGTCTGCCAGTGGTTGTTGCATGTGCAGGGGCTATTGCCACCCCCACTGCTGCTGACCTGCAGGTGGTTGTGGCATGCCCAGTTGTTGTAGGCCCCCCTGTGGCCCCAGAGGTTGTTGTTGCTAGATCCCAATCAGTTTCAGGCCCCTCAGTGGTTGCTGCACATTCAGAGATGGTGGCCAGCCACACTGCTGCTGCTGTACTCCCAGTGGTTGCTGACCCCCTGGCGGCTGCATCATCCCCAGTTGCTGCAAGGTCCCCATCTGCTACTGCACATTCAGGGGCTTCGGCCACCCCCAGTTCGATTTCTGCACTGCTAGTGACTGCTGGCCTTCCACCTGTGGGGGCTGCGACATGCCCCATTGCTGTATGGGCCCCGGGCTGGGTGGCCGGTAAGCAAGTCGATCCGGGCTTCAGCTGTCCTGGTGACAGCTCGGGATCTTATCTCGCCAGCGGTGATCTGGGCTTTTGGAGGGGCGACGACTGGAGCTGTCTCTCCCCACGGGGATGGAGGCCATGGTAGGTGGCTTTGAGGATGGGGAAGCTGCTTGACCTGTGCAGGTGGGACTGGGACTTCCCCTTTGCATGAGTTGGTGGCTGCCTCGCCGATCAACATGATCGCTCGCATATGGAGAACGGGAGGGTTGTTCTCCACTTTTCATCTCTAGCTCCTCAAATCTTTCCACCAACTTCTCCACTGATTGACTATGGACTGCAGACAGGTACATCCACTCACCCGAGTCCTCGGCGGTAGTCAATTTCGTGATTCTCCACCGGTCCGGGGAATGCGACTTGCGGGAAGCCCCTCCTTGCAGCTTGATCTCGTCCACCTTCAAAGCACTTGATTGTGGCAAGGCTGTCTCAAGGTGTCTAGAGTCTCCACTGGGTAAGGTCCATTCTGATGACCAGATCAGCTGTCCTCATGGCTTGGGTCTTGCCCCTATCTGAGAGACCTGAAAAAGTTCCTTTTCCACCAGCGCGCTGGTCTGCGCTCCCTCCTCTGAGGTAGTAGCCACTGCCGGGGTGCTGTTTTCAGGTGCCCCTTCCTTCTCCATGTTGAGATCTTCCCTGAATCTTTGTCAGTTTATCCCTCAATTCTAGGGACAGCAACTGGTGCTCGAGACCCTAAGATAGTTAGTAAAAATTGGAGTTTTTGGTTTAATGTCATGGTTCCAACAGATGAAACTCTTCAAAAGAACGTCGAGGCATTGTTTACCTTAAAGAATCTTTTATTCGAGAAAGAAAGTATCGGCACTACATAGTCAAAACCAAAAACTAAATTCCCCTCCCCTGGATACAAAGTAACAAAGCACAATTCCCTCCTCCAATAAACAGTCATAAATCACATTCCCCAATTAGCTTGAAGCGCGGGCTTTCTCCTCTGCTCTCCAGCCCTCCAAAACCCTATCGACTCTGGGCCCGATGACCTTGGGTTCCCACGGCTGAGTTATTATTGTTATGACTAGCTGGACTCTCATCCATATTTCCCCTCCCAGCATCAACTAACTCTAAAAGCATTAGAGAAAAATGGCTGCATTTTCATCTGTTGTCAAAGCAAGAACATCCAATGCTAGCAGCATTGACAACTACATTCTACCACAACAACCTACTGAAAGCCTTCAGGGAGGAGGCTAGCTTGATCTTTGGAGAGTTTATTCCACAGCAGTGTCACTGCCTCTGAAGTTTTGGTTTCCCTTATCTCCTAGATGTTTGAGACCACAATGGGTTTCTCCTCAATACTTTAGTAGGGTAGAAGAAGGCAGTCCTGTGAGTACAGGTTATGGGTAGGGTGTCAGTGGTGCAGCTGCCATCTTGATTTTTTTTACATCATGGCAGTTTTAAACCCTGGCAGTTGGTTTCAACTGTACTGACCCCTAGCATTTGTTCACACTGGGAATGGCTTTACCCACAAACTGAATCAAAATAATCAATGTGTTGGTTTTCAATTGTTACAGAAAACAGCTGTCTTAAAGTAAAGCCTGAATATAGGATTGATTGCAGTGGATTTTGATTTCACCTGACTGTGATAATTGGAAATGTCAATGCTTACTTTTTGAATGCATATCACACACTGCCCCAGCATGATATTTTCTAGATATTTTGGTTTACTATACCTACCACCCCTTGCCAGCATTGGCTGTGTTGTCTGGGAACTATAGTTCAATACTTCTGGAGGGTACCAGATTTGGGGAAGGGTGGTGAATACCATTTGCCCTTTCCTTATTCTATTAAATGTTTCATTCTGCCTAAATGAATCTGCTAGTTCCCCTGGCTGCCTCTTATTCCTGAACCCATTTTGCAGAGCAGCTGTATGCCTCCATTGTTGTTGTTGTTGTTAGTTGCAAAGTCGTGTCCGACCCATCATGACCCCATGGACATTCCTCCAGGCCTTCCTGTCCTCTACCATCTTCTGGAGCCCATTTAGGCTCATGCCTACTGCTTCAGTGATCTATCCAGCCACCTCATTCTCTGTCATCCCCTTCTTCTCTTGCCCTCAACCTTTCCCAGCATTAGGCTCTTCTCCAGTGAGTCCTTCCTTCTCATTAGGTGGCCAAAGTATTTGAGTTTCAACTTCAAGATCTGGCCTTCTAAAGAGCAGTCAAGGTTGATCTCCTCTAGGACTGACCAGTTTGATCGCCTTGCAGTCCAAGGGACTCGCAGGAGTCTTCTCCAGCACCATAGTTCAAATGCTTCAATTCTTTGGTGCTCAGCCTTTCTTATGGTCCAACTTTCACAGCCATACATTGCAACTGGGAAGACCATAGCCTTGACTATACTCACTTTTGTTGGCAGATGCCTCCATTACTTTCTCTTAAAAAATCTTTTATATTTTAGCCCAATTTTTAAATGTCATGCTCTGTTGAAAATGAATATAAATAGTTATGACTATTTATGAACATTATTCCTCCCCATTTTACTATATTCAGCCCTTCCTGTCACAAAATGTAGACCTGGGATGAAAAACCTGTGGCCCTCCAGATATTCTTGAATTGTGTCTCCCATCTCTCATAACTCAGCATGTCCGGTGGAGCTACTGGAAATTGTAATTCAGCAACATCTGGAAGAGCACTAATTTATTATCCATGTCCGAGGGGGAGAGGAGATGTTTATTCAGCCTGGCCGGAGGCTGCATTCAAAGACCAGGGAAAACCCTTTTGATCTTAGGACAACAAAGGAGGGGAAGGGAGGGGGGATCTGGTTTGTATCTCCATTTGAATCTGAAAAGGAAGGAGGCAATAATCATAAAGACACGGGAAGTTCCCTCTTTCCCACGAAAGGGTTGACACCGAAGTTTAATTGATGTGGGTCTGACCAAATGGGTTTTGAGGGGAGGGGGTTGAACCGGGAACTCTTTATAAAGTATCAAATTGTAACACAATGCCAGATCCTGTCTTGTATTTCCACAACCGATCACATCCTAGTAAAACCTCCTTTTGGACAAGCCCTGGCTCCAAGAGTTCTTTATTTTCCTAAGATGTGGATTGGAGTGGGTCCTGACAGCAGTGCAGTCCCAGAAACAGAAGGAATATTGTTGTCAAACACTGTAGAAGCGGATGGTGTAATATATTGCTATTGGGTAACAAAGTAGGAAGGAACTTTAAAAAAACAGATGAAATACTGTAGGCAGAAAGGAAGTAGAACATAGAGGCTTTAGAAATAGAATGAAACTGGAATGTCCCATACCAGTTGCATTTTTGCTACATTTCTAAATGAACTGGATTTGGCACTATGACTACCAAGGAAGATTAGAAAGAATAATGAAAAATAAATAAATAAAATATACAAATCATGGGGTAGTGGGAGGAAGATTTGTATCCTAACATGTACTTTTCTACATTCTCTCTCCTACAGAGGTGGTGATCAAAGTCCAAGTGTATGAAAATGGCAATTTATCCCCACTTTCCCAAGCAGCTGTGGAAGTGTATGGCAACCAAACAACTTTGGCTTCAGGCACCACTGACCATGAGGGTATCATTATGTTCCCCATCAGCTATCACTTGGGCACCTGGGTCCTTGTCATGGCCTCCAAGCGTGGCTTTCTTACAAGTTCTGTTCCTTGGCATGTCAACAAGCTACCACGTAAGTGTTGTCAACCATTGGTTGAAAGAACCTAGTGACTGGGAAATTACAGAGGCCTGGGTGTGTGGTGGACACCTCATGGGTAGATAATAAAAGATACATCTATTATCAAGACACTTTCCGTTGTTGCAAGAAAATCCAGACTATGATCCCCCCTGGTTGATTGTCGAGCCCGGGGTCTGACAGCCGCTCCTGTTCGAAAGCTAGGGTTCGGCGGCTGGTGTGGGGCTCTCCCAGGGCTGTCGGGCCAAACGGGGACCAGCCTACCTCTCTCCGTGCTAGAGCAGCACCCGCGGAGGTGGCCAAGGGCAAGCAGGGCAAGGTTGCTCCTGCTCAAAAGTGAGGTTTCAGCAGCTGGCGAGGAGCTCACATGGGGCTTTCCCGGGGCTGGTGGGCTGAACGGGGACCAGCCTCCCTCTCTCCACGCTAGAGCGGCACCCGCAGAGGTGGGCAAGGGCAAGCAGGGCAAGGCCGCTCCTGCTCAAAAGCCAGGGTTTGGCAGCTGGTGAGGCACTCGCACGGGGCTCTCCTGGGGCTGGCGGGCGATGGGGGAGGAGCAGGCCTTACTGGTACCTGGAACCCTGATGCGCCTTCCTGGCCATGTGTTCCCCGAAGAAGCGCCAATCAGAAGCCAATCCAGTTGCTGCACGAGTCCCTGGGGAGGGCGGGGCCTCGCTCTGCACCTGCACTCTTCGCTTGCCCTCAGTAGGGTTCCTGCAGGCCGCTGCCAAGCAGCATGTTTTCTGCAAACAAGTGAGCTGGGAAGGAGCTGAGCGCGGGGGGGAGGAGGTGGGGGGGAGGTGAGGGGGAGAAAAGCAACACCGTGTACCACCAGCCAGGTGCTTGCATACCACCAGTGGTACGTGTACCACTGGTTGAAAAGCCCTGACCTAATGTACCTGTACCATTTGGTTTTTCTTGCCTAAGTGTAAAACTTTACTTTTCTGTACACTGAATTTCATTTTGTTAGATAGGACCCAGTGTTCAAGTCTGTCAAGATCCATCTTGATCTTGAGCCTATCTTCTGGGGTGTTGGGTATTCCTACCAGTTTAGTCTCATCTGCAAATTTGATGAGTTTCCCTTCTATTCCCTCATCTAAATCATTTATGAAGATGTTGAAGAGTACTGGGCCTATAGTAAGACAGAATTTTGGGGTACCTCACTGCTTACTTCCCTCCATGTAGATGTAGTTCCATTAAGGACCACACATTGAGAGTGGTTTGCCAGCCAGTTACAAATCCATCTGGTAGTGATGCTGTCTATCCCACATTTTTTTTAGCTTACCAAGAAGTAGGTTGTGGTATACTTTGTCAAATGCCTTACTGAAATTCAAGTACACTACATCTACTGCATTTTGCTGGTCCACTAATTTAGTCACTTTGTCAAAGAACTTTGGCAAACCGGAAGTCAAACAAATATAATTCTTAATATTTTCAGTACAAACCAAGTTGAATATGAACATTTTTAGTATTTATGCATATAATAATAACATCAACATATACCATGTTTTTAATGAGCTTATTTCCGTTGTATCTATAAAAGTCATCTTATTGAATCATTATAATGTCCTGTTTTCAAGATTCTTATTGAAGCTTAGTTTCCCCTCAGTATTCAAACAGGTCTTATCAGTCAGTTTTCTCAAAATTCATTAACTTTAAATATCCAAACTTTTCATTTAAATAAACCCTCTCAATGTTTTAACATTTCATATATTCTAAAAGTATTATACTACTTATATATCTTATTCCTCTTACTATAGGGCCCCTTTACAAGCTTTATCTATTCTTTTGGCTATATTCCAACAATATTTAATTCTATAATACACCATCTAATAATCTTTCTCTAGGCCCTTTTTATATCTAAACGTTATATATGTATACAGTATGTATATCCTTAATAAGATTAAATATGCAAATCCTGGGTGTGCGCATGTTAGAAAGAAAAAGGAATTGAGCACCAGGATAAAAAAGTAAATAAACTGTTTAATATGTAAAATACTTAGCTTTCATCGGCCAAACTGCCGACATCATCAGAGCAAGAATAGGAGATCCGGGGAGTTTGCCTATATAGCCGGTTGCTTTTGCACCCTGCTCATTGAGCGGGTCACTGGTCTATTAACTTCAATCGGCTGTAGCATTTCTAAATGTCCAGCATTTCTTTGCGTACTTGCAGAATCAAGAGTTGTTTCCTTATTCACGGTCACTCTCCTGGTGAGCGTCTGCATGTCAGGGGCCCGGTTACCCAGCTGCTGTTGTTTTGTGCCTCCCTCCCCCCGCTCTTCTTTGGTTGAACCTGAGCCTCCATCTCAAGATCTAAAGCCGGGCATGTTGTGGATTCGTCCTTCCTGGGGATCGTTGTTGTGGCCACGCCCTCCAAATCAGGGTCTAATACCGGGCATGTCCCAAGGTCTGACAGGGCACGTTGAAAATTCGTCCTTCCCTGGAATCACTGTTGTTCTACCTGTAGTAGCGTTGTTCAAGTCCTGCAAAGAGCAGGCTCGTTGTGCCCATCGTAATTCATAGCATTGTTCTTCCTATCCCCTGAGCGCCTGGTAAGCAGGTAAAAGGTCTATATCAGACATGTCAAACACAAGGCCCGGGGGCCAGATGCGGCCCGCGAAGTGGGTTCATGTGGCCCGTGAAGCCATCCTGGAAACAGTGAGGGAACGGCCCCCACTGCCTTGGCCCTGGCCCAGAGACCCTCCTTCTGCCAGAGACCCTCAGATCTGTCCCACTCCTGCCCAGGCCCCCATAGGCACCCTTGCTGCGAACGATGTAGAGCTGGCCACGCCCACCCAGGCCATATGCACTCTAGCCACACCCACCCAGTAGGCCACACCCACCCTGGCCATACCCACCCGGCCCCCTGAGGGCAACCGCAATGCTGATGCGGCCCTCAATGAAATTGAGTTTGACACCCCTGGTCTATATGATGTTTAATGGAATTTTAGTTAGATAGCCAGGCCTCCTCGAGCAAGTGGTCGCCCTTGGTGGTGTCCTGGGCTATGGCCTCGGCGTTGGCAAAATCAAATATATAGTTGTGACTAGCCATATATGTCCACACCTGTGAGTGTTGTTCTTGTCTCTTGATTGCCAATTCATGCTCATGGAGCCTGGTTTTGACCCTCTTAGTTTTTTCCCCAATGTAATTGCATTGGCAATTTTTACATTGGATTCTATATATAATTGACAATCTTTCTTCATCGGGGAACGGCTCTTTAGGATGCATTAACCTGGCATGCAGGGTTTGGTCCGGTCTATGGGTGACATTAACATAAGGGGCCAACAACCGCACAGTAGCCTCGGGCACCCCATTAATATATGGGAGTGTTGTCTGTGTGGTTAGCATTGTTGATATGTTATCCTGTCGGCTACCATGGGGTTTGTGTGGCCTGCTGTATCTCATAACAAACTCAGCAGGGTAGCCGTTACGGCTGCATATATTGTATAGATATTTCTTCTCCTCAACTTGGCCCTAAATGTATTGCAGTGCGAGTTGACCCATCCAAACAATGTCCGAATGCAACTGATTTTGTGTGCCACGGGATGGTTGCTCCTGTAATGAAGGGTTCTATCCGTATGGGTTGGCTTGCGGTAAACGGTTGTATGGAGGGTGCCATTAGATTGACGGCTGACTAATACATCCAAAAAGGCAAGAGAGCCATTGGCTTCCTCCTCAGCGGTGAAACGGATGTCTGGATAGACTGAATTCAGCTCGTCCATAAAACTGGCACTATCCTGTTTCTTAATAACCACAAATATGTTGTCCACGTATCTAACCCAGAGCTTGGGGCAGTACGTGGTCATAACTGCAGTCTCTAACTGCTGCAGGACCGCCTCCGCAATGACACTCAAAATGGGAGACCCCATTGGTGTCCCTTTGATCTGTTCATAAATGACACCTTGGAAAGTAAAATACATTTTCAGACACAGGGTCAATAGTTGTACAAGAACTTTGACAGGGAGCGAGTACTGGTGTTGTCCTTGTTCCTGTTGTAGGCAGTTCCTTATGACGGTAATCGCCAGGACTTGTGGGATAGAGGTGAAAAGGGAGGTGACGTCAAAGGATACCATCACCTCATCATCCTCTATTCTCAGGGATTTTATCTTGTCTAGGAACTCCTCCGCTGACCTAACTGTGGTCTCGTTGTCAACTAGGTATCCAATATGGCTGCTTAGCCACTTAGCCAACCCTGAGATAGGTGTGCCCCTAAAGGACACAATGGGACGTAAGGGAACTCCCTCCTTGTGAATTTTTGGGAGACTGTAAAATCTGACCATTGCTTAGGCCCCTGGGCGTATTGCCCTCAGAGTGTCATCACCAATCCTTCCCTGACTTTTCAGGGTGTTAAGGAGTTTGTTGAGATGGTTCTTAAGCGTTACCATAGGATCTTTTGTAATGATCCAGTATGCAGCGGTGTCATTAAGTAACGCAAGGGCTATGTCAACATACTGAGACCTGTCCATAATGACAGTCACCCTACCTTTATCAGCCAGGAGGATGACGATGGTATTATCTCGTCTCAGCTGTTCCAGGGCTTCCTTTTCTGCCCTAGGTAGTACCTGGCAACGCTTATGTCCTATCAGTAAACCTGTGACACGTTGCCTAATTGAGTTCCTGACATCATTGCTGGTTTCAATCTGCTGGATGGTGGGTTCCAGGGTCGCAACAAAGTTAATCGCTCATGTGTCTGTCAAATTATGTCCTGTGTCACGTTGTAACAGGCTGGTTTGTTGGTGAGTCAAGAGTTTAGAGGACAGATTGTGGACCAGCTTGTTGGTATATCCGCGGTTATCCAATGCCCGTAAAATATCCATTTTGCGTTGGAGTACCTCGGATTTTTGTTGCCCAACCCTCATGGTGGCTTGGAGGATATGCTGGTTAAGAGCCTGGTAATGTTGGTTTGTTAGCGTCCTGCGGCAATGTTCTTTGCACCTTTGGATTCCAGCCTTCAAGGCTCCAATGCGCCTGTGGTAGTCATTGATCAGGGCGTGAATGGAGCAGCACTGGAATTGGCGGACCACCGCCTGACACTCCACAGAGTCCACCAGAAGGTTTTCTTCATAGCGATTTGGGCGGCAAATCTCCCTGAATGCAGTCATGAAGGAACACCAACTTATGATAATTAGCTGTCATGTGCCGTGCAAACTTCTCCCATCTCCTAGCATGAAGCAAGACTGCTCACACATAGATATCCTTAATAAGGTTAAAAATGCGAATCCTGGGTGTGTGCATGTTAGAAAGAACAAGGAATCGAGCAATTAATGGGGAGAAATTAATGGAAAACTTTTAGATGGTCAAATACTTTGAACTGAATCCTGACTGGCTGATAATTATAAGACCCCTGAAAAGAAAACTGCCACAAAATATTGTTTTCAGTGGTACCTTGACAATTGGAAACGTACTGGATTATAAAACCATTATATAAAGATAAGAACTATGCAAGATTTGGCTGTTTGGATTTTAAGATGGACTGGCTTGATAAAACTAATTAAAAAGATTATGACATCGATGGAAAACTACTTAGAGGGGAGAGATAAAATGGATATTATATACCTATCTAAAAGTAATATAAAACCATACCTAACACCTCTTCCTGAAGAACCCAGTTTGGAGATTCAAAGATCTGCAGGAACAATGACTCAAGACAATACAAATACATTCCAGGAGAAAATATACACAGTGTTGTGACAGATTCAAATGATAATTGTTTCAAACCATGATGAGATTAGAAATCAGTCTGACAATATAATGAACATATCTCTAACTTAAATTTACAACTAAATGACACTCAAAAAATGACAACAAAGAACAAACAAACAAATCAGACTACAGAATATAAATTAAATGAAAGTGACTTAATAGAAAAGCTACAAATGAAGAAAACTACAAATTAATGCAAAAAAAATCTGCAAAACCTTACTATAATAAAGAAGACAAAAAAGATGCCTTATCCTCCAGGACTTCAGCAAAATGTATTTCATTCTCTCACTAGTTTATTAATCAATTAGTCTTACAACCATATCAATAAAATAAAACAAAAATAAAATATAGGATCTAATTCCGGGGTAAAATAGATGAAAGTATAGCAATAAAATACATTTGTGGTAACACAAAGAATCAACAATAAATATGATAAATATGTCACCTTTACCCCAGTCTGTTCAATGTATCAGGTTCTTAGCTCAACTACCTTAACTACTGTATAAACTTAGCAGTTCTGCTTACAATATATACAGTATAGCCCAGGAGGAAACAAGACAATCTGCAATTCAGATCCCAGTGGGCTGTTCTTTCAAGTAGCGATATTAAGTATATAAGCCTAACAGAGGCATATAGTTAACAATGAAACAAAACATGAGCAATAACTTCAATGGCTGAGGCACTACATATACTTGTCCTCTCATGATATGGCAAGTGGTAGAAGCACCCATATTTGGTCATGGAATCCAACAATTCAAATCTTGCTCTAGAACAGGCCCTTCTTGAGAATTGTGTTAAACTCACTGACAGCTATTTTTCAAATTGGAAAATAGTTTTGTTTTTAGCCAACCAACTTAAACATCTATTTTTGGCCAATAACTCCATGTCAGTTTCAGCACTGATATTTAAAAACTTCCCTTGCCTGGGAGGCTGTTGAGAGTAAATACTGGGTGAGCCATACTTATGTGTTCTGGTAAGCATATTCTGGGTAGCCTATCAGGGTCTATTGAATGGACCCTCTGCCAGTATGTGAAAAATTTAATTATTAATTGGCTATGTATGGGATGGATACCTGTTTCTGCTCTGACTGCAGGGGAAGATGTGTTCTTATCAGTACCCAATATGCCTCTTAAAAAATGGATCTGAACTTGTCCAAGTGGAGTAGCTTTGGGAAGGCCCCACAATTCTGCACCATAGGTCAGCATTGGAACTATTTTTGCCCTGAATACTTTCACTATAAGGGGTCAAGGTACCTGGGTAATTATAGTTAAATAATTTATATAATCTTATAGTACTTACCTCAGCCCTTGCTGAGCTTCTTTTAAAATGATTTACCCATGACCCTGTGTTGGTAAAAACCACTCCTAAATAAGTAAGATAATTCACTTGTTCAATAGGCTTCTCATTTATCTGCCAGTTATATCTCATGCTTTTTTTTCTAAATACTGTCACTTTAGATTTGTTTTTACTGATGTTTAAAAAATTAAGAACACAGTAGATATTTAGCTTTCACAACAGTCTTCTCAGGCCTATTTGAGAATGTACCATTAGAACCATATCAGCATATAAAAGGATATTAATAAATGTATTATGGATCTTTGTCATATGAGTGTCTGAAGTGTACAGGAATCCTGGAATATCATTGACATAAAAGTTAAAAATCATTTTAACCAGGGCTAGAATACAACCCTGTGTAACACGGTTATGGGTGGGTATACTTAGTTAGAAAATCATTTACACCTGCATGGATTTTCAAATGGGTGTTTGAGTAGAGGGCCTTAACCAAAAGTAGGTAAGAGTCTGGGTTCTATATTTAAGTTGGCCAATTTCTTCCACAAAATGTTTCTATTTATAGAATCCAAAGCTGCAATGAGATCTATAAGGCGGTAAACAGTTTCTTGCCATTTGTTAATTGTTTTGTTATGAAATGATGTAAAATAAAACAATTGTCTATTGTGGAGCGCTCCTGTCTAAATCTGACTTGTTCCTCCACAAGAGGTTTCTTTCCATTACCCAGTCTTCTATTTTGCTCAAAAGAAGTTTTGCATACATTATAGCCACAATTCCAATAAGGCTTATGGGCCCACCAATCAGTATGTGTCTTGGAAGAGTTCAGGGGGTAGAAAATCTTCTCCAGGTGCCTCATTAGATTTTAGAGATTGAATGATAAATTTGATTTCTGAGAGTGACACTGAAGGCCCAGGGGGGAGGTTTTCAAATGCTAAAGTTTTGGTAATTTGCTTATGTGAGAGGCCCTGAGTAGAATTAGAAAATAGATTTTCATAAAAATCTTCCCAAACTGAGGCTGGAATAGGAATATCAAACTGGAATTGACATTCCTTCAATATACAGGTGAAACTCGAAAAATTAGAATATTGTGCAAAAGTTCATTTATTTCAGTAATGCAACTTAAAAGGGGAAACTAATATATGAGATAGACTCATGTCAGTAAGTGTGCAGAGGTCTCCTTGAACTACAAGAGGTTGCACAGACAATGAAGGGTACTGAGAGCAGTAATAGTCACACAGTAACCACAAGAGACACTGAGTTGTGATAAACAGAAAAATATTTTACTTTGTGGTTGAAAAACAAAGCACGGTCAAAAATAAACAGTCCAGGTCATACACAATAGTAACAGTCCAAGTAATAATCCAAATACAAAATCTTCTTACCGGTCCAGAGGTCAAAAACACAGTTGTTTAGGTTTAACACAGTAGTAAACCAACAATAGCAGTATCAGAGTAACTAAGAGTGAAAAACAGTGAGAGCAGAGAGAGAGAAGCTACGTTCCTAGCTGTCAAAATATCCATCCATGAACAGCAGGAAAAACCACAGCAGGAACGGTAGACAACCCACAAAGGAAAAGTTTATTCTCCTGCACAAACAATCTGAAATGGGAACAAAGTCAGCGTTGGGTGCTTTCCGCATCCAATGCTATTTAAAGCCGTCTGGCACAAAACACCATGCCCCCCCAACAAACTGGCATCTGCCCACCTCCCCATAAATGAGCTACCCCTCCCCTCCAGGGCCTTGTGGCTTCCGCCCTTCTTCCGTGCCCCACATGCAGGTATGTAGCCCCGGAAACCCCCACACCAGACCCCGAGGCCCCACCAACTCTGGTCCTCTCCAACCTGGGATCGTTCTCTTCACGGTCCCCAGGCCCTGGGACCCCTTCGCCCATCGTAGCCGCCCCAGCTCCCCAACCAGGCAGTTCCATAAACAAACCCCCCGCAGTCAGAAGTGTAGTCCTTTCGCCGCACAACGAGGGAAGCCTGGAACAGCAGCTGTGTGTTGGCTTCCCCCTCAGCAAGGCCTCCCCACACCAGCACAGCCGCCGAAAATGGCCGGGAGCCTGCCCCGTCGCGCGCAGATCTCTCCTGCACAGGTGCAGCGTGCGAACGTATAGCTTAGTTCCATTCCAGGCCATACCGTCCCGAGTCATCAGCAGGTTTGGGTGGGCTTGTATCCACTCGTCCCCCCTGAGGGCCTCCTTGAAATTGTGGAGCAGACCGTCCTCCACCGCCTGGGATGTCTCCTCCCGCCCCATAGACCAACAGGACGGCACGAGCGCCTGCACCACCTCCTCCCTCTTACTATCGTATTGTGGCAGGCGCGACAGGGCGTCCGCCAAGAAGTTCTGTCCCCCCGGGACATACTTCAATACGAAGTGAAAGCGGCAAAAGTACTGCACCCACCGGACATGTTTGGGTGACAACCGTCGGGGCATCTGTAAAGCTTCCAGGTTCTTATGGTCTGTCCACACTTCGAACGGATGGTTGGCCACCTCCAGGAGGTGCCGCCAAGTCTCCAGGGCCCAACGAACCGCAAAGGCCTCCTTCTCCCAAATCGCCCAGGCTCGCTCGGTGGTGGTCAGTTTTTTCGAGGCGTATGCACAAGGCTGGAGCACCCCTTTGCTGTTTCTTTGGAGAAGGATGGCCCCCACAGTGACATCGCTTGCGTCCTCCTGGACCACAAAAGGTAGATCGGGGTCCGGGTGCAGCAGAACCAGTTCCTTAGTAAAAAAACCTTCAAAGTCTCAAAGGCCCTTTGGCACTCCGTAGACCATGCCAGCTTCTGACCTGGCCGTGGTTGCGCCGTGGTCTGCCGTGTACGCAGGAGGTCCGTGAGTGGCAGGGTGATGGACGCAAAACACGGGATGAACTGCCAGTAGAAGTTAGTGAACCCCAGGAAGCTTTGCAGCGGTGGGTCCATGGGGCCTGCCATTGTTGAACGGCCTCGACTTTCTTGGGGTGCATCTCTATGCCGGTTGCAGACACCCTGTACCCCAGGTAGTCCAACCGCGTTCTGTGGAACTCGCTTTTGTACAGTTTGACATACAGCCGAGCCTCCCTCAACCTGGCCAGAACCTGCCGTACCAGGATGATGTGTTCCTCCATCGTAGCCGTGTAGATGAGGATGTCGTCAAGGTAGACCAGGACCCCACGGTACAGGAATTCATGCAGCACCTGGTTGATCAGCTGCATGAACACTGCAGGGGCTCCCTGCAGTCCAAACAGCATAACCCTGTACTGGAAACTACCAAAGGGACAGTTAAAAGCCGTTTTCCACTCATCCCCGGCCTTGATCCTCACCCTATAATATGCCTCCTGTAGATCCAGTTTTGTAAAAACGCGGCCTTTTGCCAGATGTGCCAGCAAGTCCTTCATCAGAGGGAGGGGATATAGGTGCTCCACGCATACCGCGTTAACCCCCTGGTAATCGACATACAAACGAAGGGTCCCATCCTTTTTTTCCCGGAACCGAACAGGAGCTGCCATCCGGGAGCGAGCCGGCTGAATAAAACCCCTTTCCAGGTTTTTGTCGATGTAGCTTCGGAGCTCCTGCATCTCCCGAGGCGTCATGGCATACATGCGGGGTTTTGGCAGTCGAACGCCTGGCTCCAGTTCGATAGCACAGTCCGTAGGCCGGTGAGCTGGTAAAACGTTGCATTCTTGCTCATTGAACACGTCCGCCATGACGGCATATTCCCGGGGCACCCAAGCCTCTTGCTCGGGCTCGACCCCGCAGGCTCTCTCCTTTTTCCTCTGCTCTCTCCGGCCCACAAAAGGTGTGCTCCATGGAGGCCTGAGGGCCTGTCCCTAAGCAGAGGTGTCGGCAACCACCCTCCCACCAGATAGTGAGGCCCCACTTATCCAGCCAGGTGAGGCCCAGGATAACCGCCTCCGTCATGGAGGGCACTACGATAAACCTCAGGGTCTCCCAGTGTTCCCCCAATTCCACCCTGATGGGTTCCGTTACGTGGGTTATGGGCGCCCCACCCAGAAGAGACCCGTCTACCTGTTGGAACCGAAGAGGGGCAGCCAGCTGTTTCAATGACACACCCACTTCGGACACCACCGTCTGGCTTATGAGACAACGAGTGCTCCCTGTGTCGATCAGGGCCCTATATTCCCTCTTCTGTCCCATCTGAGGGCTTACTAGCAACACCGGGAGTATGAAGGGGCACACCGGGGTGCTTACCATGGGGTCCTCCTCCTGTTCCTGCTCCTCAGAACTGTCATAGAGGGCAGGCCGAGCAGCTGCCGGTGTCTCAATTCAGAGAGGGGTTGGAGTCCTGGGCACATCGCCTGGTGCCTGGTACGCGGCCCGTGACCGTTCCACAGTCCTCTTGAGGGTGGAAGGAGTGGAGGGGCCTGCCCGAGCTGGTGGCAGAGGGCAATCCGCTGCACGATGGCCCGGCTGGTCACATCAGAAGCACCGTATTGTTGGCCTTGGCACCTGGGGGGGTCCTCTGAGGCGCTGATAAAGGTTTCTGCTCCTCCGGACTTGCTCTCTTGGTCGGCCTTCGGCCTCCAGGCACTGTCTCATGCCTCCCCCGTACGTCCAGCAATCTGACGTCTAACTCCACAGCCACCCGGAACCATTCCTGTAAGCGGGCTGGAACACCACGCACCACACATGCCCTACGCAAAGCCCCGTCGAGTCCGGCCTTGAAATGGTGCACGAGTAGGCGCTCTGGCCATGAATGCAGTTTACCGGCCACCGTGCGGAAGTCTCTGATGTAGGCCACCGCCGGTCTGCCTTGCTGGCGTAGGGTCAGCACGTCGGCTTCGGCACGGTGGACCCGCGAGATGTCCTCACACCGAACCTGCAGGGCTTCCAGAAAGAGGCCAACGTCCCCCAGCTCATGGGCGTGGTCACTGAAGAGGTCAGCAGCCCAGGCCGAGACCTCCCCCTGTGTTGTGATTCAGGGTCAGCCTGTGAGTTCGGCAGTTGGGTCGGACGATTCAGAGGAAGAGGAGGGGGGTGTTGGAGAGGTTGCTGAGGGTGTTGGAGACCTTGCTGATGAGAGCCCTCAGCCAGGCCCCTCCCACCTGGTTACGACGCAGACCCAGCTTGGTCACCTTCCCAAGCTTGCACTGAGTGGACCACTCCTGCCATACCTGTGCCGGCCAGGTGGAGGGTTCCCCAGGGGTTTCCTTGCCTCCCAAACTGTCTGACTTTGCTGATGTGTTCAGCGAGACAGAGGCGGATCAATTACCACCGCACAGGCCCTATGACTGCCCCATTGATTTAGTCCCTGATGCACCTCTCCCAGTGGGGCGTTTGTACTCCATGTCGGACCCCGAGTTGGCTGCATTGCGGGACTTTCTGGAGAAGAACTTGGCCCGCGGTTTCATCCAGCCCTTGTCCTCACCAGTGTCTGCACCCGTGCTCTTTGTCAAAAAGAAGTCGGGCGAAATGCGGCTTTGCTGCGATTATAGGAAACAACGCCATCACGGTGCGCAATCGTTACCCACTGCCCCTCATCCCCGAACTCTTGGACTGACTCTGGGAGGCTAAGATCTTCACGAAACTGGACCTGCGTGGAGCTTACAACCTCGTCAGGGTTCGGCCGGGTGATGAGTGGAAGACGGCGTTTGGTACTTGTTATGGACATTTTGAGTACACTGTGATGCCGTTTGGCCTGACCAACGCCCCGCCGTGTTTCAGCATTTCATGAACGACATTTTCCGGGATTTGTTGGATCAGTTTGTTGTGATCTACTTGGACGACATCCTGATCTACTCCCCGTCGCGTGAAGTGCACCATCAGCATCTCCATCAGGTCCTGCAGCGACTCCGAGAACATCGTTTTTGCCAAGTTGGAGAAGTGCCAGTTCTACCGGGTGACCATCGATTTCCTGGGTCACCGCATTTCTCCTGAGGGCATCGCCATGGAGCCAAGTAAGGTTGAGTCTTTGCAGAGTTGGCAACCCCCGCGTCGCGTGAAGGATGTTCAGCGACTTCTTGGGTTCGCCAACTATTACCAAACTTTCATCCCCTGTCGTGGCTTACCGTCAGCCCGCGCCACTTGTCGTATGTTCATTCAGCAGGTGTTTCGGCTGCATGGCCTCCCTGATAGAGTCGTCTCTGATAGGGGGGCCCAGTTTACAACCCGCTTCTGGCAGGAGTTGATGCATGCATTGGATATCAAGATTTGCCTCTTGTCAGCACATCATCCTCAAACTGACGGGGGAACCGAGAAGGTCATCGGTATCCTGGAACAATATCTGCGCTGCTACGTTAATCTGCAGCAAAACAATTGGGTGGACTATCTGGCCATAGCTGAGTTCGCATTTAACAATTCACAGCACACCTCCACACAGATGACACCGTTCTTGGCCAATGTGGGATATCACCCCCGGTTTTTCCCCCTTTCTCCCGTGGACTCACCGGAGCCGGCAGCGAACGACTTCATGGCAGAGTTACAGGCGATCCATCGATTGGTGCGACGTCAGTTAGAGAAGGCCAAGGCCAATTACAAAAGGTTTGCTGACCGGTCAAGGCGGGATACGCCTCCACTATCGGTGGGAGATCGGGTCTGGTTGTCCACCAGGAACCTACCGTCAACACGGCTGGTTAGAAAGTTAGATCACTGATATTTAGGACCATTCCCAGTCGAGGCTGTCATCAATCCGGTCGCCTATCGCTTAACTCTGCCACATTCCCTGCGCGTGCACACAGTTTTTCATCGGTCTCTGTTGGTCTCCGAGCAACCAGCCTGTCCACTCCGCCGAGTGGAACCTCCCCCATGAGGACCTCGTGATCGAGACAGCACCCCCGAGTACGAGGTCGCCAGCATCAGGGACTCCTGTTGGCTGAAAGGTCGTTTCCAGTACCTGATTGAATGGAAAGGCTACGGACCAGAGGAGTTCACCTGGGAAGATGCGACCGCCGTTCATGCCCCTGCTTTGGTGACCGCTTTTCATGAACAATTTCCATCCCAACCGCATCCGGATCGGCAGACCCGAGGGAAGGGCCCTGCGGTGCGGGATAGTGTTGTGATTCAGGGTCAGCCTGTGGGTTCGGCAGTTGGGTCGGACAATTCAGAGGAGGAGGAGGGGGGTGTTGGAGAGGTTGCTGAGGGTGTTGAAGAGCTTGCTGATGACAGCCCTCAGCCAGGCCCCTCCCACCTGGTTACGACGCAGAGTCAGCTGTGTGAGCCTGACAGCGTGGATGAAGATGACCCACAGCTGGCCCTGTTCAAGGACGCCCGACGCAGGAGGCAGTCAATCAGGAGTAAACAGAGGAAGGCAATGGGGCACCTTGGAAGGAGGCAGAGAGAAGCCACGCCCTGAACTGTTTAAAAGGGGAATGCGTGGGAGGGCTGGTTTGCTGAAGGCAACCGTTTGAATAGCTCCTGTTTCATGGTTCGTGTTTGCTCTCTTTGCTCTGTTTTCTCTGTTTATGTTTTTATGTTAATAAATTTGGCAGGCTTGGTTCCAGCATCTTGCCTTCTTGTAAAAGGGGTTGTCCCTGCCTTTTCTGCAGGGCCGGTAGCAGGCTTGTACAGAACACCCTGTAAGCAAGCCGTCACCGCCACCACCATTGCCCATTGGGATGGGTAGGCCTGGGTGTACATGTCCAGGTGGTTAATCACCTGACCAAGAAACATTGCCAAACAGTCAGGATGGCTGTCATACGTTACCGGTAATGGCGGTGGGCCCCATACCAAGCCTGGGCCCCAGGCCCCCGCTTGTACTCCTGGACCCTGGACACCACCAGCTGGCCGTGTTGTTTGCCAGCTGGGACCCCTGTCTGTGCTTGACCAGGACTCTGCACTGCTCTGCACTGATGTCGCGGGACCCTGTGCTCCTGGGGCTCTTGCTTGAGACGTGCTCCAGCTGGATGGACCTCTGAACCACGGCCTGGCCAGCCAAAAGCAAGATGGCCCGGAACAAATGGACTGGGTGCCCGCGAGTGACCATTGTCCTGCCTCTTTCTCGGGGTCTGCGGCCACCCAGGGGCCGGGCTCCTGGCAGCCAACCTCCCCGAACCTGTCTCATAAGATCTCCATGGTGTGGCTGCCGGGGACGGTGGAATAACTCCATTCCTTTCCATCATTGTCCGTCAGGCGCCGCTCCCTCCAGTCCATCAACGTCCCTGGCCAGGTCCCGTGCGCCCCAGGGCGGGGCCCAACCAACCTTCCCCTCCACGGTTGTGGCTGCCGGCGTCTGGGTGCTCGACTGCAGAGGCTACCGGCGGGAGGTCCCGGACCTTGGCCCTCACCACCTGCTGGGGCTTCTCCACCTCTGCCACAGCAAGGGGATTAGCAGCAACATCAGCTGCCCCGTCCCTGTCCCCATCCGGAATGGCCCCTTGTGTCCCCTCAGCCATGCCCTCCCGCAAGAAGGAGCACAGCAGGAAGAGGAAAAAAAACAGAGGAACGCTGACTTACTGTCAAAATATCCGTCCGTGAACGGCAGGAAAAACCACAGCAGGAACGGTACACAACTCACAAAGGAAACGTTTATTCTCTTGCACAAACAATCCGAAGCGGGAACAAAGTCAGCATTGGGTGCTTTCCGCATGCAACACTATTTAAAGCCTTCCGGCACAAAACACTCAATTCATTGACTATAAACTTATTCCATTCATAACCAGATTGTTTTAACCCATAGAGGCTTTTCTTTAGCTTCCAACAATCATTGTTTGTATCATTGGTCAATCCTGGTGGTGTTTTTAAATAAATGGTGTGTTGTAATGGAGCACGTAGGTATGCAGTTTCCACATCTACATGGTTTACTGTATATTGGTTTTTAGCTGCCCATACCAAAGTTGCTCTTAAAGTAGCTGCCCTCAGACTGGGTGAAAACACCTCATCATAGTCCTCGGTGGTTTGAGCAAAACCTTGTGCAACCAAACGTGCCTTATGGGTAACAGTCCCATCTACACCCTTCTTTATCTTGTAAATCCATTTGCAACCTATTGCATGCTCACCAGGTGGCAGTTTTGCTTTTTTGTAGACCTTTTTTAGATCCTGCAAAGACTTTAACTCCCTATCCATCGCAGCCTTCCATGCTTTCTGTTCCTTTTCAGGATACAATCTAATTTCATCATAATTAGAAGGCTGTAAGCCAACTTGGCATATTACACTGGCTTCATAGCGATCAGGTGGACGTCTGATGTGCATTGAACGCCTAGGTAGTACAGGGCTTTGTATTGATGTTTCCTCTGCCTCCTCCTTTATGTCCCCTATCGCATCTTCATCTTTTACAGGTACAGAAGATGTTTTATCACTTCTAGTTATGTTATCAGAGGAGTCCTCAAATACAAGAGGATCAGTATTAACAGTTTCTTGCTCCAATCTATCCCAACCAACGTGCTCAAGGAATTTGGCACTTGCACTACAATATATATTAGTGGTGCCTTGTTCCCAAAAACGATAAGATTTATGATTAGATTCATATCCCACAAAAAACAATTGACTTGCCCTGTGTTGGCCTTTATTCCTGAGTTGAGCAGGAATGTGGACCCATGCTGGGGTGCCAAACGTGTGCAGGTAATCCAGCTTTGGTTTTCTACCATGCCATACCATGTATGGTATGTTACCGGTAGAAGAATTCACCACTATATTTAGGACATGGTTTGCACATTTTGCTGCCTCCCCCCACAGTCTGTCTGTTAAGCCAGAATCCGTTAACATAGTCCTTATCATGACTTGTAATGTTTGCCCACATCTCTCAACAAATGCATTGTGTTGAGGCCTATAAGGTACTGAACGTTTATGCTCAATGCCTGCTGATTGTAGCATATCAACAAAATGCTTGTTTGTAAATTCAGTGCCATTATCAGTTATTATACACTGAACTTTTCGCTTTGTTTTTCTCTCTGCAATTTTAAGCCAATTAGAAAAATGTTGGAATGTGTCAGCCTTTGATTTAAGTAGGTAACAAAACCCATAACGAGAGTAATGATCTAGGATGCTTAGAATATAGCATGATCCCCCTAAACTAGGCTTCATGGGGCCAATTAGATCTGCAAATACAACTTCCAAAGGGACAGTGGTCTTGAAACCGTTTACCCTGTTTGCAGGGGTTGCTTTGCTCTTTTCCTGATTACATGCATTGCAATTCAGGTACCTCTTACATGGCTTCAGTCTTACTCCTTGCACTAATTCAACAGTCCTATGCAGTGCGGTAAAGTTCATGTGCCCTAACCGCCGATGAAGCAAATGTATGCACTCATCATGCGGCTTCTTCTTCTCACATAGAGAGTTAGCATTAGTAGTACTAACCGGGTTACTAGTGAGAACAAACAAACCATTTTTTAGGTTGGCAGTAACACAGGTTCCATTTCTCTCTATAATACATTTCTCCCCCTTGAACGTTACCACAAACCCAGCCTTAACCAATGCCTTTACAGATAAAAGGTTAAATCGTAGTTTCAGCACATACAACATTGGTAAACGTTCATTTATATATGGGCAGTATGCATTACCTTCACCAGAGGCCTTCATCCTCCAACCATTGGCCAGTGAAACATGTTGATTGCTGCGTTTCATATGGACAAAACCCTCTTTGATTTTGGTGATACATTGAGAAGCCCCACTATCAACCACCCACAGTTCATTGTTTATGGTTGTTGGTTCACTAGAAACAGCCAAACCAATGTCCTTTGTCTTCCTACTGCTATCTGTATTCTGTTTTCTACCCTTCCTACAGAACCTAGCTATATGCCCTTTAGCCCCACAAGAATAACATTTCTTGACAGTATAAGCAGTATAAGCGTCAACTTCCCTCCGTCCAGTGCGCTCCCACAGAGAGGGCCTCCTCAGGGTGCCTCCGATCAAAGAATGTCGATTGGTGGCCCCTAGGGGGAGGGCGTTCCCTGTGGGCGCGCCAGACCTGTGGAACTGCTTGCCGATTGAGCTCCGGATGGCCCCCGACCTTCGCTCCTTCCGGCGCGATCTAAAAACTTATTTATTCGAGCAATCTGACCTGGTTTGATGGGTTAGGGTTGGGGTTTTAACATGTCTTTTAATTACTGTTTTAAATTTGGGCATAATATTTAAATGTTTTTTAACTTTTGTATTTCGTTTTTATATTTATTGCCCTGTACACCGCCCTGAGTCCTTCGGGAGAAGGGCGGTATAAAAATATAATAAATAAATAAATAAATAAATAGTAGAATGCTGCTCCTCTTGTGGAGATGGCTGTCTCTGCTGGTCTCTGTCACGCCTTCTTCTGGACTCTTCCAGCAATCTTCCAGTTATCCCTGGCAATATCATCTCATCTTTGGACAGGACGTCCAAAGAAGATACGTATGCATCATAACTGTCCTCTAAGGAGGACAGGATGATATAAACCTGATGCAGCTCTGGAAAAATCCGTTCCTTCTCGTGTAGCTGTTGCAGAGTTGTCTTCATGAAGTTCAAATGGGCTAACATATCCCCATTCTTTTGAAGACGAGCTCTAAACAGTTTACGTGTGAGGTGTATGTGTGCGCCCACACTATCATGAACGTAGATATGTCGCAAACTGGCCCAACACCTAGCAGCAGACACCTCACCACGAATATGGACAAGCTGCTGATCATTCAGTGTTAGTCCAATTATGCATAGAGCCTTTTCATTGTCACGGTTAAACTTGGCTATCTTCTGTGCATCGTCCTCATCTTCTGGATCCCAAGCAGGCACATCTGGAGGGTCATCAACTACAGCCCATAGTCCTTCCTTGCACAGCAGCAAGCAACACTTTGTCGACCATGTAACGTAGTTGGTCCCATCTAGTCGGGTTATCCAGGAGATGCCTGACAACTGTTCCTGTGCCATTGTTTCCATTTGGATAGGTAGCACAAACTCAGCTCTAATACTGTGTGTACTAACTCTCAGTACGGACCTGAACCCATAACCAAATGTCAGTAAGTGTGCAGAGGTCTCCTTGAACTACAAGAAGTTGCACAGACAATGAAGGGTACTGAGAGCAGTAATAGTCACACAGTAACCACAAGAGACACTGAGTTGTGATAAACAGAAAAATATTTTACTTTGTGGTTGAAAAACAAAGCACGGTCAAAAATAAACAGTCCAGGTCATACACAATAGTAACAGTCCAAGTAGTAATCCAAATACAAAATCTTCTTACCCGTCCAGAGGTGAAAAACACAGTTGTTTAGGTTTAACACAGTAGTAAACCAACAATAGCAGTATCAGAGTAACTAACAGTGAAAAACAGTGAGAGAGAGAGAAGCTACGTTCCTAGCTGTCAAAATATCCATCCGCGAACGGCAGGAAAAACCACAGCAGGAACGGTACACAACTCACAAAGGAAACGTTTATTCTCTTGCACAAACAATCCGAAGCGGGAACAAAGTCAGCGTTGGGTGCTTTCCGCATGCAACACTATTTAAAGCCTTCCGGCACAAAAAACCACGCCCCCCCAACAAACCGGCATCTGCCCACCTCCCCATAAATGAGCTACCCCTCCCCTCCAGGGCCTTTTGGCTTCCGCCCTTCTTCCGTGCCCCACATGCAGGTATGTAGCCCCGTAAACCCCCACACCAGACCCCCAGGCCCCACCACCTCTGGTCCTCTCCCACCTGGGACCGTTCTCTTCATGGTCCCCAGGCCCCGGGACCCCTCCGCCCGTTGAAGCCGCCCCAGCTCCCCAACCAGGCAGTTCCATAAACAACCCCCCCCCCAGTCAGAAGTGTAGTCCTTTCGCCGCACAATGAGGGAAGCCCGGAACAGCCGCTGCGTGTTTGTTTCCCCCTTGGCAAGGCCTCCCCGCACCGGCACGGCCGCCGAAAATGGCCAGGAGCCTGCCCCATCACGCGCAGGTCTCTCCTGCGCAGGCACGGCCTGCTGAGCCGGTCGGGGCTTTGTCCTGGCACCTGCAGGCCTCCTGTGCGCAGGCGTGGCGTTGGGTCCCTCAGCAAGGCCTCCCCACACCGGCACAGCCGCCGGAAATGGCCGGGAGCCTGCCCCGTCGTGCGCAGGTCTCTCCTGCGCAGGCGTGGCCTGCAGAGCCGGTCGGGGCTTTGTCCTGGCGCCTGCAGGCCTCCTGTGCGCAGGCGCGGCGTCCGGAGGTGGAGGGGGGACGCCCGATGTAGACATGGCTGCCAGAGACGGCCGGGAGTCTGCGGGTGTTCCGGGCGGGCCTGTCGGAGTGGCTGCGGCTGGGCTGAGAGGTCCTGGAGCCACACACCCCCGCTGAATGTCGGGCCTGCGGGGCTCGACACTAGCTCCCTCTTATGGCCATGAGAACACTTACACACCCATCAGCCAATTAACATCTTAAAGACACAACATCATAGTTTATATATTTCCAACCCAACTAGATAGGCTATCACCATATGCCTAAAAACTCATTACATGCAAAGCAACATAGTTCAAGCCGTGATTTGTCATAATTGTGATGATTATGGCGTACAGCTCATGAAAACCCCAAATCCACAATCTCAGAAAATTAGAATATTGTGAAAAGGGGCAATATTCTAGGCTCAAAGTGTCCCACTCAAATCAGCTAATTAAGCCATAACACCTGCAAAGGCTTCCTGAGCCTTTAAATGGTCTCTCAGTCTGGTTCAGTAGGAATCACAATCATGGGGAAGACTGCTGACCTGGCAGTTGTGCAGAAAACCATCATTGACACACTCCATAAGGAGGGAAAGCCTCAAAAGGTAATTGCAAAAGAAGTTGGATGTTCCCCAAGTGCTGTATCAAAGCACATTAATAGAAAGTTATGTGGAAGGGAAAAGTGTGGAAGGAAAAGGTGCACAAGCAGCAGGGATGACCACAGCCTGGAGAGGATTGTCAGAAAAAGGCCATTCAAAAGTGTTGGGGACTTTCACAAGGAGTGGACTGAGGCTGGAGTCAGTGCATGAAGAGCCACCACATACAGACGGATCCTGGACATGGGCTTCAAATATCGTATTCCGCTTGTCAAGCCACTCCTGAACAACAAACAACATCAGAAGTGTTTTACCTGGGCTAAAGAAAAACAGACCTGGTCTGTTGCTCACTGGTCCAAAGTCCTCTTTTCTGATGAGAGCAACTTTTGCATCTCATTTGGAAACCAAGGACCCAGAGTCTAGAGGAAGAATGGAGAGGCACACATTGCAATATGCTTGAAGTCCAGTGTGAAGTTTCCACAGTCTGTTGATTTGGGGAGTCATGTCATCTGCTGGTGTTGGTCCACTGTGCTTCATTAAATCCAGGGTCAACGCAGCTGTCTACCAGGACATTTTGCAGCACTTCATGCTTCCTTCCGCAGATGAGCTTTATGGGGATGCTGACTTCATTTTCCAGCAGGACTTGGCACCTGCCCACACTGCCGAAAGCACCAAAACCTGGTTCAATGACCATGGGATTACTGTGCTTGATTGGCCAGCAAACCCGCCTGACCTGAACCCCATAGAGAATCTATGGGGCATTGCCAAGAGAAAGATGAGAGACATGAGACCGAACAATGCAGAAGAGCTGAAGGCCGCTATTGAAGCATCCTGGTCTTCCATAACACCTCAGCAGTGCCGCAGGCTGATAGCTTCCATGCCAGGCCGCATTGAGGCAGTAATTGCTGCAAAAGGGGCCCAAACCAACTACTGAGTACATATGCATGCTTATACTTTTCAGCGGTCCAGTATTGTTCTATGTACACTCCTTGTTTTATTGATTGTATGTAATATTCTAATTTTGTGAGATTGTGGATTTGGGGTTTTCATGAGCTGTACGCCATAATCATCACAATTATGACAAATCACGGCTTGAACTATCTTTCTTTGCATGTAATGAGTCTATCTCATATATTAGTTTCCCCTTTTAAGTTGCATTACTGAAATAAATGAACTTTTGCACAATATTTTAATTTTTCAAGTTTCACCTGTAGAGTTTCTAATTCTGTAGTAGACATTTGATATTGTCTCTTGGTGGGAATCTTGGCACCAGGGACCAGATTTATGGTGCAATCATAATGTCTGTGGGGGGGGAGGGTCGAGGCTTCCTCCTCCCTGAAAACATCAGTGAATTCTGTGTATTTGACAGATTGGAAATCTCTCTGTTCACCTTTGGGGAGGGGAGGGGAGGTTTCAGAAGGTCGATTGTATTCAGGACTATCAAAGACATTAGACAGGTCTTTCCACTTAATAGTGGGGTTGTGGTGTTGTAACCAAGTGGTTCCCAGCACTACTGGAAGATTGATGTGGTCAGCTACAAGAAGGGTTAACTCTTCAGGATGGTGATTTATTGTTAATTTCAAAGGCACTGTGGCATGAGTAATGGGGCCTGCTTTCAAAATTCTGCTATCAATAGCTATCACTGGCAGTAGAGACTTCAGGGAAACTTTCGGGATCTTACATTTCTGGACTGTGGCTAGGCTTATGAAGTCGGAGGTTGCCCCTGAATCTATCAAAACAGGGATGGTGCTTTCCTGACCACTGGGAAGTGTCAAGATAGAATCAAATTTTATTAACGTACCTGAGCGTGGAGGTAATTGAGCCCTGTTCAGTGCTTGGGTGCCCCCCCTTTGAGCTCAGGGAGGGGGTCATTTCTCATTTCCCTGGGCTTGGGGCTTTGTCCAGGCATTGAGTAATGGAGATATTGTCAGGATGTCTGTTCCCTGTCCTGGGAGGTTTAGTAAGGCAATTCTTGACCATGTGGCCAGGCTCTCCACAATACAAACCAAGGGCAAGCTCTCTGCTCTGTTGCCGTTTTTCTGGTCCTGCAACTTTTCTGGCTTCTCCAATTTGCATCAGCTCTTCAGCTTCTAAATCCAAGGGAGCAAGGAGGTTTGGGGTAGTGATGGGAGGAGTCAGCTTTGGAAGTGGTTGGCTGGGGCTGCTGAATGTCATGCCTCTGTCAGAGCCTGAATCTGTGGAGAGATTGAAAATGAGCTGGAACTGGACCCTATGGAAGTCGAGGGAGAGGTGTCTGTGGCTTCAGAGGAATGTGGGGAAGAGCAGGCCGAGACAGGCCAGGGCCCTTCAGGATTGGGACAGGATGAACAGGAGAGACAGAGTTCAGGAGATGAGGAAGTGCCACCCCCCCACCTGATCCTAGAGCACGGAGAGTGGAGAGAAGGAGGGAACAATGCAGGCAGGCTCAATTACTGAGGAGGAGAGTGTCCCGCCCCTCTCCACAATGCACACCTGGAGACTGAGATTTAAGGAGACGCTGTGGGGAGAGGCATTTGTTGGGAACAAACGCTGACTCCTTGGAATTTTGTGTGTTGCTACTGATCTCTTGTTCTGTGACTTCTGCTTGGAAACCTGGAAATTCTGACTATTGGACTGACTGACAATGTTGCTTGGATGTTTAAAGACCTCAGACTGTATTTTGGCTTCTCTTCTGAAACTGCTCAGGCAAGCTTGTATTCACACAGACTCATTAGGTTTATGATGTATGTGTCATTCCGTCTTATCTCTGTGGCCTTGAGTAGATTCCTCTTCTAATCAGACTGTATGTGAAACTACTTGCAGCCAGAGTTGGCTGAAGGTGTGTGTGTCTTCTTTTGTTTGGAGGCTTGCCAGAAATGTGGGAGCATTTGGGGAAAATTTGGAGCAATTAAAGGGCTGTTTGAATTGCCAGCTGACTGCATGGCCTCTGTGCTGTGCCTTGGGTCATCACACTGAAAAATGCTCTAAGTTTTGCAAGTTGAGACTCAGCTGTTATAGCAGCTACGTAGAGGTCTTGTAGACTGCACATAATACCTTGTTGTATCAGTTGTGTGATTATGGCCTTGTTGAGCCTGTTATGTTCTTGGTTCGGTTAGGCATTGACAAGGCAGAGCAGTGAAACAGCAAACATGTTTATTGAGTAACAACAGAAGCAGTCCTAGTGGCTGCTGAACAGCTATATATACGGTTCGCCTCTAGGTGGCAACCAATAGATTTAAAGTAATCATTCCCACCCACAACATAGTTAACACCTTGGAGACAGGCAGTCTGGGTTGCAGCAACAAGAACCGTTAAGCAGTCATTCACTTAAGTACAGCAGTTAAGGTCACTACATTGTGCAACTTACTTTCAGCAATTAAGGCCAATACATTACACCCCTTCCCCCTAGACAGCTCATACTCTCAAATGCTGAACATAGGCCTGCAAATACTTAGGCGGTCATTGTGAGCATTCTGAACATCATGGGGTCGCTGGGGACTTCCAGTCTACCCGCCCACCTGCCAGGCTGGGTAGACCCGGACTGTGAGACCTGGTGGATTCAGGTAGACTGGGGTCCCTTTGGCTGGCCTGTTCCAGTAGGCCCAAACCAAAGTCCATCTGAGGAGCAAAGTTCATCGGCCTGGAATCCAGAGCTCAGTGGGTGCAGTCAGTGTAACTGGGGGGTGGGTGGGTGGGTTTAACTTATGGCTGATCCGCCGTCTCCTCAGCTGAGAGTTCCGTCGGCACATGCAGGCTCCACCATCGGGCCGCTGCCATACTGTCCTTGTGGTTGGCCCTCTTGAGAGCCCTGAGCCAGCGACTGATTCACTAGCCTTCGACACAGTTGGTCGATCTGCCGCCAAATTACTCGACCATCTTCCAAGGCCACTTTGTATGAAAGTGGCCCTGACACCTTAGCAACCACAGCTACCACCCACAAAGCCCCTTGACCATAATTCTGGGCCAAAACCTGGTCACCAACTTGCAGACTTCATGGTGGTTTTGGCTGTGCTGTGTTCAAGGCAACTCGGTCAGGGTGCAGACGGTCCAGCTTCGTAATCAAGCGCTGGCCCCATCTGAGTTCAGATGGGCTCCTGCCCATGGATGTGCAAGTAGTTGTGCGTTGGTAGAGTAAGAAATCTGCCAGCCTATGGTGCCAGTTACGATTCTTTTGAGGGATTCTTTGGTCGTTCGGACCATGTGTTCCGCTTGGCTGTTCGAGGCCGGGTGAAAGGGAGCCGAAGTGGCGTGCCTTATTAGATTAGCTCTGAGGAAGGGCTGGAATTCTGTGGTGGTCTGAGACCAGCACGTCTGGTAACCCGTGCATTGCAAAGATCCTGCGCAGTTCCTGGATGGTTCTGGCAGTAGTCATAGTTGAGACTGCTGTGACCTCTAACCATTTGGAGTGGCTCTCTACCACAATAAGGAACAACTGTCCCTGAAATGGCCTGGCAAAATTGATGTGGATTCTTGACCACGGTGTGTGTGTGTGTGTGTGCGTGTGTGGCTTCCCATTGGTGGACAGGGGCTTGAGGCATTTCTGGCCTCAATTCCTGACATGTGAAGCAGCTGTGTACTTGGGCCTCGATACCTTTATCTAGCCCAGGCCACCAGAGGTAGCTCCTTGTTAGTGCCTTCATCCGGACTATTCCAGGATGTCCCTTGTGCAGTGACTCTAACACCCTGGGTCTTAAAGAACTCAGGACTATGACCCGACTCCCCCAAAGAATGCACCCTTTATGAGCTGAGAGCTCATCTCTCCTCATGAAAAAACACTGGAATTTCGGCTTTGGACATTTGTCCAGCCATCGTGTGTGCACCCAATTCAACACGCAGCTAAGCATTTTGTCAGTGGCTGTTTCTGCAGCCATCTCTCCAGCGTGAAGGGGAGACTCCGGCAATTCCTGGATAGCCAGGATGCGCGCAGCCGGAGCGGTGTCTGGCTGTATGTGAGGCAGGGGCAACCTGCTAAGGCCATCTGCATGGCACATTTCCTTGCCTGGTTTGTGAATCAGCTCGTAGCTGTAAGCTGAAAGGAAGATAGACCACCTCAGCATTCATGGGGACAGAATCTGAGGTGTCTGCTTGTTCATGAACAACCCTAGAAGTGGCTTGTGGTCCGTGAAGACCGTGAAATGGTGGCCATACAAGTAACCATGGAATTTTTTTATGCTGGCCACTATGGCCAGGGCCTCTCTGTCGATTTGAGCGTAATTGTACCCCACTGATGACAGAGCCTTAGAGTAGTAAGCAATGGGAGTCTGTTTCCCATCAGGCCTCAAATGGCTCAACACTGCCCCTACCCCATACAGTGATGCATCACATGCAATGCAGACAGGCAGCTTTTCACTAAAGTGAGTGAGTAGTGAGTTTGAAGACAGCAGTGATTTGACTGCCACGAATCTTTTCTCGTGGATGCTCGTCCACTGCCACTGGGCCTTCTTGTCCAAGAGCCGGTGTAACAGCTCTGCCACTGCGGCCTTGTGTGTGAGGAAGGCATGATAAAAATTCAGGAGTCCCCAAAAGGCCTGAAGCTCCCCCTTAGACTTAGGGCTGGGAGCCTGCTGGATTGCCTTTAGCTTTGAATCCGCCGGGTGAATGCCTGTGGCATCTATCCGGTAACTGAAGAACTCAGTCAAGTCTACCCCAATCTTGCACTTCTCCTTTTTTAATTTCAGCCCCGCTTCTCAGAACTGCTGAAGGATGGCTTTAAGCCATTCGGCCAAAATCTCCACTGATTCCCCAGCTATGAGGACATCATCGAAATAGGGGCACACCCCTGGAATGCCCTTGAGCATTTGTTCCATCACTCCCTGGAAAAGCCCTGGGGCTACACTCACCCCAAACTGTAGGCGCTTCACCTTGAAGGCCCCCCCTATGGGTGACAATGGTCTGGGCAACTGCTGTGGCCTCGTCCACAGGCAGTTGCTGGTAGGCTTGCGCCAAATCTAATTTGGCGAACATGCGGCCTCCTTGCAGTGACGCCAAAATATGGCTGACTACTGGCACCGGATATGCGTGCTGTTGAAGTGCCCTGTTGATAGTACACTTATAATCTGTGCATATGCACACCTCCCCATTGGCCTTAAGCAGCGTAACTATGGGGGTCTCCCACACCCCACTGTCTACAGGCTGCAATACCCCTTGTTGCACGAGCTTGTCCAGCTCTGCATTGATTTTGGGTTTGAGGGCGAAAGGCACTCTACAAGGCTTGTTCCGTATTGAGGTTACAGTAGGATCAAGATGAAGGGCGATAGGAGGACCCTTGTCCTTCCCTAAACTTGAGCTGAAGACATCAGCAAACTCTTGGCAGACTGCAGACAGGTCTGCTGCTTGTGTCCTGTGAATGCCGCTTACTTGGATGCCCAAGGCATCAAACCAATCAAGGCCGATGAGGCTTGCGCATTGGCCTTCCACCACTATGATGTCACGTGGACCCTCAAAACCCTTGAATTGCACCCAAAGGGTGGCTTCGCCTTTGACCGCTACATGGGAGTTTTGGAAGTCCATGAGCAGTAGGTTAGACGGCTGAGGTTTGGCCCGTCTGCTGCTGCGATTGCAAATGTGTCTGAATGTCTCCTGGGAAATTAACAGGGCTGACCCTGTGTCCAGTTCCATGTTGCATGGAACTACCTGAAGATTGACCTGTAGTCTAAGCTTCTGCTTAAGGGGGCGATAGGCACCAGTGCGGAACACGCTCCTCCGGATGGAGCAAAAGCCTACTTGGTGTTGCCCCGGGCCCCCGGTACCTCTCATGAATGCATTGATTTCATTTCATTTCATTTATTTGATTTCTATACCGCCCTTCTCCCTAGGGACTCAGGGCGGTTCACAGGGCATATATAAATAGCTATACAAAAATTAAAAGAGAATTAAACCATGCCCAATTAAAATACAGCAATAATAGAATAATAAAAACCAATTAAAAACCCATATTCCCCATCAGGCCAGACCAGCTAACTCAAACAAGTGGGTCTTCAACCCGCGACGGAAGGATCGGAGGTCCGATGCCATCCGGAGCTCAACCGGCAGTTGGTTCCATAGTGCCGGAGCACCCACAGAGAAGGCCCTCCCCCTGGGGGCCACCAGTCGACATTCCCTGACCGGAGGCACCCTGAGGAGGCCCTCTCTGTGGGCACGCACAGGGCGGAGGGGAGTTGACGCCGGCAGCAGGTGGTCCTCGAGGTATCCTGGACCCATGCCATGTAAGGACTTGAAGATCATAACCAAGACCTTGAACCTCACCCGGAAGACAACTGGTAACCAATGCAGCTCGCGGAGCAAAGGTGTAACATGGGAGTACTGGGAAACTCCCAAGACAACTCTCGCGGCCGCATTCTGTACCAGTTGGAGCCTCCGAGTGGTCTTCAAGGGAAGCCCCATGTAGAGAGCATTACAATAGTCTAGGCGAGAGGTCACGAGCGCATGAGTGACCGTACACAGGGCATCCCGGACCAGATAGGGCCGCAACTGGCGCACCAGGCGAACCTGGGCGAAAGCCCCCCTAGTCACGGCCACTATATGGTCTTCCAAGGTAAGTCGTGAATCTAGGAGGACTCCCAAGTTGCAAGCCCTATCCACGGGGGGTAAGAGCTCACCCCCCATAGAAAGCGATGGAACATTTTGAATGTCCCGGGATGCCGGAATGTACAGCCACTCAGTCTTGTCAGGGTTGAGTTGAAGTCTGTTCCTCCCCATCCTGACCCGAACCGCCTCCAGGCAACGGGACATCACAGCGAGGGCATCACTGGGGTGGTTTGGGGTCGAAATGAAAAGTTGGGTATCATCGGCATATTGATGATACCCAACTCCAAAACCACGAATGATCTCACCCAGCGGTTTCATGTAGATGTTGAACAGGAGAGGCGAGAGAACCGACCCCTGAGGAACTCCACAAACGAGAGACCTAGGGGCCGATCTCTGCCCCCCTGCCAACACCGACTGCGAGCGTCCCAGGAGATAGGAGGAGAACCACTGAAGAACTGTGCCTCCCACTCCCAATCCCCTGAGACGCCGCAGCAAGATACCATGGTCGATGGTATCGAAAGCCGCCGAGAGGTCTAATAGGACTAGGACAGAGGAATATCCCCTATCCCGAGCCCTCCAGAGATCATTCACCAGAGCGACCAATGCCGTCTCCGTGCTGTACCCGGGCCTGAAACCCGATTGGTAAGGGTCCAAATAATCCTCTTCATCCAGGACCAGAGGGAGCTGATGCGCCACCACACTCTCAACAACCTTCGCAAGAAAGCGAAGGTTGGAGACTGGACGAAAGTTGTTCAATACAGCTGGGTCCAAGGCAGGCTTCTTGAGGAGAGGTCTCACCACCGCCTCCTTCAAGACGGTGGGGAAATAACCCTCACTCAAAGAAGCAGATATAACCGCCTGGAGCCAGCCTCGTGTCCTCTCCCTAGCTGCATAGACCAGCCAGGAAGGGCACGGATCCAATAAACATGTGGTGGAGCTCAGCCTCCCCATAATCCTGTCCACTTCATCAGGGGTCACAGAATCAAACTCCTCCCAAATAACCTCGACAAGACCGCCCGTGTCCTGATCGCCAGACTCTGCCCAGCTGGAGTCCAAACCGGTCCGAATCCGAGCGATTTTATCCGACAGATGTTGACTAAATTCCTCGGCACGACCCTGCAAGGGATCCTCCCTCACCTCCTGATTAAGAAGGGAGCAAGTCACCCTAAACAGGGCGGCCGGGCGATTATCTGCGGACGCGATGAGGGTAGAGAAGTAATTACACCTCGCCACCCTCATCGCTGCGAGATAAGACCTAATATGGGTTCTTAACAGCAACCGGTCGGATTCAGATCGGCTATACCTCCAGCAGCTCTCTAGGCCCCGTTTCCGACGCTTCATCTCCCGGAGCTCCGCGGAGAACCATGGAGCTCGTTGGGATCTGCACCGGGTCAGGGGCCGCAAGGGTACAACCCGGTCAAGTGCCTCAGTGGCTGCCCTTTCCCAGGCTTCCACTAAGGCATCCGCCGAGTTGTGAGCAGTGGAGGCAGGTGGGGACCCCAGCACCGCTTGGAATCTATCAGGATCCATTAAGCGTCTGGGGCGGTACCATATAATTGGCTCCATACCCCCTCGGCGGGGGGGTGGCAAAACGGAAGACCAGCCACAGGAGGTGATGATCGGTCCATGACAGGGGCATAATAAATGGAGAGCCCCCACCAAGATCATCCAACCACCGCCCAGATAAGAAAATCAGGTCAAGGGTGTGGCCTCCCTCATGAGTTGGTTCAGAAATTACTTGCGTCAGGTCCATGGCCGTCATGGAAGCCATGAACTCCCGAGCTAGCTCAGATGAGCCTCCCAGGGATGGTAGATTGAAGTCTCCCAAAACTATAAGTTTGGGGAACTCAACCACCAACCCCGAGAGGATATCGAGCAGCTCGGGCAGGGCTGCCGCTGCGCGACTAGGCAAAATGTACACCAGCAGCAAGCCCAACTGCGCCCCAGAACCAAATCTCACAAAGAGAGACTCACACCCGACTATCTGAGGAACGGTGGTCTCCCGCGGACATAAGGTCTCCCTAATAGTCACCGCCACACCCCCACCCCTACCATGAGCTCGTGGCCGGTGTAGCACCCGGAAGCCTGGTGGGCACAGGTCAACCAAAGGGACCCCACCCTCTGGGCCAAACCAAGTCTCCGTGATGCAAGCCAGGTCCGCGTGCTCACCCTCAACTAAATCCCTAACGAGGGGAGCTTTGTTAACCATGGACCTGGCATTCAGGTACACCAGCCGGAGCCCAGGAGGCTGCACATCCTCGCTCCCGGAACCTCGGGGAAGAGGCAGAGGGTCGGAGCGCCTCACCACTTGCAAATAGCGGAGACGGCCCTCCCGGTAATGATACGGCCCTCTGTCTATCCACCTGCTGCCATTCCCCGTCATGGGAATCGGTAATCCCACGACCCGCTCATGAGCCCCGGAGGCAACCACACCCTGTTCTCCCCCCGCACGGTCAGACCCAAGTCTGGCCTGAGCCATGGTTGATTGGCCACCCCCCATAGCCAGACAACCCCTATCTCCCACCCCTCTCCCTAACCCCATAAAAATTTCGATAAAAAAGTAATCAGAGGCCTCCTATTAAATTTGTGTTGACGGCCCCTGCCCCTGCCCAGCCATCTCTCAGGGTCCCAAAACTCGGGCCCGTCATCGAGGTTAAGAGTGTTTAAGGAGGCGGGTTGCACCCAGGAGAGGGGGGCACCCCTGAGGGCGTACAAGTCCGTGCTGGTGTATTGTCGCATGGGTCTAGCAAGTCCAGGATAGGCATCCCATTAGTTATGTCCATGGGAGGATCGAAACATGGAGACAGATATCTGGGTCCCCACCCAACTTCACTGCCACTCAGTTGGGTGCCCCCAGAGACAGGCCGCCCCCCGCCCTCTCACGACGGGTTGCAACTCTGTTCCTGGGGGTGGACCAGATATCCTCTGGGTAGGCAAACCCCATAGAGCTCCCACCTCTATGGGGCTGCAGATGGAAAAGTCAGGCCACTCTCCCACCGTGGCCAGTACCCAGGTGTGTCCAAAATCCAAGGGGAGAGGGGGGGGGGGGGTAGGCAGGAAGATGATAAGTATATATGTCCAAGGCAAAAAGGGTAGGCAGGCCAGGATAGTAGGGATGGTCTGAAGTCGCCGTCATCGCTGCAGAAGCAGTCCAAAGGCGGTGCAGGAAGCCCGTGTCGTTCTTGCTCCATCAAGATGACCCACGGTCGTCTTCTTCGCCGCCGAAACGGCCCGAAGACGCCGTCGCCGCAAAAGGCGGCCCGAAGCAAGGATAGAGACCACCATCACCGCCGAGATGAATAATAGTCGCCCTCTCCGCCACCAAAAACGGCCCGGGGGCGACACCGCCGCCGAAAGCGGCCCAAGGTGGCCTGGGCAACATGGGAGTCCCACCGCCGGCAAGAGGGGCCAAAAGCCCAAAAAGCACCAAAGCCAGCAGCCGGCCCCCGCAGACGGGGCAACAGTCCCAGAACGCCGGTGCCGACGGAAGCGGCCCGAAAGCAGGCCCCAGAAACGTCCCATCAGCTGTTAAACACCAAGAGCGCCCAGAACAGGCCGCCATCGCCGTCGCCGCCAGACTCGGGCCGCCGCCGCCACCGAGCGCGGCCCGAAAGACCACCGCACGGGCCGCAACCAGCGCCGAAGCCGACGCCCACGCCGTCGCCGCCATCATCGCCGCCACCCGAACAGCCTCACGGGCATCCTCCTCGCCGACGGGCGTCCTCCTCGCCGACCAGAGCCAGCCCGAGAACGCCAAGGCGGCCCAGACGGCCCGAAACAGCAGGAAACGCCGGCGCCGGACACGAGCAGCCACAGACAGTCCGGAAAAGGTGAACAGCGAGAGGAAACAGTCGGAGGACAGCAGGGCCAGCAGCCGGGCAGCTTGGAGAACAGGAGTCCAAGTTATTCACTGCCAGCTTCATCAACCTCCTAGTTGCCTCTCTGCCACTTACCACAAACCCCCAATCCCCATCTCAGAAAGCCTCAGGGCTCGTGAGGGGCTCCCAAGGGACGCCTAGCAGCTGGAGCTCGCGGAGCTCAGCCGAGCACGTCCGCCATCTTGGGCATGCGTATTTGTTATCTTTTGGTGGACCATCCCTCTGGCTTGCCACATGCCTGGCACGTTGCTGCTTGGAATCGGCATTCTGAGGGTCGATGGCGACCTCTGCAGCCCATGCATCTAGGGAAAGGAACTGCCTTCTCAGCTGGCCTCTGTCCCCTCTCTGGTTGCTTCCACAGCTGATCGACTTTGAAGTCCAAGTCAGACTCTTCTGTGCACTTGGCGTCCTCATGGTGGACAACTTCTGGGCTGGGTGTGCTCTTGGAGGGCCGCAACGCTTTAACGGCCCTTCTGGCAGCTTTGTTGGCCGTCACCTTTCTCAAGGCATCTTGGAGTGGGAGGGTCTCCTTAGCGAACAGCTTTTGCTGGAGCTCTCGGTTTCTCAGTCCGCAGACTAAATGGTCCCTCAGTCTTTCCTCTAAGTCTGCAAAGTTGCACAGCCGAGATGCCTGTCGGAGGGCAGCTATGAACTCTGTTGCAGATTTGCCAGGCTGTTCTTCCCGCTGCTCAAATGCGTGCCTCCACACTATGATGGATAGTTTCGGCTCAAAGTGGTCCCTGAGCTTCTTCTTCAGATCCGTGTAGGTGACCGACTCGAGTGGAGCAGGGGCAAACAGGTTCTTGGCTATGTCGAAGGTAGTGTTGTGATTCTGTGTCAGCCTGTGCTCCCAACAGCTGAGTCCAAGGGATCTGAGGAGGAAGAGGAGAGGTTTGGAGAGCCTTCAGAGTCGGAGGGAGGCTCTGAGGCATTACAGGACTCACAGTCAGAGGAAGAGCCGGGCCCCTCCAATCGTGTTCTGTATGAGGCTCAGCTGTGTGGGGAGGATGACTCAGACTCTGAGGCTTCACAGATGAATGTATTTATAGACGCTTGATTTAGAAGGCAGCTTAGCAGAGCATATCAGAGAAAGACTATGTGGTAACTCAGTGAAAGGAGGAGAAGGCATTGAGAAGCCACGCCTTGGGGCTGCTAATAAAAGAGGAAGGTGTGGACGGTGCTGGTTGCTGAAGGCAACCGTTTGTAGAACTCCAAAGGAAATCCTGGTCTGTTTGTGTTCTTGCTGAACTTCTTGTTTAACTCTTGTTTTTGCTGTTTGAACCATTTATTTGCTCAGGAAAATATTCTGTTGTTTTTTGGACTTAAGTGTTTGAACTGTATATAAATAAAAAGGTTTGGGTTTTTCCAGCCTATTGATTAAAAGAAAAGGGGTTGTCCTTGACACAAACAAGGACAGTCGTAGGCTGGAACAGAACAGGTAGCCGGGCCGCAGACGCACAGGAGTCTCGCGGCCTTCATCCCGTCTTTGCTAACCTGGTTAGCATGGAGGTAATTCTCGACGTGAGAGATGTAAGAACTCCACCTCTCAGGGTGTGTCACATCGAATTCCTTCACTTTTCCCACTTTTGCCATAGTGAGTTGCTTCTTGCTCGCAATGCCTTGTGCTACTGGCTTCTGTGCTGGACCTAGGATGGATCCTCAGGGTGTGGCGGTCTCCAGCATGGCTTGCTGGCAGACCGAGGGGGGGGGAACGTAGTTCTTGCCAGGCTCTGGTGCTGGCCTCACACCCTAGTGACTTCAGGCTCTCTCGATTAAGCAGCACATCCCACTGTTATGTTCTTGGTTTGGTTAGGCATTGACGAGGCAGAGCAGTGGAACAGCAAACATGTTTATTGAGTAACCACAGAAGCAGCCCTAGTGGCTGCTGAACAGCTATATATACGTTTGCCTTTAGGCGGCAACCAATAGATTTAAAGTAACCATTCCCACCCAAAACATAGTTAACAGCTTCCCTGTAGTCAGCAACCCCAATAAAAGTTCCTATTGAAATGATGCACATTTCAAGAGTTCTGCTTTCTTGGGAGGTTTAGCTGAGGCAGGTCCTTAAAATAAACAGCTGAAAGGAAAAGATGCAGACCAACTCTCAGGCTGTTCCCATTGAAAATTGCAAACATTGAGATTCTTCTTCCCAGGTAGGCCCACGGTCGTCTGAGGGTTGTCTTGGGTCATTCCTAGTTGCTCTCATTCAAATCTGGGTAGCATGCCACCAAAGAACTGGCTTTCAGGGCAAAATCAGCTGTTTGTCCACAGGAGAAAAAGATCGCTCCACTGCACAGCTCACCATTTTCGGAGGACTCTGCAATAGTACAATGTTTGAATGAAAGAAGGATACATTTAGACTAGAGTCTCTCCTGGATGGGAGCCATTCAACCTTTTTCAGATCGACCATATACCTTTCACAATGTAGAAGCTGACTGAGGGAGATGATGGCTGCATTTCTGGAACCCCATTTTCTTCTATTTCCTCTATTATTTTGGACTTGTAAAGTAATCTGATTTGGCTGTAGGTAACAGTTATGATTCATGCAATGCTACCGGGGGGGGGGCATGGAACTTTTGTTATATGTTTTTCTGGATGTAGGCTTTGATCTCTTAGCTTATTCCTTACTCTCCTTTTAGGTTCCAACTTTAGGATCCACCTTTTCACCACTGTTATCTGCTTTTGAATCACACTTGCCTCTGCATGAGTTTGTTTTAACTGACTCAGCAGAGGTATTTGGATGGCTATGTTTAATCTTAATAAAAGATTCTTTTAAAGTGTTCACTTTGTTGTTAACTGTGGTCAGGAGCTCAAAAATTGACAATACTGTTTGTGTCATCAGTATGCCTTGTCTAGTTATAAAGTCAGTAACATTTGTCTGGTTATAAAGTCAGTAACATTTTTGTGCTGTTCCACTCACACACACACGCATTCGCACACCCCCCCCACAAGTGTTAGGAGTCTTTATTAAGGCTTCCAAGCCTGAATTAGCATTCCCCAGCAATTCCCTTTGCCAGCATCAGCCAAACCCCAATGAGTTCAACAGGATACTCAAAAGAAGCCAGATTAGTCCACAGCACAAAGACAAGGCAAGTCCACTAGGCAAAAGCAAGTCCCCAAGGCAAAGGCAAGTCTACAGGGCAAAGGCAAATCCACAGTTGAAGAGGCATGATCTGAAGTTCAAGGCAAGAATCACAATGGCTGAAGAACACACGTTCCCAGCATTGTTTCACTCCGCTTGCTGAGCTAAATAATTGCTTCTTGGTGTAGCCCATCAAGAGGAGTGAGGCTGCTGACTCGTTGTGCTTGCCTCCTCAGCCCTACATTCTCTCGGATCGGCAGGAGGAGGCAGTTCTTCTTCATCTCCACTGACCAGCTGCAGCTGTGTGCCCATTCCACCCAAAGCCTCTGGGCTTCCCAGATGCAGCTGTGCCTCTCCTGTCTTTAGCTCAGCTGGCTGCTGGTCTGGTCACTCCCCTGTGCTTGGCCCCTCCACTCCTTGCTCATAGCCCTTAGCTGCTTCCCCTCCTTATGTGCCTGGGACCAGCTCATCCTCCTCCGAACTAGCATCTGGAGAGGTGTCTGAGGAAGCATCCAGGGGAGTCATCACAGTTTTTATTTTTTAAGTCTTCATCCCCTTGTTTCATAAGTCTTGCAGTGGCTCCTCCCCAAGATGGCTGTTACACAGTAAGAACTTTTCTTTTCTTTTACTGACAACCTGCTGATTTTACTGCCAAAGCTGATTCTCTGGCAGTGTTGCTCCCTGGATTTGAATGGGAGCACTTAGGAATGACCCAAGAGGACTTTTGAACAACCATGGACCCAGTTCAGAAGGGGAGTCTTGAAGATTCCAGTTCCCTCTGGAAGCAATTGAAAAGTCACTGGGCATATACATCTTCCTGTCAGCAGTTTTGTTTTCTTAAGAATGCCTGGGATCTTAACTTTCACTTTTTGAATTTATTGTTTTATTTTGTTTTTTGCTTTAAAAGTTGATCAGTGGTTGGATACTGTTTAATTTCAACCTCTTGCTGGAATCTGTTTTTTTCTTTTGGTTCCCCCTTTGATATATGTTGTTTTGGATAACTCCCTCCATTAAGGAAGCACAGCACAACTTTGGAGGGTTAAGAGTTTTCATTTGACTTATTTCAATATTAGACTCTCACTACAGGATTTTTGTACTTTTTGAATTTGCAAAATATTTGGAGTTTACCTTTTTTGAATTTTTTTTAACCTTGAATTGAAATATACAGAAACATTTAGAAAACATCCCTTCAGTTTCCTTCTTGCTTCAGTGTTCTTTGTTCCCTGATCAAGTTTCACAAACTAAGGAATGGCTGAAAAGTGGCTGAAACCTAAGAAAAGTCGGTTGAGTAGTATGCAGCTTCTACCTGAATGTCTCTCTAAAAAGGTTGATGAGACGATAATGATGGTGCAAAATATGCTGGGGCATGTAACTCTGGATAAAGATATACAAAAAGACTTCAATCCAGTTCCAGACCAAAGAAATATTCTCACGGCTGGAGAATTAACTGAGTTGATTCCATGTTTCTCTGAGGTTTAAGCCTATATATCCCTACAATATTAGGACTCTGTTTGAATGGGGAAGTGACAAATTCCCTTTTTCTATGAAGATTGGGGGAGACTGGATGGATTTATTATTGTTCTGTAGCAGCCTGCTACCGGCCCTGCAGAAAAGGCAGGGACAACCCCTTTTACAAGAAGGCAAGAGGCTGGAACTAAACCTGCCAAATTTATTGACACAAAAGCAAACAGAACAAGACACGAACCATGAAACAGGAGCTATTCAAGCGGTTGCCTTCAGCAAACCAGCCCTCCCACGCATTCCCCTTTTATACAGTTCAGGGCGTGGCTTCTCTCTGCCTCCTTCTGAGGTGCCCCATTGCCTTCCTCTGTTTACTCCTGATTGACTGCCTCCTGCGTCGGGCGTCGTTGAACAGGGCCAGCTGTGGGTCATCTTCATCCACGCTGTCAGGCTCACACAGCTGGGTCTGCGTCATGACCAGGTGGGAGGGGCCTGGCTGAGGGCTCTGTGGAGCCTCAATATTATTCTTAGCAAGCTCTTCAACACCCCCCTCCTCCTCCTCTGAGCCGTCCGACCCAACTGCCGAACCCACAGGCTGACCCTGAATCACAAAAATTATACCTAACTGGAAACCACTTCTATTTGGACTTTGATGGGAAGACAGATTTATTGTGGAGACTGAATCTATTATATTTAATTAGACAATTGATAAGAGATGGTTTTAAGAAAGAAACATGGATATTTGATCCAGGACAAACTATTTTTAACTTTTGGGATGATTTGGGATAGATAAGATGCTGTGGTAAACTTTCTATGAGTGGATTATAATAACAGTTTGTTAACAGACAGTTTTGAAACTTTAGAGGGTTTTTTTTAGTAGTAGTATTCTTCCTGTTAACTATTTTGTCACTACTGAAATATATAGAAGACAGGTCAATAACTTGCAAATAGAATTATCATTTTAAAAATTTTGAGGGGGCCTGTTTCTCAAGGGGTGAGAACCAATGTCATAGTAATGTATTAATCAGTATTCAGTTGGGGGGGATAATATGTCTATGTAGTATGTGTTGGGTTTTTTTGATACACTTTTTTCTATTTTAATGTCTTGATCATTTTGTTTCTTTTTGTCCTTTTTTGGATTTTTTTGGAGTTTAATATTTTAACCTTGTCTTGAATAAAATAAAAAAGATGTAAAAAATAAGTCTTGCAGCAGCTGGACAAATGGCTGCAATCTGAGAAAGGGAAGCTTCCTCAGGGATAGAGGCAGAAAGATCTAAAACTTGGGAGCTCTCCATCTCCATTTGTAAAGGGGGGAGGTCATATCTGTTTGATAGGCTATCAGGAAAAGTAGGAGTGGCTTGGTTACTTATGGCAAGTGGCTGTTTATTTTTTAGGAGTCTGTCAGCTTTGAGCTATTTAGTAGGCTTGAGTGAAGTCTGAGAAGCAGAATGTAAGTGCTGCCTCTTCTTCCTTTTTCCCATGGCATAGATGATAAAAATACCAGTCTCCAGTAAAAACAGTAAAAATACAGGTCTCCGGCATGAGAGTAAAAGGGATGAAAATAAAATAAAATGGAATAATATAAAAGCAAAAGAGCCACTTAAAAATTAAATTAAAAAGAGGCTATAGAAGGAGCTCTTAACAACAGATGCTACCTCTACGCAAGGGGTCCCCAACCCCTGGCCCATGGACTGGTACTAGGCCACGGCATGCCAGTAAAAAGCAAAGTCCCATCTGTGGGATGCAGGCAGCACACAAAACCATGCACTCTCTGGTCCGCAGAAAAACCTTTCTCCACAGAACCAGTCCCTGGTGCCCAAAAGGTTGGGGACCTCTGCTCTACTCCATCATTCTGGGCTCTCCCACTAGTGATTTTTAGCATGTTCCAGAGTCATCCACTCATCATTGTGGCTATATAATACTAATGAGGATAGGTTTTGAAACACCCATGATGGCAGAGTGATACTAGAAAAAATATATAATATATATATTTTTTTATTAAAATTTTTTACAAATACATTATAAGCATAAGACCCACCCCTCCCCCGCCCCCACCCAATTTCCCCTCCCTCACCCTCCCCCCCGACTTCCCAGAGTGTAATACAGGGTATTAACCCTAACAATCTTAAACTATAATATGCTAACTAAATATAATAACACTTTAAATACTATCAAACTTTAACTCTCCTTAAAAATAACTAAATAATAATAAATCTTATAAATCTACTACTTATTCAAATGCTAAATGAAACTTTTTGGTCCCATATTTATTCTGAATACAATCAATCCATCTTCTCCATTCCAAGATATATCTTTGTTGCAAATGGTCTTTCAAATATGCTGAAATTTTTGCCATTTCTGCCAGGTTCAAAACTTTTAAAGTCCATTCTTCTATAGTAGGCAAATCCTCCTTCTTCCAATATTGCGCTACCAAAAGTCTTGCTGCCGTTATTAAATACAACATCAATTTAGTTTCTATAGCAGTACAGTCTATAGTAATACCCAGCCGAAATAATTGTGGAGAAAACTTTATCTTTTTCTTAAATATCTTCTGCATATTCCACCAAATTTTAATCCAAAAAGCTTTAACTTTTTCACAAGTCCACCACATATGATAATACATTGCATCATCACAACCACACCTCCAGCATTTAGTCTGATAATTTGGATACATACATGCCAATTTCTTAGGATCTAAATGCCATCTATAAAACATCTTATAAAAATTATCTCTTAAATTTTGTGCCTGTGTAAATTTTACATTTCTGACCCAGATTGTTTCCCAAGTATCCTTCGTTATTGGTTCTTGAATATTCTGGGCCCATTTTATCATACAATCTTTAATAAGTTCCATTTCTGAATCTATTTCTATCAATGCATTATATATCCTTCTTATATGTGCAGGACTTTCATCTCTAATTTGTTTAACCAAATTTTCATCTACTATGGAAATACCAATTTTCTGATCCTGTTTCCATCTAGCTTGTAACTGCCCATACTGAAACCAAGTTTGTTCTATCTTTTCTTCTTTTAAAATATTAAATGGCTTTAATTGCCATACATTTCTTTCCAATCTAAGAATTTCTTTATATGTAATCACATCATGCTTAAATACCACATTTATATTTTCTATCGCATGTTTAGGTATTGCCCAAATTGGAATTTTAAAATTCAACTTATAACGATATTTCTTCCAAACTCGCAACAGGGCATATCTTAATATATGTGTCTTAAAACATTATCCACTTTTTTATCAAACAATAAATAAGCATGCCAACCATATAACAAATCATATCCTTCAATATTCAGTAATCTCCCTTGTGTTAAATTAAACCAATTACTAATTAATGATAATGCCGCAGCCTCATAGTATAATTTAAAATTGGGCATTTTAAGACCACCTCTTTCACGTACATCTTGCATTATCTTAAGTTTAACTCTCAGTCTCTTCCCTGCCCAAATAAATTTATTAATACCTCTCTGCCATTCCTCCAAATTTGAGTCTTTTTTAAGTATAGGTATCATTTGGAACAAGAATAAGTATTTAGGTAAAACATTCATTTTCACAGCTGCAATTCTTCCCAATAAGGAGAATTGTAATTTTTTCTAACTATCTAATTCTTTTTGTATTTTTGGCCATAACAATTCATAATTGTTTATATTAGTAGTTAATATAAAATCAATGCTAGAAAAAGATTGATGTCTATTAGAAAAAAAAGTAAAATCCTTTTCTTCCAAATTTCGTTCTCTCCAGACATCTCACAATTCCAAGTCATCTTTCAAATCAAAAAAAGATTTTGGCAATCTAGCATGGCTTGGAGTAGTTTTAAAAGAACCTTTTTATCTTTCTGAGTATCCAACACTCCATTCCAATCTCCCATTAAAATACTCGATTTATGATCCCATTGAATTATTTTATTATGTAACAGTTTATAAAATTCTCCTTGCTGTTGATTAGGTGCATATACTCCAATTAAAAGTATTTTTCCCTTCTATTAATAGTTCAATTATAATATATCTTCCTTGTTTATCTGCTTCAATTAAATTAGCTGTTAAGTCTTTCTTTACATAGATAACTACTCCATTTTTCTTCTCTGGAGCAGATGCAATAAATTGTATACCCAGTCTAGAATTTATCAAATATTTTTGATCAGATGCGCGAATATGCGTTTCTTGCAAACATACAACATCATTTTTAAATTGTTTCAAATACTGAAATAGTTTCTTTCTCTTTTGTGGTGAATTTAATCCATTAACATTCCATGTTACAAACTTTGTCGCCATATTTTGCGACTTGAAGCTTTTGGAGCGTTTCTTGCAGATCCATAAGCATCTGCCTCTTTGGCCTAGCTCTTCCCACTGCTTCACTAGAAGTAGATTCCTGACTTGTAGTTATAGAACACTGTTTCTGTTGTTGTTGTTGTTGTTCCTTATGTCTAGATGCAGCCCGTGTCACTCTTTGAATCTTAGATTCTTCTAATAAAACCTGGGGTTGCACACTTTCCGAGATTTGCTGTACTTCTTGTACCTGTCTCTCTCCTTCTTCTCCTCCTCCTCCTTTAGCTTCTTCTTTCCCTCCTTTGACTTCTGAAGATGGCGGTAAACCTGCTTTCAATACATTAGAATCAAAATCACGTGCCTTCAGAACTGTATTAAGATGATATCTTACTCCAGCATAATTCACCACAATCCCCATTGGTATCTCCCATCTGAACTGAAGCTGTTGTTTTTTTAATTCATCTGCCAGAAAAACAAAATCTTTCCTTTTTCTCAAAATTCTTGGGGGAATCTCTTTCAGAATCAAAACCTCTTGATTAGCCACTTTAAATCTATTATTGTAAAAAGCTTGAATGATCTCATTTCTGATCTTTCTCTTTGTAAAATACACAACCACATCTCTTGGCAGTTTCCTTTGCCTTGCAATCCAAGAATTAACATGGAATACTTTATCTCCACAAAAAAATCTTCCGGTTGAATTCCCAAAATAGGTGCCAGAGCATCCACCAACATCTCCTCCAGATTTTCCTGTGGATTCTCTTTTAAAACTCTTATCCTCAGGGCAAACTCCATGTCTCTATATTGTGTCATCACCACTTCATCATCAATTTTTTCCATTTTATTCTCAACTTCACACATTTTAGCCTCCAGCATCAGTTTATTTTATTTCACTTCTTCCACACGTTCATCCAGACTCTCAATACAACCTGAGAGCCCCTGAAATGCCATCAAAATATCCTCCCGTATTTCCTTATTTTTTTCTTCAATAAGTTCTGCCACCTGCTCAGATATTTTTTCAGACTGAAGTTTTAAAGCATCTTTTAAAGCATCTTGTAAATCTTTTAAAGTCAGTGCAGGTGCAACAGCTGCGGCAGGTAACATCAAAGATTGAATTCCAGATTGCTGAACAGGGGATGCCCCCGGACCTTTAGAAACGGGAATTCTAGGTGGTTTGGAAGCCATTTTAATACCTAATTAACTTTTGTTGCACACTTTCACTTTTCTGCCCCACTTGCTATTGTAGTTTAGCTATTAAATATCCCAGTCTTATAATCAGCTCCAAAGTTTAACAAAATCTTAAAGTTCTGAGAATCCACTTTGCATATTCCTCCTCAATATCCAAACAATCACTTTCACTTTGAAGAAAAAATAACACACCAGCCAGACGCTTTCAATTCTTGTTACAAAGAATAACTCAGGTGCCATCTTCCTCTTCTTTTTTAAAATGATCGTTGAAACAGGAAAAAAGTTGAAGTTCCAGAGTTAAAGTCTTATACTTGCTGTTTATATTGCTCCCGCATCTGCTCCGCCTGCATCAATTACTCAAAATAATAAACAAATCCAGCAGGAGTGGATTCAGCATCTTGTTCTGCTTAAAAGCAGAAAAGTCCTCCGATCCGGTGTATTTTCCGGGCTTCGGGGGAGCTCTCGCCCTTCAAGCCCCAGAATAAACATTCTGGGGCTCTAGGGGAGCTCTACCCCTACCCAGAGTCTCGCCTTCCCCTCTTCGCCCGAGAGAAAGGGTTTTTAAGCCACAGAACAGCTGATCGTCGGCTGCTCCGTGGCTTTAACAAAATCAGAAGGCTGGCGGTCAATCCCGACTGTCCACACCGCTGAAGCGCCACCCGGAAGTCCCCTAAAATATATATAAGATATTATTGAGGAAATTGTCTGAATCAGATTTTTCAAACCCATTTGCAAATTTTAATTAAAATATGGGTTGACTTGTTACAGACTTGCTCTATTTGAATAGAATATTCAAAATCTATTGTAGATTTAATCAATATTCTTACTCTCCTATTGTATTTCCAGTAAGCTTTCCCCTTACTATCAGATTACTGGATCAGTAAATTATTTTAAATTATTGGATCTGTAAATAATTTATTAGACTGAGAAAATTTAAGGAAAAAAACAGGAAGCCAAACATTCCTCCTCTGATAACTAGTAATAAAAGAGATGGATAAACATAATACTTCAGTTAGCTTTCAAATTAAACCTTACAGAGTCAGCATCTTGCCCACAACAATCTGGGTCCTCGTTTTACTGACCTCGGAAGGATGGAAGGGTGAGTCAACCTTGAGCCGGTGAGATTTGAACTGTGGAACTGCTGGCATCTGGCAGTCAGCAGAAGTAGCCTGCAGTACTGCATTCTAACCACTACACCACCACGACTAATGTTTGAATTAGTAACATCGTGTGGTCAGTAAACCAAAATTGGGAATGATTTCAGCTGGTTGTGTTGTGATTCCTTGCCAGCCAGTGGATCTGGTAGCTGAGTCTGAGGAATCAGATGAGGAGTAGGGGCCTGAGTCAGAGGAAGGCTCTGAGGAGCTCCAAGACTTACAGTTGGACAAGGAGCCTGGCCCCTCTACTCGCACTCAGGCTGTGCTGGGAGCCTGAGTTGGACAGTGATGAAGAACAGCTGGGACAAATCCCAGATGCAGGAATGCACAGGCAAGAGAAGCAAGTAGGACAGAGTAATGCAATGGGGTGGCTCCAAAGGCAAAGGAGAAGGCATTAGGAAGCCACGCCTTGGCTGAATTATAAAAGGGAAGGTGTGGAAGGTGCTGGTTGCTGAAGGCAACCCTTCATGTTGAGGATCGAGGTTCTGTGGACTGTGTTTGTTTGCCTTGAACATTGACTCAGGTCTGTGAGAATAAAAGGGATTGTTTTTTTCTTGCGGTTCCTGCCTGTTTCTTGGAAGAGGGGTTTCTCCTTGTGAGCATAACAAGGACTCACATAGGCTGGGACAGAACAGGTTGTTGCTAGTTGCTAGTATTTCATCTTGTAAGTTTGAATATAAAATTAACTAATATTTACTGTGATGTTTGAACCAATAAACTGTGCTTTGCTTTTCGAACAGGGCAGTGGCATTGTTTCACAACAGTGTCAAAATGACAGTCACAAGAGGACAAAAGAAGCCCTGCCCCTTTTTATATATGTACAGTGCACATTAAAAAGGTGTGAGGCTTTCATTGTCTGATTGTTCCTGCCTTTTGGCATCATTGACTTTCCTTTTTAAAAAAAAACTTTCCTGAATGTTCCTCATTTGGAAATTATTGCTCCTAAGGATTGTAGCTGAAGAAAATGAAAGGCAGTGAGCATCTTGAAGCCACAAGTTATCTCTTGCAAATATGGATGCTTAATCCACTGTTTGAATTATCAATTTCTGAAACAAACCTGGCTGAAGCCATCTTTGTCGTTCTAACTTGCCACATAGTTTGGGGGGAAGTGGGGCACTGAAAGTATTGTTAGACTAAACACGGAGCGGTCCTGTGGGAACCAAGGTCATTCCCATGGGAGCTGGAAGGTGGAGAGAAGTGTCACAGAGCCTGCCAATTGCTTTCATTGTGTAGCATGATCAATAGCATAGTAGAGGGGAGCAATTTGTTACATTCAGTTACATTGAATCCCTGGGGGGATTCGTCATCCAAGCGGATGCCAGCGATGTTGCAGTGGGAGCAGTTATGCTTCAGAAAAATAACAAGGGGGACCTGCAACTGTGCGCGCATACCTCTAGGAAACACTGACACAGAGCCGCATTGGGCTGTATGGGAGAAAGAGGCATTTGCAGTGTGATGGGCATTGCTAACCTGACATCATTTCCTAGAGGGGAGTAAGATACCCTTTCAAGTGTGGACTGACCATAAGAATCTTGAAGTGCTTAAAACCCCATGTAAATTATCCCCCAAGCAGGTTCAATGGGCACATTTCAATTGTTTTAACTTCTCTCTCAAGTATATTCCTGAAGGGAAGAACTTCCTAGCTGATGCCTTGTCTAGAATGTCACAGTACAAGAGCCATCGAGAGGAAGTGGTAAACGGTATCATCCCTTCTCCTCACCACTAGACATCAAGCCCAAAAACAATCCGTCAACCCCGACATCAGCTTGACCCAGAAACTCAAAACTGAACTGAAGTCCAACCCCTGGTTCAAAGAGAATAGACAACTGTTAACTTATACAGTAGAGATGAACTAGCATGGAAAGTTTCCAAATTGTACCTCCCCAGCACCCTCTCGGTCCAAGCCCTGCAACAATGCCACAATGCCAAGCAGGCCAGTCACTTTGGATTCTTAAAGAATTTACACTTAGTAAGACAGTAGTTCTGGTGGCCCGGAATGAAAAAAGACATTGAAAGCTATGTTAAGAGCTGTGCCATCTGTGCCGCCATGAAAAAGACACCAGGAAAGCCCCCTGGACTGTTACAGCAGGTAGCGGAACCATCCCAGCCCTAGGAGGAAATTGCAATGGACTTCATCATTGAGCTCCCTGAAAATAGTGGAAATACCATAATTTGGACTGTTATTGACCTTTTCTCAAAGCAGGCTCATTTTATAGCCTGCCCTGGTCTTCCCTCTGCCCAGAAACTGGTGAAACCATTTCTAAAACACATCTACCAACTCCACAGAGCACCCAGGAGAATTATATCAGACCGAGGAGTCCAGTTCACAGCAATATTCTGGAGGGAGTTCATGAAGATGATCGGATCCACCAAGGGGCTCAGTTCAGCTTTTCATCTGAGTATGAATGGAGCTGCTGAATGAGTGAACGCAATGGTGGAACAATACCTGAGATGCTATTTTAACTATCAGCAAACTAACTGGGCAGATCTGTTGCCTTTTGCTGAAGTGGCATACAACAATACTGTGCACAGCAATACTGGACTTACTCCTTTTAAAGTAGCTACAGGCAGGGAGTTCCTTCCCATGCCTGAATACCCTCAAGAACCTGCCTCCTCAAAAACACTGACCGAATGGGTAAACTCGATGCAGAGCACTTGGGTAAACATCAAACATGCCTTAGCCAAAGCTGCAAAGATTCAAAAGGAGCAAGCCGATAACAGGCGATCCCCCCAGAAACCCTTTCATATAGGGCAGAAGGTCTATTTCTCAACCAAATACCTAAGGTTAAAACTACCGTGTAAAAAGCTGAGTCCTAAATTTATTGGTCCTTTCCCCATCATAAAAATCATAAACCCTGTCACAGTGGAGCTAAAGGTCCCACGACTCTTGGGGAAAATAAATCCAGTTTTTCATTGCAGTTTGTTGAAACCATTAATAGAATCAACATTGACAGCAGTACCTCAAACTGCCCCAGGTCCCATTATGGTAGAGGGTGACACCCATTATGAGATAAAACAAATTGTTGATTCTAGATTGTATAAAGGAAAGTTACAGTATCTAGTTCAGTGTAAGCAGTCTTGTGAGAACCAAGGTCATTCCCACAGGAGCTGGAAGGTGGAGAGAAGAAGTGTCACGGAGCCCGCCAATTGCTTTCATTGGGTAGCATGATCACTAGTATAGTAGAGGGGAGGGAGGGAACTGTTACATTTAGTTACATTGAATCCCTGGGGGGAATTTTAGAGTTGGTTTCACTTTTGACTCTGCCAATATTATGTATCCAATAAACATGTGCTTTGAGGAAACTTCAAGCCTCAAGTTCTGATTTATTTAGTTTCATTAGTTGGAACCTTGACATGAATAGTGAGAATTCAGTTGAGCCACTGTAAAAGATAAAACCAGTCTATACAAGCATGCACACTTCCTCATAATTTAGGTCAGATTTTCTTTTCATCATCTGCCCCCAATACAAATCCCTTATTTCTAGTGTGTCTCAAAAGTTAGGGTGTATGTTAGAGTTAGCCTCCAACTTCCTTTCCACAAAAGGAGTTTTATATTAATTTGGGTTTTTTTCCCTTGCAGTTTATGCTTCTGTAAGTCTCTATCTGCTTCCAGAGCGTCCTGCAACACTTATCCTTTATGATGACTTGATACAAATCCTTTGTGGTTCTCCAGGTAAGTCCCAAGATCCATTATGTAAAAAAAAAAGTAGGCTGGCAGTCATTGCACTGGATCCCACATAGTTGAAACACTGTCTTCTGAATGCATGGGAAATTGATTCTGCTAATGACTACAGAACAGCTTGCTGCAGTTCCTGTGCCCTATTTATCAAATGGTGATCTAAAACAAAGGTTTTCAACAGGTGGAATACATAATCACTTGGATGTAGAAGTTGTGATGGTGGGACCATCATGTTCTTAATACTTTATTATTTAAGTATTATTTAAGTATGTTTTATTATGTTTTATTCATTTATAACATAAAATGTGAAAATACAAAAGCAAATAGTAGGTGACAACAGTAGAAAAACGGAAAACAAAAAAGGTGTGAAGAAAGGGGGGGAGAAACAAAAGGCATTGACTTCCGACTGTCTCTGTTGCAGTAAAATCAGACATTAAAATCAAATCTCAACTTTTTACATTTCTATAGTTGTATGCACTAGCTCCTTTCGCCGCGAGCTAAAAACATACTTTTTTGAACAAGCTGGCCTGGCCTGATGAGGGGATTGGGGGGGGGGGTTGTTATTGTTATTTTATTGGGTTTTTAAGATGTATTTTAATATATGGGCATTTATTTAATCTTGTTTTAACTTTTGTAACCCTGTATTTTTATTCTTGCCCTGTTCACCGCCCTGAGTCCTTCGGGAGAAGGGCGGTATAGAAATATTATTAAATTAAATTAAATTAAATTATTCCTGTATTGGCAAATCAGTCTAATCGGTAAAACCCAAAATCATGATATCATTTTTTTCCACCTCAAGGACAAAGTCCAGAAGCAGTTTCCAAGTAGAAACAAAAATACTTATATTCTTTTCTTTTATCAGCACAGTCAATTTGGCCATCTCTGCTAATTCCATCAGCTTTTGTAACCATTCATCCATGGTAGGAATCGAGGCATCCTTCCAATTTTGTGCATAGAGCAGTCTTGCTGCCATCACCATATATAAAATCAGAGTTCCAATTTTTTTCCCCAGTTCTCTTTCCATTAGGCCCAGAAGGAAAGTTTCTGGTTTAGTCTTTAAAGAATTTTCTCCATTAATATATGTGTCCTACTCCAATATTTCTTTACCTTATCACATGTCCACCACAAAAGATAAAAAGGCCCTTCTTTACATTTACATTTCCAACATTCATTTGAAATACCTTTATCCATTCTAGATAACTTATCTGGTGTTAAATACCAGTGATACACCATTTTATAGAAATTTTCCTTTAGGTTATAATTTAATGTGAATTGTAAACCATTTATCCACGTATTCTCCCATCACATTACAGGTGAAACTCGAAAAATTAGAATATCGTGCAAAAGTTCATTTATTTCAGTAATGCAACTTAAAAGGGGAAACTAATATATGAGATAGACTCATTACATGCAAAGCAAGATGGTTCAAGCCGTGATTTGTCATAATTGTGATGATTATGGCATACAGCTCATGAAAACCCCAAATCCACAATCTCAGAAAATTAGAATATTGTGAAAAGGTGCAATATTCTAAGCTCAAGGTGTCCCACTCTAATCAGCTAATTAAGCCATAACACCTGCAAAGGGTTCCTGAGCCTTTAAATGGTCTCTCAGTCTGGTTCAGTAGGAATCACAATCATGGGGAAGACTGCTGACCTGGCAGTTGTGCAGAAAACCATCATTGACACCCTCCATAAGGAGGGAAAGCCTCAAAAGGTAATTGCAAAAGAAGTTGGATGTTCCCCAAGTGCTGTATCAAAGCACATTAATAGAAAGTTATGTGGAAGGGAAAAGTGTGGAAGAAAAAGGTGCACAAGCAGCAGGGATGACCGCAGCTTGGAAAGGATTGTCAGGAAAAGGCCATTCAAAAGTGTTGGGGACTTTCACAAGGAATGGACTGTGGCTGGATTCAGTGCATCAAGAGCCCCTACACACAGATGGATCCTGGACATGGGCTTCAAATGTCGTATTCCTCTTGTCAAGCCGCTCCTGAACAACAAACAACGTCAGAAGCGTCTTACCTGGGCTAAAGAAAAACAGACCTGGTCTGTTGCTCACTGGTCCAAAGTCCTCTTTTCTGATGAGAGCAACTTTTGCATCTCATTTGGAAACCAAGGACCCAGAGTCTGGAGGAAGAATGGAGAGGCACACACTGCAAGATGCTTGAAGTCCAGTGTGAAGTTTCCACAGTCTGTGTTGATTTGGGGAGCCATGTCATCTGCTGGTGTTGGTCCACTGTGCTTCATTAAGTCCAGGGTCAACGGAGCCGTCTACTAGGAGATTTTGGAGCACTTCATGCTTCCTTCCACAGATGAGCTTTATGGGGATGCTGACTTCATTTTCTAGCAGGACTTGGCACCTGCCCACACTGCCAAAAGCACCAAAACCTGGTTCAATGAGCGTAGGATTACTGTGCTTGATTGGCCAGCAAACTCGCCTGACCTGAACCCCATAGAGAATCTATGGGGCATTGCCAAGAGAAAGATGAGAGACATGAGACCGAACAATGCAGAAGAGCTGAAGGCCGCTATTGAAGCATCCTGGTCTTCCATAACACCTCAGCAGTGCCACAGGCTGATAGCTTCCATGCCACGCCACATTGAGGCAGTAATTGCTGCAAAAGGGGCCCAAACCAACTACTGAGTACATATGCATGCTTATACTTTTCCGAGGTCCGATATTGTTCTATGTACACTCCTTGTTTTATTGATTGCATGTAATATTCTAATTTTGTGAGATTGTGGATTTGGGGTTTTCGTGAGCTGTACGCCATAATCATCACAATTATGACAAATCATGGCTTGAACTATCTTGCTTTGCATGTAATGAGTCTATCTCATATATTAGTTTCCCCTTTTAAGTTGCCTTACTGAAATAAATGAACTTTTGCACAATATTCTAATTTTTCAAGTTTCACCTGTATACCCAAACATCACATTATACCCAAAATTCCTTGCCCACTGAATCATACAGTGTTTTACATGTTCATTTTCCAAGTTCAGTTTTAATAATGTTGTATAGACCTTGGCAATTATATGATCGTCACTACCACATAGTAGGATTTCCAATTCATTTTTAGTGAACTCAACACCATGGCCTTTTTTGTCTAGTTTAAATCTTTCCTTCATTTGTTTATATGTAAACCAGTGACAAGCGTGACCTTCTAATTCTAATTCTTCCCTAGACTTAAGGATGGGGTCTCCAGAATTGAAAGATACTATTTTACCATACGTCCACCAGTCCGGTTTCACCACCGTTTCTTTTCTAAAAAAAGCTTCTTGGGGGGACACCCATAGGGGCAATTTCATAAAAAACCTTGTTTTATATTTATTCCAAACTCTTAACATGGCACGTCTAATAAAGTGATTATTAAAATCAACATTTACTTTAACTTTATTGTACCATAAATACCCATGCCATCCAAACCTTAATTCATGGCCTTCCAAATCGAGCAGCCTCTTATTCTGAAGGTTCACCCACTCTTTTAACCAAACCAAACAGCATGCATCAAAATACAATTTCAAATCTGATAAACCCAGACCCCCTCTTTCCTTGGCATCTTGCAATAACTTATATTTGATTCTTGGTTTCTTTCCTTGCCGTATGAATTTAGAGATATCCCTCTGCCACTGTTTAAATGGAATGTCCATTGCAAGTATTGGTATTGTCTGGAACAGAAATAGCATCTTTGATAAAACATTCATTTTAATTACTGAAATTTTGCCCAGTAATGATAAATGTAATTTGTCCCATCTTTATAAATCCGTTTTTATATCATTCCAAACAGGTACGTAATTATTTTGAAACAATTTTATGTTTGTATTTGTCAGTATAACCCCCAAATATCTCACCTTTTTCTCAACCTTGAAACCAGACCTTTTTCTCAATATATCACCATCCTGGGAGGACATGATCTGGATCAACATTGTTGTTTTCTGTTTACGGTATTTATTTTAAAACCTGCTAGAACCCCAAACTCATTTAATTTCCTCAACATATATTCTATCTTATTTTTGGGGTCCTGTAGGAATATAAACAAGTTGTCAGAGAATGCTCTCAATTTGTAAACTTCTTTCTTGATATTTATACCCATTATTCTCTCATCTTGTCTAATGTCTCTATTCAAAACTTCCAACACCAAAATAAACAACAAGGGAGACAAGGGGCATCCTTGTCTCGTACCCTTTTGAATGTCACATGGATCAGTTAAATCACCATTAATAAGAATTTTTGCTTGCTGTGATGTGTAAATAGCTTTAACACCTTGAATAAAGCTCTCTCTAAAGTCCATTTCTTCCAGAACTTTGTACATGAAAGCCTAATTTAAATTATCAAAGGCCTTCTCTGCATATAGGAATATTAAAGCTGCCTTTTTCTCATTGTGGTATTGTAAGTATTCAATGATATACTCAGTGTATAGTCCTCAATGGAACTGCATCTACATGGAAGGAAATGAGTAGTGGGGTGCCCCAGGGCTCTGTTGTGGGCCCAGTGCTCTTCAACATCTTCATCAATGATTTGGATGAGGGGATAGATGGGGAACTCATCAAACTTGCAGACAATACCAAGCTGGCACGAATAGCCAACACTCCAGAAGACAGGCTTAAGATACAGAAGGTTCTTGACAGACTTGAACATTGAGCGCTATCTAACAAAATGAAATTCAATGGTGAAAAAAGTAAGGTTCTACATTTAGGCAAGAAAAACCAAATGCACAGGTATAATATAGGAGTTACCTTGCTCAATAGTAGTAACTGTGAGAGGGATCTCAGAGTCCTAGTGGACAATCACTTAAATATGAGCCAGCAGTGTGCTGCAGCTGCCAAAAAAGCCAACACAGTGCTAGGCTGCATTAATAGAGGGATAGAATCAAGATCACATGAAGTGTTAATACCACTTTACAATGCCTTGTAAGACCACACTTGGAATAATGCATCCAGTTTTGGTCACCACGATGTAAAAAAGCTGTTGAAGACTCTAGAAAGAGTACAGAGAAGAGCAACAAAGATGATTAGCAGACTGGAGGCTAAAACATAAGGAATGGTTTCTGGAATTGGGTATGTCTAGGGTTTTTTTTTAATCCCATTTATATCCCGCCCTTCTCCGAAGACTCAGGGCAGCTTACAATCTAAAGCACAATGTGCTTAGCAATAGCCTTCATTCTATGTATATACCTGCTTATTAGGGCTTTCGCCCCCCCCAAGTGGCATTTTTACAAAGTCAGCTTATTGCCCCCAACAATCTAGGTCCTCATTTTACCTACCTCGGAAGGATGGAAGGCTGAGTCAACCTTGAGCCTGGTGAGATGCGAACCTGCACTAATTGCAGGCAGCTGGTGTTACTTAAGGAGGCATTAGCCCACTGCTCCACCAAGGCTCTTTTAATGAAGAGTTTAATGAAGAGAAGGGTGAGGGGTGACATGATAACAGTGTTCCAATATCTCAGGGACTGCCACAAAGAAGAGGGATTCAAGCTATTCTCCAAAGCGCCTGAAGGCAGGACAAGAAGCAATGGATGGAAACTAACCAAAGAGAGAAGCAACCTAGAACTAAGGAGAAATTTTCTGACAGTTAGAAAATTAATCAGTGGAACAACCTGCCTCCAGAAGCTGTGAATGCTCCAACACTGGAAGTCTTTAAGAACAGATTGGACAGCCATTTGTCTGAAATGGTATAGGGTTTCCTGCCTGAGCAGGGGGTTGGACTAGATGACCTCCAAGGTCCCTTCCAACTTTTATTATTATTAGTGATCATCGCACAGTCAGCCAGATGTTCAGACTGGATTTGGCATTTTTGTCTACCTATCGAGTCCTTACCAAGGACCTGGGATAGGCAGATGTGGATGTTTGATGGTATTATAGATATCCTCGCAGGATGGAAGCAGTTCCTAGAAGGCCGCCTTTTGCAATTGACTAATGGTGAATTTGTCAATGCTAATGCTTTTCAAGTGGTGCTCCAGTTGTTTTGGGATTGCACTCAAGGCGCCTATTACTATTTGTACTACCCTTGCTTGCCCATTGTCCCTTAACTGTCAGTTTGATCTTCATGAATTGCAGCAAAAAGTCATTGTTCAGTAGTGAAATTGGTCTGTAATTCTTTGTCTTTGTAGGATCCTGACCCTCCTTCGGTAATAACACAATATTGGCTTCCTTCCATGTTTGAGGTATCCTTCCCTCCTGAAGTATATCATTCATTATGTCCTTTAGTGGCTGTTGAAGTTCCTCCTCAAAGCACTTATAGTATTGACTTGTAAGGCCATCTGGTTCTGGACCTTTACCTGGTTTCATTTTTTTAATAGCTTCTGATATTTCGAAGACTGTTATTGGGTCATTCATAAGTTGCCTCTGGGATTGTGATAATTTAGGTACCTTTGTCTTAAAAGATATTCATCTATTTTAGACCTATCTAACTCCTGTTTTTATACAAATTAGAATAAAAATTATGGAATATCTTTTTAACAAGTTTGTTATCAGTTATTACCTTATCCCCTTCACAATTTTTTCTCAATCATACACTTTTCCCTTTCCTTCCTTAATTTATATGCCAACCATCTCCCTGGTTTATTTGCAAATTCAAAATGTCTTTGTTTTACATACTTCATTTTTGTTTCTATTTCTTGAACTGTTAATATAGACAATTGTTGCTGTAACAATTTAATTTGATGTGAAATTTTTATATCCATACTGTAGGTGTCTTTTGCAACTCAATTTCTTTCTGCCTAATCTCATCTAGTATTTTTTGCATCTCTTCCAGGGATTTCTTCTTCTCTAGAAAATTATACTGTATAAAATAACCCCTCATAACAGCCTTGCTTGCATCCTACACAGTTGTTAAAGCTGTATCCCTACCTAAATTATTATCAAAATAATCTTTTAATTTCTTTTTACATACTGTATGTCTTTCTGGAAAAAAGTATATTCTCTAGCCAAACCATTTTTATATCTCCATGAGTCTATTAATGCTAAGTTATCCATCATGTTGAAGAAAATCTCCGGTAGTTTACCCTGGGAGGTTTTAATCCCCTTAGATGATGATCTATCTCAGTGGTAGTGAACCTATGGTACGCGTGCCACAGGCGGCACACAGAGCCATCCCTGTGGGCACACACGCTATTGCCGTGCTGCTCCCCTCCCCCTCTCCACACATGTGTAGTCCAGGAACAGCTACAAGAGCTGGGCAGGGTCAGGGAACCTATAAAAGGAGCAGTTTTGGCAAGAGAGTGAGTGAGCGGCCTTTGGAAGTGACCAGTGGTGGGTTTACAATCATTTTAACAACTGGTTATCTGCCTTGCCTTCCCTCTGTCTTGGTTAGGATGGGCTGCTTGGGGGGGGGGGTCGACTGGGAAGGGGGAAGGAGGGTGGGGGGTCATCAGGTTCCGGCTGAGGGAAGGCGAAGGGGTCTGGCTGGGGGTGTATGGGAGGGCCAGGACACCTCCACAGAGGAAAGCCGCCCCCCCCCCGCCGGCCGAGCCTCTCATCCACACTTCAGTCACGTAGGATTGCATAGAAGGGGCACCAGGCAGGGGGCTGGGCGGATCAGCAGGAGGGAATCAGAGCTTCCATCTCCCTTCCGCAATGCAGCCCCATCGGCATGGGTGGAGAAAGTCCCAGGACAGCCGGAAAGGAACCTTCACCTGGTGCAGGCCCTGTCTACACAGTGGCATTTATCATCATTTGGCCTATATAGGCCTACTACTATTGATTTTATTCCATTGAGCTCAATTTCCACTACTACAAATCTACTACAGCCATCTACTAAAAGTAGCTTAGGTTTAAGTTGGGGTTTTATATATAAAACAACTCCAGTAGTCTTCTTTAAGCCAGCAGAAATAAATTCCTCCCCTAGTTGTTTATTTATTAAATATTTCTTAACCTGTTTCTTAATGGCAAATTATATCAACATTAAGTTTCCTCAAATAATGAAATAATTTTTTATGTTTGGATGGGGCATTTGCCCCATTAATATTCCAGGTGATAGCCTTAATCTCCATCTTTGCACAAAGTAACAGATTCCTGTACCACTATCTCCATACTACCCTCTTGGCGTTGTTCTGCTGCAGGTTTCTTGTCTCCATCCAGTTCCTCAACTGACTCTAAAATTAGTTTATATCTAATCAGAAAATCCTTGGCTTTTTCTATAGAGTTCAGTCTGAATCTTTGTTCCTGATAGGTAAATATCACTCCTTCAAGTTTATCCCAACGAAAGGGGATCTTTCTCTTCTTTAAGATATCGGTAAGAAAAGCATAGGTTTTCCTTTTTCTCAAAATTCTCAACGTGATTTCCTTCAGAACAATAGTAACCACATTTTCCATTCTCAGTTTCGATTTAAAATGGCAATGCAAAACAATATCTCTTGTAATAATAATAATAATAATAATAATAATAATAATAATAATAATAATAATAATAATAATAAGAAGAAGAAGAAGAAGAAGAAGAAGAAGAAGAAGAAGAAGAAGAAGAAGAAAAAGAAGAAGAAGAAGAAGAAGAAGAAGAAGAAGAAGAAGAAGAAGAAGAAGTTGGAAGGGACCTTGGAGGTCATCTAGTCCAACCCCCTGCTAAGGCAGGAAACCCTATACCATTTCAGACAAATGGCTGTCCAGTCTCTTCTTAAAAACTTCCAGTGTTGGAGCATTCACTACTTCTGGAGGCAGGTTGTTCCACTGGTTAGTTGTTCTAACTGTCAGGAAGTTTCTCCTTAGTTCTAGGTTGCTTCTCTCCTTGAATAGTTTCCATCCATTGCTTCTTGTCCTGCTTTCAGGTACTTTGGAGAATAGCTTGGCTCCCTCTTCTTTGTGGCAGTCCCTGAGATATTGGAACACTGCTATCATGTCACCCCTCACCCTTCTCTTCATTAAACTACACATACCCAATTCCAGCAACCGTTCCCTATATGTTTTAGCCTCCAGTCCCCCAATCATCTTTGTTGCTCTTCTCTGTACTCTTTCTAGAGTCTCGACATCTTTTTTACATCGTGGTGACCAAAACTGGATGCAGTATTCCAGGTGTGGCCTTACCAAGGCATTGTAAAGTGGTATTAGTACTTCACATGATCTTGATTCTATCCCTCTGTTAATGCAGCCTAGCGCTGTGTTGGCTTTTTTGGCAGCTGCAGCACACTGCTGGCTCATATTTAAGTGATTGTCCACTAGGACTCCAAGATCTCTCACAGTTACTACTATTGAGCAAGGTACCACCTATACTATACCTGTGTATTTGATTTTTCCTGCCTAAATGTAGAACTTTACTTTTTTCACCATTGAATTTCATTTTGTTAGATAGTGCCCAGTGTTCGAGTCTGTCCAGATCCTCCTGTATCTTAAGCCTATCTTCTGTAGTATTGGCTATTCCTGCCAGCTTGTTGTCATCTGCAAATTTGATGAGTTCCCCATCTATCCACTCATCCAAATTGTTGATGAAGATGTTGAAGAGCACTGGGCCCAGAACAGAGCCCTGGGGCACCCCACTACACACTTCCTTCCATGTAGATGCGGTTCCATTGAGGACCACACGCTGAGTACGGTCTGTCAGCCAGCTACGAATCCATCTGGTGGTGATGCTATCTAACCCACATTTTTCTATCTTATCAAGTAGTAGGTTGTGATCTACTTTATCAAATGCCTTACTGAAGTCCAAGTAAATTATATCTACAGCATTCGTCTGGTCCACTAGTTTTGTCACTTGGTCAAAGAATGCAATAAGTTTTGTCTGGCACGATCTGTTTTTGACAAACCCATGTTGGCTTTTAGTGATAAATTTGTTCGCATCAAGGTGTTCGCTGATTTGTTGTTTGATTATCTTTTGCAGAATCTTCCCAGGTATTGAGGTCAGGCTGATAGGTCTGTAGTTTCCTGGATCTATTTTCTTCACTTTTTTGAATATGGGAACTACATCAGCTCTCTTCCAGTCCTCTGGTAGTTCCCCAGTGCTCCAGGATCTTTGAAAAATATAGTTCAGTGGTTCTGAGATCACGTCTGCCAGTTCCTTGAGAACCCTGGGGTGTAATCCATCCGGTCCTGGTGATCTGAACTCGTCCAGGCTGGACAGGTGCTCACCCACCACTTTCTTGCCCATCTCAACTTGCGTTTCTATTCTGCTCTCCATGGCACTGGTCCTGGTAGGTTGGACTGCCTTTTCCCCCTGTGCAAAGACAGACGCAAAAAACGAGTTAAATAGTTCTGCCCTCTCCCTGTTGCTCATCACCTTCCTGCCACTTTCCCCCACTAATGGACCAATCATTTCCCCAACTTTTCTCTTGTTTCCTATACGTTGAAAGAAGCTTTTTTGTTATTTTTGACTTTGGTCGCAAGCCCCAGTTTATTTTGAGCCTTAGCTTCCCTCACTCCATCTTTGCAGGCACAGGCCGTTTGCTGATATTCTGCCCTAGTTATGTGCCCCTCCCTCCACTTCTTATACTTGTCCTTTTTATGTTTCAGTTTATCAGAGAGTTCTCCATGCAGCCATGCTGGCCTCCCTTGAAAGCCGTTATTTCTCCTCTTTGTTGGCACTGTGCTAGACTGGGCCTTTATTATCTCACTTTTCAAAATTTCCGAAGCTTCTTGAGTTGCTTTCCCCTTTAGGACTCTCATCCATGGAATTCCTCCCAAGGTCTCTCTAAGTTTATTGCAACTAGCTCTTTTAAAGTCCAAGACTCTAGTTTGGCTGCATTCCATTGCTTGTGCTTCCATAATGCTGAATTCCAATATTGCATGATCACTTCCCCCCAAGGTTCCTGTGGCTTTGACACTTTCTATCATTTCATCTCTGTTAGTGAGAATTAAATCCAACATGGCTAATCCCTTAGTTCCCTTCTCTACCCTTTGGGAGAGAAAATTGTCTGCTAGGTTTGTCAGGAATCTGTTAGATCTTCCACTTGGTGCAGAATTTGTCTCCCAGTTGATATCAGGGTAATCAAAGTCCCCCATTATTATTGTGATGCGCTTCCTACATACCTAAGTTAACTGCCTAGCAAAAAGTTCATCTATTTCCTCTGCTTGGTTGGGCGGCCTATAATATACACCTATGGCAATGTCATTTTTCCCCCTTTTATATTGACCCAAATACATTCAAGTTTACAATTTTCATCATTGTTGTGCTCTATTTCTGTAGAGATAAAGTTATTTGTTATATATAGAGCAACTCCACCTCCTCTTTTGTTTAGTCTATTTCTTTTAAATAATTTAAATCCCTCTAGCTGTGTGTTCCATTTGTGGGTTTCGTCCCACCATGTTTCTGTAATGGCAACAATATCATATCCGCCCTCATTTACCTGAATTTCTAGTTCACCCTGCTTACTGTTCATACTCTGCGCATTGGTGTACAGACATTTGAGTCCTTTATGACTGACCCTGTGTTTACTTGCTACATAACTTGTGTGGTGCCTAAGTTCCCCTATTTTCTTAGATTGCCGGGGACAGTGATGTTCTGTATCAATTAACTCACTGTCCCCGTTGTTTAGTTTAAATATTCCTTCAGAAAAGCTGTGAATTTATTGCCAAGTAACTCAGTCCCTTTCTTGTATGGCTGCAGACCATCTCTTTTGTACATTTTTTCATTGGACCAGCTACAGACATCGTGACTAATATAACCAAAGCCTTCTCCTTTACACCACTCCTTTAGCCACATATTAAATTTTGCTATACGCTGGCCTTTTCTTTCTTTTTTATTGAAAAGTTTTACAGTACATTTTATCTTTAACAATCCCCCCCTCCCTCCACCCACCCCTACCTAACCCTCCCTATCCCTCCCCCCCATTCCCCCCTCCCCCCCCGACTTCCCAGAGCTAAGTACAAGGTATAAAAACAAAGAACAATCATAAACATCCATATGCTAACAACAATAAACTATTAATTCTATCGCACTCTAGCTCATATGAAATGACTACAAGCAATACTAATATTACATATAAAAAGGAAAAAAAGAAGACTTATTCAAATGCTAAATGAAACTTTTTAGTCCCATATTTGTTCTGGATATAATCAATCCACTTTTTCCACTCCATAATATAACGTTCTTGCGAATGATCTTTCAAGTAAGCCGAAATCTTTGCCATTTCCGCCAGGTCAGAAACTTTTAGTGTCCATTCTTCTATAGTCAGCAGTTCCTCCTTTTTCCAATATTGACCTATTAAGAGTCTTGCTGCTGTAATTAAGTTCAACATCAACTTAATGTCCACAACAGTAGCATCTGTAATTATGCCCAATAAAAACAATTGCGGACAAAACTTTATCCTTTGCTTAAAGATCTTCTGCATATTCCACCAAATTTTTATCCAAAAAGCCTTAACCTTTTTGCAGGTCCACCATATATGAAAATACGTTGCATCTTCACCACCACACCTCCAACATTTAGGTTGATAATTCGGATACATACTTGCAAGCTTTTTAGGATCTAAATGCCATCTATAAAACATTTGATAAAAGTTCTCTCTTAGGTTTTGGGCTTGCGTAAATTTTACGTTCCTCACCCAGATCTTTTCCCACGTGTCCATTGTAATAACTTCTTGAATATTCTGGGCCCATTTTATCATACATTCTTTAACAAGTTCTGTTTCTGAGTCAATTTCTATCAATGCAAGATATATCCGTTTGATATCTGCTGGACCCTGGTTTCTAATTTGCTTTATCAAATTTTCATCGGTCATTGAGAAACCAATTTTCTGATCTTCTTTCCACCTGGCACGTAACTGAGTATATTGAAACCAAGTTTGAACGATCTTCTCATCTCGCAAGAGATTGTACGGCTTCAAACACCAGACGTTCCTTTCCAAGCTTAAGATCTCCTTATACGTAGTCACATCATGTTTGAAGCCAACATTTATGTTTTCTATTGCATTTTTCGGGATTGCCCACAACGGCATCTTGTAGTCTAACTTATGTCTATACTTCTTCCAAACTCTCAACAATGCCTGTCTTAAAATATGCACTTTAAACACATTATCTACCTTCTTATCATACAACAAATATGCATGCCAGCCAAATAACAAGTCGTGGCCCTCAAGATTTAATAATCTCCCTTGTGTCAAATTAATCCAGTCACTTATTCCTGACAACGTAGCAGCTTCATAATAAAATTTAAGATTAGGCATTTTAAGACCACCTCTTTCACGAGTAACCTGCATAATCTTAAGTTTAACTCGTGGCCTTTTCCATTTTGCTCCTTATACACTGGTAAGACCTCTGAAAAAGTGAGCCTACAGCCTATTCTGCTGAGTTCCTGCCCCAAGCTCTGGAAATCATTCTGCACAGAGTGTACATCGTTTTGGGACAGATTGTTAGTGCCAAGATGTACAATGGCATCCACATCACAGACTTTGCTGGCATTGTTGACTATTTTGAAAATACGCTTCTTGTCCCTACTGGCAGTAGCACCTGGAAGACACCTGACCTCTTTTGAAACCTCTGTATCCTTTCCTAAATTTACATCCCTTATAATTGAGTCACCAACCAGAAGGTGGCTTCTCTATTTGGGTACCTTTCTTTTCTTGCATGACTGATGTGTAATACCTGACTCACACTTCTCCCTGTCAGAAACAAGTTCATCTTGGACCATGGTCCCCTGCTTATTTGAGTTATCACAATTACCTTGACCTGTTTCCTTAATGTGCCTGTTAAGGTCAGCAAGGGCACTGTATCTGTTATGCAGGGACACAGGTAAAGCTTTGGGTTTATGGTTCACAGCTCTCACCCTGCCAGATCCCACAGTTGTCCACACTGCCCTTCTCCTGCAGGATCTTTGCGGTAGTGGGGGCTGATAGCGTGGAGGCTCAGTAGAGTAGGAGGGCTGAACTGAACACCTAATTTCTGCCTGAAGAGCGCAGATTACAGACCCTAGATGAATAATCTGTCCTTGTAGACTAGTAATTTGTGTACATATAGGACAGTTTCCAAGTTTGAAAAGAGTGCTGCGAAAGTCAGCTGCAAAACAAGTGTTGCACTGAACTAAGCCAGACATGCTGAGATGAAAGGAATCTCAGATGCACTTGCCCTGAATATACCACCACTATTTTTGATTTTTTTTATATGATTCGCACGCCATTAGGCGCGCGGGCTGCTACAGCGCGCCTAAGTCCTTGCTGATTGGACCCTCTTTGCTTTTAAACTGCCAGACTTAGCTACTGTTCCCCTCCACCCACTTCTCCTTAACTTACTGTTTTGTAGCTGTTCCCGGCGGCCTCTGGCAGTTTAAAAGCAAAGAGGGTCCAATCAGCAAGGACTTAGCTACTGTGCCCGTCCACCCACTTCTCCTTAACTTACAGTTTTGTAGCTTTTCCCGGCAGCCTTCTTCCTTATTACATTATGTTGAATCAAAAAACCTCTCATGACCGCCTTACTTGCGTCCCAAATGACCCTTTTTTCTACCTCTGTATTCAAATTTATTTCAAAATAGTCTCTTATGGTTTTTTGGGCCTTCTCAACAAACTGTTCACATTCCATGATAAAATTCTTAGTGCCATATTGTTTTACTGTACTGCTCTTAGCTTAGCTCCTGCCCTGGCTGCTAGCAACCCTACGTCAAAAAGAGGTGGTAATTCCAGTTATGGACCAGGTCTTGCTCCTGCTTCCAATTCGAGATCTTTTACGTTCTTCTCCAGAAATCTTTCCTTCTCTCCCAATGTTCGAATTCGAATCTTCTTCTGTTGATATTTAAAATATAATCCTTCGGGGAATTCCCAACGAAAATAGATCCTTTTCTTTCTTAAGGCACTAACCAAATCTGTGTATTTGCTTCTTAAATCCAAGAAAATTTTTGGGATATCCTTAAAAAGGACCACCTGTTGCTCTTGGACTTTCAAATTCTTTTGATAGTGAAGTCCCAAAATTTTATCTCTTTGTTCTTTAGTTTGAAAAACCACCATACAATCACTTATAAATTTCGAATCTCTCTTCTTTGGTTTCGCTCCAAATCTATAGGCCTTCACTATTATTGTTTCCAATTCTTCTTTTGTCAAATCCCACGATGCTTCAAATTCCTGGATTATTGTTGCCTTTAAGTTATCTTGTTCTATTTCGGGAAACCCTCGAATTCTTAAGTTCATTTCCCTCTCCTTCATCTGCAGGAAAGCAATTGCTACCTGGGCTTGGTACTGTTGTCTTTCCAAATCCTGGACACGTCCTATTTCCAATTGAGTAACTCTTGTATCCACTTCTGAAACTTCTGTCTTAACCTGTTGAATTTCCTTATTCAGGAAGCCAATTTCCTTTTTTATCTCTTTAAATTCCTCTGTATGTTTATCCTGTGTCTCTTGCAATCTATCCTACCCCTCCTTTAATGTATTTAACATTTTAAGCACTTCCTCTTCAAAGGTTGGGGAGGCAGAAAGTTTCCTTCTTGTTTTTGGTGCAGTTGTAGCCTCCGCAACCATAATAAACTAAAGGCTCAACAGTTTAAAATGTCAAGGACTCTATTTTGTCACTAGCAGTCAGCCGGGTTTTTTTTTTTGAAGCAATTTATGTTACAAAGCCAATAAAAAAGTCAGTATGTAGCAAGTCTAATCCTTAGAGGTTCGATTGCAACAGTTCAGACCGTCACAGTAACATCAAAAGTTCCAATAGGAAACGAGGATCAAAGACTTCCGATCTCTTTATTGCATCACAATGGAGTCTGCTGCCTGACCAGGTCTCCCTCCCAGGAAGAGAGTCGGCTTAACTTATATATATTTTTTCCACAGCTTTCGCAGGGACTTTAAGTCTAAAGAGTCTCTCTCCCCCTCACCCTGCTTCAGGGGAGGGGTTTTTTTTAGAAGCTTGGAGGTTTTAAAAGCTCGAGTCTTTTTACAGCTGCAGCTTATCAGGCAATTGCTTTCAGTTTTGTCGCAGTGGAAAGGGACCAACCTCCGTTTTTAGCTTCCCTTCCGCAATCCAAATCAAGTCCAAATTTTGTTTTTAAGATTCTTCTACTCATGGTATTCAACTGTCCAAATTCTCTTAATTTCTAATGGAGAAATTGGTCGTTCCACGTCCTTTGGAACTTGCAGCTTCACGCGCTGAAGATAGCAGTGCTGTTGCGGTGTCCCCCTCCTCCAACGCGCAGGAGATTGTTCTGAACCAGCCCTCTTCTGGCCTTGTAAAGGCAAACCCCTATTTAAGAAGAAGAGACTGGAGAGCTTCCAAGGCTAAAAGGCATCTGCCAAGATTTAATTACGCAGTTAACAAAAACACAAGAGCTTGTCTTCTCAAGCGGAAAAGTTGCTTTCAGCAACCAGCCCCTCCCCAAACACTCCTTTTATAGAGAGCTCAGGGCGTGGTCTCCCTGTGCCTCCTCCCGAGGAGTCTCACAGCCTTTCTTTGTTTGTTCCTGCTCGACTGCCTCCTGCGTCGGGCGTCCTTGAACAGGGCCAGCTGTGGGTCATCTTCCTCCGCACTCTCGGGCTCACGCAGCTGAGAAGAGGTCCCCGGCTGAGGACTCTGCAAAGCCTCCAAATCATCATCAGCCGGTTCGTTTCCCTCCTCCCCCACATCTGAGTCATCCGATACATCGGAGCCGGCTGTCGGACCCACAGGCTGGCCCTGAGTCACAACACTATCCCGCACCGCAGGGCCCTTCCCCCGGGTCTGCCGATCCGGATGCGGTCGGGATGGGAACTGTTCGTGAAAAGCAGTCACCAACGCAGGGGCATGAACGGCGGTCGCGTCTTCCCATGTGAAGTCCTCCGGCCCGTACCCTTTCCACTCGATCAGGTACTGGAAGCGACCTTTCAGCCAGCGGGAATCCCTGATGCTGGCGACCTCGTACTCGGGGGTGCTGTCGCCATCACGAGGTCCTGATGGGGGAGGTTCCGCTTGGCGAAGTGGACAAGCCGGTTGTTCGGGGACCAACAAGGACCGATGGAAGACGGGGTGCACGCGCAGGGAACGTGGCAGAGTTAAACGATAGGCGACCGGGTTGATGACGGCCTCGACTGGGAACGGTCCAAGGTAACGGTGGTCCAACTTCCTCGCCGGCCGAGTGGATGGTAGGTTCCTGGTGGACAGCCAGACCCGATCCCCCACCGATAATGGAGGCGTATCCCTTCTCGACCGATCGGCGAACCTCTTGTAGTCGGCCTTGGCCTTCTCCAGCTGCCGTCGCACCAACCGATGGATCGCCTGTAACTCCGCCATGAATTCGTTCGCTGCCGGCTCCGGTGAGTCCACGGGAGAAAGGGGGAAAAACCGGGGGTGATAACCCACGTTGGCCAAGAACGGTGTCATCTGCGTGGAGGTGTGCTGCGAGTTGTTAAAGGCAAACTCGGCTATGGCCAAATAGTCCACCCAATTGTCCTGCTGCAGGTTAACGTAGCAGCGCAGATACTGCTCTAAGATGCCGATGACCTTCTCGGTACCCCCGTCGGTCTGAGGATGATGCGCGGACGAGAGGCAAACCTTAATGTCCAACGCCCGCATCAACTCCTGCCAGAAGCGGGCTGTAAACTGGGCCCCCCTATCGGAGACGACTCTATCGGGAAGGCCGTGCAGCCGGAACACCTGTTGGATGAACATGCGACTAGTGGCACGAGCTGACGGTAAGCCGCGACAGGGGATGAAGTGCGCCATCTTGGTCAACATGTCCACCACCACAAACACTGTCGTGAAGCCGGAGGATGGGGGTAGATCCGTCAGAAAGTCCATGGACACAGCCCCCCAGGGTCTCTTGGGCGTTGGCAAAGGCTGCAGTAAACCAGGCGGGGCCCCTGTCGCTGACTTGGCCTGCCTGCATGGGACGCAGGAGGTGACATAAGACTGGACATCGTGTCGGACTCGGGGCCACCAGAATGTACGGGAGACCAGGTTCAGAGTCTTGAACAGGCCAAAATGCCCCGCAGCCGGGTTATCATGACATTGGCTGAGGACGAGTCCCCTGAGTGGCCCTCCTGGAACATAGAGCCGGTCACGATAATACAGGAGTCCATCCGTGACCGACCAAGGCGAATCTGGCCCCACCTCTTCCTTCCGCTGAGCCACCCACGCCTCCTGCTGCTGCGCCTCCCGGATCCGAGCCCGTATATCCACCGGCTCCCGCACCGCAGCAAAAGACTCGACGGGGATCACTGTCCTGGGCGGAAGCTTGTCTTCCACTCGGGTGTACTCGGGCTTCCTGGACAGAGCATCCGCTCTCTGGTTGTGCCCGCTTGGTATGTACCGCACCCGGAAGTCAAACCTCGCAAAGAAGAGGGACCACCGGATCTGGCGTTGGTTCAAATTCCGAGCGGTCTGCAGGCTTTCCAGATTCTTGTGGTCCGTCCGGACCTCGATTTGATGCCACGCCCCCTCCAGATGATGCCTCCAAGCCTCGAACGCCGCCTTGATGGCCAGCAGCTCCTTCTCCCAGATGGTATAGTTGCGCTCCGAGGGATTCAATTTCCGAGAGTGATATGCGCAAGGGAAAAGGGTACCGTTGGGCGTCGCTGCCTGGAGTAACACGGCCCCAATGGCAATGTCGGAGGCGTCCGCCTCCACGACAAACGGCCGTTGCGGGTCAGGATGCTTCAAGATGGGCTCCTTCATGAAGGCGTCCTTCAAAGCTTGGAACGCCTGTTGTTCGGGGGCATTCCACTGGAACCGAGTCTTCTTCTGCAGGAGCCGGGTGAGGGGGGCTGTCAAGGCAGCAAAGCCAGGGATGAATGTCCGATAGTAGTTGGCAAATCCAAGAAGTCGCTGAACATCCTTCACGCGACACGGGGGTTACCAACTCTGCAACGACTCAACTTTACTCGGTTCCATGGCGATGCCCTCAGGAGAAATGCGGTGGCCCAAGAAATCAATGGTCACCTGGTAGAACTGGCACTTCTCCAACTTGGCAAACAGCCGATGTTTCCGGAGGCGCTGCAGGACCTGACGGAGATGCTGATGATGCGCTTCACGCGACGGGGAGTAAATCAGGATGTCGTCCAGGTAAATCACAACAAACTGGTCCAACAGATCCCGAAAGATGTCATTCATAAAATGCTGAAACACAGCGGGGGCGTTGGTCAGGCCAAACGGCATCACCGTGTACTCGAAATGTCCATAGCGAGTACCAAACGCCGTCTTCCACTCATCACCCGGCCGAACCCTGACGAGGTTGTAAGCTCCACGCAGGTCCAGTTTCGTGAAGATCTTAGCCTCCCGGAGTCGGTCCAAGAGCTCGGGGATGAGGGGCAGCGGGTAGCGGTTACGCACCGTGATAGCGTTGAGTTTCCGGTAGTCACAGCAAAGCCGTAACTCGCCCGACTTCTTTTTGACGAAGAGCACGGGCGCAGACACTGGCGAGGACGAGGGCCGGATGAAACCACGAGCCAAGTTCTTTGTCAGGAAGTCCCGCAATGCAGCCAACTCGGGCTCCGACATGGAGTACAAACGCCCCACTGGGAGAGGCGCATCAGGGACTAGGTCAATGGAGCAGTCGTAGGGCCTGTGCGGGGGTAATTGGTCCGCCTCTGACTCGCTGAACACGTCAGCAAAGTCGGACAGTTCGGGAGGCAAGGAAACCCCTGGGGAACCCTCCACCTGGCCGGCACAGATATGGCGGGTGTGGTCCATGCACTGCAAACTTGGGAAGGTGACCAAGTTCTGAGACCAATAGATCTGTGGATCATGCGCCCGGAGCCACGCCAGTCCCAAGACCACGGGGAAGTGCAGTTCCGAAGTGACGTAGAACTGAATGGCCTCCACATGGGTACTGATGGCCATACACACGGGTTGCGTGGCGGCCGTAATAGGCCCGGACAGGAGCACTCGACCATCGATGGTCTCCACAAGCATGGGCGGATCCACTGGACACTGGGGAACAGCCCATTTGGCCACAAAGGCCGAATCCATAAAGTTAGTGGTAGCCCCAGAGTCAATTAAGGCATGGACCGGAATCCCCTCTGGCTTGCCAGGAAGGATCAGACGTGCCTCCAAAATCAAATGCCGTGAAGGTTCACAGGCACCGTCGGAATGGCATCGCTCGGCGTGGTCGTTGTGGGTCGCCCGATCTTTCACACCGTCTAGATCGGGCTCGGGCCGTTTCCCGACAGCAAAGCAGGGGACTTTCTCAGGGCCGGCTTGGTCACTGATGCCCGCTGACGCTTCTTTGGACAAGAAGCAGCCAAATGTCCAGGGTCCCCACAGTAAAAACACAACCCCCCCGATCGTCGTCTGTCCATTTCCGTCACCGATAGACGGGACCTGGCGGCACCCAGCTCCATTGGCTCCTCCCTCTGGACTGGGGGCTCACGCACAACAGGGGCGGCAGGGGTCTGTGGGGTGGCACGGCGACTCTTTCGCTGCTGCAACCGGGCATCGATCCGCAGACAAAGATGGATCAGCCCATTCAGATCTGAGGGAATGTCCACGCGGGCCAGCTCATCCAACATCTCCTCTGACAAGCCATCCTGAAAGGCATCCACGAGCGCAGCCTCATTCCAGGCGGAATCCTGGCTAAGCAGCCGGAAATCGCTGATATAGGCCTGTAGAGGGCGCTGACCCTGCCTCAAAACTTTCAGGCGTCGGGTGGCAGTCTGCGCCTTAATCGGGTCCTCGTACATGAGGCGCATATGGTCACAAAACCCCCCAAAGTTATCCAACAAAGGGCTAGGCTGTGCCAACAGAGGCGTGCCCCAACGAGCTGCATCTCCCGACAGAAGGCTCAACACGAATCCCACCTTATCTCGGTCAGTGGGGAAATCAACTGCTCTCACGCTGATAAAAAGCTGGCATTGTCCCAGGAAGGCAGGAAACAGTTCTGGATTACCAGCAAATTTATCCGGCATAGCTGTCTGACATTTCCTCCTGGGTGGGGGTGCAGCATGTACCTGAGCTTGCAGTTGAGCCACCTGAGCTGCCAGCAAAGTAAGTTGCTGAGTGAGCTGGGCATTCTCGGCAAGAAGCTGCTCCATCGTAGTAATAAGGGGTGGGGGCTGAAAGCAAACTGTTCTGAACCAGCCCTCTTCTGGCCTTGTAAAGGCAAACCCCTATTTAAGAAGAAGAGACTGGAGAGCTTCCAAGGCTAAAAGGCATCTGCCAAGATTTAATTACGCAGTTAACAAAAACACAAGAGCTTGTCTTCTCAAGCGGAAAAGTTGCTTTCAGCAACCAGCCCCTCCCCAAACACTCCTTTTATAGAGAGCTCAGGGCGTGGTCTCCCTGTGCCTCCTCCCGAGGAGTCTCACAGCCTTTCTTTGTTTGTTCCTGCTCGACTGCCTCCTGCGTCGGGCGTCCTTGAACAGGGCCAGCTGTGGGTCATCTTCCTCCGCACTCTCGGGCTCACGCAGCTGAGAAGAGGTCCCCGGCTGAGGACTCTGCAAAGCCTCCAAATCATCATCAGCCGGTTCGTTTCCCTCCTCCCCCACATCTGAGTCATCCGATACATCGGAGCCGGCTGTCGGACCCACAGGCTGGCCCTGAGTCACAACAGAGATTTCCAGAGCAAGGAACTCTCCCATCCGATAGGAATGGCGACCAACCGGAAGTTCTCTGGCCTCTGGCAGTTTAAAAGCAAAGAGGGTCCAATCAGCAAGGACTTAGCTACTGTGCCCCTCCACCCACTTCTCCTTAACTTACAGTTTTGTAGCTTTTCCCGGCGGCCTCTGGCAGTTTAAAAACAAAGAGGGTCCAATCAGCAAGGACTTAGCTACTGTGCCCCTCCACCCACTTCTCCTTAACTTACAGTTTTGTAGCTTTTCCCGGCGGCCTCTGGCAGTTTAAAAGCAAAGGGGGTCCAATCAGCAAGGACTTAGCTACTGTGCCTCTCCACCCACTTCTCCTTAACTTACAGTTTTGTAGCTTTTCCCGGCGGCCTCTGGCAGTTTAAAAACAAAGAGGGTCCAATCAGCAAGGACTTAGCTACTGTGCCCCTCCACCCACTTCTCCTTAACTTACAGTTTTGTAGCTTTTCCCGGCGGCCTCTGGCAGTTTAAAAGCAAAGAGGGTCCAATCAGCAAGGACTTAGCTACTGTGCCCCTCCACCCACTTCTACTTAACTTACAGTTGTTCTTCTTACAAAGTGAACTAACACATCCCTTGGTAATCTTCTTATAGTAGCAAATCTGGAGTTTACACTGAATACGTTATCTATGTCTAGATTCATATTTTTTTCTTCCCAATTGGTCATCTGACTCAGGGCTTTAACCATCCTTAATCTAATGTCTTTTCCTGACTGTTCGGGAATAGCTCGAAATCTAAATTGGAACTGTTTTATCTGACATTCCAAAATTGCATTTTCATGCAAATCACCTTCCAGCAAATTATTTACCTTCTCCATCTCATGTTCCAAAAGGTCAGATCTCACTTCCACCTTCTTACTCTCTCAAGTGTTGTATTTCACCATGCAACTCTTTTGCCAAAGCATCAAATTTAGCCTGCATACTTCTTTCCAAGTTCTGAATTAGGTCATGTGTCTTGGCTGTATATTCATCAAAAAATGGTTTTAAGAGCTCTAAATCCCCTGATATCCTTTCAGTCTACTCCATTCTCTTCCTGGTTGTCATGTTTAATGTGTACAGGTGAAACTCGAAAAATTAGAATATCGTGCAAAAGTTCATTTATTTCAGTAATGCAACTTAAAAGGGGAAACTAATATATGAGATAGACTCATTACATGCAAAGCAAGATAGTTCAAGCCATGATTTGTCATAATTGTGATGATTATGGCATACAGCTCATGAAAACCCCAAAGCCACAATCTCAGAAAATTAGAATATTACATGCAATCAATAAAACAAGGAACGTACATAGAACAATATTGGACCTCTGAAAAGTATAAGCATGCATATGTACTCAGTAGTTGGTTTGGGCCCCTTTTGCAGCAATTACTGCCTCAATGCGGCGTGGCATGGAAGCTATCAGCCTGTGGCACTGCTGAAGTGTTATGGAAGACCAGGATGCTTCAATAGCGGCCTTCAGCTCTTCTGCATTGTTCGGTCTCATGTCTCTCATCTTTCTCTTGGCAATGCCCCATAGATTCTCTATGAGGTTCAGGTCAGGTGAGTTTGCTGGCCAATCAAGCACACTAATCCCACGCTCATTGAACCAGGTTTTTGTGCTTTTGGCAGTGTGGGCAGATGCCAAGTCCTGCTGGAAAATGAAGTCAGCATCCCCATAAAGCTCGTCTGTGGAAGGAAGCATGAAGTGCTCCAAAATGTCCTGGTAGACAGCTGCGTTGACCCTGGACTTAATGAAGCACAGTGGACCAACACATGGCTCCCCAAATCAACACAGACTGTGGAAACTTCACACTGGACTTCAAGCATCTTGCAGTGTGTGCCTCTCCATTCTTCCTACAGACTCTGGGTCCTTGGTTTCCAAATGAGATGCAAAAGTTGCTCTCATCAGAAAAGAGGACTTTGGACCAGTGAGCAACAGACCAGGTCTGTTTTTCTTTAGCCCAGGTAAGACGCTTCTGACGTTGTTCGTTGTTCAGGAGCAGCTTGACAAGAGGAATACGACATTTGAAGCCCATGTCCAGGATCTGTCTGTGTGTGGTAGCTCTTGATGCACTGACTCCAGCCTCAGTGAAAGGGAAGTTTTGAATAGAGACATTAGACAAGATGAGAGAATAATGGGTATAAATATCAAGAAAGAAGTTTACAAATTGAGAGCATTCTCTGACAACTTGTTTATATTCCTACAGGACCCCAAAAATAAGATAGAATATATGTTGAGGAAATTAAATGAGTTTGGGGTTCTAGCAGGTTTTAAAATAAATAAACAGAAAACAACAATGTTGATCCAGATCATGTCCTCCCAGGATGGTGATATATTGAGAAAAAGGTCTGGTTTCAAGGTTGAGAAAAAGGTGAGATATTTGGGGGTTATACTGACAAATACAAACATAAAATTGTTTCAAAATAATTACGTACCTGTTTGGAATGATATAAAAACGGATTTATAAAGATGGGACAAATTACATTTATCATTACTGGGCAAAATTTCAGTAATTAAAATGAATGTTTTATCAAAGATGCTATTTCTGTTCCAGACAATACCAATACTTGCAATGGACATTCCATTTAAACAGTGGCAGAGGGATATCTCTAAATTCATACGGCAAGGAAAGAAACCAAGAATCAAATATAAGTTATTGCAAGATGCCAAGGAAAGAGGGGGTCTGGGTTTATCAGATTTGAAATTGTATTTTGATGCATGCTGTTTGGTTTGGTTAAAAGAGTGGGTGAACCTTCAGAATAAGAGGCTGCTCGATTTGGAAGGCCATGAATTAAGGTTTGGATGGCATGGGTATTTATGGTACAATAAAGTTAAAGTAAATGTTGATTTTAATAATCACTTTATTAGACGTGCCATGTTAAGAGTTTGGAATAAATATAAAACAAGGTTTTTTATGAAATTGCCCCTATGGGTGTCCCCCCAAGAAGCTTTTTTTAGAAAAGAAACGGTGGTGAAACCGGACTGGTGGACGTATGGTAAAATAGTATCTTTCAATTCTGGAGACCCCATCCTTAAGTCTAGGGAAGAATTAGAATTAGAAGGTCACGCTTGTCACTGGTTTACATATAAACAAATGAAGGAAAGATTTAAACTAGACAAAAAAGGCCATGGTGTTGAGTTCACTAAAAATGAATTGGAAATCCTACTATGTGGTAGTGACGATCATATAATTGCCAAGGTCTATACAACATTATTAAAACTGAACTTGGAAAATGAACATGTAAAACACTGTATGATTCAGTGGGCAAGGAATTTTGGGTATAATGTGATGTTTGGGTATACAGGTGAAACTTGAAAAATTAGAATATTGTGCAAAAGTTCATTTATTTCAGTAAGGCAACTTAAAAGGGGAAACTAATATATGAGATAGACTCATTACATGCAAAGCAAGATAGTTCAAGCCATGATTTGTCATAATTGTGATGATTATGGCGTACAGCTCACGAAAACCCCAAATCCACAATCTCACAAAATTAGAATATTACATGCAATCAATAAAACAAGGAGTGTACATAGAACAATATCGGACCTCGGAAAAGTATAAGCATGCATATGTACTCAGTAGTTGGTTTGGGCCCCTTTTGCAGCAATTACTGCCTCAATGTGGCGTGGCATGGAAGCTATCAGCCTGTGGCACTGCTGAGGTGTTATGGAAGACCAGGATGCTTCAATAGCGGCCTTCAGCTCTTCTGCATTGTTCGGTCTCATGTCTCTCATCTTTCTCTTGGCAATGCCCCATAGATTCTCTATGGGGTTCAGGTCAGGCGAGTTTGCTGGCCAATCAAGCACAGTAATCCTACGCTCATTGAACCAGGTTTTGGTGCTTTTGGAAGTGTGGGCAGGTGCCAAGTCCTGCTAGAAAATGAAGTCAGCATCCCCATAAAGCTCATCTGTGGAAGGAAGCATGAAGTGCTCCAAAATCTCCTAGTAGACGGCTCCGTTGACCCTGGACTTAATGAAGCACAGTGGACCAACACCAGCAGATGACATGGCTCCCCAAATCAACACAGACTGTGGAAACTTCACACTGGACTTCAAGCATCTTGCAGTGTGTGCCTCTCCATTCTTCCTCCAGACTCTGGGTCCTTGGTTTCCAAATGAGATGCAAAAGTTGCTCTCATCAGAAAAGAGGACTTTGGACCAGTGAGCAACAGACCAGGTCTGTTTTTCTTTAGCCCAGGTAAGACGCTTCTGACGTTGTTTGTTGTTCAGGAGCGGCTTGACAAGAGGAATACGACATTTGAAGCCCATGTCCAGGATCCATCTGTGTGTAGGGGCTCTTGATGCACTGAATCCAGCCACAGTCCATTCCTTGTGAAAGTCCCCAACACTTTTGAATGGCCTTTTCCTGACAATCCTTTCCAAGCTGCGGTCATCCCTGCTGCTTGTGCACCTTTTTCTTCCACACTTTTCCCTTCCACATAACTTTCTATTAATGTGCTTTGATACAGCACTTGGGGAACATCCAACTTCTTTTGCAATTACCTTTTGAGGCTTTCCCTCCTTATGGAGGGTGTCAGTGATGGTTTTCTGCACAACTGTCAGGTCAACAGTCTTCCTCATGATTGTGATTCCTACTGAACCAGACTGAGAGACCATTTAAAGGCTCAGGAACCCTTTGCAGGTGTTATGGCTTAATTAGCTGATTAGAGTGGGACACTTTGAGCCTAGAATATTGCACCTTTTCACAATATTCTAATTTCCTGAGATTGTGGATTTGGGGTTTTCATGAGCTCTAAGCCATAATCATCACAATTATGACAAATCATGGCTTGAACTATCTTGCTTTGCATGTAATGAGTCTATCTCATATATTAGTTTCCCCTTTTAAGTTGCATTACTGAAATATATTGCTAACATACGCTGGATCATGGAGATAGCTAGAGAGTTCCAGAAAAACATCTACTTCTGCTTCATTGACTATGCTAAACCCTTTGATTGTGTGGATCATAACAAACTGTGGCAAGTTCTTAAAGAGATGGGCATACCAGACCATCTTATTTGTCTCTTGAGAAACCTATATGCAGGCCAAGAAGCAACAGTGAGAACTGGACACGGAACCACTGATTGGTTCAAAATTGGGAAAGGAGTCCGGCAAGGCTGTATACTGTCGCCTTGCCTATTTAACTTATATGCAGAGCACATCATGAGAAAGGCAGGGCTAGATGAATCAAAAGTTGGAATTAAGATTGCCAGAAGAAACATCAACAACCTATGATATGCAGATGATACCACTCTAATGGCAGAAAGTGAAGAGGAACTAAAGAGCCTCTTGTTGCGAGTGAAGAAGGAGAGTGCAAAACTTGGGTTGAAACTAAACATTAAGAAAACCAAGATCATGGCATCTGGCCCTCTCAATTCCTGGCAAATAGATGGGGAAGAAATGGAGGTAGTGACAGATTTTATTTTCCTGGGCTCCAAGATCACTGCAGATGGGGACTGTAGCCAAGAAATTAAAAGACGCTTGCTCCTGGGGAGGAAAGCCATGGCAAATCTAGACAGCACACTAAAAAGCAGAGACATCACCCTGTCAACAAAAGTGCGTATAGTCAAGGCTATGGTCTTCCCAGTTGCAATGTATGGCAGTGAAAGCTGGACCATAAGAAAGGCTGAGCGCCAAAGAATTGAAGCCTTTGAACTATGGTGCTGGAGAAGACTCCTGCGAGTCCCTTGGACTGCAAGGCGATCAAACCGGTCAGTCCAAGAGGAGATCAACCCTGACTGCCCTTTAGAAGGCCAGATCCTGAAGCTAAAACTCAAATACTGTTAGATGTTTTTGTGCCAGCCATGGCAGTTCCCCAAAAAGGTCATCAGATGGGAGCAAAGAGGCATCTTTGCTCCCACTGGTGGGTCAGGGGTCCCTGGCCCCTGCAGCCCCATTGGAGAGAGTTAATTGGTAAGGGAGGGGCTGAGGACCCCCTATAAAAACCTCTGCTCAGGGGCTGCTCTCTCTGCTCTCTTTGTTCCTTCTTCTGCTTGCTTGCTTGCTGATCCATGAGCTCAATCCAGGCATGGATGCCTCCATGCCAGGGAGCTCTTTCTCTTTACTCTATCGTTAATAAAGCTTAATCTTATCGCATCCCTGCGTGCTGCTCTTTTTACTTGGAAGCACCTTAACGAACCATCGATCTTGTGAGGCCATCTCACAAATTGGTAGAGAGAGGATGGTTTAAGGCAACGCTTCCAAGCCAGCAGCTACAAGCAAGATGCCTGGAGGTTCCAGCAAGAACCCATTTGAGACGGATGGCAGGAGATCCCCGATTGTGACCAGGAGTCTTCAATCAAGAACGGCAGCCCTGCATCCAGCCCCTGACGCAAGCTCCGCTGCAGGTGAGAGCACAGATGACCTCTATTTCCCCAGAGGACCCAGCGGAGCGCCAGGGACCCCTTCGCATACCTCTCTACAGCTGCAAGCCACAGAGGGAAGCATGGAAGGCTTGCAGTCCACCCAAGACTGCCCAGATGCAGCAGAAACGGCCCAGGCCCAAGACAGGCGCCACGTGGACCAGATGACTGATCAGGAACGCAAGGAGCTGCTCCTAAAGTTCCTTGCAGCACAAAGGACGCCACAAGCCTCTCCACGAGGGATGCCAGCGCAGGGGGCCTCTGGACACCGGGTAAGTCCTTCCCCAGCACCCACGAGGCCCCCTAACATGGCGCCGGCCACCATGGGGGATCCCGGGGGCCCGGAGCTTTCAGCGGGAAATTTCCCGCCAAACTGTGATCTGCAACTTCTGGGGTGAACCGGAAACAAGATGGCGGCCCCCAGGACACCAACGTGGTCTGATAGGCCTCAGCCAAGCCTCGAGGCCCAGCAATGGACATCGGGGGTAGCCAGCCTCCCTCGCTACCCCCAGGAGCCTCCCGGAGGAGCTCCGAGGCCTCCAACCCTTTCCCCGGGGCCTAACTGCCAGGAGGTGTCCGGCCTGGAGCCTCCCAGCTACGTCCTGCAACCCCAGAGGGCCCCCAGTGAACTCCCGGGCCCTCCGGCCTACTTTTCGCCACCGCCCAGACGCCCTGCTTGCCAGATGGTCCTCGGGGGGCCTCCGGACGAGGCCCCCTCCTCCAGCGCTGTCTTCAGCCGCCTCCAGGGTCTTCAGGACCAGCGATGGGCTCCTCCGGGCAATCCACGGCATCTCTGGGCTATCCCGGCCCCATCCAGCAGTCTTTGCCCCCCGGTGAGTGTTCCAGTGTCGGGGGGGCTTCAGGAGGAATCTTCGGGGCTTCTGCGGCCTTCAGCCCCTCTTCAGGCCCAAATCCTGGCTCAAATTAACTCTGAGCATGCCCAGTCGGGGCCATCCAAAAATCAGAGAAAAATACCTCTACCTGCCAGCAGAGGGATCCCTCTTCCATTCACCTCAATGGAGAGCTCCCAGATATATAGAATTGGACAAAGAGCTAAGGAAAATTCTCTTTCATCTGCTTCTGCCCTCCCAAATAAATTTGAAAGACTGCGCCTTGGGGGGGAGAATTACAGCAGTTGGAGTAGAGATGTGCAGGTATGTCTATTGAAGGATGGGACTCTAGAGATGGTTCTGAATCCTCCACCTCTTCCCTGGGGACCCCAAGAAGAGTGGTACCATAGACAAGCATACACCACTCTACTGAGCTCACTGAATGGCAACTTGTACCCCAGCATTCCAGATGGGCTCACAGCTGGCGAAGTTTGGGGGTTATTATACAATTTATTCAACAGTGACAGCATCGGTTCGATCACCAGACTCACAACTGAGTTTTACACCACCAGACTGAGGTTTGGGGCTAACATGGCCGAGCACCTGGGAAAACTGAAGGCGCTCAGGGCAGAACTGATGTCCAGAGACTACCTTGTACCTGAGGCGAACATGGTCACTGTCATTCTGTCTTCCCTGGACAAAAATTGGAGCAGTTTCATTGTTTCACTGGAGGGGACAACGAAGGAATTCATGACTCTGTCCTACCTCACAGGGAGGCTCATTGAAGAAGACAGTAGGCGAAGAGATGCAGGAGAATACGCCAGAGCCACCACCCAGCGAGCCAGCAGGAGGCACCACAACTCTGAGCACAACTCAGAGCAGCAAGAAAATTAACTCATCTGTCAAGGTGGCCAATGGTGATAAGGCTTTGGTTGTTGGGGAGGGCACTGTCTCTGTACCCGGACTAGGAAATGTTGAAGGGGTACTGCATGCTCCCTCCATTGCCAACAATCTGTTAAGCATTATCAAATTATGTGACGATGACAAGGTGGAAGTTTTATTTCACAAAGGGGGAGGTCATGTCACCCGGAACCAGAGGGTCATTGGAAGTATTGCCATCATAAATGGTTTGCCATACTTCTCCCCTGAGAACCCAGCCACAGAGGACAGTCCACCGGGTGCCACCTCAGAAGGGGCCTGCGCACGGAAAGAGAGAAAGGCCCCACGGCCAGCCCCAAGGCTATCTAAGGAGCGCAAGGCCAAAGCGATTTCACCCAAGCCACCTCAGCCAGCCCCACGGCTTTTCAAGGGCAGTGTGGACAAGAAACCCGAACCTCAGCAGGCACCCAAAGCACCGCTCAAGGCAACCAGAGCCAAGAGGGTATCAGTGGGGAAGCCGCTCCAGGATAAGATTAGGTCATGCAAGCTTCCCTGTGGTTAAAAAGATGGGAGAGTTTGCTGAGGGAGTCCAGCTCAAGGATTGTGAGGTGTTCCTGGACTGTGCCATCTGTAAGAGGGCAAAGAGGAAGGCTGCCCCCATCCCTAAGGTGTCACTGCGTAAGACCTAATACCCATACCAACTAGTACATGTTGATTTGGTTGGGCCATTCACACCATCACTAGGGAAAAGACAGTATTTTCTCACTGCCGTTGACAATTTTTTACGGTACGGCCACATGTATACCCTCACAGAAAAATCCGAAGCCTTTGACGCCATAAAATCACTGTACAACCTTGTAGAGACCCAGTATAAGACCAAGATCGCACAACTGCAGAGCGACCGCGGGGCAGAGTTCATGTCCCGAAAATTCCAGGACTGGGTAAGGCGTAAGGGCATCCGCCATTTTCTTACAGCGCCCTTCACTCCTGCTCAGAATCGCGTAGCAGAGAAAAGAAATGGAATCCTGCAAACTATGGTGCGTAGTCTGATTGCGGACGCTGGGGTCGCAGAATCATACTGGGCAGAGGCGGTGGAATACGCCAATTACACCTTAAACCGCACTTGGAGCAGTGTTGTGAACCAGACCCCATATTTCCTGGTCCACAGTAGGAAACCAAGTCTGGGACACTTGCGTGTGTTTGGCTCCTACGCTTGGGTGCACATCCCCAAGCAGCTGCGGAAGAAGGGGAGATCTGTGTCCCAGAGACTGAGGTTCTTGGACTATGCTCCTGGTTCCAAGGCCTACCGGTTCCTGGGAGAGGGGGGCAGGACTGTGACTTCCCAATCTGCCTCCTTCGAAGACGACTCCAATTGGACCCAAATTCACTCAAATGATCTGAGCCCATATGTCAACCGACCCAGCAAGGACACACCGACCACGACATCACCTGCCACGGACGAAAGTGAGGAACAAGACGAAGATGTCATCCTACCTGGTTCAGATGGGGAGGATGAGCCGTCCAGTCCCAAGGGGGAAGACACGCTGTCTTCACCCCCAGCGACACCTCAAAGACCCATGATGCCCAGCACCTGGAACCGAGGGTCTACACGTCCCAATTATGAAATGCCGGCAGACATGTAACCCGCAGAAGAAAAGGGCGGTGTGTGGCAGAAGGTCAGGAGATCAAAGCGGTCCAACAAAGGGATCCCGCCAAAGAGAATTGACATTGGGCACATCGCGTCCGTCAACAGTGTTGTGGTCACCCCAAAATCCTTCTCTGACATCCAGGAGCTGCCCATCGAAGAACAGGAGAAATGGCAGCTCGCGATGGAGCAGGAGATGGCGAGCCTGAAGAAGCTCAAGGTCTTCACCCCCCAGCAACCACCAAAGGAGAGGAAAGTCATTGGCACAAGGTGGGTTTTCAAGGCCAAACCACTTGCCAATGGCCTCTACCTGTATAAGGCCCATTTGGTAGCTCAGGGGTTCGCCTAGCGCTACATGGAGGACTACGTAGAGACCTACTCCCCAACCGTCCGGGCAGAGAGCGTCAAGGCCGCCCTCGTAACTGCAGCCGCTCTGGGGGAGGAAGTCTTCCAGTTCGACATCCAGACGGCTTACCTCCACGCCAACTTGGACCGGCAGATCTACGTGAGGACCCCTCCTGGCTACCAGCAGGAAGGGGGAAATAGATGGCTGCTCCGAAAAGGGTTATATGGCCTCAAGCAGTCGGGGAAACTATGGTACGACTGCCTTAGAAAAAGTTTAGAATGAGTTGGTTTCAGTGCATCCCATGCAGATGAATGTGTTTTCACACACAACTCCAAGGGTACCACAGAACGGGTGTTAGTTTATGTGGACGACCTCCTATATGTAGGGCCTGACAAGGAAGGGTGTGATGAATTTGCCAAGGCCCTGGGGGAAAAGTTTACCCTGAAATCTTTGGGGCGGGTTGACAAGTACTTGGGTGTGCACATCTTGGCCACTAAGGGGGGGTTCGCCCTATCTCAGAAAGAAAAGATTGAGGAGTTATTGGCCAAATGCAAAATGGCAGAATCTAACCCAACGCGTAGCCCGATACAAAGTGACTATTACAGACATGTCAAACACAAGGCCCGGGGGCCAGATCTGGCCCGTGAAGTGGTTTCATGTGGCCCGCGAAGCCATCCTGGAAACAGTGAGGGAACGGCCCCCACTGCCTTGGCCCTGGCCGAGAGACCCTCCTCCTGCCAGAGACCCTCAGATCTGTCCCACTCCTGCCCAGGCCCCCATAGGCACCCTTGAGGCGAACGATGTAGAGCTGGCCACCCCCACCCAGTAGGCCATACACACTCTGGCCACACCCACCCAGTAGGCCACGCCCACCCAGGCCACACCCACCCAGCCCTCTGAGGGCAACCGCAATGCTGATGCGGCCCTCAATGAAATTGAGTTTGACACCCCTGGACTATTACAATCACACTCACAAGGACAGTCCTGAGTTCACAGATAATAGGCTTTACAGATCTGTGATCGGCTCCTTGCTATATATCAGCAATTGGAGCAGGCCTGACATAGCTTTAGCTGTGAATCTACTGTCCAGGCATGTGGAACACCCAAGAGAATTCCACTGGACTGCTGTTAAGAGGGTACTTAGGTACCTCAGGGGCACGACCGATGCTCTCCTTGTGCTGGAGCCAGAGAAACGGAAGACGGCCCAGCTCTCCACTTACTCGGATGCAGACTGGGCTGGCGACAGTAAGAGTAGACGGAGCACCTCTGGTTTCCTCATATTGCTAAATGGCTGTCCTATCCATTGGCATGTTAGGCAGCAAAAATTTGTTTCTTGCTCCATGGCCGAGGCGGAATATGCCAGCCTGTCAGACACGGCCAATGATTTGATTTGGTTCAATGCTCTGATAACGAGCATCTGGGCACCTCCTCCTCTGCCCATCCAAATTCAAGAGGATAATACGGCTGCAATTGCAATCTCGGGGGCATATGCAGTGGGCTCTAGGTCCCGCCACATAGACATACGCTATAAAAATGTCAGGCAGCTTGCCAAAATGGGGTTTATACATGTTGAGCATTGTCATACAACTGACCAGATAGCTGACCTGTTCACCAAACCTGTTCCCATTGACCGGCACAACCTTCTGTGTAAGCGTTTGTGTTTGGTCTTCTGAACGTATATATGCATGTCTATGACACCTGCTGGCCCCCTCACATACATTTACTGGTCATCAGGGCATCAAAGCGGTCCAACAAAGGGATCCCGCCAAAGAGAATCGACATTGGGCACATCGCGTCCGTCAACAGTGTTGTGGTCACCCCAAAATCCTTCTCTGACATCCAGGAGCTGCCCATCGAAGAACAGGAGAAATGGCAGCTCGCGAAGGAGCAGGAGATGGCGAGCCTGAAAATGCTCAAGGTCTTCACCCCCCAGCTGTCGGGCCCCTTGGGGCCGACATTCGAGGGGGGGCCCCTCTGCCCCTACGGCCCCTCCTGACCTGCGCATCGGGGGCCTAGACGGTTCGCCGGACCCACCCTACTCCTCGGCGGCTCGAGAGGCTCAGGAGGCTCGTTGGGCGGCCATTCCACCGCAGCTGTCCCCGTTTGACGCCACGCCTGCGCAGAACACCCCAGCTGACGGCTCACCGGGGTGCTTTGACAGACCGGTCCACTTCCGGCGGAGTGGCCCGGAGCGTGGGACGGGACACTGCAGGCGCAGGACGGTTCTGCCCAGGTGCCGATGAGCTTCGCGGCGTGTCTGTTGGGTGATGGGCTCGTTCCCGCTGCGGTACCCGGGTGGCTAGAGGGGCCGGCCGCCGGCGGCCACGGAGGGAGCCAGAGCTGGGTGGGGCCGGGAGGGGGTGTGGGGGTGGAGCACAGTGGTGGAGGATCACGGGTGAGGACTTACCTGACCGGGCGCTGGGCGAAAGGATTTGCCGGGGAGGGGCGGAGTGGATATAGGGAATGGAAGGCCATGGGCGTGTTTGGGTGGAGTATGGGTGTATGCTCTGAGCATGTATATAGCAGCGTTGGTTGCAGGTAGCGGCCAACGCTGGCTTTGTTTTCTGCTGAGGGCTGCTGCCTTGAAGAATAAAGCGTTTTCAGCTCGTAGTGGAGGTCTCTCATTCCTGTTTTGGCTTTTCGTTCTGCCTGCTGCAGGACGAGTTTTGACAGTAAGCCAGCATTGGCCTAGCGTCGCGGCCCTTCGGCTTTTCTGCTGTGTTCTTTCTCTGCTTTGTGTGCCATGGCAGAAGGCTTGCAAGGAGCCGCCCTGTTTAGGGAGAAGAAGGACGGGTCTCTTAGGCTGTGTGTGGATTACCGGGGGGTTAACGCGGTATGCGTGGAGCACTTATACCCCCTCCCTCTCATGAAGGACCTCCTGGCCCATTTGACCAAGTGCCGGGTATTAACCAGATTAGACCTCAGGGATGCGTATACGGATCAAAGCCGGTGACGAGTGGAAGACGGCCTTTAATTGCCCATTGGGGAGCTTTCAGTTCAGGGTGATGCCGTTTGGTCTGCAAGGGGCCCCCGCAGTCTTCATGCAATTAATTAATCAAGTTCTGCATAATCATTTGTACCGGGGGGGCCTGGTCTATCTCGACAATATCCTCATATATACGTCGACGCTGGAGGAACATGTCACCCTGGTTCGGTGCATATTGACCAAACTGAGGGAAGCCCAATTGTACGTGAAACTCTCCAAGTGTGAGTTTCACAAGCCCCGGTTGGACTATTTGGGTTATCGGGTGTCCTCGAACGGGGTGGAGATGGACCCGAAGAAAGTGGAGGCCATCCAACAGTGGCAGGCTCCGTGGACCCGGAAACAGTTGCAGAGCTTCCTGGGTTTCACGAATTTCTATCGACAGTTCATCCCATGCTTCGCCTCCATCGCCTTGCTGTTCACGGATCTGCTGTGAACAAAGCAAACAGCAACACCGCCGTGGCCAGGGCAAAAGCTGGCATGGACCACTGCATGCCAGCGAGCCTTCAAGACGCTCAAGACCCAATTCGCTAAAGAGCCCTTCCTACGACACCCGAACCCTGACTTGCCCTACGTAGTGCAGGCCGATGCAAGCGACGTGGCCGTTGGGGCTGTCCTACTGCAGCGGCATGCGACGGGAGAGCTGCGGCCCTGCTCTTATGCTTCCAAGAAGCTGACCACCGCAGAGAGGGCCTGGGCTATCTGGGAAAAGGAGGCCTTCGCGGTTCGCTAGGCCTTGGGGACGTGGAGACACCTTCTTGAGGGGGCTAGCCAGGTGTTCGAGGTGTGGACGGACCACAAGAACCTGGAAGCCCTGCAAACGCCCCGCCGTCTGTCCCCGAAGCACGTGCGGTGGGCCCAGTACTTCCAGCGCTTCCGGTTTCGGCTCAAGTATGTGCCCAAGGGTAGAAACTTCCTGGCGGACTCTTTGTCACGGCTATCTCAATACAATTGCCGGAAAGAGGAGGTAGTACAGGCACTGGTACCACCCTGCCCAATGGAGGGGACGGAGCACATGGCCCACGCATTGACGGATGACTTCTTGCAGGCCTGCAAGGAGGCGCTGGCAACCAACGAATGGGTGCAGGCGCACCCTGATACGCTTACATTGTGAGACGGCTTAGCCTGGCACGGGGCCAAGTTGTACGTACCGGCAACGGTGAAGGACCAGGCGCTCTATCAGTGCCATGACGCCAGGCAGGCAGGCCATTACGGGTTTGTAAAGACCCTACATTTGGCCCGCCGCCAGTTCTGGTGGCCAACCATGAGACGAGACATTGAGAACTATGTGCAGAGGTGCCGCATATGTGCAACCACCAAACCCTCCACCACCAAACCAGCAGGGCTTCTGCAACAGGTGGCGGACCCCGTGCGGCCTTGGCAGGACATCGCCATGGACTTCGTGGTCGAGCTACCGGAGAGCAGGGGTTACAACGTTCTGTGGACAGTAGTGGATCTGTTCTCGAAACAGGCACACTTCATCCCCTGTAAGGGGTTGCCTTCGGCCCGTCGGCTAGCCTGGATGTTTGTACAGCACATCTATCGCCTCCACGGGGTGCCACGGTGTATTATCTCGGACCGTGGGGTGCAATTCACGGCCCGGTTCTGGAAGGACTTCGTGCATTACATCGGAGCGACACAAGGTTTGAGCTCAGCATACCACCCAAGCACGAACGGGGCTGCAGAACGTGTGAACGCAGCGGTGGAGCGATACCAGCGCTGTTACGTCTCGTACCAGCAGTCCGAATGGGTGGACCTGCTAGCCTTCGCGGAAGTAGCCTACAACAACGCAGTGCATAGCAGCACTGGGTTCTCCCCTTATAAGGTGGTCTCTGGTTACGAATTCGTTCCCATCGCTGGCTGTGACCAGGGCGCTCCTGCGTCCTGCACACCTGGGGAGTGGATGCACCAATTGGAGGAGGTATGGGGGGTGGTGAAGAAGGTGTTGGAGCGGGCTGCAGGGACGTACAAAGAGCAGGCAGACAGGAAGAGAAGGCCGTTCGCACCCCCTAAAGTAGGTGATCTGGTTTATCTCTCTACTAAGTACTTGCGGTTACAGGTTCCCTGCAAGAAGCTAGGGCCCCAGTACCTCGGGCCGTTTCGAGTGATACAAGTAGTAAACCCTGTCACCGTCAGGCTCCGGTTACCCCCCCTCCTGGGGAGGATACACCCCGTCTTCCACAGTAGCTTGTTGAAGCCTGCGACAACTGCCTCTGTGGTGGTGGGGGAGAGCGGCCCAGGGCCTGTACGCGGTGACCACTACGAAGTGCAGGAGATCCTGGACTCCAGGAAACGGAGGGGGCGGGTGCAATATCTGGTGCCCTGGAAGGCATACCCTATGGAGGAAGCCACCTGGGTGCGGGGAGGGGATGTGTGTGCACCTTGTCTTCTCCGAGCATTCCACCGGAAATATCCAGAGAAGCCGGGTGGGGCCCAAGGGGAGACCGCAGAACGCGTGACTGATTACTTAACCCTCTCTCCTTGCATTCCAGGTGGGGCCCTCGTAGAGGGGACAGCATGTCGGGCCCCGTGGGGCCGACATTCGAGGGGGGGCCTTCCGCCCCTACGGCCCCCCTGAACTGCGCATCGGGGGCCTAGACGGTTCGCCGGACCCACCCTACTCCTCGGCGGCTCGGGAGGCTCAGGAGGCTCGTTGGGCGGCCATTCCACCGCAGCTGTCCCCGTTTGACGCCGCGCCTGCGCAGAACACCCCAGCTGACAGCATGACCGGCGGAAGCACCGGAATGGCTGGCGCACCTGCGCAGAACACCCCAGCCGACGGCATGACCAGTGGAAGCACTGGAACGGCTGGCACGGCTGCGCACAGCCGTCGGACGGCGGCCGCTGCCTCGGGAGCCCACCTGTTGTTGCCAGTCCTCCCACGGCTCACCAGGGTGCTTCGACAGACCGGTCCACTTCCGGCGGGACGGGACACCGCAGGCGCAGGACGGTTCTGCCCAGGTGCCGATGAGCTTCATGGCGTGTCTGTTGGGGGACGGGCTCGTTCCCGCTGTGGTACCCGGGTGGCTAGAGGGGCCGGCCGCTGGCGGCCATGGAGGGGGCCAGAGCCGGGTGGGGCCGGGAGGGGGTGTGGGGGTGGAGCACGGGGGTGGAGGATCACGGGTGAGGACTTACCTGACCGGGCGCTGGGCGAAAGGATTTGCTGGGGAGGGGCGGAGTGGATAAAGGGAATGGGAGGGCGTGGGCGTGTTTGGGTGGAGTATGGGTGTGTGCTCTGAGTATGTATATAGCAGCGTTGGTTGCAGGTAGCAGCCAACGCTGGCTTTGTTTTCTGCTGCGGGCTGCTGCCTTGAAGAATAAAGCGTTTTCAGCTCGTAGTGGAGGTCTCTCGTTCCTGTTTCGGCTTTTCGTTCTGCCTGCTGCAGGATGAGTTTTCACACCAGCATCCACCAAAGGAGAGGAAAGTCATTGGCACAAGGTGGGTTTTCAAGGCCAAACCACTTGCCAATGGCCTCTACCTGTATAAGGCCCGTTTGGTAGCTCAGGGGTTCGCCCAGCGCTACATGGAGAACTATGTAGAGACCTACTCCCCAACCATCCGGGCAGAGAGCGTCAAGGCCACCCTCATAACTGCAGCCGCTCTGGGGGAGGAAGTCTTCCAGTTCGACATCCAGACGGCTTACCTCCACGCCAACTTGGACCGGCAGATCTACGTGAGGGCCCCTCCTGGCTACCAGCAGGAAGGGGGAAACACATGGCTGCTCCGAAAAGGGTTATATGGCTGCAAGCAGTCGGGGAAACTATGGTACGACTGCCTTAGAAAAAGTTTAGAACAAGTTGGTTTCAGTGCATCCCATGCAGATGAATGTGTTTTCACACGCAACTCCAAGGGTACCACAGAACGGGTGTTAGTTTATGTGGACGACCTCCTATATGTAGGGCCTGACAAGGAAGGGTGTGATGAATTTGCCAAGGCCCTGGGGGAAAAGTTTACCCTGAAATCTTTGGGGCGGGTTGACAAGTACTTGGGTGTGCACATCTTGGCCACTAAGGGGGGGTTCGCCCTATCTCAGAAAGAAAAGATTGAGGAGTTATTGGCCAAATGCAAAATGGCAAAATCTAACCCAATGCGTAGCCCGATACAAAGTGACTATTACAATCACACTCACAAGGACGGTCCTGAGTTCACAGATAATAGGCTTTACAGATCTGTGATCGGCTCCTTGCTATATATCAGCAATTGGAGCAGGCCTGACATAGCTTTAGCTGTGAATCTAC